>NC_083294.1:1778471-2378471 GCF_963506605.1 Zootoca vivipara | reverse complement strand
TTTAAATAAATCTGTAATTTGATGGTATTGGAGCCAGCTAATCAGTTTAGGTTTTAACTCTTCGTATGATCTAATTGTCAGGCTTTCCTTTGATCTAACTATTATATCTTCATATGTTAACCATTCCTGGTCCATATTTTTTTCTTTATTGTTAGGGCTTCCGTTGGTGACAACCACAGAGGGGTCTTTCTCTCTAATAGGTTCTTGTACCTCTCCCATACCTGAAAAATAGGTTTTATGAATACATGTGTTAGGAACCCCCTGTGCGTCTTGACCTTATTATACCACAGGTACGCGTGCCACCCGTACCTGTTTTTAAAACCTTCCAAATCTAAAAGGTCAGCATCTTTCAATAAGATCCATTCTCTTGCCCATAACAAACATGCAGCCTCGTAGTAGATTTTCAAATCTGGCAGGGCGAAACCCCCACGCTCCTTTCTGTCTATTAGCAATTTATGTTTTATTCTTGGGGGTTTCCCCTGCCAGATGAACCTTGAAATCTTTCTCCTCCACTGATCGAGGCTGTTTGTTCCCTTTATCACCGGGAGCATTTGAAATAAGAAGAGCATCCTCGGTAAAAGATTCATTTTTATTGTAGCTATGCGGCCCCATAGGGATTAATTCAACTTTTCCCACCTTTCCAGGTCTTTTTCTATGTTCCTCCAAGTTAGGTCATAATTGTCATTAAAAAGATTTATATTTTTTGACGTTATCCAGATTCCTAAGTATTTGATCTTTTTCACCACTTTAATACCGTATTCACTTTCCAGTTCGTCCACCTCCTTCCTGCTTATGTTCTTAACTAACATTTTGGTCTTATCAGTATTTAATTTAAAGCCAGCAAGGCTACCAAATTCCTTCAGCTCTTTTAACGCTTCTCTCATACTCTCTCCTGGCTCCGCCAACGTCAACACCAAGTCATCAGCAAATGCCTTTTGCTTACCGTGTTTCTCATATTTTAAGGCATCCCTAAAAAATAAGGCATGGCAGGATTTTCAAGACCTGGCGAAATATAAGGCATACCCCAAAAATAAATGGTACGGTATGGCAGGGCACGCCGCGCCAAGTCCCGACTGAGCAGGACCCGGCAAGGGCAGCAGCGCGCGCTTTGCCAAGCCCCGACTGAGCGGGAGCTGGCAAAGGCAGCAGCGCGCGCTTTGCCGAGCTCCAACGGAGCGGAAGCCGGCAAAGGCAGCAGTGCGCGCTTTGCCGAGCTCCAAGCCGGCGGCGGGCTGCTGCTTTCCCGCTCAATTTCGACAATACTGCCACAAGCGAAAGGACGCAATGACGATGCCACTACTCACGACACTACTTTCACTTCCACCCTCCTTCTGGGATGGCCCATCCGACCCCACCTAAGGGCGGGCTTAATGCGGGGGCCTCGAGCCGCCATGTTGGACTTAACCACCAGGATTGTTCTAACGAGGGGGTGGGATGTGAAGCGAGTTTTATCTCAAGACCGAAACGCCTAATTCCTAGGGGAAAGCCTAACTGGGCGTTAACCTATAGCAAACCCTGTCCTAGCCCATTAACATAGGAGATTAACATATACAACCCAGTAAGACACCGCTTTTGGAATCCGTTCCTCCCCCCCTCCTGTGCCGAGTTGGTCCCTGCCCCCTCTCGCGAGACTCGCTGCCGGGTCCGCTCTCGCGCACATGGCCTGGTGAGAGGGAGCCTCCCCTGCGCGCGCGCCTGCGCTCTAACCTCCCCCCCTCCCCCTTTTCGGCCCAGCGCGCCGCCTTGCCTGTTCGTGCGCTGCGCATGTGAGGCGAGCGGGAAGGCCGCGCAGCCCCCCATGCAGGAGACCCAGGAGAGCCTGGCGGCCGCCGAGACCCCCACCACCGCTCTTCCCGCCCAGGACAAGGGGCCCGGAGGAGGAGAGCCCGGCGGAGGAGGAGGAGGAGAAAGAGGCGACAGCAGCAGCGGCGACTCAGAGGCCGAGCTGCCGGACGGGCCTTCCGCGGAGGAGCCTGTGGGGAAGAAGGAGCCGGAGCCCGAAAAAGGCGGCAGTGAGGAGGAGGAGGAGGAGGAGAAGCCGCGAAGCAGCAGCCCGCTGCCGGCTTGGAGCTCGAGCCGGCAAAGGTACCGTAGCAGCGGCGCTTTGCCGAGCTCCAACAGAGCGGGAGCTGGCAAAGGCAGCAGCGCGCACGTTGCCGAGCTCCAAGCCGGCGGCGGGCTGCTGCCTTTGCTGGTTCCCGCTCAGTCGTGGCTCGGCAAAAAAAAGACACCCCCGAAAATAAGCCATAGGCTTATTTTCTTGAGTAAAAAAATATATAAGACATGTCTTAAAATATGAGAAACACGGTGAATTCCTTTGCCCCTATTTTCACCCCTTTTATATTTTTATTTTCTCTTATATGTTTCATCAATATCTCCAATACGGAGATAAATAATAAGGGCGACAAAGGGCACCCTTGTCTGGTGCCCTTCTCTATTTCAAAATCCTCTGTCACTACACTGTTCACAATTAGCTTAGCTTTCTGATTTTTGTAAATAGCACCGATACCATTTAAAAAGTTTTCTCCAACGTCCATTTCTTCCAACAATTTCTCCATAAATTTCCACGATACGTTGTCGAATGCCTTTCCAGCATCGACAAATATTAAGGCCGCTTTTATATCTATCCTCGTGTCTAAGTATTCAATGATGTCAATAACAGTTCTTATGTTATTTCTCATATAGCGACCTGGTAGGAATCCTGCCTGGTCCCTATGTATGCTCTTATTTAATACTTTTTCCACCTATTTGCCAAGATGTCAGCATAGATCTTATAATCAGTGTTTAATAACGATATCGGGCGGTAATTTTTCATTTCCAATAAATCAGTTTCCCCTTTCAGTATTAGTGTAATGAAAGCATTTTTCCATGAATTGGGGATTTCCCCATTTATTAAGATGTTATTCACGACTCTCAGCCATGCTGGCGACAATTTTTCTATCAGAACTTTATAAAATTTAGCGGGAAGGCTGTCAGGTCCAGGAGCTTTTCCTATTTTTAATCTAGCTATTGCTTCCTGTACCTCTTCTAACGTTACTGACTCATTCAGATACTTTTTCTGTTCTTCAGTAATTTTCTCCAACTTGGAGGTTGTCAAATATCTAATTATATCTTTATCATTTTCCTTTTTCTTTTGGTATAGTTCCTTGTAGAACCTCAAAAATTCCTTCCTGATTTCTTTTGGATCTTCAATTATTTTCCCATTTTTCAATATTCTATTTATAGTGTTCTGGTTCTGCTGTTTTCTAATCTGCCAGGCTAAAAATTTACCGCTCTTATTGGCGTATTCAAAATTTCTCTGCTTCAACCATCTCAACCTCCATTCCACCTCCTGATTAACTAGTACAGAAAATTGTGATCTCAACAACGCTATGTTTTGTTTCATCTGTACGTCCCCTGGTTTACCAATCATCAGTTTCTCATTTTCCATAAGTTTTTGTATTATTATCTCTTTATACTATTTTGTTGGACAAGGAAACCCCTCGCCACTGCTTTTGCTGCATCCCATACTGTATTCAAGCTTGTTCCCTTATCTAGATTCAAATCAAAGTACTCTTGTAACATTACTTCCGCTTTCTCCACCACCTTTTCATCATTGAGTAAGCTTTCGTTCATTCTCCACCTGAACAAAGAGTCTTCCTTTTTTAACACCATAAATAATGGGTTGTGGTCAGAGAGGGTACTCGGTTGGATCTCTACTTTTTCCACCTTTGGTATTAGTTCCTTAGTCAACCATATATGGTCTATTCTCCCGTGACTCTGGTTTGCATTGGAATAATAGGTGAATTGTTTGGTAGTTGGATACTTGTATCTCCAGATATCCACTAGTCCTAAACTCTCAATCATCTTAAAGAAGCTTTTTGGTAATTTCCCTTCAAACATGTCTTTTTTCCTTGCGCTTCGGTCCAGTTCCGGACTCACTACTCCGTTTAGATCCCCCAACAATATTATTCTCTGGTCAGCAAATTCCTGCAGATTTCTCTCTAGTTTCTTAAAAAACTTTGCTTTTCTCTGATTTGGAGCATAGACACCAACAATCAAAATTTTCTCCCCTAATATCTTTGTTTGCACAACTACTACCCTCCCCTCTTCATCTTTGTAAATCAGGCTTGGTTCATATTTTTCTTTTATATATAACACTACCCCACGTCTTTTTTTTTCATCCAAGGTGGCAAAATCCAAACCTAATTTTTTATTTACTAAAATTCTTTTATGTTTTTTTTAAATATGAGTTTCTTGCAGACATATAATGTCTAATTTTTGTTTGCTCAATATATACTCAAACTTATTTCTCTTACTTTTGCAATTCAAGCCATTAACATTCCATGATTGTATTTTCAATGCCATAATGTTTTATTGAGTTATTAACAATACTATTATAATGTTTCTTTTCTTTTATTATATCTATGCCTCCCTCTCTTTATCTTTAATACCTTCTAACTCTAAGTTTTCATCTTCCTCATTTGACTCTTCTTCACCGCTCTTCACATCTGATCCCTCCCCTTCCTCCTCCTTGGACTCATCATCATCCTTTCTTACCCAGCCTAGAATTTCTTTATATTTTCTTCTGAATTTTCCTATATCATGAGAGTTTTTAACTATAAATCTTTTCCCTTTGAAATAAAACGAAATTCCCTCCAATTTCTCCCACCTAAAACTTATGTCATTTTTCCTCAAAATAGTCACCATCTCCCGGAAATTATCTCTCTTACGCAAGATTCTGCTTGGGATTTCCTTGAACACAATTATCTCCCTTCCCTCTATGACTAATTTTTGTGTAAAGCTCTGACTTAAAATCGTGTTTCTTAAGTCCATAGAGTTAAACATGACTAAGCAGTCTCCCGGCAGTTTCTTTGCTTTAGCTTTGGGAGATTTAACTTTAATCCGAAATGCATTTAAAATTTTTGCATCTACTTCCTCTTTTTCAATTCCTAGCCAGTTCACAATTTCCACACTTAACTTCTCTCTAATATTTTCATTCATCTCTTCTTTAATTCCCCTGACTTTTAAATTCAGCTGTTTCTGAGTCTGCTCTAGTAGGGCTATATTATCCAAAATGTCCTCCTTGATTTTACTTAGTTTCTCTACCTCCCCTTTCACCCAGTCTGTCTCTTTCTTTGACTCCTTAACCTCCTTCTGAATTTTTTTAGTCATCTCTTCCACTGTTTTTGTCCTAACTATTACATCATCCATTTTTTTGGGAGATTTCACCTACTACTTTTTCAAACTTTTGATCGATGGAACACTGTATGTCGGTTAGTTTCTTCTCTATATTCTGTTCACTTAATCTGATCTCTTTCTTGATCTCTCCTAATAGACCTTCCCAATCTTTGAGTTCCTTTCCCTCATCTTGTCTAGAACCTCTCCGTTCTGTTGGGGTTGCTGTTTTCGCCCCTCTAATTTTAGTCTCCGTCATTTTCTATTCAATTCTTGGGACTTCCTGTAATGCTGCTTTGAACCACTAGGGGTTGCCACTTCTCAAAAGCCACCAGTTTCCTATCACTGCAAAAAGCACTCTCACATTTACTGCCCTGTTAACTTCTTTTGCCCCTCTAGTTATAACCTTATAACACAGCTGTAAATACCTTAGATAACCCCCCCCCCAAGTCTTTGTTCTTAAGAATCACTATACAGTCAGTGTACAATGTACAGTCTTTTTTTTCCTTTTTCTGTTTTTCCCCTCTGTCGTCCCCCAACGTCTTCGTTCAATGCAGAGTTCTAGATGTTCTGGGTGGTCTCAAAGCTCTTTCCTTTTCTGTTATCTGTCACTTCTATATCGACACCAGGCCCCACAGCTAACCCGATCTCCAACCTCCCACAACAACAGATACAGTGGGTACAGTGGATACAATTTCTATAAAAGTCGAAGGGGTCAAAAGGGAGTCCTGTTGTTTTTCTGCAGTCAAGAAGCCCAAGGAGGGAGGGTCAGCGTTCTTACCTCACTCTCCACCCAAGTCCGTATACAGTCCCAGTAGCTCTTTAAGGCTTAATTTTAAAGTTTCCTTCAGTGGTCGATGGTCCGATAATACAAAAAGCCTCTTTTAAGTCCAAAAGTAAGTATGTTAGCCACCTGTAGGCTCTCCTTCTCTTCCGAAAACCCTGAACAGTTCTCTCTTCCTTATATTATACTTTCCCTTCTCCGCTTTCACGGGAGCGACCCCGTTGCAAATTGTCTCCTTCGAGCACCAAGCAAACGTCCTAACTAACCAAAACTAAAAAGTCCCAACATCCAAAAGTTCACATAAAAAACATAAAAAACATGAGAAACTCTTGGATTATTTGGATTATAAAATATGCTTATTGGGAGACTTGAATGGAGTGGTGTCAACATTAATGGACAGATCTCAAAGACAAAAGGAATCCAAAGATGGAAGACTCCCAAAGTCATTTTTTGAATTGATAGAGAACTTTGATCTAATCGACACATGGAGATTGAAAAATCCATTGGAAAAAGATCAAACTTTTTTCTCAAATGCCAAACAATCGTGGAGCCGTCTTGACTACATATGGATTTCAAGAGAATTGGGACCGAGGATAAATAATGCGGAAATTTGCCCAAGAACATGCTCCGATCACAATGCAGTACTTTTGGATTTAAAAACATCTCTTCAGGGTACTTACAGATGGAGAATGAAAGATGCCTTATTGAGGAATGAAAAAATCTTGAAAAAAACCACAAAAAACAATAAAGGACTATTTTGAGATTAACTTAAGAACAACGGTCAGCAAGGAAGTTATTTGGGATGCCCGCAAAGCTGTAATGAGAGGATTTCTGATTCAACAAAATGCAATCAAGAAAAAAGAATACAATGCAAAGAAAGAAAAGATTTGGAATCAAATGAAAGAAAAGGAAAAGAAATTAAGATCCAACCCTAAGAACATACAGATACAGAAAGAGATCAAGGCATTGCAAGGACAATTTTCGCAGTTAATGAACCAGGAAATAGAATCTAAAATTAAATGAATGAAACAGAGATCTTTCGAATCAGCGAATAAATGTGGAAAATTACTGGCATGGCAATTGAAAAAAAGGCAGAAGCAAAATATTATCACATATCTCGTCCGAGATGGAAAACATCTGGAGCACCCGACGGAGATCAGAAAATGTTTTCAAAAATATTTTAAACAATTGTACAAACAAGAAAAACAAGATAAAGATGAATTGGAGCAATTCTTGGACAAACACGGTTTGCATAAAATCCCAGAAGACAAGAAAACCCTACTTTCACAACAGATAATGACACAGGAAGTGGAACAAGCTATACAACAAATGCAATTGGGCAAGACCCCAGGACCGGATGGTCTTACAGCTACATACTATAAAACAATGAAGGACTGGATAGTCCAACCTCTGAAAGACTTATGCAATGAAATCATGAATGGAGGAGAGGCCCCCGAGTCTTGGAAAGAGGCTTATATCACACTGATACCTAAACATGGATAGAACGCAAGTAAAGAATTACCGCCCAATCTCCTTGTTGAATGTGGATTATAAAATATTTGCCAGTATTCTGGCTTCCAGACTGAAAAAGGCCTTACGAGACTTTCTACATAAAGATCAAGCCGGCTTCTTGCCAGGAAGGCATATGAAGGACAATATTAGGAATGTTGTGGACATTTTGGAGATGCTGGAACAGAAAATAAATAAAAAGGCCGTGCTAATGTTTATTGATGCAGAGAAGGCCTTCGATAATATTTCTTGGACATTCTTAAAAAAGAATTTAGAAAAAATGGAGGTGGGCCAAAAAAATTTGAGTGGAGTAAAGGCGATCTATTCAGAGCAAAGAGCAAAGATAATTGTCAACAATATGGTCTCAGAGGACATTAAAATTGAAAAAGGTACAAGACAAGGGTGTCCCCTCTCACCCTTGCTTTTTATAGCGGTCCTGGAGGTTTTGCTCAACAGGATTAGAAAGGACGATGAAATAAAAGGAGTGACTGTAGGGAAGAAACAATACAAACTTAAAGCCTTTGCAGACGATCTTGTCCTGACATTAGAGGATCCAGAGTCCAGTGTGCAAAGGGCTCTGGAAGTAATTCAAGAATTTGGAAAGGTAGCAGGTTTTAAATTGAATAAATCAAAAACCAAAGTTCTAGATAAGAATTTAGACAGTAAGGAAAGAGAAAAGTTACAGGAAACGACTGGTTTATCTTTTGTTAAGAAAGTAAAGTACCGTGTTTCCCCTTTTTTAAGACGTAGTCAGCAAGTAAGCCATGGCAGCATTTTTTAGCATTAGTGAAATCTAAGACACCCCCTGAAAATAAGACATACCTCCATGCGAGACCGCCGAGCGCCCCAGCCAGCCAGAGGGGCCTGGAACCGTCTGCTGTTGCTGCAGTGAACGCATGGAGCGCCCTGCAGCGCCTGGCCTCTTCTTTTCTTTTCTTTTTTTTGGGCTGCCCGAGGCCTGCCGCCCCGCCACCGGAACCAGCGGCTGCAGAGTGGAGCGCTCCGAAGCGCCGAGTGCTCGGAGCGCCCTGCAGCGCCTGGCCTCTTCTTTTGGGGGGGGAGGAGCTGCCCGAGGCCTGCCGCCCCGCCGCCGGAACCGGCGGCTGCAGAGCGGAGCGCTCCGAAGCGCAGAGCGCTCGGAGCGCCCTGCAGTGCCTGGCCTCTTCTTTTTTGGGGGGGAGGAGCTGCCCGAGGCCTGCGGCTGCAGAGCGGAGCGCTCCGAAGCGCCGAGCGCTCGGAGGGCTCTGCAGCGCCTGGCCTCTTCTCTTTTTGTTTGGCTGCCCGAGGCCGGCGGCTGCAGAGCGGAGCGCTCCGAAGGCTCTGCAGCGCCTGGCCTCTTCTTTTGGGGGGAGAGCTGCCCGAGACCTGCCCCCCGCCGCCGGAACCGGCGGTCTGCAGCGCCGAGCGTCCGGAGCGCCCAGCAGCGCTGGGCGGAGTGCCGAGCCAGCAGCCTGCCGCCTCGGTGCCGCGCAGAGCGCCCAGCAGCACCCCGAGCCAGTGGCCTGGCCCTTTCGAGGAGGCCTTAAGGTACAAGACATCCCCTGAAAATAAGACACCGTCTGTTTTTTTTGAGTAAAAAAAGTTATAAGACGGTGTCTTAAAAAGGGGGAAACACGGTACCTTGGTGTTAACATGACTGCAAAAAATTTGAATCTATTTAAAGACAATTATGTGGAAATGTGGAATGAAGTGAAAAAGGATTTAGAAACCTGGACCAACTTGAAACTTTCTCTGTTGGGCCGTATAGCTACTGTTAAAATGAATGTATTGCCAAAGATGTTGTTCTTATTTCAATCGTTGCCAATAGTTGAGAAGTTGGATTGTTTTAAAGAATGGCAAAAGGCTTTGTCAAAATTTATATGGCAGGGGGGAAAGCCAAGAATTAAATATAAGATTACTGATGATAAACAAAGAGGTGGCTTTTCCCTGCCAGATTTAAAGATTTATTATGAAGCAGCGACCTTTTGCTGGTTAAAGGATTGGTTTTTGTTGGAAAATTCAGATATTCTAGATTTAGAAGGATATGACAATGTTTATGGTTGGCATGCATATGTATGGTATGATAAAGTAAAGGCCCATAGAGGCTTTAAAACACATATAATAAGAAAAGCATTGTACAGTGTTTGGTCCAGGTATAAAGATTTGCTAGAAAGAAAAACCTAAATGGATTTCACCGTTAGAGGCCAAGGTTCGTAAAAGAGTAAACATGGAACCCAGTTGGCCGAAATATAGAGATTTGTTGATTCAAGAAGGAGACCAATTTAAGTTAAAAACTTATGAAGAAATGAAATGCAATTTAAATGATTGGCTCCAATACCATCAGATAAATGAAGTGTTCAAAATTGATAATTTAGTTGGTTTCCAACCAGAGAAGTCAAAGTTGGAAACAGAATTGCTAGAACCCAAGTCGAAAATGCTTTCCAAAATGTATAAATTACTGCTAGAGTGGCATACAAAAGATGAACAAACAAAAAATGTGATGATTTTGTGGGCAAAGGATGTGGGACATAATATTATGATGGAGGAATGGGAGAAACTGTGGAATGTGAATATAAAGTTTACTGTGTGTATTTTATTACAAGAAAATTTAATGAAGATGATGTATAGATGGTATCTTACACCAGTAAAATTAGCAAAGATATACCACAGTCATGATAATAGATGTTGGAGATGCAAGAAAGAAGTAGGATCCTTTTACCACATGTGGTGGACATGTCCACTAGTAAGTGACTTCTGGAATAAGATTTATAATGAACTTAAGAAAGTGTTTAAAAACACATTTGTTAAAAAACCAGAAGCATTTCTAGTGGGCATTGTAGGGAAGGAGATTCCAAAGAAAAATGTGTCTTTTTTTATGTATGCTACAACGGCAGCGAGACTGTTGATTGCTAAGAACTGGAAACTACAAACATTACCAACGATTGATGATTGGCAGATGAAGATGATAGAGTTTATGGAACTGGCTGAGATGACCGGAAGAATCCGCAACCAGGGAGAAGAAGTGATGGAAGAAGAGTGGAAAGATTTTAAATTATATCTTAAAAAACATGCTAAAGTAAATTACTAAGATAGAAGTTAAGTGTAAATGAACTGTGGAAATTTTTCATATGTAAGATGACAGAGGAAAAATAGGATTTATAAGGTGATTAAAATGATATAGAATTTGCTAATAATAAATTTAATTAAGGACCACAGGGAGGGAAACCCAAGGGGGTCCCCATAGACAATGTGAAGGGATTAATGAATTAATAATTTGATTTTGTATTTGTATTTTTGTTCAATTTTTTTCTTTTTTGTAATGTTTCTTTTATCTTTTTTGTGCTTTTTTTCTTTTTTGTACTTTGGAAAATTTTAATAAAAAATATTTTAAAATAAAAAAGAAAAAACATAAAAATCCCAAAATTTCAGATAAGGTTTGCTGTCTCTTGGAGGTTAATTAGTAAACGGATTATCCAAGTGTTCACACCCCAGGCTGAATCAATCATTCACTCACTACAACGCTTCGTCCGGCGCCATTTTCACGCCGAGGTTAGGGAAGTTCCAAATCTGCGCCCCACCGCTTCTTGAGCACTGCAGACAAGATTTCCTCACAGATTCTTTTCAGGCGGCCAAGAAGTTCTCAACCGCCTCCAAAACATCCAGTGCTCCTTCTCTCTACGGAGGCAGGCTGCTTCTCATCCGGAGCTCGAGGCTGCGAGTTACGGAGTGGGCGATAGATCCCTCTCGCATCCGCCGCTCAATCCCCTCTTCCACCTCCCTGCAGGGAAGCCGAAAAGCGGGGAGAGCAGCCAAGGACGCTGCAGGGAAGCCCGAACCTCAGGGTAGCCCCCCCTGAGGTGACCGGGTCCGCTTAGCCTTAGCAGACCCCTAAAATCACCGTAACTCACGGAACCCCTCACGGAGAGTGCGTTCCGCGCTCCTTCGATGTCCGCAAGCCTCACCGGAAGAGCTCAACATCTAGCCTACCAAGTGGCGATAGTGATGGTGAAGAGGACCTTCTTCACCGCCTCTACTGCATCTGCAGAAAACAGTACTAGGAGACTCTTTCAGGTGGTTTGTAGCCAATTATCACCCAGTCTCATATCTGGGCAAGATTATTGAGTGTGTGGTCCCTGAACAACTCCAGGTATGTCTGGAGGATGCAGACCATTTGGACCCCTTCCATTCGGGATTCAGACCCCATCACAGGATGGAAACCATCTTGATCGTGCTGGTCGATGATCTCTGGTGGGCTAGGGATTAGAGGTGAAAGCTGTTTCCTGGTGCTGCTGGATCTCTCAGCGGCTTTGATACCAAGGACCATGGCATCCTTCTGGACCATCTAGACAGGTTGGGAGCTGAGGGCACTGTTATGCAGTGGTCCCTCTCCTTCCTCTTGGGCTGTGTCCAGAAAGCGGTGAAACAGGAAGTGGTGAGGGAAGTGGTGAGACTTCCGGTTTCCCGCAGATCAGCTTCGGACACGCTGGCGGGCTGCTCCCGGCAAGTGCACTCGCTAAAGGGCGGATGGGGGGGTATTGGGCTTCAAAGCCCCCCCCCTTTTAAAGGTGTTGGAGGACGTCCAGACCTAACTGATCAGCAGCAGTGTCGGGAAGGGTGCGGTACCGGACTGGAAAGTGTGGTGGAGAGGAGCCCCCCCAGGACGCCTGCCTAAGGATCCCGCCCTAGCTGAGAAAGCCCGAAAACCGGAGCAAGCAAGCAGTGAAATCTCCAAGGAAACTATCCGACCTAAGGTAATTCTTTAAGCTCCACATGCCCGGAGGTCTTTTGAATCAAGAATAAAAGAATAAAAGCAGACCCTTATCGAAAGACCGGGGGAAGTGGATTATAACAGAGAGAGAGGAGGTCGGCACGTTGATTAATGGCGGTGCAGGAAGTCACCTTCACGGTGCTCCACTTTGCTTAAACTACCAAACACAATAAAAATCAGGGGCTGTGAGAAATTGCCACTTTCTTTCTCTTTTCGCTGCCTGAAGAACAGTGTACATAATTGTAGCAGCTAAGGGGGTGCCTTGACAAAGCGGGACAGTTATTTTGCAGCGCGCAACTCCCAAAAAAACAACTACTTATCCCTCTTTTTGTCGGAGCCCTGTTGGAAGGGAAAGGATTCAGAAAGACTACTGATGGGGGAATTTGAACTGTTGTAAAAGCCAACCCCCCCCCTTCCAAAGCTTAACGCGATATACGGACTGAAATGTGTAGAAAATAAATTGGGGTGGATCTTCTGGCAAACAAGAAACAAGACTCAGAGGAGAATTTACCTAAGGATTTTAAAGAGCTTGAACTTTTTATTGGCAATTAACACTAACTGGATTGCTGAGTCACAGTGGTGGTAGACGACAGATCTTGCAGAGGATAACGCTAGTGTGGAAGAACGCCACCTACAGGAAGGCTGTAAAAAGGCATCTAAAGACATAAAATCTATTTAATCTACGGCCTCCATCTTAAGGACTGATAAGAGACTTTACTGGAGTAACATCTGGGGTGGATAAGAGGAGCAGCATATACTTAACGACATAAAGGCTTCAACAAATAGTGGACTATCATATAGTTGTTAACCACTTTTGATTAACTCTTCAAATCAGGTTTTTGTAAACCAAATTGGTGTATTGTGAACCCTCTACTTCCTCTCATTTGATCTTTTTCCCCCTCTCATTTTGATCTTTTTCTTTCACCTTGCTGTCTTTATTGTGTTATCACTGTTGTAGGGGAGCTATGGGAACCCAAAGAGAAATGGCAGGGGGGGGAACTGCTACCACTGCTTTAGTGGGGAACGCTCGTAATCAAGGTAGAAGAGGGTCAGGAGCAGATATGGATGCAAATATGGATGTGAAGGAACTAATCCTAAGCCTCAAAAGGGATTTTGTAGACATGAAAAAAGATATGAATGAAAAGTTGGATAGCTTTGGGGGGGGGGGAATAGATGGGAATGCCAAGATAGTAACTGAATTAACTGAGAAGATGAATGAGTTGGGGGGGGGAATGTAGAGCTTACGAAAACAGTGCAGGAAATAAAAGGGAAGACCATAGGGTTAGAGGAGACAGTGAGGAAATTACAGAATGATAATAGAGAATTGAAAAGGGAGGGAGAACGGGTACGGAAGGAGATGGCTGAAATGAAAGAAACCAATGGGACTAAGAGCAATACCTGAGAAACCAGATGAGCAAATTGGACAGAAAGTGACTTTAGAATTAGCAAAATGGCTGGAAATTAGCGAACAGGAAATGGAACAGCATATAGATAGGACATTTAGAATAAGATCAAATGTTGCAAAGGCAAATAATTGGCCAGGGGACTGTCTGATAACCTTCAAATCTCTGGATATTAGAGATAAAGGCCTGCAAACAAGTAACAAAAAAAAGCTACAGATTGATGAAAGCGATATAATTATTCACAAGTATATACCAACAAGATTCTTGAAAAAACGAGAAAAATTTAAGCCATATGTCGAAGCTCTGAGAGGAAAAACGATAACACACCGATGGGAATTCCCAGAGGGTTTTTCCTTTTTCTTTAAAGGTAAAAGGCGAAAATTTGTGGTGCCAGAAGATGCAGCAAAATACTGGAGAAAGTACCCGAAACAATTAGGAATAGTAAGAAGGTGAAGTGGAGGAGGGGAGGAGGGGGTAGAAGAGGGCTAGAGAGGTGGTCTACAGAGTTCTAAAGTCTTAAGTATTTTGTGAGGATAACCATGAATTGAAACTTATACAAAATCATTTGCTTTTGAATTGCAGTTTCGCAAATTGTTCTTCTTTATTTTAAAATATAATTTTTCCTATAATAAAGTGAAGAAAGAAATAGATAAATAATAAAGAAATAAACAAAAAATCCCAAAAATAAAAGAAATGAACCTTAAACTTCTGACTTGGAATGTAAATGGATTAAATGATAAGATAAAACGAAATAAGGTAGAACATGAGCTAATTAAGCAAAGAATTGATGTGATCTGTTTACAGGAAACCCACGTGATGCAGAAACATATAAGAGTGCTTTCTAATAAAAAATTAGGACAGGAATTTATTTCGGCCGATAAAACAAAAAAAGAGAGAGGTGTGGTAATTTATGCTAAAAACTATCTGGAACCCAAATTATTATTCAAAGATTCGGGGGGGGGGGATAGTCATCATTGAAATTACACTACAAGGAGAAAAGATAATAATAATAGGAATAAAAGGTAAAGGTGACCGACTCTGGGGTTGCGCGCTCATCTCGCATTATTGGCCGAGGGAGCCGGCGTATAGCTTCCAGGTCATGTGGCCAGCATGACAAAGCCGCGTCTGGCAAACCAGAGCAGCACATGGAAACGCCGTTTACCTTCCCGCTGTAGCGGTTCCTATTTATCTACTTGCATTTTGACGTGCTTTCGAACTGCTAGGTTGGCAGGAGCTGGGACCAAACAACGGGAGCTCACCCCGTCACAGGGATTCGAACCGCCGACCTTCTGATCAGCAAGCCCTAGGCTCAGTGGTTTAACCACAGCGCCACCTGGGTCCCAATAATAGGAATATATTCACCAAATAAAAGACAAAAGAAATTCTATCAGAAACTGGAAAAAAAAATTAGATTACGTGGGTGAGAAGACAATTTTGTTACTTAAATGGGGCCACCACACCTGACTTAGACAGATCACACAAAAAGAACGGGAAAGGTTCTAAGCAAACCAAATTACCGGTAATATTTACCCAAATGATGGAGATAATGAATATGAGCGATGCATGGAGCTTGCGTTCGGGAGGCAGACGACGGAAAAACCCCGCTGCAGACTGCCTTCTGCTTGGGGTCTGGCTTGACGACAGCGGCAAGAAGGGGAGAACCCCCTTCTTGCCGCTATCGCCACCAGACCCCAGGCAAAGGCAGTTAGCAGCGGGGGTTTCGCTTCCCTTGGCAGCCGCCGCCTGGCTTCAGACGGCGGCTGCCGAGGGAAGCAGCTGTGTGCCAGGCTGCTGGGGAGAAGCAGAGGAGCCGCTTCTCCCGCTGCCGCTCGGCACAAAGCCGAGGCAAGCCGCTGTGTGCCAGGTGGCGCGGGAGAAGCGGCTCCTCCGCTTCTCCCACTGCCGCCTGGCACAAAGCTGACATCGGACGGGGCTTCAGAGAGGCGCAGCACTTCTCCGAAGCCCCGTCTGATGCTCCCTGGTGTCCGTGGCATGGTGGTGGGAGGAGTAGTGGGGGAATGGATCAGTTTCTCCACTTCTCCCCCCCTTCTTCCCGCGCTACAGCCCTTTGTGTTCCGCTGGTCTCTGCCAGTTGCCCTTCACCAGCAGAGACCAGCGGAACACAAAGGGGAACGAACTGCATCGCCGGAAGAAGGCAAATGAAGATCAGCTGAGAAGCGCTGACAGCTGTCAGCGCTTCTCAGCTGATCTTCCTTTGCCTTCTTCCTGTGCTGCAGCTCGTTCCCCTTTGCTAGACGAATGCCCCTTTAGGTTTTGCAATCGGAGGTTTTTATGGCCACACTTCGCAAGACGAAGCAGTGGCCATAAAAAAACTCATCGTCTTGCGAGGCAACCTCCGATCGCAAAACCTATTCGTATAGTGGAAAATTAGTCTTACAGGGCATTCGTCTAGCGAGGCACCACTGTAATATACTTGAAAAGGGCGAAATGCCTAGAACATGGGGAGAAAGCTACCTAACCTTAATTCCAAAACAGGGAACAGACTTGTCTTTGCCATTAAATTACAGACCTATCTCATTATTGAATAATGATTACAAGCTGTTTGCCTCCATCTCAGCAGATAGATTAAAGAATATGTTGGCAACAATTATTCATGAAGATCAGGTGGGCTTTCTTACAAAACGATTAATGCAGAGTAACATCAGAAATATTATCAATATCATCGAATATTTAGACATGAGAATAGATAAGCCAGGAGTTCTAATAGCGGTCGACGTGGAAAAAGCGTTTGACAAAATCTCATGGAAATTTATGAGGGCTACCATGGAACAAATGGGGCTTGGGAAGTCTTTCTGTAACGGAATCCAAGCAATCTACACTAAGCAAAGGACAAGACTACTAGTGAATAATAACATCTCTGACGAGTGTGAAATAAATAAAGGAACTAGACACGGCTGTCCCTTGTCTCCTCTAATTTTCATTTTACTGATGGAAATATTAAACAATAAAATTAGAGACGAAAAGGAGATAAAAGGAGTCACACTCGGCAGTAGAGCGTATAAATTACGCACGTATGCAGATGACCTAATCATCATAGCTGCCAAGTTATCCCTTTTTTTTAAGGGATTTTCCCTTATGCTGAATAGGCTTCCTCGTGAGAAAAGGGAAAACTTGGCAGCTATGCTAATCATTACGACGGAAAACCCAAAGGAAAGCATAATTAAGATTCCAGAAATAATCAACGAATTTGGTAAGGTGGCGGGATACAAATTAAATAATACAAAAACCAAAATGTTGGCTAAGAATTTATCAAAGGAAGAGAAACTTGAAATTGAACGATCAACACAACTAAAGTTTTCCTGCAAAATTAAATATCTAGGAATTTGGTTATCCCCCCAAAATATTACCGTAATTTATACCAGGACAATTTCATCAAAGCATGGGAGGAAATTAAAAGAAATTTGGCGATCTGGAGCAAGTTAAAGTTATCATTTCTGGGACGAATTTCGGCAATAAAAATGAGCGTATTACCAAAGTTTATGTTCTTGTTTCAAAATATTCCCATATTACGTAATACTGGATGTATAAAAGAATGGCAGAAGGAAATCTCCAGATTTATCTGGCAAGGAGCAAGGCCGAGAATTAAGCATAAGCTGCTTATAGACATCAAAGAAAGGGGAGGATTTGGACTACCCGATCTGAAATTATATCATGAAGCGGCTTGCTTTGCATGGTTAAAAGACTGGTTTTTGCTTCAAAGAACAAGTTTACTGGATTTAGAAGGATTTGATTTAAGGTTCGGGTGGCACGCCTAAATTATGATAAGACCAAGGTACATAGGGGGTTTACCAACCACATAATAAGAAGCTCTCTCTACAAGGTGTGGGCGAAAGGTGTGGAAGCGAAAGGAAAGTCCGATGCTGTAAAGAAAAATATTGCATAGGAACCTGGAATGTAAGAACCATGAGTGGAGGTAAGCTGGATGTGGTCAAAAATGAGATGACAAGAATAAATATCGACATCCTGGGCATCAGTGAACTAAAATGGAAGGGAATGGGCGAATTCAGTTCGGGTGACTATCATATCTACTACTGTGGGCAAGAATCCTGTAGAAGAAATGGAGTGGCCCTCATAGTCAACAAAAGAGTGGCAAAAACGGTAATGGGATGCAATCTCAAAAATGACAGAATGATCTCGATACGAATCCAAGGCAGACCTTTTAACATCACAGTAATCCAAGTTTATGCACCAACTACCGGTGCTGAAGAAAGTGAAATTGACCAATTCTATGAAGACCTACAACACCTTCTAGAAATGACACCAAAGAAGGATGTTCTTCTCATTACAGGGGATTGGAATGCTAAAGTAGGGAATCAAGAGATAAAAGGAACAACTGGCAAGTTTGGCCTTGAAGTTCAAAATGAAGCAGGGCAAAGGCTAATAGAGTTCTGTCAAGAGAACAAGCTGGTCATCACAAACACTCTCTTCCAACAACACAAGAGATGACTCTACACATGGATATCACCAAATGGGCAGCATCGGAATCAAATTGATTATATTCTCTGCAGCCAAAGATGGAGAAGCTCTATACAGTCAGCAAAAACAAGACCTGGAGCTGACTGTAACTTAGATCATCAGCTTCTTATAGCAAAATTCCAGCTTAAACTGAAGAAAGTAGGAAAAACCACTGGGCCAGTAAGATACAATCTGAATCAAATCCCTTATGAATACATAGTGGAAGTGAGGAACAGGTTTAAGGATTTAGATTTGGTGGACAGAGTGCCTGAAGAACTGTGGATGGAGGCTCGTAACATTATACAGGAGGCAGCAACGAAAACCATCCCAAGGAAAAGGAAATGCAAGAAAGCAAAATGGCTATCCAACGAGGCCTTACAAATAGCGGAGGAGAGGAGGCAAGCAAAATGCAAGGGAGATAGGGAAAGATACAGGAAACTGAATGCAGATTTCCAAAAAACAGCAAGGAGAGACAAGAGGGTCTTCTTAAATGAGCAATGCAAAGAAATAGAGGAAAACAATAGAATGGGGAAAACCAGAGATCTGTTCAAGAAAATTGGAGATATGAAAGGAACATTTCGTACAAAGATTACCATAATCAAGGACAAAAGTGGTAAGGACCTAACAGAAGCAGAAGACATCAAGAAGAGGTGGCAAGAATACACAGAGGAATTATACCAGAAAGATATGGAGGTCTCGTACACCCCAGGTAGTGTGGTTGCTGACCTTGAGCCAGACATCTTGCAGAGTGAAGTCAAATGGGCCTTAGAAAGCACTGCTAATAACAAGGCCAGTGGAAGTGATGATATTCCAGCTGAACTATTTAAAATTTTAAAAGATGATGCTGTTAAGGTGCTACACCCAATATGCCAGCAAGTTTGGAAAACTCAGCAATGGCCAGAGGATTGGAGAAGATCAGTCTACATCCCAATTCCAAAGAAGGGCAGTGCCAAAGAATGCTCCAACTACCGCACAATTGCGCTCATTTCACACGCTAGCAAGGTTATGCTTAAAATCCTACAAGGCAGGCTTAGGCAGTATGTGGACCGAGAACTCCCAGAAGTGCAAGCTGGATTTCAAAAGGGCAGAGGAACCAGAGACCAAATAGCAAACATGCGCTGGATTATGGAGAAAGCTAGAGAGTTCCAGAAAAACGTCTACTTCTGCTTCATTGACTATGCAAAAGCCTTTGACTGTGTCGACCACAGCAAACTATGGCAAGTTCTTAAAGAAATGTGAGTGCCTGATCACCTCATCTGTCTCCTGAGAAATCTCTATGTGGGACAAGAAGCTACAGTTAGAACTGGATATGGAACAACTGATTGGTTCAAAATTGGGAAAGGAGTACGACAAGGTTGTATATTGTCTCCCTGCTTATTTAACTTTCAGAATTCATCATGCGAAAGGCTGGACTAGATGAATCCCAAGCCGGAATTAAGATTGCCGGAAGAAATATCAACAACCTCAGATATGCAGATGACACAACCTTGATGGCAGAAAGCGAGGAGGAATTAAAGAACCTTTTAATGAGGGTGAAAGAGGAGAGCGCAAAATATGGTCTGAAGCTCAACATCAAAAAAACCAAGATCATGGCCACTGGTCCCATCACCTCCTGGCAAATAGAAGGGGAAGAAATGGAGGCAGTGAGAGATTTTACTTTCTTGGGCTCCTTGATCACTGCAGATGGTGACAGTAGTCACGAAATTAAAAGACGCCTGCTTCTTGGGAGAAAAGCAATGACAAACCTAGACAGCATCTTAAAAAGCAGAGACATCACCTTGCCGACAAAGGTTCGTATAGTTAAAGCTATGATTTTCCCAGTAGTGATGTATGGAAGTGAGAGCTGGACCATAAATAAGGCTGATCGCCGAAGAATTGATGCTTTTGAATTATGGTGCTGGAGGAGACTCTTGAGAGTCCCATGGACTGCTAGAAGATCAAACCTAGCCATTCTTAAGGAAATCAGCCCTGAGTGCTCCCTGGAAGGACAGATCGTGAAGCTGAGGCTCCAATACTTTGGCCACCTCATGAGAAGAGAAGAATCCTTGGAAAAGACCCTGATGTTGGGAAAGATTGAAGGCACTAGGAGAAGGGGACGACAGAGGACAAGATGGTTGGACAGTGTTCTCGAAGCTACGAACATGAGTTTGACCAAACTGCGGGAGGCAGTGCAAGACAGGAGTGCCTGGCGTGCTATGGTCCGTGGGGTCACGAAGAGTCGGACACGACTAAATGACTAAACAACAACAACAACAACAACAACATGAGATGGAATGATGTTGTGGTTTGTTTTTACTTCTCTTTAATTTTTTTGTAAAGTAAGAGGCGAAAACTTGTTAAATTAACAACGTATAACGGTTTTGGATGGTAACTGTGATGGAATAATTGTACAATATCATTACCTTTCAATAAAGAAATGTTTATGTGCAAAAAAACCCAGAAAGCGGTGTTGGGGGTGAGTGTTCAGACTCCTGGGCGTTCACTTGTGGAATGCCTCAGGGCTCTGTCCTCTCCCACATGCTTCTTAGTATCTATATGAAGCTGTGGACAGAGATAATCTGGGGGTTGGGGCTGGGTGTTCATCAGTATGAGGATACCCAGATCTACCTCTCATATAAATCAGAACCAGTGAAGGCGGTGAACGTCCTGTGTGGGTGTCTGGAGACAATTGGGCGATGGATGGCAGTCAATATATTGAGGTGGAATCCCAACAAGACAGAAGTATTGCGGGACGGAGGAAGGCCGGTGTGGGAAATTCCCTGATCCTGAATGGGGTAACTGTGCCTCTGAAGGACCAGGTGCACAATCTGAGGGTCATTTTAGATGCACAACTGTCCTTGGAGATTCAGGTCAATTTTGTATCCAGGGCAGTTGTCTACTAGTTTCATTTGGTACACCAGCTGCAACCCTACCTTCCTGTGCACTGTCTTGCCAGAGTGGTGCATGTTCTGGTTATCTCCTGCTTGCACTACTGCAATGCGCTCTACATGGGGCTACCTTTGAAGGTGACCAGGAAACTACAACTAATCCAGAATGCGGCAGCTAGACTGGTGACTGGGAGCGGCCGCCGAGACCACATAACACCGGTCTTGAAAGATCTACGTTGGCTCCCAGTATGTTTTTGAGCACAATTCAAAGTGTTGGTGTTGACCTGTAAAGCCCTAAATGGCCTCGGTCCAGTATACCTTAAGGAGCGTCTCCACCCCCATCATTCTGCTCAGACACTGAGGTCCAGCACCGAGGGACTTCTCTGCGAGAAGTGAGGTTACAGGGAACCAAGCAGAGGGCCTTCTCGGTAGTGGTACTCTCCCTGGGAACGCCCTCCTGTCATATGCCAAGACATTTGAAGGCAGTCCTGTATAGGGAAGCTTTTTAATGTTTGATGTTTGATTATGCTTTTATATTTCTCGGAAGCCACCCAGGGGGGCTGGGGGCAACTCATTCAGATGAGTGGGGTACAAATACAACAACAACAACAACAAGAGCTGAAGAAGAAGAAGAAGAAGAAGAAGAAGAAGAAGAAGAAGAAGAAGAAGAAGAAGAAGAAGAAGAAGAAGAAGAAGAAGAAGAAGAAGCTTAAACAAGAGGGCAAGGTTTATTTTCATTTTCTTTAACTCAGAAGTAAAGAACCCAGTTTATTTTTCCACGGGCCTAGCAGCAGCTTCCAAGAGAGCCCCAGCTGAGGGCAGCAGCAGTTCAAATGGCAGAGCCAGGCAGCAACTTGGGGGTGGTCCTGGGGAGGCGAGGCGGAAAGGGCTTACTGCTTTTGTGAGGACCCCGGCATGGCTCGGGTGTCAGGGTCTTGTGCGCAGGCAGAGATAGCCCAAAGAAAGAGGAAGGAAGGAAGGGGAAAGGGACTCCCAGCAAGAAGCTTGGAGCTGGCTCGGACTGGGTCTACCTCAACCACCTAGCAGCCTGGCGCCTGCACTTAAAACAAGAAGCTCATGAGGAAAGTTCCCGGGTAGGCTGCTTTCTTCAGCAGCTGCTCTTGTGATTCATTGCAGGAGGCAGAGGAGAGTTGAGGCGGCAAAGCAACAGGGGCAACATGAATGGGGAGAGGAGCAATGACCGAACTCATGGTTTTTCCCACATTGTGATTTTTGTATAGCACATGCACACATTGTGATTCATGATATGTCACCACATCAAATACTACGAAACCATTACCACAAGGTAGACTTCAGACTGGTTTTGGACAATATTGATACATTGCCAAGCCGTACTTCATTCAAACACTCTGAAACTGAGCACTCTCAATTCCCCACAGCAAACTGCCCCACATTTCCCCCATGTGTCAAGGCCCTTGGAGCTATCCCAGGTATTGCTTCCCCCCTGCAACCCATTTCACCTTGCCCTTCGTCCCAGTGACGTGAATGATGTTCAGTTGATCCAGGTCTTCGACCTGCCGGAGAAAAAGTGAATGAACCTTTCAGTTTAGCTGTTCAGGTACTCGCCCCCGGCCCCACCTCATCAGTGCAGGCAGCAACGGCTGCTAACAGACAGCCCTCCCTCTCCCCCCCATCCCTTCAGCAGTAACCCCAGAAAAATCAAGACTGCATCATCGCATCACGGCCAGGGGCCTCCCACAAGCTTCCCAACCTCCTCACCTTCAATCCACTTCGCTCCAAAAAGCCTTTCATGGCTTCCAGCTGTGCCTGGGGGTCTCCTCGCTCCCGTTTCACTTGTTCCAGGTAGCTGGCATTCGTCTGGAGCGTATTCAGAGTCCGAATGGCATCCTAGAAGGCATATGAGGCAGTGGTTAATTGCTTTCCCCCTTTTGGTCAGCCTTGTAAGCAGTTACTAGCCTGCAAAGACAGTGGAATGCCCAGCTGAGGAGGAAGGGAAAGCACTGCTCCTTCTTCCATGGGAACAGAGGAAACTGACTTGCACAGAGACCACAGAGTTCATTTACCTCAGAGTTGTCTACACTGCCTGGCAGATGCTCTCTAGGATGTTCCCAGCCCTACCTAATGTTCCCAAGGACAGAACTTGGGACGTACTACAAGCAAAGCACATGCTCTACCCACTGAGCTACAGTGCTCGGGTTACAGACGCTTCAGGTTACAGACTCCGCAAACCCAGAAATAGTACCTCGGGTTAAGAACTTTGCTTCAGGATGAGAACAGAAATCGTGCTCCAGTGGCGCGGCGGCAGTGGGAGGCCCCATTATTAGCTCAAGCGGTACCTCAGGTTAAGAACAGGTTCAGGTTAAGAACGGACCTCCAGAACGAATTAAGTTCTTAACCCGAGGTACTACTGTATAGCCCCCCAGCTTTCTATGCTGGGCATGGAAGGGAATCAGAACACCGCCATCTTTCCACCACCAACCCACTCACTTGCACACAATTCCTTGTTGGCTATTGCAACCAGGCTAGTGCCTGAATGCAAGACCTGTTTTTCAGCCTTCCGTTATGGAAAACAAGAAATCAACCACTCCAGGTCAATGCTAACCATCTCCTCTCTGCCCCATTCCAAAAATAAACCTGGAATTGTGAAGTCCCCGTCCAAGGTTCCAGATTCTCGCTGCGCACTCCAGTGGCTGCAAGAAAGCAGGGGACAGGGGGACAGGAAACTCTTTTCTTAACGCCTGCTTTCCAGCTGGTCCTCTGCCTTTTCATGTCTGAATTCTGCCACAGGCAGGACAAGGTGCCAGCGGGTCCGCTGGAGAATCCACACCCTATCCCTCTTGAGAGAGGAATATGCCTTCCTTGCTCCTCTGAATGCACCAGTAGTTCCACGCACGTGGCCAGTGTTTACCCCCTCCCCAACAAACAAGATAATGACCTTCCTCTAGCTGGCTTATGACACATGTGCCTCTCCCTCAACAGCTCAATCACATGTCTAGGGGCGTAAAGTACCAGTTAACTGAAAGCACATAAAAAAACAAACCCAGAAACAAAAAAAGCACAGGCTCTTCCTGCTTCCACCAAGCAAACTGTAAGGGCAGTGTCGGAAGCTGGCACATTGTCAACATGGCCATCAATGAACTCAGGCCACAGAGCAGTCGAAGAGCAAGGAGCTAGGCCGGTCTCGGCAAAAAGATACTAACCCAGGGGCTATTAGCAAAGCTGCTGATTTGCTCAAAATGAGGGCACATTTTAAAAGGCAGCTAAGTAATCTTATGACTGGGAGGAGGAAGAGGGAATCAAGAGAAGTATCAGAGACCGAAGACAAAACTTTTATCTTCTCCTCCAAGGCACTTTGGAAGAGTTATGAAGATTTTTGCAGGATGTGTTTAATTTATTTCGTGTTCATTTCATAAGATTTATATACCACTTGATTGTAAAAAAAAAACTCTAATAGCAGACCTAGGCTGAACCTTGCTATGTGAGAAGGAAATTAAGTAGATGTAAGATTCATTAATGTGCGATAACCTGGGAGTAATATAAATTACAACTGGAACAATTGGAAGACGATTTTTAACATTTTTGCTTTTTATATGTTTTTTTTTCTTTTTCTTTTTCCCTTTCATTTTTTTGAGTTCTTTTTCTTTTTCTTTTTTCTTTCTTTTTGATATATCTTCAAACATGTTTTGTAAACTATTTTGGTTTGTGATTTGTTCTTTGAACGTACTTTGTACTTTTATATATTGGAGAAATGTAGATTGTGTGTATATGTATATTATCTGAATTTGCTAATTTTAAACAATAAAGAATTTACTTTAAAAAAAAACCTCAAAGCCATTTACACAAAGAAGTAAAATCAACAAAAAACCACAACCAAACCTTTAAAAGTACACTGAGGTTAAAATATTAAAACAGATTAAAATTACTTCTACTTTCTAAGCATCCGGAAAGTAGGCTTGGCAAGCACGGAAAAGAGTATGGTGAAGGCTCCTGCTTGAATTTAATAGGCCAGGAGTTCCTTAGTGTTGGCATTGTGACACTAAGCGATTGAAAGACGGGTATTATTTGGCACCTGTAGCAGCACTATATCCACTGGGCACAGGTGGGGTAGGTAAGTAAATCTCATGAGGAAACGGGTCCTAAGCTGTTTTGCTACCCAAGTTTTCCCACAATTTGCAGATTTTTGTATGCTTTTTATTGTAATACATGGATCCCCCCCCAAAAAAACCCCCACATACTTTTATGCTATGCTTTCTGCTTTTTTAAAGTTTTGTAAGTTGCTTGGAGATGCTTTACATGGCAATCAGTTAACAGGCTCAACATTTAATAAACATTACCTTACAGGGCTTTTGTAAGGATTATCATTGGGAGGTAGCTGCATGTTATTATACGCGATGTATTACACAACTGCCTCACAAAGTCCTCAAAAGTGCTTCACGGGTTTTTCCACATTAATTCTTATAAACAGCCCTGCAAGGTAGGTCAGCACTATTATTATACCTGGGGCCAAGAACCTGAGGGGGAATAGCTTGCCCCCAGGTGGACCAGAAGGAAAGCTCAGCTAGCTATTCATTCTGTCCTTTTAATTAGTCTGAAAATGACTTATCAAATGTTCATAGCTTCCTTTCCTGACAAAATGATCATAGAATCATAGAGTTGGAAGAGACCACAAGGGCCATCCAGTCCAATCCCCTGCCAAGCAGGAAACACCATCAAAGCATTCTTGACATATAGCTGTCAATCCTCTGCTTAAAGACCTCAAAAAAAAGGAGACTCCGCCACACTTCTTGGCAGCAAATTCCACTGCCAAACAGCTCTTACTGTCAGGAAGTTCTTCCTGATGTTGAGGTGGAATCTTCTTTCTTGTAGTTTGAATCCATTGCTCCGTGTCCGCTTCTCTGGAGCAGCTGAAATCAACCTTTCTCCCTCCTCTATACGATATCCTTTGATATCTTTGAACATGGCTATCATATCACCAATTAACCTTCTCTTCTCCAGGCTAAACATACCCAGCTCCCTAAGCCGTTCCTCATAAGGCATCGTTTCCAAGCCTTTGACTATTTTTGTTGCCCTCCTCTGAACACGTTCCAGCTCGTCAGTATCCTTCTTGAACTGTGGTGCCCAGAACTGGACACAGTACTCCAGGTGAGGTCTGACCAGAGCAGAATACAGTGGTACTATTACTTTCCTTGATCTAGGTGCTATACTCCTGTTGATGCAGCCCAGAATTGCATTGGCTTTTCTAGCTGCTGCATCACACTGTTGACTCATTTTCTACACCAGGGGTAGAAAATCAGCCCCAGCCAGCATTGCTAAAGATGCTGGGAGTTGTAGTCTGAAAACAGCTGGGAGGTCAGTTTCCCCAAGTTACCCAGAGAACTGCCTCCTCCCACATGAATGCCAAGATCATCCTAAATTTGCCAACTTTGCCATATTAAAAGTTAAATGGTAATGGACTGGATGAGAGCCAACAAACTGAAGTTTGATCCAGATAAGACTGCCTTGGTCACGCTGGTCAATGATCTCCGGCAGGCTAGGGACAAGGGTGAAAGCTGTTTCCTTGTTCAGCTGGATCTCTCAGCAGCCTTTGGTACTATCAACCATGAAATCCTTCTGGACCGTCTAGAGGAGTTGGGAGCTGGGGGCACTGTCATGCAGTGGTTCCGCTCCTTCCTCCTGGGCCATGTCCAGAAAGTGGTGGTGGAGGATGAGTGTTCAGACCCCTGGGCTCTCACTTGTGGGGTGCCTCAGGGTTCTGTCCTCTCCCCCATGCTTTTTAACATCTACATGAAGCTGCTGGGAGAGATCAGCAGGGGGTTTGGGCTGGGTGTCCATCAATATGTGGATGATACCCAGCTCTACTTCTCTTTTAAATCAGAGATCAGCGAGGATGGTTAAGTGTGTGAGTGCCTGGAGGCAGTTGGAGGATGGATGGCGGCTAACAGATTGAGGTTGAACCCTGACAAGACAGAAGTACTGTTTGTGGGAGACAGGAGGCGGGCGGGTGTGGGGGACTCCCTGGTCTTGAATGGGGTAACTGTGCCCCTGAAGGACCAGGTGTGCAGCCTGGGAGTCATTTTGGACTCACAGCTGTCCATGGAGGTGCAGGTCAACTCTGTGTCCAGGGCATCTGTCTACCAGCTCCATCTGGTACGCAGGCTGAGACCCTACCTGCCCGCAGACTGTCTCGCCAGAGTGGTGCATGCTCTGGTTATCTCCCGCTTAGACTACTCAAATGCGCTCTACCTGGGGCTCCCTTTGAAGGTGACCTGGAAACTGCAATTAATCCTCAATGCGGCAGCTAGACTGGTGACTGGGAGTGGCTGCCGGGACCATATAACACAGGTCCTGAAAGACCTGCACTGGCTCCCAGTACGTTTCCGAGCACAGTTCAAAGTGTTGCTGCTGACCTTTAAAGCCCTAAATGGACCTGGCCCTATATACCTGAAGGAGCATCTCCACCCCCAGCATTCAGCCTGAGGTCCAGTGCCGAGGGCTTTTTGGCGGTTCCCTCCCTGCCAAAAGTGACAGGTTACAGGCAGAGGGCTTTCTTTGTAATGGCACCCGCCCTGTGGAACGCCCTCCCACCAGATGTCAAAGAAATAAACAGCTATCTGACTTTTAGAAGACAACTGAAGGCAGCCCTGTTTAGGGAATGTTTCGTGTTTTATTGTGTTTTTAATACCCTGTTGGAAGCCACCCAGAGTGGCTAGGGATGTCCGGCCAGATGTGTGGGGTATAGGGTATAAATATTATTATTATTATTATTATTATTATTATTATTATTATTATTATTATTATTATTATTCTGTGGAGTGTGGCCCACTAAGCGTGTGTGCCTTAAAATTATTACAATTTATTTGATATTAATTTGCATGGATTAAAGCAGGCACCCCCAAACTGCGGCCCTCCAGATGTTTTGGCCTACAACTCCCATGATCCCTAGCTAACAGGACCAGTGGTCAGGGAAGATGGGAATTGTAGTCCAAAACATTTGGAGGGCCGACGTTTGGGGATGCCTGGATTAAAGCAGATACAAGTAGACACACACACACACACACCCTCTTTTGTGGTTCACTACCCCAGTCTCCGAAGGGTGTGGAACTCCAGTGGGCACTTACCCATGTTCAGTTTCCTTGGAATGATGGACGGCGGCAATTGTGGTGTCTTTAGGAGAGATGGTTTATCTACACATACATACAACCTGAGCCTACAATGGAGGTGCTCACAGCATGAGCACCCCAAAAGGGTCTTGCTTCTCCCACCACCACAGCCTTGGATTCCAGCAGGAATCGGGTACAGCTCTGATGCCCTGGCTTCTGCCAGCCGCCTCCTTCTAGCCCAGCTCTCTCACACAATGCTGGCTATTGCCCTTCTCACTAGCAGCCAGGTGAGGGAGGGGGCCCAGGGCCCACCCATCTGTCCTCTGGCACAAAGCCACTTCCCTTTGTTATACCATGCTTAGGCCCACTGACTCACCTAAAAGCTGGCCTGTCTCCTTTAACCACTGAACCCCCCAAACTAACCACATTATATATATTCAAGTAAAATGCAATTATGCTACCTGGATGAAGGGCCTTGGCATTTTCACTCCAGCGCCTTGCAGGGCTGGGCCCCACGCAGCTTGTCCCTCCCTCCATTTTTCAACATCACAATGCTGAAAAGTTAACATTGCCCAGCCCTACACAGCTGAGAGGCATGGTCTACATGCACTCAAGGTCTCTCTGGTCTGCTGCCTTTCAAATTCTAAATTCCCAGGCAAAAACCAGACCTTTTTGGTTGAATAAGTGTGTGTTTGAGGGAGTATTAGTTGGTAGTTTTTTTCCTTGTTTTTATTATGTATATTGTGTTTTTATATTGTATTTTTTTGTTTTGAACAGCCCTGAGATCTATGGATGAAGGGTGGTATACAAATTTAATAAAGAACAACAACTTTTCTGAAAGGCTAGAAGTACTTTATCAGGTACTGCCTACCTCGGAGGGAAAAGGGATGCGGGTGGCACTGTGGACAAACGCCGGCTCCCTCGGCCTGAAAGCAAGATGAGCGCCACAACCCCATAGTCGCCTTTGACTGGACTTAACCGTCCAGGGGTCCTTTACCTTTTACCTTGGAGGGAAACAAGCTCCTTACCTTCTTTCTGCAGAAAAGCAAAGTGGACAGAGCTAGCGTACAGTATTCAAAAATAGGCTGCATATCTCTGCTACAAGCTGGTGGGTAACGGGGCCGTCCACTGCTATAATAAGCAACTTCCTCAATTGCCTTGTAAGTGGGATAGTGCAGGGATTGGCCAACTCCCAAGAGACTGCGATCTACTCACAGAGTTAAAAACTGGCAGTGATCTACCCCCTTTTGGGGGGTTCAGGTCAAAGTTGTTGAGGGTTTTTTAAGGTAGGAAAGCCCTGATTTTGGGAGTTCACATAAAAGTTCTTGAGCTTCTTTAGGAAGGAGGAAAGCGACTGAGCTTTTTTTTTTAGGAAGGAAAGCCCTGTTTTTGGTGGTTCAGGTCATTTTAGGGGTGCAGGACAAAGGTGTTGAGTTTTTTTAGAGGAGCCAAAGTTTTTTAGCTTCTTTGGAGGGGAGCCACTGATCCACTAGTGATCTACCACAGACGTCCAGTGATCTACCGGTAGATCACGATCTACCTGTTGGACATGCCTGGGATAGTGTATTTGATGGCACAGGGATGTGGGACTACTGTACGCACGCTTAGGTGAACATCAGGCTATTCCTGCACTGCACTAGAAAGTGGTCGGACTGTGTGCTCAGTAGAAAGGCATTGCAGGCAAAAGGTCCCCTGTCCAATTACTGGACTCTCAAGGGAGGGCTGTGGAAATCCCTTGCCTTAAACTCTGGACAGCTGCTCCTAGTCAGTGCAGACCAGGAGCTAGCAAACTTTTTCAGCAGGGGGCCAGTCCACTGTCCCTCATACCTTGTGGGGGACCGGACTATATTATTTGGGGGGGGGGAATAAACAAATTCCTATGCCCCACAAATAACCCAGAGATGCATTTTAAAGAAAAGCACACATTCTACTCATGTAAAAACACGCTGATTCCCGGACCATCCGCGGGCCGGATTGAGAAGGCGATTGGGCCGCATCCAGCCCACGTGCCTTAGGTTACCTACCCATGGGTGTAGACTATACTGAGCTAGATGGAACAAATGCCCTGTCTCAGCATATGGCAGCTTCAACCCATACCGAAGCAGGAGGGCTGGGGTTTTATTTTCTCTTTAAGTGAATGGCCATAGCTCAGTGGTGGAGCAGCTGCTTGCATGCAGAAGGCGCTGCCTGGAACTCCAGAGAGCCATTGCCAGTCACCAGGCTAGTCAGACCAGTGGCCTGACTCAGGATAAGGTAACGTCCTGCATTCTGGGGGGAGCTATTACTCCCCCCACCGGACGCCCTAGGCAGCCGAGCAGCAACCCACCTCTCCTTCACAACATGTCACTTGGGTAGTGTTCTCCTTTTTTCTTTCTTTTCTCTCCTCCCACCTCCAAATTATAGGTTATGATCAGCTGGCGTGGCCTAATAAAGAAACAGTCAGGCAGGCAGTTCCTTTGGCCAGATGAGGGCATGTTAAGGGCCAAGTTTAAGAGGCCCCCACGGAATAACACACACTGATTTACATTTGCACTGATGTAGAGGTGAGGATGCAACTAAAAGCGAACCATCAAACTAAACAATCAATCTGCCTTATTCTTTCTTCCTTAGCTTATATGACGATGTTTAATGTACACAAGATCATATCAGATTTATAACGGCTCTTTTAAAGTCTGTTCCTCCACCACCCATGTCCTTTACCAAAAAGAAAAAAGAAAAAACAATTACTGTATGTAAAACTTGAAACTTATCAGGTACTGCAGCCAATTATGTAAAATGGGTACAAAGATCTCAGGCCCCAAGCACACATTATGTATTTATTATTATTTGTTCAATTTATATCCAGCTCCTTCTGAAGGAGCCCCCCGGTGGCAACCAGATGAATAATAATTTTAAAGACTTTTTAAAGACTTCTAAAAACAATTAAAAACATTAGATTTCACTCAACTAAGTTTTCTTGACAGCACACTGAAATTGATATGCCCTAGTTTAAAAGGTAAAGGTAAAGGACCCCTGACAGTTAAGTCCAGCTGCGGACAACTCTGGGGTTGTGGCGCTCATCTTGCTATACAGGCCGAGGGAGCCAGCGTTTATCCGCAGACAGTTTTTCCGGGTCATGTGGCCAGCATGACTAAGTCGCTTCTGGTGCAACGGAACACCGAAACCGGAGCAGCGTGCGGAAACACCTTTATCTTCCCACCGGAGCGGTACCTATTTATCTACTTGCACTTTTTTGCGTACTTTCGAACTGCTAGGTTGGGAGGAGCAGGGACCGAGCAACAGGAGCTCACCCGTTGTGGGGATTCGAACCGCCGACCTTCTGATCGGGAAGCCCAAGAGGCTCAGTGGTTTAGAGCAAAGCATCCCTATACTGTACCCTAGTTAGTCATATCTATTGAGTAGGGTCAATATCACTCAGTCTGTCAACCAGGGATTTCAGAGTTACCATGAACATCGCAGCAGGGAGTGACATGCTTGTAAAGGCAAGTTGAGAAAGATGCCTCGGGTGGCAACAGGCCAGGAGCAGGCAATGTGCTAAAAGCACTTTTACTTCTAGATCTGGCCATATTCATCACTTTCCCGCTTCTCCTCCACCTCACCCAATTCACATGCAGGGCCATGACTATATTGCTTAAGGCTGCACATTTGGAAAAATACTAATCTATGTTAAAAAGAAGCAGGAAATGGTTCGCCAGAAGCAGACAGGAAAGGTAGGATATAAATGTAGTAAATTAAAATAAAATAAATAAAATAAAAATAAATAAAAATCAGCAGGCCAGGCTAGATGCTCTCTTACCGATGTGTATAGTTTCTATCTGGGGGATATTTATATAGATTTGTATCCATAGCCCTACTGAGAGTAGAGCCATTGAAATTAATGGATGACTCAGATCCATTATAGAATCCTAGAATCATAGAATCCTAGAGTTGGAAGAGACCACAAGGGCCATCCAGTCCAACCCCCTGCTGAGCAGGAAACACCATCAAAGCATTCTTGACACATGGCTGTCAATCCTCTGCTTAAAGACCTCCAAAGAAGGAGACTCCACCACACTCCTTGGCAGCAAATTCCACTGTCGAACAGCTCTTACAGTCAGGAAGTTCTTCCTAATGTTGAGGTGGAATCTTCTTTCTTTTAGTTTGAATCCATTGCTCCGTGTCCGCTTCTCTGGAGCAGCAGAAAACAACCTTTCTCCCTCCTCTATATGACATCCTTTTATATATTTGAACATGGCTATCATTAGGTTCATTAGGTCTACTCTGAGTAACAGTAGCAACTATAAGAGGCAAAACACCTCTGTAAACACAGAGAGTGTGGGGGATAATAATATACAGTATAAGAAATATACTGTATACAGCGTATAAAACAAAGACTATGATACAACAAGCCAAAGCAACAATAGGGCCAGAGACCGGGGGGGGGGGAGGATTATACTGGAGGAGCCGTGAAATTATACAAAAAGACAGAACATCCAAACAAGGAAACTAAAGTTTTAGCAACATGTACCATTGTTGATTCTTGGCTGGCAGATATCAGCCTTCGGCAACCTGGCACCCTCCAGGTGTTCTGGACTACTATTCCTATCATCCTCACTCAGCATGGTCAATGGTCAGGGGTGATGGGGGTGTTATCCTGCAACATCTAGGAAGCCAGCTGACAAAAAGGCTGGACCACACAGAGCTAGTAGGATGGCAGTCTTGACCTGGTGTAAGGCAGCTTCGTATGGCCCTCTGCTCCACTTGAGAGGATAACGTGCTGCTGAGCTATGATAGCAGAGTGAGCTCTCTTTGCTGCGTCTGTTGCAAAAAAAGAGCAAAGCACAACATTTACAGAACACTTTGCCAGGTATAAATAAAATGCAAAGGATACACCAAATTCACCTGCGTCCCCCCGACTACCAAAACTCCCCTTTCGAAATCAAAATTACTCCCAGGAAAAACTGAGAAGGGGAAAGGGACTTACCCCGCTAATTTTACGGGGCTCCAGCAATGACCTCCACACCTCCTGCTTGAGCATTATTCAGCCCCGCCTAGCATGGGCAAAGGGAGTGGGAGCTGTGGAAGTTGCAATCAAGCTGCCTCTGGAGGGTACTGCGTCAGCTGCCCATTTTGAAGAGAGAGCCAGTGATGGTATAGTGGTTGGAGTGTTGGACTAGGACCTGGGAGGCCAGGGTTCAAATCCTGCTTGGCCATGAGACTCATTAGGTGACCATTCGCTGTCTCTCAGCCTAGCCTACCTCACAGGGTTGTTGTCAGGAGTAAATGAGGAGAGGAATACCATGAGTGCCTTGAAGAAAAGGAGGGATACGAATGGAAGCAACCAATCAAGCATGCTTATCCTAGGGTGCAGAAGGATACAGAATACCCTGGAGACGTCATTGCCCCCCCCCACTAAGTAGAAGAATAGAAGCATAACCACTAAACTCCACCCCACTCACCATACTCCCCTCCCCTCTTTCTTAATTGTTTAAACCAGTGATGGCCAAACTTCGCCCTCCAGCTGTTTTGGGGCTACAACTCCCATCATCCCTAGCTAACAGGACCAGTGGTCAGGGATGATGGGAATTGTAGTCCCAAAACAGCTGGAGGGCCATGTTTGGCCATCACTGGTTTAAACCAGTTCATGAACCAAGAACCTGTAAATGGAACACTAATAATGAAACATATGTTGTGGGTACTTTCCCACATATATTATGCTATTTTTGTGAGATATACAAATGGCATGAGGAAATTTGGTATACTTGTTTGTATAACATTATTCTTGTTTATAAAACCCAATTAAAAAAAAAAGTCCACATCATGATAGCTGTTTCATAACATTCGACCTGGAGATACAGTGGTACCTCGCAAGACAAATGCCCTGCAAGACAAATTTTTCGCAAGACGAATGCGTCTTGCGATCTGATGGTTACTCGCAAGACAAATTCGTTTTGCAAAAAATTCGTCTTGCAAATCACGGTTTCCCATAGGAATGCAAAGAAATTTCAATGCATTCCTACGGGAAACTGCGATTCGCAAGACGAATTTTTCGCAAAACGAATGGACTCGCGGAACTAATTAAATTAGTCTTGCGAGGCACCACTGTATATTGCTAATCATGGGGGAAAACCGTGAAGCTGATTGTCACTTTGCTCACAATTCCTGCAAATTGTATGGCTTTGCTGGCTTAGCTCTCTCCTGCCTCCTGCAGGGGGCAGCACACCACAAGAGCAGGCGCTCACAAATGCAGGCAGAATGACTGGGAACTATCCTCAGAGCAGACACCATGATTTTTTGTTTTAGAGCTAGGCTAGGGGCACCAGGCTGGTACCAGTAGGTTGTGCTGCTGTTTAAGCCTCTTTCCCTCCCTTCTCTCTCTGTGTGTAAGAATGCAGCATGCGTGTGTCTGTAGCACCCTTGCCAGAGCTGGCTTCCTCTCCTCTTGGTAATCGTCTGCTGTGAGCTGCTCTGATCAAATCCATTAGGAAATCCCTTCACCCTCATTCTACCTTCCCACCCTGCCTCCGTCAACTTTGTGAAGGGAGTGGAGAAGCCGGTTAGGCTTTTAAAAACAAGTAAGAAACCACAGATCTGCTGCCAGATCCTGCTTCACCAACCATGTTTGCCTAAGTAAGATGCAGAGTTGGTCCCACCAGAACTACCCACCCAAGCTCATGAGATGGTGGTGGTTCTTTTGGAAGAAAAACTGGGGAGGGGGTATGTGAGATGTGGGGGTGTGGTTTGTGTAAATTACTTAAATAACTCTTAAATCATTTTGAAAATTTTTTTTAAGCATGTGTGTGTAATTAACATTATTTCACTAAATCTAATGCCCTTAAAACTGCATAGAACATTAATATATTCTCTAGAAATCTTTAATGGTTTAGCTGAAGAATGATATCATTGAGTCTATTTTCATTTATGCATCAAATTTAATTCTCCCCCCCCCCTCAATATTTTCCCAGATTATTTGTACTCACTATTATTAAAAGTTAGTAAAAATGTGCCTGCTTTAGTAGCAATACAGTGGTACCTCGGTTTATGAACACAATTAGTTCCGGAAGTCTGTTCATAAACTGAAGCGTTCATAAACTGAAGCGAACTTTCCCATTGAAAGTAATGGAAAGTGGATTAATCCGTTCCAGACGGGTCTGCAGAGTACTCAACGTGAAGCGTACTTAACCCGAAGCATGGGTGTAATTTGTTCCAGAAGTCAGTTCATAAACTGAAGCGTTCATAAACTGAAGCGAACTTTCCCTTTGAAAGTAATGGAAAGTGAATTAATCCGTTCCTGATGGGTCTGCGGCGTTCGCAAACCGAAAATTCGTAAACCGAGGTGTTCATAAAGCGAGGTTCCACTGTAGTAGCAGTTGTCAGGACATTACCATGTTTGCTCTCCATCCTTATTTCAGACACTGTGATACATTGGAATATCGCAATGTTTGGGAAGTGATTTATTGCGATGTTGAAAACCAAATATTGCCCAGCCCTGTGGACAATGCCTGAAAAATCCAACTGACACAAGGGTGGCTAATCAGTGGCCCTCCAGATATTGATGGGACTCCAGCCCCCCCCCCCCCATCTGCCCCAGTCAGCTTGGGCAAAGGTCAGGAATGATGGAAGTTGCAATTTAACAACGTATTGAGGACAGACAACAGACTGGCTGCCCTTTGGGATACAGGGTTTACAAATGGATGGACGGACACACAAAAAGGCATTGAATGTTAACCTGAAACAAGTTAAGTGGCTACAAAAAAAACCCCTATGAGGCCAATTGTGGAGTAGGAAGCATAAAATCACAACAAAATTGACCACTGAGAACAAGGGGTGCTTCCTTAGAGCACTACTTCTGCCACCTGAGTCCAACATGTGCTTCCTAGGGGCTGATGGAAACAGTTCAAAACATCTGGAGGGCAGCAATCAGCGAAGGCTGGGAGATCAACGAAAGAGCATTTTGCATGCAAAAGCCCCCTCCCCAAGTTCAGTCCCTAGAACTGCCCCCTTAAAAAAACGGACCACAGACATCTGTTGCTGAGGTCTTAAATTGCAAGCAGGAACGTGCAACCCTCCCGGCGCTGCTGGACTCCCTTCATGCCCTGCCAGAAATGCCAGCAGCAAAGGATGATGGGATTTGGAGTCCAAAAACATGTGGAAGCACATGTGGAAGCCTCAAGACAGCCAGGTCTTCCGATCACCTGGCAATATCTCCCTCCCTTGTTTCAAAAGTGATTTGCCTCTAACTGACAAACGTGTGCTCTAGTTTTGCTGTCTTTTGTTTGCGGTTACTGTTTTATCCGTGGAAAAACTAATACAGCTACCTTTTTCAAAATAATAATAGTAGTAGATTCGCCACTATAGTTTTGTTCCTTCACTTCCTGGCTCGGAATCTACCACTACACTAAGGAAAGTACAGTATAAAGTAGGGTTCCCGTCCCGTCCCGTCCCCAAAATGCAATGTGCAATACATTCTGCTTGGAATGCAATTCATTCCTTGCGTCTGCAAGTCGCCAGGGCTGAACTTGAAAAATAAAAGTAAGGTAGGGTGACAGCCTATAAAACTAACGTAAAGAAATCGAATTAATATCCTGCACTAGAATTCACGACTCCCTCCCCCCCCTCACATGAACACACCAATAAAACAAAGCGAAACAGCACTGCAGCCTAGAAAGTTAATGCAACGGAAAGAAATCGAATTAAAATTCGCTGCCAACATTAGAAATCACTAGCCACGCGCACACCAATTAAATGAAACGAAATATGAAACAAAGCAAAACAGGGAAACAGAGCAAGCAGGCGCCCGCGTGCAAAAAGCATTCCTGCTTACTCAAGCCTGGCCGGACACTTAGAAATGCTGTTTGCTCGTTTAATATTTATAACTTTCGTATGTTTCAAAAGCGAAGTCGGGGAATTGCACGTGTGTGTTTTTACTGCCTTCCTCCGAGGCTTCCGTTCCTTGCTGCACTCCCCCCTTGCACGGAACCAGCAGGTGCGAGAGACAGGAGAAGGGGGTCCCTGCCTGTCCGCCCGCCCGCCGGCTGACGCAACCCCCGCCGGGCTTGCAAAGGGGCGTCTCCTCCGGGCGGCGGTGCCTCACCTGGTACTCCATCCTGGGCGCGTGGGCCGGGCGGGCGCTGAGCCACCTCTGGACGCGAGGAGGCGGCGGCGGCGGCACCAGCACCCGCTGCTGGAGGAAGGCCAGGTGCAGAGCGCGGACCCGGCGCGAGCCCATGGCAGGCGCCTCCCCCCGGCTCAGCTTCCCCAAGCGGCGGATCGTAAGCCGCGGCCGCACCACGCCGCGGAACCTTCCCGGCAGCGCGCAGGCGCGGAAGCGGCCCTGAAGCCGGAGCGGCCATCTTTGCGTGTGGGAGAGGCGCCCGGGCCGTGTTGCGCAGAAGCGACCAGTAGAACCAACGCAGCCATCTTTGGGAATGGCGGTTTTCCCTTTCTTTCTTTCTTTCTTTCCCCGCCCCTCCCTCCGTAGAGATAGGAAGTCGCAGAGCGGCGCGCGGTTTCTCCGTGAAAAGAACGCGGGTGTCGTGCGCATAGCTGCCAAGTTTTCCCTTTTCTCACGAGGAAGCCTATTCAGCAAAAGGGAAAATCCCTTAAAAAAAGGGATAACTTGGCAGCTATGCGGACGCGTGCGTCAGATCAAATCTAACACAAACTGGATTTTGTTTCAATCAAATTCACAGTTTCGTTGTAAAAGAAACACGTAGAAACGCAAGATCAGAGACCCGCAACGCAATTTGAAAATTTATTTAAGCACGACGGGGGGGTGGGGGGGAGAAGGGATTGGTTTTCAAATGGTGCATAACATTTCTCAGTATAATTATGGAACTCCTTAAAAAGATATGGGGGCTGGATATTGGCACACAAATTATTCCCAGGGACTGAAATAAAATTTGGGAATCGCAACCCTTAAAATCCTTAGGGAAAACTCATTGACGTGACTACACAGGTGGTATTATAGCCCCTTTGCAAATGTCAAAAATGTTTTATACCACCTAATTCTTGGAGGGTGATAATATTGGTACATATTATCATTTACAGGAATGTCGGTTGGTGTGAGGTTTTGGAGATTTAATTTTGACAGAAATTAAACCATTGTTTGCAACTCAGTGGAAAACAGCCCAAAATCTTACACCGGATGCTTAGTACCAACCACTCTGGGAAATACGTAGCTATAGTGGAGAAAATCAGATGTAATTTGAGATTTTGACAAGGACTAGAAGCTCCAGACACTTTTTAAATGATTTGGCATTATTTTATGGCATATACTGTACACCAGAACCTGCACTTTCAATACGACCTTTATCACAAAAGCCTGGCAAATCTGAAACTTTACTTCATAACCTGATACAAGTTGATAGTTTTCTCTTATCTTTGTTTTTTAAACTCACGTGCAACTCTTCACTCCAAATGCCTATTTGATTGTTTTTCATCTTTTAACTTTTGCCTGTTGTTATAATTGTTCTCTCTGTTTTATATACATTATAAAATGAAATAATAATGCTTTACCCCGCCACTCCACCTTCTGAGGTAGACAGGTCTGCAGTTTACACTGATACAGTATATCTAACATCTCCAGATATCTGAAGAGCTGTCACATGGAAGACAACAAGCTTGTTATTGCTGCTCCAGCGGACAGGACCCGCGTAAACTGATTCAAATTGCAAGAAAGGAGATTCTGACTAAGCATTAGGAAGACCTTTCTGAGCAAGAACCATTTGTCAGAAAGGCCACCAGTAACTATTTATTATGACCACAATCTGGGTTTTTTTAAAAATCTCCAGGGGCAGGTTTCACATTGGTGAAGTTTTTAAAAATAGATTTCACATTGTTCAGACCTCCACCTAGGATGAAGGCAAATTTACCTTGTATGTTTCTTTGAACTTTCTTCTCTCCATTATGACTCTCCAGAAGGAAATTCTGATCATTCCTTCTGCCCTGTGGCAGAACGTGTGCTGGGCAGCCTAACAGTTCCCAAAATTGTTAAATTACAACTAGACAGAGGTCACTAGAGGTTGCATTCAGTACAGAGTCTCACCTCACTCTGGGTTTGTTTGTTTGGTTAGCCTGTGACTCGGATATGCTTGAGCCATTTGTCCTGCTGCAATGCTACTCAGTTGTGCTTTTTAAAGACTGTCAGTCACATCCACACCATGCATTTGAAGAATTATGAGAGCTGCTGTCTTTCTACCTCTCCCAGAGTTCCAACTTCCAGCACCCTTAGTGAGCTGCAATTCCCAGGAGTCTTTTGGGAGAAGCCATAGAATCATCGACAAACCTAGACAGCATCTTAAAAAGCAGAGACATCACCTTGCCTACAAAGGTCCGTCTAGTTAAAGCTATGGTTTTCCCAGTAGTGATGTATGGAAGTGAGAGCTGGACCATCAAGAAGGCTGATCGCCGAAGAATTGATGCTTTTGAATTATGGTGCTGGAGGAGACTCTTGAGAGTCCCATGGACTGCAAGAAGATCAAACCTATCCATTCTTAAGGAAATCAGCCCTGAGTGCTCCCTGGAAGGACAGATCGTGAAGCTGAGGCTCCAATACTTTGGCCACCTCATGAGAAGAGAAGAATCCTTGGAAAAGACCCTGATGTTGGGAAAGATGGAGGGCACTAGGAGAAGGGGACGACAGAGGACGAGATGGTTGGACAGTGTTCTCGAAGCTACGAACATGAGTTTGGCCAAACTGCGGGAGGCAGTGCAAGACAGGAGTGCCTGGCGTGCTATGGTCCATGGGGTCACGAAGAGTCGGACACGACTAAACAACCAAACAACAACAATAGAATCATCATAATTCAGATCAGGAGTAGGCAAGCTTCTCAATCCGGCCCACGGACTGTCCAGGAATCAGCGTGTTTTTACTTGAGTAGAATGTGTGCTTTTATTTAAAATGCATTTCTGGGTTATTTGTGGGGCATAGGAATTTGTTCATTCCCCCACATACATACACACACAACATATAGTCCAGCCCACGACATGGTCTGGGGGACGGTGGACCGGCCCATGGCTGAAAAAGCTTGCTGACCCCTGATTCAGATCATCTCACCCCAGCCACAGCCTCGTGAGAAGACCTAGGCAAGCCACTCTTCTCTCAGCTGCCCCACCCCATCTACTAAGTAATAACATTGACCTACCTTACAGGACTGTTGTGACTGTCCAGGTCACAAAAGCCAAAAACTGCAGCCAGGTTGCTGAGTGGATCACCTGGACAAGTACATATTACACCAGTGCTGAGGGAACCGCACACAGGACCATGTTTCGAGGTCCTGTTGTTTATGCACATAGCCCTGAACAACTGGAGTCCAGGTTACCAGCAAGACCATCTCCCTCTGCAAGTTCACTTTGATGCTCCTGGGAAATTTTACTTGTGGCGCTGCAGCTGGCAAAATATCATAGATCATCGGCCTGGAAAACAGGCATTTTTCTTCTGTTTCCCCTGTACTGTGGAAAGCTATCGCCTTCTGCTGTATGTGAAATAGCAACCATCATTCCCTTCAGACTTCTTGAGAAAACTAACCTTTTTGCTCAGGCTTGGACTGTTTTACAGGTTTGGCTCCCCTCAACTTTTAATCACTTTCATATGCTTTCATTTCTTTCATATATATTACTGGTTTTGATTTTGTGATTTGTCATAATCATAGAACCATAGATGTTGTTGTTTTCAGCTGTACACCACTTAAATAGATTTAAAATAATAATAATAATAATAATAATAATAATAATAATAATAATAATAATAATAAAGCAGTTTATAAATGATGAATGAATGTGATGCTCAGATTGGACAGTCATGGTCACAAGAACCACTGCTGTAACCTGCTGTAAAATTCACAGTACCCACTAAGATTGTGTGTGTGTGTGTGTGTGTGTGTGTGTGAGAGAGAGAGAGAGAGAGAGAGAGAGAGAAAACCCTTTATTTCTGACTTCAAAACGCTGTAATGTAGTTAAAAACCGCAAGCTGTCTCAGTGTCTAGTTCAACTTCCCTTTTTCATCTTACAGGAAACTGTTAGCCAATATGACCCAGACATAAAACCTTTGGAATTCAATGGTTGAGATGAATTATTTATTTATTTACTTACTTACTGCCCTATACACAGGGGTCTCAGGGAGGTTCACAGAATAAAATCAAGATATAAAACCACAAAATACCTAATAAAAATAGAAAGCTTCAAGCAAGCATTTAACATAAGAGCATATATAGTTATTGTATTTTTTAAAGGCATATCTGAATCCCTCACATTGCACGGCCAAGAAGTGAGCATGACTGAACCAATGCTCATCAGTAAACAGGCATGTTCCAGATCTATTTATTTTATTATTTACAGTGCTTTTTCCCCCCTTAAAAAAATGTTTAGGGCTACTTTCATTTTGACTCAAGAAAATCACCAGTAAAGGAAAGGAAGTTGCCATCAGATGTGGCAACGACGAAAATGACCAATCACCGGGCTAGATTCCAACTCCTACTTCACACAATAAACGCCCGCTTCCACCTGAGACTCAGGAAACACTCAGGAAACACCGTGGCAGGAAATGAAGCTGCCATCGGGGGTAGCAACAGAACTGACAATTCACCGTGCTAGAGAAGAAACCATTTTTTTAAAAAAAAGTTTCTTCTCCCGTTAGATTCACAAAATGTTTAGGGGAATGCTTACCCATGCACTCCACCCCCCCCCCGGGAAAAAAAGCACTGATTAATTACATTTGTGTGCCACCTGTCTTTCAAGCAGCATAGAGTTTTCCCGCTCCCCATTTTATCCTCACAACAACCCTATGAGAAAACTTAGGCTGAGAGTGATTGGCCCAAGATCGACAGGGATTTGAACCCTGGTCCCTAGGTCTCTGTCCAAGACTCTAACCACTACACTGCACTGCACTTCTCTGATATGTTCTGATACCCTCTGACATACCAAGCCTTCCTCCCCTGCACAAGGTGAGCGGTTTCTCTCCACCCTGCTCAACCTTGCAAAGCAAACGTATTCGAAATCCTTAATCTTCCCTTTGGCTTTGGCCGGTCTACCCACATTTTAACCCTTAGCACCCAAAGTCCATTTAGACCATCAAGTGGCCACAATTCCCAGCTGCTTTTTTTTAACAAAACATCTCTGAAAGTGACAGCAGCAGGGATTTGAGTAAAATGTTGAGGCACTATTCTGTCAGAGCTGTGTAAGAAACTACCCTGTTATCATCCAATGTTTCATGTTCTCATCCAATCTATCATTTCGATATAGATTAACAAAAACTACTTTATTATTTATACCCCTCCCATCTGGCTGGGTTCACTAGTGAGGAAGCGTTTGTTGCCACATAAAACAAAAAGAGATTCCCAGTATAATTTAGTGCAGCAGTGTAATCTGGCTGTATCATCTCCACCCAAAAACCAAAGGCAGAAATGCATGCCCTTTTAAACTAAATTCAGGCCAAAGAATTATTTTTTGAGAGTTAATATACATTTTACAATACCAAATAAAATTTAGCAGTACACCCGTACTGTTAATGTGGGTTAACACCTCCTTTTAAAGTATTCTAGTTGCAATTCCCTTAGAGGTCTGTGGAGTAGGATCTGACTGGCTGAAAGCCATCATCTGAGGACTGGCAGGTGGTTGGATGCGATATAGAGGGGAGACTGTGTATTCCTTCCCAGCAGGCCCCCTCCCTGCCCCAATATGCCCTATTTTTGGGTATTCCACTGGACAGAACGATCACAGTTGTAACTTCTAAGAGAAGATCAATCAGCACTCTTCATTCCAAACCTCCTGATCAGAATGGTATTTACTTATTATTGATTTCTTTTATCCCACATTTTCTCAGAGGAGTTCAAAATGACATACATAGTTGTTCCATTTTATCTTCATATCCACCCTGCAAGTGAGGTAAGCCAAGAGATAATGTGTGTGTGTGCAGGCATATGAGAGACAGACAGACAGACAGACAGGTCCAAAGTCATTCAGCTCCAAAAGGGAGAATTTGTACTCCACACCTAATCTGAGACTTTTAACTACCATACCACACCGCTGGCCAACTCTGCAATCTAAAAAATAAAGAAACTCTTACACAGTACCAAATATATATGCAAATACCTTTTATTATTACAGTTGAGCTATTTAGAAAAAGACCAGAACATGATAAAAGTATAATACAGGTAAGTATCCCCACCCATTCCCAGGGTGGAAAGTCATCAGACCTCTTGCCTTGTTAGGCCCAAGTAAGTGAGCATTTACTGCCTGCTGTTGTGACTTTTTAATAATAATAATAATAAAGCTTGAAGTCTACAAAATCCATGGCAGAGCTACGTAGTGGTTCAGCAAAAAGATTAGAATTCAGTTTCTCAAACTTGGGTGACCACCTGTTAGACTACAACTCCCATCATCCATAGCTAGGATGACCAGTGGTCAGGCATGATGGGACTTGTAGTCCAACAGCTGGGGACCTCTAAGAAACACTGGTTAGATGGCCATCCTACAGTGGCTCAAGGATGGGTCCGCATTCTTCTCTGCCACCACGGGAAGGCTACCTCTGTTACCAAAGCCTGGGAGATCTGCAGCTTGCTTCCTGGCCACCCTAACCAACCCACCGCCACAACACGTGTGGAGCTTGCTGGCAGAAGTGGACAGGCCCCACGGTATGATCCAAAGTCAGCAGCCATTCTTGGACACAAGACCCTACCCATTCTGCTCCATGCTCCTGCACACCAGATACACACTTTCCTAGCAGTGCAAATTCATAGAACCAATGGATTTTTTTTAAAAAAAAGTTCGATATTGTTTCAGTACTTTAGAAATCAACAAGCACAGAAAAGCCGCAATTCAGTCTGTGATAGCCCAGCTAGGCAGAAATCTACACACCTATCCAGTGTTTAATCTAGCCCTGCAGCTCCTAAAACACAGACACACAGCTGTTTTGTTCTCTTCCCACCAGTTTTTGTTTTGTTTTGTTTTGCAACAGTAAAAAAAAAACAGCTGAAACAAATCATTTTCGTTATTCCATTGGAAACCGGTACTCCATTCTTGTTCTTGGTCCACAGCCATCAGAACACTCTGTCGAACTCTGTCTGATTGGTCGCCACTGGATTCCTGCCCTGATTGGCCGGCTGCTGTGGCATATGCCCACCCCTCCTCCTGGGAGGAGCCAGGTACTCAAACATGGATTGGTTATGGGTGGAGAGCATGTTTTTGAGATCCGAGGGCATAGGGTCGGACCAGAAGAAGTCATGATTCAGGGCGTCATCGCTATCTATCCTTTGGGCAGGATCCAGGACCAGCAGCTTATCTATGAGATCCAGAGCATATGGGTCTTTGACGTACGCCTTTAGCCGCTCCTTCACCTTGCGCTTCTGCCCTTTCGGCAGGTCCAGCTTCTCATACAGTTCGTACTTATCCATGTTTGGCCACACCTAAGGAGTTACCAGACAAGGATTAAATCCAGAAGGAGGAGAGTGATAACCCATTTCAGAACCAGAGCAGCACACAGAAACGCCGTTTACCTTCCCGCTGTAGTGGTACCTATTTATCTACTTGCACTTTGACGTGCTTTCGAACTGCTAGGTGGGCAGGAGCTGGGACCGAGCAACGGGAGCTCACCCCGTCACAGGGATTCGAACCGCCGACCTTCTAATCGGCAAGCCCTAGGCTCTGTGGTTTAATCCACAGTGCCACCTGCGTCCCGAATGTTGCTGTACTGCACAGCAAAGTGTTTGATCCCACAGCAGAATCTGAACATGGTTTTCTCAGAGGTAATTTCCACTTTCCTTGGTGAAGCTTCTTCCAGGAAAGCAAGAACAGAAAGGCAGCCTTAAATGCTATAAATTATCCTAGGCTAGGAAAAACTTTTTTAAAAACAACAACAAAGTGTATAAATCTCAATTAAAATAGTCAAAGAGTGGGAAGTATGTGAGGGCCTCTGCTGTGCTTTGCATGGAAAAGGCACCATGCTCACTCCCCCCCCAGCATCTCTCAATAGGGGCATAACCAGTTGGAGAGCGTCAGTGCAGTGAAGTAGATGGACCAAGTAGATGGACCCCATGTTTCTAAAAACAGCAGTTTAAATATGATCCAGAGATTCAAATGCCATACCTACTAAATTCAGCTATTGGTCAAGCATGTGGTCAGGATTTCATCACCTGATAGATTACAGAACCTACCTCCGGGGTTATGCATCCACAAAGCTGGCTGATGAGAGTGAGCTGGTGCTGTTCTGTGTTTCCCTGCATGATGGGGCTTCGGGTCCACATCTCTGCCATTATGCATCCTGCGCCCCAGAGATCAATGGGTGGTCCATAATCTCGTTCCCCTAAGCAGAAGGAAACTCATTAATTAACCTCAAAGAAACCAGGGCTGGACAACACAGCTTCAAAAACACATTGGCAATTTGCTTCCAGTCTCAACTGGAAATCCTAGGGTTGCATCCAATTAAGGTGCCCAAGTTAGCCAGTGGGTCTACTCTAAGTAGGATTAACAATCCATTGTGTGGGTCTTTAAAGCCCTAGAATGTTTGTATTGCATTTTAAATACGGTGAGGTATAGATTCCTCAGGTAAACAAAAAGCATAAGTAGGCTATTTCTTTACAATCTATCAGCAATTTACAATGCAAATTAAAAAAGACAAACAAGGTAAGTGAGCAATTCAAAACAGTCTTCTCTTTTAACAGTTTGTCTAATCATGCTTTGTGAAGAGGACTTCCATGCAGAAGATTAAGAGGAGGAGGAAGGAGAGGCATGGAAATGCGAAAGACCACCAGAGAAGGAATGGAGTGGTGCACCCCTCTTTCCCAGACTTGCTTTGCACAAAGGCTGCAGCTCAGCGGCAGAATGCCTGCTTTGCATGTAGAAGGTCTCAGGTCCTATCCCCGGCAGCCTCTCCAGGTAGCAGAACCCTGCCTGAAGCCCCAGAGAGATGCCTGTGAGTCAGTGTTGCCAGTTCTGAGCTAGGTGGGGCCATTGGTCTCTCGGGAGAAGGCAGCTTCCTATGCGGAAGGCAAATCTTTCACTAGTCACTTAAGGGGCCAGTAGCAACGAGCATAATTAAGATCCCTTCTGCCTGAAACAGTAAATGCTTGCCTGCACTACACTGCTTCATGTGGTTGTGAAGATTTCTATGCTGAGGAGAAAGGTGGCAAACAGACATGCTCCTCTTTATTTTTTTCAGGCCTTACCCACACAATGCTAAATGCAGGAGTAAAGTTGATTATCTTTCTTAAAAGGTAATGTCCTATGAATACGCAAAAAGGAACTTGTAAACCCCATCAAACCCGGCTCCCTCCTCCCTTCTAGCATGTCCCCGTAGTCATGCTGTAATCTGCAATGCTACCTGGCCTGCTGGCAACCAAACAAACTGTTGCATGACCACAGCCATACCTTTTTATTATATGTGTAAGATCTCAGGGGTATGAAACCCTCCAGCCCTTTCGCTTTCCATCCCTTTGAACTCTGCCCAGGACATGCTCCCTCTCTTCTGGTCAATTGCCATACAGGCCTTGCTGTGATGGACTCCCCTGAAGTGCTTTTGCCTGACTAGAATGTGCCACTGAAATGTGCCTCTTGCTTGCCAGTATGTATGGGGAGTGCATACATATACATAAATGTCTCCAGGGGCTGTGTGACTGGAATGTAGCCTACTGAAAATCTTATCTGTTGCTCTACCTGCACTCACCTCTGTCCCGGCTAGGGTTGCCCGACTCAATAGAGGACAGGACTTCTGTGCCTTTAATTGCCCTGCTCTCTTTTGAGTCTGGAAACCTTAAAGAGACACCAGCAGACCCTTTGTTTAATTTCCAAGCAAAGTCCTGTCCTCTATTGAGTCTGACAACCCTAGTCCCTGCCCATCACTGGAATGCAGCCCCTGGAAGGCTGCCCACAAGGGAATGCGGTTTTTGGACAAAAAAAGCTTCTTTAAGAGGTTGAAGGGGAAAGCACAAACAGGCAATTACCCCCCCCCCCCAAATAAATTATTGCCTACCCAGGAGCAGCTCCGGAGGACGATACCACAAAGTCACCACCCTGTTAGTGTAGCGATTGGGCTGGCTGTTCTTTGCCAGGCTGAAGGCCCGAGCCAGGCCAAAGTCGGCCAGCTTCAGAACACCATCACGGGTGATAAGCACATTGGCTGCTTTCATGTCCCGATGCAAGATCTGGAGAAGGAAAACAATTGGGTAGATGTAGAAAAAAGATTTATAAAAAGGTGCATTCTGAGAAGTCACAGGGCCAGCAGGCAGAAAATCCCAAAGCTACAGTTCACAACTTCCTTCAGGTCAAGAAGCCTGGGAGCAGGGGGAAACCTCAAGCAGAGAAGACCCCCTCCTCACCTTATTACGGTGGATGTAGTACAGGCCGTTCAGGAGCATTTGCATGACTTTCTTGATCTCCGAAAGTGTAAACTTGACGTGGGCATTGCTGAGGAGTCCAGCCAGGTCATGCTCGCAGAAGTCAAATACCAGGTAGATGCTGCCCTTGCAGCGGTTGTACGGAGAGGCTGTAGGAATTAAAAGGAAGCAGCTGCAATCACAGTCTTGCCTTCAAAGGCTCAAGGCAGGTTAAGGCACAAGGATACAGCATCAAAAATCATCTGACATAGAAGGAAAAGATTTAGTACTCACAGATCCACCCAAAAATGCAAAGCAAAGTGTCTATCCTTCCCACCTCCCCAAATGAGAACTGATTCTGTCCTTCACATGCTGCCACTCTGCGCAGCCCTCTCTCACAGAACCACCTCCCACAGGGGGCAGGCGTAGCCAATATTGTGCCCCCCAGAAGCTGTTGCACATCAGCTCCAGCCAGTCTCACTAACTATCGGGCGGGATGGGCATGCCAGTACTCAAGACAAAAAACACATGCAAAATATACAGATTTATTTACACACAAAGCTACCTCGGATACGGAGCATGACAACCTTTGGAGGGGACCATATTGACTTATTGGCATTGGCATCCATCTTGAGAGACATCTTGTGCCTCCAAGGGTGAAGCCAAACTACTGCATTAGTAACACCACAGTGACCTCCCCAGGGTGCAAGCCTGGGCAGTTTGTTTGTTTGTTAATGTTATAATTATTTATTTGCCGGGGGGGGGGAGAGAAACACACACCCCACACCCCCTACCCTCCACCCCCTAGTTGTGCAACTTTTATATCAATACTGACATACAACTAAATACCTGGTGATTTCCTTTCCACCCTTTTCCTGGTTTCTTTATTTTTCTACTAAATCGCATCGTCCAAATTTTTAATCTTTGAATTTCTTCCTCTGTTAAATTCTATTACAGGCAGCCCTCCAGATGTTTTGGCCTACAACTCCAAAACATCTGGAGGGCCGAAGTTTGGGGATGCCTGTTATAGAAGAAAGAGGAGGCTTCTCCCTACCAGATTTCCAAATCTACTTTCAGGCATCATGTTTATGGTGAATAAAAGATTGGGTGTTGTTGGAAAATATCAGAGGTTGAAATTTGGAATGACTCAATATAGAATTTGGGTAGCATGCCTGCCTATGGTAAGGAAAGGCAAACATTTATAAAACCTTTATAAATCATGTGACCAGGAAAAAAAATTATACAGAGTATGGAAAAAGTATAAAAATGCCTGTTCTATAATCTATATCAGTCATGACTTTGTGTTTTATTCTGGGCTTCCTTCCCTACCAGATAAACCTTGATATATTTTTCTGCCATCTTTGAAGCATCAAGTGTTGTCAATGAATGGGATATTTTTAAATAAGAATAACATTTTTGGAAGGAGGGCAAGAGCAAGATTTTTATAGCCGAAATCTAGCCCAATAACAATAGTTTCATTTCCCCCCATATTTCCATACTTCTCTTTATTTCCTTCCAAACCTTTACGTAAGTTATCTTGGTAAATATTATAGTTATTCGCTGTTAACCAGATCCCCAGATATTTAATTTTCTTTCTCTACTTTCCACCCAGACATGATTTCTAGATCAGGCATAGGCAAACTGGGCCCTCCAGATGTTTTGGGACTACAACTCCCATCATCCCTTATCGCTGGTCCTGTTAGCTAGGGATCATGGGAGTTGTAGTCCCAAAACATCTGGAGAGCAGAGTTTGCCTATGCCTATTCTAGATCCGTTTTTTTGCTTGGTTGTCCATATTTTTAACCATCATCTTGGTTTTTCCTTTATTTAATTTGAAAGCAGCTAGTTTTCCAAACCCGCCTACCTCTTCTATCACTTCTGGTACGTTCTTGCTCAGTTGTTCTAAAGTTAATACTAAGTCATCCGCAAATGCTTTTAATTTATAGTTTTGCTGCCCAGGTGCTGGGCAGTGTGTTTGCAGGCCGTGGGCTGCCCAGATGACAAGACACCCCACCCCACCCCTTGCCGATGTGATCCAAAGGAAAGCAGAGCAATGGCACCAGCTTGGCTGCAGGAGCTGCCGGAAGGAGGCGTACAGGCCCCATCCAACCGCCTTAGGGATTCCACTCTGAATTAGTGTAGGGTTTGCTCCTGAGCCTTTTCTTCTCCCAAAGATATCTTGCAAGGTTTAAGTGCAGGTTTAAGATCAGAGTTTGCCTTCTCCTGGATGGGCTACTTTGGCAGGCTGATGAGCCCTATCTGCACCTCACTTCCCTCAACAGCACATGCAGGAACCACCAGGACCCGCTCCCCATTCATATCTTTATAGTGCTGCTGTTTTTACATTCATATATTATAAGCAGTCTTGGGATACTTTTTTTTTAGTGTGGAAGGGTGGCATATGCCTAAATCTAACCAATCAATTGTATCATATGAGTTGTGGGATAGTGATTTCTCAATGCCTTGGATTGCGATTATTATCTCCAGCTTTCGTAAGAACTTACCAATCATAAAAACTGCCTTTTTTGCAGCCACAATTCTTACCTTTGGTCCTGCAGATCTCAATGAGATTCACGACGTTTTCATGCTTGAGTAGTTGGAGGATTTTGATCTCCCGTAGGGCTGTGATGGGGAACTAAAAAATTAACCCAGACAGTCAGTTAGAAAACTTTAATAAATGTTAGAGATCTATGCTAAACCATAGCTTATTATAAACCAGCAGTGCACTGGTTCACATTCCTATAGTTTGTAACATGTTGCTCTGCCCTTCCAGGAGCAGCAAACCACAAGCTTTGACTTACAATGACATGCAAACTAGAAAACCTGGCTTGTTTCTTTTCAGAAAAAAACCACAATGGTTAACAAAGTTTCTTCTCATTTTATTTATTTTATCTATGAATCCCTTCCCTTGAGGACTTCCAAAGGAGTTTATAGTACAACAATGTACATATTAATTGATTGATATTTATTACGGCCATTGGCCCATCACCAACAATGTCCATAAAACAATCACATACATAGAAAAACAACTGCACATATTAAAACAATTATTAATATTAAAAACAGCTTTTAAAAACACCATGTAAATAAGATCCATTCGTATTCAAGACAGATGCCAACTGGGACAAAGATTTTAAAAGGTTTGTTGAAAAATGAATGTCTTCAGCAGGCTCCAAAAAGATTACAGAGGAGGCTCCTGTCTGATATGAAACAAGAGGCCGTCTCATCCGATACCGTAGGTGCCACCAACCTAAAGACTCCATTCTGACAATGTGTGGAATGGATCTCCTTACAGAATGGCACCTGCAATATTAAGTTGGCTACGCAAGGAATAAGGTGGTCCTCTAGGTACAGGACTTTGTACCCCAATGTTTATCCAGTAACTAATTGGCAGCTGTTGAGGGGCCTCCTCTTTGGGGTTTTGGCCAAAAGATTTGTTTCTACTTCTGCAAGCCTTAGGGTTCCTGCCAAGACTCACCCCTCTCTTCCACATGCCATTTGGGCAACACAAGCATTAACCCCTCTAAGCATGAACACCAGAAACAGAAGGAATTATGATACAGCAGAATAAATCCACTGCTGCAAGATGGTGAGACGGCTTTTAAAAAAAATGATGCCACAAATTCATACAGGGTGCGTTTCTCAAGTGGGATCAGTCCTGAGAGCCACAACGAAACTTCCCCTATCAGAGGCCAGGCAGGCAGTCACCTTTACTGTACATAGCCAAAGGTCTTTATAGAGGCAACATACTGCTGAATGGTAAACGCAAGGATAATAAAGGAAGACTACTGACTTCATGTTCTGCATTAGAGCTTCCTGGAAGCATCTGCCTGACCACTCTTTGAAACAACACTACAACAGATGAACCCACCTCCCCCTGATCCAGGTTGCCGCACCCAATTTTGCACCCACATCCTGTTCCAAAGCTACTTTACCTCCCATGCTCATAATCACCCTTACACACACACACACACACACACACACACACACACACACTGCCCCACATCCCCAACAGAGCACAAACTTACCCCCTCTTTTTCATTCTCCATCAACACCTTCTTCAATGCAACTTTTTTGCCTGTTTGACGATGTTTTGCTTTGAACACTTCCCTGGAGAGAAAAGGGGAAGTGTTAAGATTCACCGAGGACCTAAAGGTGTTTCCATCTGCAAACTCCCCAGAGACGTCTGACTAACTGTTGCTGGATAAATGCTGACTGGAACTCCCGGGTTCCAGAGGAACATCTCTCAGAACATCAGTTGCTGGGAGACGAACAACGGTGCTATCTTCACGTGCTCAGCTTCAGGCCTAATCCAGCAGGACCTTTCTTGACTTCCTGTGCAGTCCTCATGTAATTGAACAGGGAAAGTGCAGCTACCCTTCTAAAAATAATAAAGCCCACACAAGTGGCAGAGTCTTTGGTCTTCTTCACCCAAGGTATACACACAATGAATGGCTTTTTTTGGCACATGTACATGGAGTGAAGCTGCCACTTGATGAGGTACCCTTGGAACAAACAGGCACTGTTCAAAAAGTGCTCGAGTTTTGTTTTGTTTTTTTGTAAAGTATGTGCACCCGATATAAGAAAGTGCATGTGGGAGAAAAGTTGAATCTTACAGTATCCTGCTGATAAGAAAAGGAAGGAAGAATAGGCTTGAAACACTGGCTGATGTGTTAAGATGGTATCCTGTGTCAGGCACATGGAAGGCTTTGCAGAAGGACACAAAACAGTATGAGGAATCCAAGCAAGCAGGCACATGTTATTCGAGAGGAACTGGATGAAAGAACAGGAGACCACCATCAAGAAGGTACTGTCCCACCACTGCTTCGATTGGCACTTCTTCTAGTCTAAAATTTAACTAGTTTTCCACAGGGTTTCTCAGACAGCAGGCCAGGACCCACAACTGAACTTTTAATGAGGGCTCAGTGGTTACAGCCGGCCCCCTACCTCCTCACTTACCAGTCCCACCCACTAGCCTTTTGGTTTGGAAAAAGGCCTGAAAACCAGCAACTTCTTGCATGCAAAGTAAAGGTGGCTGGAGACAAAGAAATTTGGGGGAGAGATCTCTCTCCTCTGAGGGGAAAGGGAAAGTTCAGTAGTGTTGAAAGAATTTAGAAAGCAAGATGAAAGGTTAATAATAATAATATCTAATTTAATAAACAAAGAAACTGGGAACAGAAAGGAAGGGGATATCAGAGGCAAGCTGCTTTAGAAGCAAGTGAAATGGAAAAGTATAAGAGAAAGGAGATTTTAAAAACTGGCAATCTGAGTATGGGTGGGAATAAGGTGCAAGCAGAGTGTGAAAGGAGTCTGGTAGATATAGGTAACTGAGAAGAGAGAAAAATGAAAGCAAAGCCCTTCTGCACTTAAAAGCTCAGCAGATTCTGCCTAAAATGGGGAGAGCGAGCTGCAACACACTCAGAACATATGTCTGTATTTGGCCTGAGGAAAGCTCAGCTTTGGAACTCCTTGTCACAAGGAAAATGCTGTGGCACCCTGGGGTGCTTTTAATGATGGCCGGGGTGCCATGGGCAACACTGTCCTCTGTCCCTCTTTCCTTCCCTCCCTTCTCTGATGCCCTCACACGTCTCTGCCTCCCAAAGGCTTGGGCGACTGTTTGTTGTAGCAGCTCCCCAGGCGAATGGTGCCTCTGGGGCTGGTTGCCAGGAGCTGAGGTGGCCTCAGAGTGAGTAAGCAAGCAAGCAAGCAAGCAGGTGAAGGAGCCCAGCCAGCCAGTCCACCAGCCCTTGCTGTTGGGAATGGACAGACAAGTGGGAGGCCAGGCAGGCAGGCAGGTGCTGTGCTGGCCTTTCTTGTGCTTGCTGTGTGCAAGGCCTGCCTGGGAGCTGAGTGCCTGGTCCTGCCTCCCAAGGTAAGGTGCTGGCCTCATGTTCACCTTTGGCCAGTCTCTGTTGGGCCACTAAGGCTGGGGGCATCCTCTTCCCAGGCCCCTGTGGGGCAGTGTGAGGAGGCACCTCTCTTTGGGGCATGTTGGGGAGCTCAGAGGCCAGGGGTGGCAGCCCAGAGGACTCCCGAGGAGAGGAGGCTGAGGGAACACTCCACAAGGGAGGGTGCTTGAAAAAGGGTGAGAGGCTGCCAGCTCTGCAGGCAAGGGGTGACATAACTGGGCTCCTGAGCCCCACAAGGGTACCGCAGAAAGAATGAAGTTGGTCAAGAGAGCCATGGACTCAAAAAGGTTGAAAACCTCTGGATTAGATGGTTGTTGTCCCCTGTAGTGGTGACTTTCTAGTGATCTATGGAAGGGAATCAGGTACTCATAATTATGTGTGCCTGTAGAGGATGTCTGAGCTTCGTGGCTCCCTTGATATACCTCTGCTGCCTGAATTATGAAAATCCTGGTCTTGGACATAGGTTTCTGGGATGATTACTGACTCCATCTCTTTCCACCTTTAAAACACGTTTCAGTCTGGGTTGCAAGAAACAGGCCTGTGTTGCCATTTGTTTCATGCCTGACTGTAAAACATTTGGCTCAATAGATCTGGGTAAAAGGGCATCTGTTAATCTTCCTTCCTTCCTGTTAGCCTTTGAAAAGCTGACAAACCTGTTTTCTGACAAGACACTGTTAATCTATGCAAGAATTCCTGGGCTCCTTTCCTGTCTTTAGTTGTACACGCTTTGAAGTCCAGGAAGTCTTTTTAGCATCTTGGTGTTAGTTCCAGATCTCCCCAACAGTATCAGATTCAAGGTGGGAGGAAACCTGGGAGGGGTTTTAGAAGTTAGGATGAATTCTATTGGATGATTTGAATCTTTGTAACCTTTTGATATTGTAATAAAAAGATCTGGCGAAGGGAAAGAGAGTTGCACTTTTCCTCCCAGAGATTTGCTGGTTGAATCTTTGGTCCTTTGTCTTTGTTTTCAATGTGGTATTCCCACAGTCCCCCCCACAAGTAAGGTGGCTCTCTCATGCAATTTGAACCTGGGTCCCCTCAGGCCACATCCTGCCTCTTTTTATGATCTTACTTGGAGTGGAGGCATAGCAGAATGCTTCCAGAAGCAAGACTTTCTCTCCAGCTAATCTATATCCTGGGGTTATTAAGGTGATAAAATGGGGGTGGGTCTGAACCACCTATGCAGCCTTGGTCTTCTCCAAGGGAAAAATAATACCAGTACAGTAATTAATAAAGGCTGTCTGCAATCAGTGAAAGGAGCTGATGCGGTGGAAGCAATTCAGTGTGTGAAGCAGGCGAGTTATTTAAGAGGCAACAAGACTTTTGGGGAGGACAGCAAGGAGCTTAAGGGGGAAACGTGGCCCGTGTCTGCGTTGGGAAGGGGGACCTCAAGCTGCTGTGGTGGGAGCTTGACTGGAGAGCAACTAGGGGAGGCAACTGATCGGGAGGGGTGAGGCCTAGAACAGGAAGAACAGAGGAAGCCAACTCTACAGGAGGCCAGAATGAACGCGAGGCAATGGGATCTCCAAAATGTTGTTGTTTGTGGACCTTAAGGTCCTCCGCGGGGCATACCAGGAGAGGCGCATAGGGCTTTAAAGGTCAAAACCAGCACCTTAAACCTGATCCTGTGCTCCACCGAGAGCCAGTGCAGCTTGCAGGAAGGACGTCTGTTGGGACCCTGTGCTAAGAGCCCATAAGGGAGGCGGTGGGGCTGGAGCAGTGGGGGAGCCTGTAGGGAGGTGGGGAGCGTGGAGCAGGGGTTGGGGGACCCTCTTGGGGGGTGGGGGGGATCTATAGGGAGGTGGGAGGGGCAGGGTGGGGTGGGGGGCTCCCCGGCAGAGACTCACCCGAAGGTGCCTTGCCCAATCTTGGCCAGCTTCTCGTACTTGGAGACCTCGTCGCAGTAGGGACACTCCACCGCGTCGTACTGCTTGGCCATGGCGGAGCCGGCGCCCCTGATCTCTTCTGGCTGCCGCCGGCCTCCGTCCGAGGGGCGCAGCGGCACGTTTCCGGGAGCGCTTCCGCCCGGCCGCTCCATTTCTGTGCAGTTCCCCTCGTCCCGCCGCCACGCACGCCACTTCCGGGGCGCAGGGACTCGCTGCCGTGAGGCATGCTGGGCTTTGTAGGCAAGGCGGGGCGGGGCAAGTCCTAGGGGAGAGGCCCGCCTCGCCCCGCCCCGCCGTGAAACCTGCAGGGCAGCGCGCGGCCTCAAGAGGGAGCCAAACCGCTGCCTTTTATCAGGACAGGTGGGGTTCAACAGATAAAGATGAGATGAGGCGGAATAGGGGGTGCTGACCCTGGCAAATTTCTGCCTCAATTGTTTTAACTCGGATTTCCCCCCTCCCGTCTGTATAATTTGTAGGTGCTGCACCCTCAAAAGGCAGGCTCATCCATCCATCAGGCAACTCTTATTTCCATCTCCCAACCTTTGCTCTGTTTACCATCCAGCCTTGATCCTGAGTTTCTGAGAATGCCAAAAGCTGTTTGTGACATTTTGATGGGCCAAATAAAATGAGTTGTGGGGTTTTTTTTGTTTTTGTTATTTGTTTAGCTTGAGGGCTGCATTTCTCTCTTTCTCTCTCTCTCTTTTAAAAAAATTATTATTATTAAAGGTTTCTTGATTTACAAAAGTATGTGCAACGTCTCTCGAATTTTTTCCATTTATCATTTTTACAAATCAGTTTCATTTGTTGAGACATTGGGAAGAAGAGGGGGAGAGAGCTAGACGGCGGGGGGGGGGTAGGTAGGTTGGGGGTTGGGTGACGATGCTTCTATTTTGCTTAATATACGTAGAGTTTGATGTCAGCGTTGCTTGTGTGGGTTCTCTTTTGTTCGCTTGTGTTCCTTTGGTGGTGAGAGAGATTTGGGTTGGCCTAGGGTGTGGTTGTTCATTTGCGGTTGGCTGTGGTGGTCTTTGTTTTCATGTGTGAGTGGGGTGGGTGGGTGTTTTGGATCTGGTTAGCCATATTGATTTGTATGCTGTCGGTAGATTTTTGCCATTGTCTTGTTGGGCTGTGTGATGAAGAGGTGAAGCCATCTTCTTCTGTTTGTCCCTGTGTCATTTTCAGTTTATTGGTTAATTTTTCTAGTACGGCTGTTTCCCATACTGTTTGGTACCATTGGTCCATGCTTACTCCTGACAGGTCTCTCCAGTGTCTGGTGATGATGTTTCTGGTCGCTGAAAGTAGGTGGGCTATGAGTTCTTTGTGGTAGGGCTACATTTCTCTGTGGGCAACTGTCACCCATGGTGGGCAGGGCCAGATGCAAAAGTGGGTGTGGCCAGAGGTAGACGTGGGTGGAGCAGTGAGTGTGAGTCATCCCTCTACTGTAGCCAACCATGGATGGGAACTGGAGGGTTCAATCACACCTGGAGGGCAACATGTTAGCTGTCCCTGCTGGCCACACAAAAGCCAGAGCCCTGAGCCATGGCCTCCGAAGGCAGCGGTTGTACTGGACAGTGATGCAGTAATAATGGAAAAAGATGCAGATATTCCCCATTAACCACTGCATTTGTAAATTAAAATATGTAAATTTTAAAAAGAGGCTTAGAAACCAGGCTTTCTAATGCAATCGTTTCCTGTTCCTTACTACTCATTTGTACAATTAAAATGTGACTAGGTAAAAGGTAAAGGGCCCCCTGACCATCAGGTCCAGTCGTGTCCGACTGTGGTCCCCCCCCACACACAGAGAGAGACACAAAGACACAACCATCCCTTGCAGCAGGATTGGTCGGTTGAAGACCCAGCCTGTCTTCAATAAGGAAAGTCAGGTGCTCCTCTCCATCTGGTAAACTGTCTTCTCAAGCTGCATATGCATGCTAACACTTCAGTATTCCCCCCCAATATATTTATTGGTTTTATAAACATTAAACCAGGGGTCCCCAAACTAAGGCCCGGGGGCCAGATGTGGCCCAATTGCCTTCTAAATCCGGCCCGCGGATGGACCAGGAATCAGCATGCTTTTACATGAATAGAATGTGTGCTTTTATTTAAAATGCATCTCTGGGTTATTTGTGGGGCATAGGAATTCGTTCATATTTTTCCTAAAATATAGTCCGGCCCCCCACAAGGTCTGAGGGACAATGGACCGGCCCCCTGCTGAAAAAGTTTGCTGACCCCTGCATTAAACAAACATACAACAAACACAGGACAAAATGCAAAATGCAAAATACAAAAAAAACCAATACATAATACAAAAATATATTAAAAAGAAATACAAAATACAAAAACAATAATCTTATTCTAACTTTAAATCTAAACTTACTGACTTCCTCTTTTCTCTCTCAACTGCATTTCAAAATATAACATCCTTAGTACTTTCCACATCTTATTCCATCTATTTTAAAAATTAAACATCTCAAAACTCTCATTAACTTGTCTAACATATTATATCTCTTATTATATCTTATCTTAAAATTCTATTTTTCTATAACACTTTTATCTAAATATCACTCTTTATTATCTCAACCTTTATCAAAATCTTAATATACCGGTACAATACGACCTTAACCAAATCTCTTCTGCAGCCTCCTTACACTTCCACATCTTATATTAAACTTAACAATCTTAAAGTTGTTTCTTAAATAAACTTTAACTTTATTCCAATCTTCCTCCACCGACTCTTCCCCCTGTTCACGGAGTCTTCCGGTCAGCTCAGCCAGTTCCATAAATGTTATGGAGATAACACTTCAGCATTTTTCATACCTTGACATTGTTTTATTATTTGCAGTGTTTCATTGTTTTAATCAGGTTAGTAAGCCGGATAACATACTTCAGAAAAATTCCTTCCAGTAGCACCTTAGAGACCAACTACCGGCAAGTTTATCATTGGTATGAGCTTTCGTGTGCATGCACACTTCTTCAGATACACTGAAACAGAAGTCACCAGACCCTTATATATAGTGCAGACATTTAAAAAGAAAAGAAAAAGAAAAAGAAATCAGGAATGGGCAGCAAGTAAATCGGGAGCTACTGGTTGACTCACAGTAGATCAGCGAGGATTTCTGACTCTAGGGCCTACCACATTGATTATCAGTGCAATATATTAAAAGAACCAAAGTGAGAGAAAAACCTATGCAGTGTTCTTATGAACAGCCACTGCAAGACAAATGCAGCATAAGCTGACATCAGACCAAAGCAGGCTTGAACTGGGCTGAGGGGAGTTGGTCAAAACAGGTGGTTTGTGAAGATTTGTTGTTGTCAAGCTCTTAATCACCCATCAATTAATTTTGTGGAGTTGGGGCAGAAGGCTAAGTGGTGAAAGGCACATGCCCCTGAATAAACACATTCCCTTGCAGAGCAAGAGGGGATTTCCATTTAGCGCAACACACAGGGCCAATCCTGGAATCGCTGGCCCGTCCCTGGGGTGGTTCAGGCTGCTTGCCGACTTCTTGACCCTTGGACAGACCAGTGCTCTGCTCTGCTGGTTGCCTAACCAACTGGCTTCCTTTCAGGCTGGGCCCAATCTGCTCACATTTCCTCCCCACTCCATCAGATCTTTCAGCTCTGATGCGAAAACAATGGATCAGTTTGTGCCCTGGACCAAAGGAAGTCTGGAATTCCTGTCATGCCCCAGCAGCTATCCAACAGCTCTGTGGCTCTGGGCCATCACGAACCTCCACACACCCAAAAAAGACTGAGGGTTGCAGAGGTACCCATATCTCAGTCCGGGGGGGCCTGTCTGGTGTTAGAGCACTGGATAGACAAACTATTTATTCTGATCCTTGTGCAGCACGTCAAAGCATTCTAAGCCTTTGATATGCACCACTGTGGTTCTTATAACAGGGATAGGGAGCCTTGAGATGAAAGCACCCCTCCAAACCTCTTTATCTGCCCAGCAATATTCTTTCCAAGGCCATGGCCATGGCCTTCAGTACTGTTCCATGCTCTGAGATGTAGCTCAAAAGCTTGTGCCTCTTTGGGCTCTGCTACTGCCATCCCTTCTCTTCTCACGGCTGCTCTGATTCTGTAGAAAGCAGCTTCCTGTTTCCCTTGTAAAAGGGGGTGCCAGGTGAGCCTCCCTGGATGAAACTAACAAAATGAAGAACCCACACAAGTGACACTGACACAAAACCCCACACATACACTAAGTAGAAGAACAGAAGCATAACTACCTGACCCTTCCCCCTGCCCTCTTCCCCCTATTTTCTTCTCAACTTAATACTGCATGCAACATCAATGTCTCACAACAAATGACACTGATCTGCAGAAAACACAAGCTGAAAAAAGAGACAGTGCACTTATTTTTGTAAACTAATAAATATTTAATAACAATTATAAAAAAACTAACAAAATGAATTTCGAAAGAAACAAATGTCAGGTTCTGCAGGAAGAACCAGCAGCACAAATCTAAGATGGGGGAGGCACCCGGCTTGCTAGGAGGACATATGAAAAGGATCTAGGGGTCTTAGTGGAACACAAGCTTGACATGAGTCAATCCTGTGATTGTCATGGACTGATTGGAAACAGAGGAATGGGGGGAGGAACCAGCTATGGAAGTCCCCAGGGAAGAGCCATGGGAGCGGTGGTGGAATGTCAGTGAGTGGTCACAGGAATAAGATGGGAAGAGTTGTCGGAAGCAGAAGAGGTAACAGGGTTTAGTGAGAAGGGAGAGTGTGTAGCAGAGAGTAGTCCAGAATCAGGGCAGAAGCTGAAGCAGGAAGGAGGGAGGAGAGAGGCCAAGAGGCAGAGATGAGTCTGGCCAGTGAAGAGGCACAAGTGTCTCGCCTTCCTGCTGTGACAAGCTCCTCTCCCACCTTGTTCCTCAGAACCAGAAGAGGTTTGAAAGGACGGAGGAGAAATTAGCACCACACAGACACAGTCTCTAATTCTAGGCTGCATCACAGATTCAAAGAATCTTTTGGTTGGAAGGGATCCCAAGGGTAACCTAGCCGAACACCCTGTAATTCAGGATTCTCAACTAGGTGGCCATCCAACCTCTGTTTAAAAACTTCCAAGGAGGTAAAGTCTACAACCCAACCTCTTGAGGTCCATTCCACTGTCAAACAGCAAAAGGGGGCACCACTACTGAAAATGCTTTCTCCCTGCTTTGTATTCTCCTTGAGATGTGCATCAAACAGAGATATCAACCCTCAGATGCTGATCTGTACTAAAAGATAGCCCTGGGCACATGCTGTATGCCCTCTGACCATCCAAGCATGCCTTGCTGACACAGAGTGAAGAGGAAGCAGGCTTGAAGTGGTGATGGGCTCAGCACAAGCATGCTCTCTGCTGTGGTTTTGTGGCCAGCCTTGTGGATTTCACACCATTCTCACAGCATGACATAGTCATTCTGGCTGCAGTAAGGCTGGCTGAATCTGCCAGTCAGGCTCTTCTTTTAAAAACTGTTACGTATTTTGCTTTGCTTTATACTTAGTTGCCCTGCAGATTATACTGTTGTGAGTTTGGGTGGGTGGGTGTCAGTCTGTTTGATGCCCTGAGCCCCTTCCAGTTCTTGATTTCCTGGATCTGTGGGAGTGGAAGACCACATTCCGTCATACAAACCTGCCCAGGTTCTGAGATCTTTAGGTGAGGCCCTTCGCTCGGTCCTGCCACCCTTGGTGGGGGCATGGGAGAGGGCCTTCTCAGTGGTGGCTGCTCCCAGACTCTGGAACTCCCTCCCTAGAGAAGCCAGACTGGTTCCCTCCTTGCCATCCTTCCACATGCAAGTGAAGATCTTCTTGTTCCAACAGGCTTTTGGGAACTGATGGCTTTTGTTATGCGGATCAGAAGATTCTAGGTTCGACTCCTGGCTGGCTCGCCATATTGTTATGAAAAATGTACCCCAAAATGCGTTGCCTTTTAAGAAGGACAGACGCGGGTCGGAAGCTCCAAAATTTGCACTAAGTTCAGCTCCGCCGGGAAAATGACAGAGACCACACGATGCTGTCAGGAAAAACAAACTGATCCCTTTATTGCAGAATGCAAAGCTACAGCTGTAGGGTCCCTGCCTCTGGAAAGAAGGAAGGAACCCCGGAAAATGGTAAAGTCCCCTTATATACCCTCCTGTCCCTGCATGGAAATCTCTGGACTGGGAGGGAGGGGGAGACAAGGGCGACAGGTGGGGGATCGGATTAGCTGGGTGCGGAGATGACTTTTCCTTTCAGATGGAGAGATGTCAATCGCTCTTCTCCTGTCGCTGATGGTGCTCCCTGTTGTTTGGCAGGAAGGGCAATCAGTCAAGATGGGTGCAGAGGTGGGGCAGTTCCTGGCGATTTCCGTGGGGTGGAAGTCCGCCCGGCAGGTGTTTTCCTCCAGGCCATGGAAGGGTGGGCTACGTTGAGGATGGCAATTTATTTGAATAAAGTTGTTCCAGCTAATCCCTCTATTGTCCGTGTGTCCTTGAATGGGTATAGGGTGGTAGTAGGGCAAGGTTCAGGTGGGTTGGGATCATACAGGGTTCATACAGAAAATATACCTGGAAAACATACCTAATACAGGGATTTCTAATTAAAAGGTAGCAGTCCTGACATATACAGTTCTAAGATATAAAACAGCAATTCCAATACAGAGAGATACTAGCAATTCTAATACAGAGGCAGCGGATAGAGATTTCATGGTAAGAGAACATATAATAGGCTGTATTATTAACTTGAGTAGAAAAGTGTCACTTTGGATTTGGGCGGTTCCCCCCCCCCTTCTTCTGGAAACATTGTTTTGTTCTGGGCGGAGGGGAGGTGGAGAGGGGAAATGTGTGAGTTTATGCTAACTGTTGTGCATATGCAGATCCTTAAGCCTTCCTTCAGGCAGGGTCGTGTCCTAGCGGGAGGGGTGAGGAGACAGGGAAGATGGCATTAAACAGGATGTCAAATTCTGTCACCCCTCTCTGTTCATTAATAATGGTGCAAACCCCCCCATATGATTTTATAACACTTTCAATAAAAGGACTGGTGCTATGATTTTTTTTAATTGTACTGATCTGCATGTTTTAATAGATCACATATATTGTTTTAATTCTATTAAGGTTTAACCTTTTTAAGCTGTTTTTATTTTATCTGTAAGCCATCTTCAGTCCCTGTCACGGGAAAAGGCAGAAGACGGAAGGAAGGAAGGAAGGAAGGAAGGAAGGAAGGAAGGAAGGAAGGAAGGAAGGAAGGAAGCTTGCCAAACCAGCCCCTTCTAGGCATTGACTGTGGCTGACTAGTCAAACGTCGTCATCATCGTTGTTGTTGTTGTTGTTTAGTCATTTAGTCGTGTCCGACTCTTCGTGACCCCATGGACCATAGCACGCCAGGCACTCCTGTCTTCCACTGCCTCCCACAGTTTGGTCAAACTCATGTTGGTAGCTTCGAGAACACTGTCCAACCATCTTGTCCTCTGTCGTCCCCTTCTCCTTGTGCCCTCAATCTTTCCCAACATCAGGGTCTTTTCCAAGGATTCTTCTCTTCTCATGAGGTGGCCAAAGTATTGGAGCTTCAGCTTCACGATCTGTCCTTCCAGTGAGCACTCAGGGCTGATTTTCTTCAGAATGGATAGGTTTGATCTTCTTGCAGCCCATGGGACTCTCAAGAGTCTCCTCCAGCACCATAATTCAAAAGCATCAATTCTTCGGCGATCAGCCTTCTTGATGGTCCAGCTCTCACTTCCATACATCACTACTGGGAAAACCATAGCTTTAACCTTTGTCGGCAAGGTGATGTCTCTGCTTTTTAAGATGCTGTCTAGGTTTGTCATTGCTTTTTCCCCAAGAAGCAGGTGTCTTTTAATTTTGTGACTGCTGTCACCATCTGCAGTGATCAAGGAGCCCAAGAAAGTAAAATCTCTCACTGCCTCCATTTCTTCCCCTTCTATTTGCCAGGAGGTGATGGGACCAGTGGCCATTATCTTGGTTTTTTTGATGTTGAGCTTCAGACCATATTTTGCGCTCTCCTCTTTCACCCTCATTAAAAGGTTATTTAATTCCTCCTCACTTTCTGCCATCAAGGTTGTGTCATCTGCACAACGTCATCATTAGCATGACCAAATACAGGAAGTTGCTCTGTGCCATGGGACAAATGCATGGGCCTTCTCTCCCACACTTGGCTGGTAGTCAAGGAGCTGGAGACAGAAATATGTGCTTGATCTGGCCTGGATCCAAAATTGTGATGAATGAAAGAGCAATATCTGTTGGGGTGTTCATGTAGTGAGCCCCTCCATCCTATGCTCAGAGTACATATATGTGTAAATAAAGCCACTTATCCTGAATACACCACCATTAACTCCAAGGAAGCTGAAACCTGAGTGAGCTCCTGGAATCTGGTTTCTCCCACCATTTAGGGGGTGGTGCGTAACAATAGCTGTATCACATTTGTAAAGTATAGTGATTTACTGGTACTTTACTACAATTGGGGGTGCTAGTGATGTATGGAAGTGAGAGCTGGACCATAAAGAAGGCTGATCGCCGAATAATTGATGCTTTTGAATTCTGCTGCTGAAGGAGACTCTTGAGAGTCCCATGGACTGCAAGAAGATCAAACCTATCCATTCTGAAGGAAATCAGCCCTGAAGAACAGATCCTGAAGCTGAGGCTCCAATACATTGGCCACCTCATGAGAAGAGAAGACTCCCTGGAAAAGACCCTGATGTTGGGAAAGATTGAGGGCACTAGGAGAAGGGGACAACAGAGGACGAGATGGTTGGACAGTGTTCTCGAAGCTACCAACATGAGTCTGACGAAACTGCGGGAGGCAGTGCAAGACAGGAGTGCCTGGTGTGCTATGGTCCATGGGGTCACGAAGAGTCGGACACGACTAAACGACTAAACACACAAAATGCATCACTATGTGTTTAATTCTGGATTGTCCCCCAGTAACTAGTGTGATTGTTTAATTTTGGTCACATGGGAGTGACTTGACTGTAACGGCTGCATCTCCTTGAACACTGAAGAAGAGACAGTGTTAGGGTTGCCATATTTTTAAAAGTAAAATCCCCCCAGACAATATTGGATAACTCTACCTCTAAACGCAACGGAGGAGAGGAGTGCTGATGTTTCTGTGTGTGTGTGTGTGTGTGTGTGTGTGACAGAAATATGTACAGAAGTTAATGTTCTCCCAAAGAAGTCTTCTGGAAGGAGAAAGGGGAAACCTTTCAGAAGCAGCTGCATGGCCTGGCTGAGTCACGTGCCGAAGGCGGAGTGTAAGTATTGGAAAGAAAGACACTGTTTGTTTGAATGTTTAAGGAAGCAGCTATAATCTTCAACTAAGAAAAGCTAAGCCCATGCTTGGATAAGCAGGTGAATGTAAATACTTTGCATATTTTAGTCTTTAGCTAGTTACAGGAAGGTAGCAGTGTTGGTCTGTCATAGTTGAAGCAAAATAAAAATTACAAACTCATACCAATGACAAACTTAGTTGGTCTCTAAGGTGCTACTACTGGAAGGAAATTTTATTATTATTTAGCTATACGTTCTGCAAGTAAAAGGACCCCTGGACAGTTCAGTCCAGCCAAAGGCGACTATGGGGTTGGGGCGCTATCTTGCTTTCAGGCAAGGGGAGCTAGCATCATGTGGCCAGCATGTCTAAATTGCTTCTGGCACAATGAAACACCGTGACAGAAGCCGGAGCGCCAGAAATGCTGTTTGCTTTCCCATCACAGCAGTACATATTTATCTACTTGCACTGGCATGCTTTCAAACTGCTAGGTTGGCAACAGCTGCGACAGAGCAATGGGAGTTCACCCTGTTGCTCAGATTCGGAACCTTCTGATCAGCAAGTTCAAGAGGCTCGGTGGTTTAGACCACAGCGCCACCCACTCTCCTTCTGCAAGTTTAGGCTTTTCTGCAAGTATATAGGCTTTTGAATATTTTAATAAGTGTTTGGATATTGTTTTAATTTCAGTAAAAGAGTCAGTATTGCATATGATTTGGCTTCCTAGCTGCAATTTAGCTACTCTGCCAGCAACATTGATGTCCTAGAAGTGGTCGGCAGGAAGTGGTTGGAGCCACTGCAGACATAGCTTCCTGGGAGGGTAGATCCCTGTTGCATACCGGGAGGACGAGGCAGCAGGGAGGTTGACTCAATGCAAACACACCAGCAGAGCCAGTTCTGCTAGTGCATCTGCACTGCACCAACCTCCCCACTCTCTCTCAGATGGTTAGAGCATGGTACTGATAATGCCAAGGTTGGAGGTCCAATCCCTATACAGAACAGCTGCCTATTCCTGCATTATAAGGGGTTGGACTAGATGGTCCTTTGAGTCCCTTCCAACTCTACAGTTCTATTAATCTTGCTACTAATAAGGAGCTAATGCAGTGGCTCCACACCACCTTGCAAACAACTACATCCAGCTCCCTTCTCCTCCGGCTTCCCTTTAGCTCCCTTTGCTGCTGATACGCTGTCAAGATGGGCTGGAATGACTGGCTAGTTTTGTTCAGGGCTGCAGGCAGTGGGGGTGTGAATAGAAGCTGGGGGTGTCATCCCATGTGGAAACCTCATAAGTGATGTGAGGGCCAGTGGCGTAGGAAAGGGGTGTAGGGGGTGGGCCACCCCGGGTGCCACTCTGGGAGGGGGGCGACAAGATGGACCTGCCTCCCCCCAGCTTTAGAGTGGCTGAGGGTGTGGCGTCCATATGGGCTGCTGCTCGCGCACTGTTCGTATGGGCGTCCGTCCGGGATGCTGCTCACGAGTGGCAGCCCATATGGCCGACGCGCGTGAGCGGCAGCCCGTACGGACTGTGCATGTGCGGCATTCCGTATGGAGTGTGCACGCGCGGGATACCGCACATGCGCAGTCCGTACGGGCTGTGCCACCCCAGTGCCAGAGAGGGTTCCTCCGCCACTGGTGAGGGCATGGGCCCAGGGTCTTCTGCACCAGGCCCTAGATCTCCCGTCTCTACCTCCCTTTTCCTTAGGATTATTATTATTATTATTATTATTATTATTATTATTACTCTGCTGACACAGTGTAGCTTTCCTTCTAAAAGGTTCCTGAATTTATGCAGGCACCTGCTGTGCAAATTTGTGTCATGGCACTATCCCCCAACCCTTTTAATGCCCTAGCAATGCTTTTGACCGATCTTGGTGTTTTGTTTTTTTAATGTCTGATAAAATAAAATAAGGCAGCTGCAGCAGGCACTCTTGCTGGAAGCCAGTCAGGAAGTTAGGCTGTCATTCCCACCATTTCTGAGGTTCAGGCTGTGGAGTCATAGCCGTCAACCCTCCCTTTTTATGTGTGGGCAACTCCCTTATTCCAAGCCACAGCTGTCAGCCTTCCCTTTTTTGCTGGAAATTCCCTTATTCCAGCGCTGTTTCCCGCTGCTATCCTGGATTGTTAGATATACCGTAGAGACTGTCCCCGGGGCTGGTGAGGCTGCTGATCCCTTATTTTCAAATCTGAAAGTTGACAGCTATGTGTGGAGCGGTGATGGCTCTGCAGATGAAACAGCACCATCAGCACAAAAGAGGGAGATATCAGCAGACTTGGAGAAATCCCAAGATTTGCAGAAGTACCAAAAATATCGTTACAAAATTTGGGTGCCTCCCCCTCTCTCTGCTGAGTGGTGGCAACAGTCCATGGGACTCACGCAGGGTCTGTGTTCCTTTGGAGGATCGAGAAATGGCAGGGACTGTTGTACCTTTGAGAAATGTGGTTTATATTCACCTATTTACACCTGGAGGGAGTCTAGACTTTCTTATCGCATGGTCATTTCAAGAGCAGTGTTCTCCAGAGCAATGCAGCCAGCCTTCAGCCAAGGGCGTACCCACCACGGGGCAAGTTAGGGCAGCTGCCCTACTCTAGAAGCAGGGCTGGTGGGCAGAGGCGGAGCACAGCCCAGCGGAGCGCGAGTTCGCCATTCCCGCCGCGCTGCGCCGCACCCTCCCTCCAGCTCCCCGGCGCGCCCTCAGGCAAGGCCAAGCACGGCAGGAAACCAGGGAGCGCGGCGCAGTGGGCGGGAACGCCGAACTCGCGCTCCGCTGGGCTGGGCTCCGCCTCCGCCCACCAGCCCTGCTTCTAGGGAGGGGCACAGCCCGGCGGAGCGCGAGTTCGCCGTTCCCGCCCGCCGCGCTGCGCCCTCCCTCCAGCTCCCCGTCGCGCCCTCTGGCAAGGCCAAGCGTGGCGGGGAACCAGAGAGCGCTGCGCGGCGGGCGGGAACGCCGAACTCGCGCTCCGCCGGGCTGGGCTCCGCCTCCGCCCACCAGCCCTGCTTCTAGGGAGGGGCACAGCCCGGCGGAGCGCGAGTTCGCTGTTCCCGCCCACTTTGTGGCCCCTCCCCTTCCGTGCCTTGGCCCCTCCCCTTGCCCCCCCAAGTTTTGATCCTGGGTACGCCCATGCCTTCAGCCAGCCTGCCCAAAGATGGATCCCAGTCACCCCCCCCCACCGCTTCTTATTCCCAGGAACCCTTTTCCAAACCTCTCTTTTCCTGTCGCCTCAGATCCACTTACCCTTTCAACCTTCAATTCCCCCATCTCTGTTCACACCTCAGGGCAAGGGGGGGGGGACACACAGTTCTCTTGCAATTCCAATAGCCCTCAATGACTACTGTTTCTCAATGGCCCTAGCTTTCTCAGGTCGTTTGGCATTGGCTAGCCCAGGAATTCCTCTGCAGTTTGCACCCGCTCCACTCATATCCCAAATAATCAAAATTCTATCATTCATTAATTTCTAGGGTTTGGGGGTCTCCCCCCCCTCTCAATCTATAACACCATTAAGGGAGGAAAAATAAAATTCTAAGGTGGGTGGGGGAGTGAGACCAGAGCAAGTGGGCGGGCATGCGAGGCCAGAATCCTGAACACAGAGCATTCTACAGTGAAACATTTTGTTTCGAGTCCCAGGGGTATTTATTCCGAGAGTTGGCATGGTGGGGGCACTGCGATCTGTAACAGCAGTGGAGTGGAGTGATCAGAGTGTTTGAGTAGAAGAGTGGAGAGCCAGTTTTATCAGATCCCACTCAGCCATGAAGATTGCAGAGTGTTCTTGGGCTGGCCACCCTCCCACAACCTAGCCTACCTCACCGGGCTGTGAGAATAAAATGGGCAGCTACATACTGTGCTCTCAACCCCTTAGAGAAGAGGCAATCCCTAAATGTAATTAAGAACAGCAACGCACACTGATCCACTCCATGATAATCTCTCGCCCAATGCCAAGTGAAGAATCACATCAGTAAATGTTCCTACCTGCGCTAAATCCCCTACATCTCAAAATGTCAAGGACAGTCCCAGTTCCTTCTGTGCAGAGATTTTCTGTCTCTGTGTGTGGTTGTGGCGGGGGAGCTGTGAGCTACAACCTGGTCTGCAGTCTGAAGAGGTACCGCTCTCTCTCCCCCCCTTATTTGCATGCTCGTTTGTTGACAGAATTTATACCCCACCCTTTCAGAGTGGCTTATGCACAATTCCGCTTCCCTCAGACAGGGGCGGATTTTGATGAAGAGAGGTCCTAGGTTACTCCACTTGTGATGGCTTCCCCCCCCCCAACCCCCCACGTTCACGACTAAAAGAAAATGGAAGGGCGTTCTAAACAAAATTGAGTGAAGCCAAGGATGATGACGACAGGTACAGTATTTAAAATTTTGGAATTTACTATTTTCTCCTCTAAAGGACATAATATGTTATTGTTAAATGCCATGGTGGTTTTAAAAAAATGCATAAATGTTTAACCCTGGAAAAACTTATGCAGTAACTGAACTTTGTAAACCTTTTGTGGAATCGGCATTACTTTTTAGGAAAATGAAGTTGTAATGTTATTCTTTTTTTAAAAAAAACACCATTGAGTTTACAAATTATATTGCCTGGGAAGTGTAAATAATATGATCATGATTACTTGACAGTGTGGCACTTTTAGATTCTACTTTATGTTCTCATTAAACAGTCAGTTTTAAAATACATATTAAGAAGTAAACTACAACCATCAAATACAGTAAGACTATAAATATTTTTTTCTTGCCTTCTTCATAGCAAAATCATCCAAAACTTCGTCAAAAGTTGTTTGTCTAAGTTTGTCACTTTCAATGTACAGAATGCTCAGTGCGGACCTCTCTTGAGACATCGTGGCCCTTAATTCATTTTTAATTCTTTTGAGTCTTGAAAAACTCCTCTCTCCCAAGCAGTTAGTGACCAGACCATAAAGCTAAGAAATACCCACAAGATTGCTTCTACATTGGGAAAGGCAATCTGAATTTTTTTATTGTATATAATTCAATAAAGGTCTATATGAGACAGAGAGTGTTCTGCTGTAAGCCTATAGGTGAAAGTGCAAAAGTCCATCCAGGGTCTTGAGAGTGGTTTTTGCCTTTTGCCCCGCCGCTTTCCCCAGGACAAATCCACTGTTTGTTTATTTTATATATTTACTAGCTGGCCCTGCCACACGTTGCTGTGATTGCCCCCACCCTGTCCCGATCCATGATCTATTCTGTTTGCCCCCCCCCCCCCTGGTCAGCTTATCCTGTGAATCCCCCAACTCCCTCTTTCCAGTAATCCCCTCCCAGGGGAGGTGTGGTTCCCTGGGTGATCCTGGTATTTTGGGGGTGGGAGGGAAGGGTTGAGGAGAGGTGAGGGTCCTTGGGGGGGGTCTTGGTATTGTTGGGGAGGGTATTGTGGGCGGAGGGTCTTGGGGGTAGAGGGTTTGTGGTGGGGCGGGATTCCGAGGAGGTTAGTGTCCATGAGGGTCATGGGTCTTTGATTGTGGAGAGGCGTGTGGAGGGTGTAAGTCCGTGGGGTGTGGGGGTGTGGAGTGGGTTTGATCTGGGAGGAGGGGTCATGGGAGTTAGTTTGGAGAGGGCTAGGGCTGTTGTGGAGGCGGGCTGGTCCGTGGGGGTGGTGTTATGGGTGGCAGCAGGATCTGTGGGGTGGGGGTGGATCGGTGTGATCTCCGGGGCAAGGGTGAGTCCCAGGAGGTGGCGGGATCGGCGTGGGGTGGGAGGGTTGTGGAGGCAGCCTGGTCTGTGGGGGTGGCATTATCAGCGGTGGTGGGATCCATGGGGTGGATCGGTGTGATCTCCGGGGCGGGGGTGGGTCCCAGGAGGTGTGATCCGTGGGGTGTGTGTGTGTGGAGTGGGCTTGCTCGGAGAGAGGGGGTTGCGGGAGGTGGCAGGATGGGGGGGATCCATGGGGGGGGGATGTGTGTGGAGTGGGCTTGGTCGGGGGGAGGGGGCCACTGGTATGTGATCTCCTGGGTGGGCGGGGGTCCCTGGGGGGCAGCCTGGTCTTGGATGTGTGATCTCCGAGGTGGGCTTGGTTCCCTGCATGGGCGTAGGCAGGGGGCAGGAGGGGGCAATTGCCCCCCCTAGAAGCAGGGCCACTGGCCAGCCTGCCCCACTGCCCGCCCGGTGCCATCTCCCTTCTCCCTGGCTGGCTGTGGGGCGGGCAGCGGGAAAGCACCAGAGCCGCGCAAAGCGTTTGGCTGGCTTTCCCTCCCTCCGCCCCACAGCCAGCAAGGGAGAAGGGAGACGTCCCTTCTAGCCGGCTGGCTGTGGGGCGGGCGGAGGGAAAGCCAGGCAACCGCTTTGCGTGGCTCTGGGGCTTTCCCTCCACCTGCCCCAGCGATTGCAGAGGGGGAGGAGGGGATCGGAGCAGCCCGATTTCGGGCTGATCCTGGCTCCCCCTCGTCCGTTCCTATCGCGGAGGGGGAGGAGGGAGTCGGAGCAGCCCGATTTCGGGCTGATCCTGGCTCCCCCTCGTCCCTTCCGATCGCGGAGGGGGAGGAGGGAGTCGGAGCAGCCCGATTTCGGGCTGATCCTGGCTCCCCCTCGTCCCTTCCGATCGCGGAGGGGGAGGAGGGAGTCGGAGCAGCCCGATTTCGGGCTGATCCTGGCTCCCCCTCGTCCCTTCCTATCGCGGAGGGGGAGGAGGGAGTCGGAGCAGCCCGATTTCGGGCTGCTCCGATGTGGCCCCGCCCCCACCCCTTGGCCCCGCCCCTTGCCCCCGCCCCTTGCCCCCCCTGATTTTCATCCTGGCTACGCCCCTGGTTCCCTGAGGATCGGCTTGGTCTCGGGGCAGTTAGCTCTCTGTTGGAGGCATGGTCTCCGGGGCGGGAGGGATTGTGGGAGTATGTTTTCCATTGTTCGTTGAATGTCCACTGTAGGGCGCAATTTTTTTACCACAAATCCAGGTTTTTACCTGTCTTAGGTGTGTCAGCAGGTCAGTGTAAGTGCATGATTACCTGCTCTCATGTGACTCTGTAGTTCCTGGATTGGATGTGATGGTCCAGATCAGGGGTCAGCAACGTGGGCTGGATGTGGCCCACGAAAACTGTTTTACTGGCCCACGAGCTGCCCCTGAAATCAGCCGCCCGCTTAGCAAGTTCCCTGTGTGCTGCGCTAAACTGGTGCAGCGCGGTGCGGGGACTAGCCGAGCGACGCCAGAAATCGCAGATACCAGAAATCACACCTGTGCATGTCCAGACGCTGAAAACCGCTTCTGCGCAGGCGTGATTTTCGGCGTCTGGGCATACGCAGAAGCAATTTCTGGCGCTGTGGACATACGCAGACGCTATTTTCGGCATCGCACTGCACCAGTCCGGCCCACGGACAATCTCCGTGGGAGTGATCCGGCCCATGGCCAGTGAATCTTGCTGCCCCCTGGTCCAGATGGTTCGTCCCAATAAGTAACCAGTAGTCACCACTTCCTCATATGCTGGTGCCTGATAGGCCTCATTGTCTATGCTGGCAAAAGAGAGGGAAAGTAGTTAAAAACACAAATCATCATAATAGCTCCATACTTCCATAAAGGAGAATTATCTGTGCTATCAACAAACAAGGCATAATATCTACCATATTCAAGCAATGGGATCAATGAAGCTAGGAAGAGGTATGATTATGATTATGATTATGATTTTAATAATACCCCATCCTTTTCCCTGATGGGAATCAAGGCAATTTACAAGAATTCTGGGAGCCACTTCAGATTGGTGAAGTTAGAACAGAATGACAGCATGAAAAGAGAAATAACTATTGAACAAGAAAAGATTTGGAAGCCACTAGGATCAAGAATTCGTTCTGGGGGAAGCAAGAAAAAAAGGAGGAAATAACGGAGAAAGCCACAAGGAGCAGCAGCAAAAAGCAACCAGCCAAAGGTGAGAGTATCACCAAAATTTTGTTGAGTTTTTGTTCCTTCAGATGTGTATAAATCCAGAAGGTTCCAAACATGGTTTGGATCCTCGCCAATACTTCTGTTCCTAAGGTAATACCGTTAGAATACCCATTAAAAAACCTGATGCATCAAACTGCTTCCTTTATCTGTAAGAGTTGCCTTGCTGAATTCAGAGTGAAAAAACAAATAAGGCATTTTGAGGATGAACCTACAGATGGTAATTGGTAGAGGCATTGGAGTGAGTATCTAGATTATAGAGGTTTTCACCATTTTGTCAGACATTTCAAAACAAAACTTCAAATATGCTAAAGTCCAGCAAACGTTTAAGCACTTACAAATTCATAATGAGCCTTGACCATTTTTTCCTGTACATAAAGGGCAGAAAATTTTGTCTGCTAATGGAAAGGCTGAAATGATTGAGAAAATATTTGAAACTGTCTGGCCATTTTCACTCATACATAAGAGGGTGGCTGATCGTTCCACTAATGACCAGAGGGGGGTGGCCCACACAAAAAAGGCTGAAGTGCATAGCTGCCAAGTCCCCCGTTTCCCCCGGGAAACCCCCGTTTTTAAAGCCGTTTCCCACTGTTATCCCGAATGGCGAAATATCCCGTAATTCCCCCAGATTTCTTCCGGTGCTGCTCTGACCATGTCTGGGCACCGGAAATCTGGCAGCGCCGCCACCGGAAGTCTGGACATGTGTAGAAGCGACTTCCGGGGCCGCTCAGCCCCTGTCCGGGCACGGAAATCGGGCAGCAGCGCCACCGGAAGTTGCTTGCGACTTCTGGTGCCGCTCTGCTGATCCCGTATTTTTCCAACTGGGACTTGGCAGCTATGGAAATGACTGAGAAGGAATTGAAAGCTTATGAATCCTGACTGGTCATTTTCACTCATATATAAGAGGGTGGCTGATTGTTCCACTAGTGACCAGATAGGGCACGCAAAATAATAACAACCCACATTTGTGAAGTGTTTTGGAATAGATATCTGTACCCATAATTCCTGTAGATAAAGGAGGCATGTAGCTCCCAATTTTCTTTGCCTGGGGTGCAGATAGGTCTGTTTAATGCAGGAAACATGATCCATTAACGCTGAGACTTTATTAGAAATTTAATTTGACCAACATTGTATTAATGGCTTTTTGGTGAAAACTTGCATGATAGGGTTGATAGCTGCTGGGTTTCCTGTATTTCAGAGGGTTGGACTACGTGACCCCAGGATCTCTTCCAACCCTGCAAATTATGGTTGTATGGAAGGAAATGTGTCTGCAAGGATTGGAGTGAGTATCTGGGGGTTTTCACCATTTTGTCGGCCATTTTAAAGCAAAACCTCAAATATGCTAAAGTCCAGCAAACATTTAAGCACATACAAATTCATAATTAGTAGGAATGAGCCTTGACCATTTTTTCCTGTACATAAAGGGCAGAAAAAAATGTCTGCTAATGGAAAGGCTTAAATGATTGAGAAAATATTTGAAACTTTCTGGCCATTTTCACTCATACATAAGAGGGTGGCTGATTGTTCCACTAATGACCAGTTGGGGCACGCAAAATAATAAGAACCCACATTTGTGAAGCGTTTTGGAATAGATATCTGTACCCCTAATTCCTGTAGATAAAGGAGGCATGTAGCTCCCAATTTTCTTTGCCTGGGGTACAGATAGGTCTTTTTAATGCAGGAAACATGAATAATAAATGCTGAGACTTTATTAGAAATATAATCTGACTAAAATTGTATTACTGGCTTTTTGGTGAAAACTTGCATGATAGGGTTGATAGCTGCTGGGTTTCCTGTATTTCAAAGGGCTGGACTACGTGACCCCAGGGTCTCTTCCAACCCTGCACATTATGGTTGTATGGAAGGAAATGTGTCTGCAAGGATTGGAGTGAGTATCTAGGGGTTTTCACCATTTTGTCGGCCATTTTAAAGCAAAACTTCAAATATGCTAAAGTCCAGCAAACATTTAAGCACATACAAATTCATAATTAGTAGGAATGAGCCTTGACCATTTTTTCCTGTACATAAAGGGCAGAAAAATTTGTCTGCTGATGGAAAGGCTGAAATGATTGAGAAAATATTTGAAACTGTCTGGCCATTTTCACTCATACATAAGAGGGTGGCTGATTGTTCCACTAATGACCAGATAGGGCACGCAAAATAATAACAACCCACATTTGTGAAGCATTTTGGAATAGAGATCTGTACCCCTAATTCCTGTAGATAAAGGAGGCATGTAGCTCCCAATTTTCTTTGCCTGGGGTGCAGATAGGTCTGTTTAATGCAGGAAACAGGATCCATTAACGCTGAGACTTTATTAGAAATTTAATCTGTCCAAAATTGTATTACTGGCTTTTTGGTGAAAACTTGCATGATAGGGTTTATAGCTGATGGGTTTCCTGTATTTCAAAGGGCTGGACTACGTGACCCTAGGGTCTCTTCCAACCCTGCACATTATGGTTGTATGGAAGGAAATGTGTCTGCAAGGATTGGAGTGAGTATCTGGGGTTTTTCACCATTTTGTCGGCCATTTTAAAGCAAAACTTCAAATACGTATGCTAAAGTCCAGCAAACATTTAAGCACATACAAATTCATAATTATTAGGAATGAGTCTTGACCATTTTTCCCTGTACATAAAGGGCAGAAAATTTTGTCTGCTAATGGAAAGGCTTAAATGATTGAGAAAATATTTGAAACTGTCTGGCCATTTTCACTCATACATAAGAGGGTGGCTGATTGTTCCACTAATGACCAGAGGGGGGTGGCCCACACAAAATAAGACTGAAATAACTGAGAAAAAAATTGAAAGCTTATGAATCCTACTGGACATTTTCACTCATACATAAGAGGGTGGCTGATTGTTCCACTAATGACCAGTTGGGGCACGCAAAATATTAACAACCCACATTTGTGAAACTTTTTGGAAGAGATCTGTACCCCTATCTCCTGTAGATAAAGGAGGCATGTAGCTCCCAATTTTCTTTGCCTGGGGTGCATATAGGTCTGTTTAATGCAGGAAACATGAATAATAAATGCTGAGACTTTATTAGAAATATAATCTGACTAAAATTGTATTAATGGCTTTTTGGTGAAAACTTGCATGATAGGGTTGATAGCTGCTGGGTTTCCTGTATTTCAAAGGGCTGGACTACACGACCCTAGGGTCTCTTCCAACCCTGCACATTATGGTTGTATGGAAGGAAATGTGTCTGCAAGGATTGGAGTGAGTATCTAGGGGTTTTCACCATTTTGTCGGCCATTTTAAAGCAAAACTTCAAATATGCTAAAGTCCAGCAAACATTTAAGCACATACAAATTCATAATTAGTAGGAATGAGCCTTGACCATTTTCCCCTGTACATATAGGGCAGAAAAAAATGTCTGCTAATGGAAAGGCTTAAATGTTTGAGAAAATATTTGAAACTGTCTGGCCATTTTCACTCATACATAAGAGGGTGGCTGATCGTTCCACTAATGACCAGAGGGGGGTGGCCCACACAAAATAAGACTGAAATAACTGAGAAAAAAATTGAAAGCTTGTGAATCCTGACTGGCCATTTTCACTCATATGAGGGTGGCTGATTGTTCCACTAATGACCAGATAGGGCACACAAAATAATAACAACCCACATTTGTGAAGCATTTTGGAATAGAGATCTGTACCCCTAATTCCTGTAGATAAAGGAGGCATGTAGCTCCCAATTTTCTTTGCCTGGGGTGCAGATAGGTCCGTTTAATGCACGAAACATGAATAATAAATGCTGAGACTTTATTAGAAATTGAATTTGACCCAAATTGTATTACTGGCTATTTGGTGAAAACTTGCATGATAGGGTTGATAGCTGCTGGGTTTCCAACAAATACTAACATTCTGATCCTTGCCGGTACTTCTGTTCCTAAGGTAATATATTTAAAAACCTGGTGTAGCAAAGTGCTTCCTTTGCCTGTAACCTCTCACTTGGTTACCTTCAACTGCAATCGTAGCTTCTATTAAAAAATACCTTTTGAATTATCAGAGGTGGTGATAGGCACTAATAATTAACAAGTAATCTCTAAATGCGCTATTGTAATTATAGCAGCGATACAGTTGTGTGTCTTCTGGCTGAAGGTCAACTAGGTGAGTATCTTGTGCTTGGCTGAGGAGAAAACCTCTGTTGTGTTCTACCTGCAACTCTTTGTACAAATATTCTTTCAGGTCGCAGGGAGTTGGACCATTCAAGCACCCCGGTCACCCTGAGCCCGTTGGAGAAAAGGTAAGTTCTAAATGGAATCATACATCAAATATGCAAAGTAAATATTCCAAAGAGCTTGTATTGAGCAATGTTGGTTATCACTTTTTCAGAAGAGCTGCGAATTCGAAAGCCTAATGCAGACGCTCTCCGTGCTTCTACCTGGAGGGATTTCTCTTCTTGGGACACCGCTGCAGAGGAGGCCCTTTCCTGTGCCATCACCACACAATAAGGTACATCTTTTGGTGGGACAGGCATCCTTGTTTTGTTCCAGCTCTTTTGTTTACAGACCTCACAGACCTCACCTGTGCCGGAGGCAAATCTGCTCCATTGACAAAATGCAATGTCAGAGCTCTTGATATATCAAGTGAACATCTTCAGTGTAGGATTGAGGGACACCTGCGTCTTGACTGCACTGCTTTAGGTAACCTGCTGGGCTGCTGAAGATCCTAGTCTCTTCCAGGTGCATCTCAGTGACGCAAGAAATAGAATTTTGCAAGCCTTCAGGAAACTTAACGGCAAGTGAACTTCACACTCCACAATTCAGTGATCTTTTTCAGTACAATCCTTTCGTGCTGGCCTCTCCATTTCCCCCCGCTTGATCTCTTCACAGTTCTGTCCAAGAGCCCACCACACTCAGGTGAAGCCAGCTCCTCCTGCAGAAGTCAGGTTGGGAAGAACAGCTGTGATCCATTTCTCTGGAATTGGCGGGAGTGGGCTGGGGGACAAGCTAATGAGTCCAGATTGCTTTTCGCAGACCAGCAGAAGGAACTTCCAGGCCCATAAATTCACACTTCAGAGGGACAAATGAAAAGGTGAGAATAAAGGCAGAGTTTTAAGACTGGAACCTAAATATACAAACAAATGGATCCTATTTGGATTATGCAGAATGTGGAAAAGGCTGGGATGAAAGAGGAAATGGCGGCGTCATGTTGACTCATTAGCAGAAGAACAGCAAATATAAGATGCTCAGGTGTCCTATTTTACAGAAGACAGTTGTCAATTTTCAGGGCTATCAGAGGCTTAGGATGTGGGCAGGGGGACAGTTCTCTGTCTGAAGGTGTCCCCTGTTTGAATGGCTGTGCATTCCAGGCCTGGTTGAAAGATACAGAAGGAAGAGCAGGGGCATCAATAGAGATCACCTTGGCAGCAGACTAACCACAAACACACAGGCCACAGTCTTCCCCACTACAGTGAGATGTATAATATTCCTGTTGTGTCGTGGCTTAAGAAGTCCAGATACACATCTTCAATAGAACAGTTCTTTATTCAGGGCAAAACAGGACTGACTCTGAGGGCAGGAAGGCTACATTTATAGGGACAGGGGACTAGCTAGAAGGGGATACATTTTGGAGGGAACAATATCAGGCAATCACAGTGCTGCCTTTTGGAGGGAACCAATAAGAGAGAGGATCCAAATACAGCAGCTTAAATGAACCAATAGTAGCTGTACCCTCTGGAACCAAAAGGCAGTTACTTAACCCTAAAGCAAATACAGACAATAGTAATGCAGATATAAAATCCTTTGACTCAATACACAACAATTCCCTTGTAGAATTATGGGGTGACCTAACACTTCAGTCATACTCAAGGGAATATAATATATCCAGCTAAGTCAGGGGTCAGCAAACTTTCCCAGCAGGCGGCCGGTCCACTGTCCCTCAGACCTTGGGGGGGGGGGGCTGGACTATATTTTGAAAAAACAACAAAAAACATATTCCTATGCTCCACAAATAACCCAGAGATGTATTTTAAATAAAAGGACACATTCTACTCATGTAAAAGCATGCTGATTCCTGGACCGTCTGCGGGCCATATTTAGAAGGCGATTAGGCCGGCCCCGACCCCTGGGCCTTGGTTTGCCTACCCATGAGCTAAGTCATACACAGGGATATTACTCAAGGTAATATCATATATCCAGCTAAGTATTTCAAGGAGGTTTTTGTCTGGTTGCTTGCTAGTACTTGGCTCAGGCTCGATAGCTTCACTGCTGGCTCTTGTTGCATCAATGAGTGGTTGTTGCACGAATAATAATATTATATATAATTAATAATAATAATAATAATAATTTATTATTTATACCCCACCCATCTGGCTGGATTCCCCCAGCCACTTTGGGTGGCTTCCAACAAAATATTAAAATGAAATATTCTATTAAACATTAAAAGCTTCCCTAAACAGGGCTGTCTTCAGATGTCTCTTTGACACCTTGTGGAAGGCTTGGTTCCCTGTAACCTCACTTCTCACAGCGAGGGAACCGCCAGAAGGCCCTCAGTACTGGACCTCAGTGTCCAGGCAGAATGGTGGAGGTGGAGACGCTCCTTCAGGTAGTTGTTTATTTCCTTGACATCTGATGGGAGGGCTGTTCTACAGGGCGGGTGCCACTACCGAGAAGGCCCTCTGTCTGGTTCCCTGTAACCTCACTTCTCGCAACGAGGGACCCGCCAGAAGGCCCTCGTGCTGAATCTCAGTGTCCGGGCTGAGCAACGCGGGTGGAGACGCTCCTTCAGGTATACAGGACAGAGGCCGTTTAGAGCTTTAAAGGTCAGCACCAACACTTTGAATTGTGCTCCGAAACGTACTGGGAGCCAGTGTAGATCTCTCAGGACCGGTGTTATGTGGTCTTGGCGGCCGCTCCCAGTCACTAGTCTAGCTGCCGCATTCTGGATTAATTGCAGTTTCCGGGTCACCTTCCAAGGTAGCCCCACGTAGAGCGAAAGCAGTTATTGGTCTGAACTTCATGACCATAGCATTTTCAAGTCTCTGTCTCCTGCGCTTGCTAGCACCACTTTCAAATCCTTTACTCATGCTCAGATTAGAAGCTAAAAATTAAAAATAAATAAATCTTCAACTGGATAAACTTGGTGGGCTTCTGTCACTCTTCAGTAGCTGCCACCATTCACTGACTTCCCTATGCCTTTCTTGAGGGGCAGAGTGAGACCCCTCTGGGTTTCTCCTGCAGGTTTGGCGGCACCTGCACATTTTTGGGCTTTCCCCCTCCCAGGACCCTTCTTACAGCTCTGGTAGTGGGCAGAGCGGGGGAGACTCCATGGTCAGAGCCCCAGACGGGACTTTTAAACGAAAAACAAAGATTGTATTGACTATTTACAAGTAACAGGGTTTTAAACACAAGAAGGCACTTTAAATCAAACACAGAAAGGAAAACGCCACCGGACACGAATACAGTGGTACCTCTGGTTGTGGACACGATCCATTCTGGGGTGCCGTTCACACCCCAAAAAGTTCGCAACCAGAGTGGCGCTTCTGCGCATGGGCGAGCCGCACAGAACACTTCTGCGCGTGCGCGCATGGCGAAACCCAGAAGTAAACACTTCTGGGGTTGCCGCGTTCTTAACCTGAAAAGACGCAACCTGAAGCGGACGCAACATGAGATATGACTGTAAAATAAGACAAATCGCAGTTCCTCTGTCCCTGAACTGATCCCTATACTTATTTTCCCCCTCAGGCAGGATGAGGTCCAATTACCACCTGCAGCCTGGCCTCCTGCCTTCTACAGGATCCCTTCCCACTGTTGCCTTCCCTGATCCCTAAGGCCTCTCTCTGCCTGTGGGCAATCTGCGGTGCATGCTGCAGGAACAGACAGGGCTGTGTGCAGCGTGAAAGATAGACTCCCTGCCTGGGAGGGGCAGGGCCAGTGCCAGCCCACATGTGCTTGCCTTGCGAGGAGGAGCCTGGGAGGAATGGAAGGCACTGGGGGGAGAGCTTGCTTGCCTGGTCTATCTGCCCCAGCCAGCCCCCCACTCCCACTCTCCCACTGACCACTACAGACCTGACCCTTGAGCTGGGGAAGGCTGGGCAGCTGCTTGTTGACTCTGGCCCTGCTGGCCCTGGAGTCTGTACTCTGAATAGTGGCACCAGGGGACCTCGAAGGGGGGGCAGGGATTGTCAGTCCAACCCCTGCATAGTCCCATCGGGGCTGGCCTTAAGGAAATTGGAGCAATTTGGCCGCTCGTAAGCCCCCCCCCCGGCACCAGGGCAATCTAGATGGATTTGATTTATATCTCTAAGATTCTGCAGACTTTGGCTGTGAACTGGGGGCCCACAAAAAAAATTCAAGTTGGGCCCCAGAGCTTCAAATTGGGCACCACTGGCTGGCCCTGAGTCTCATAGTTGCTGGGCCCGAGTTGCCCTGCCCTCACATGAAGTCTTGGGTTTGCAATTTTGGGAGAGGGAAGACTGTGGCACTGGGGTAGCGGGCTGGCTGGCGAGGCCCCCTAGATCTAGAGGCCTTTGGCTTTAGCCTACTTAGCCTATACATAAATCTGGCACTGCTTACAGCCCTTAAAGTTGCAACCCGTGCCAGTGGCTCTGGCTGCCTTGTTCCTGAGCAGCATCCTCTCTGCCCCCACCCATTCACCCTCCACAGCTGATCAGATCCAGGAGCACCCAGTCCAGGAAGAGACCAGCTCCTGCCATGATGGAACCTGAGTTTTGACAGCAGTTAGAATTCCCATAGGAGAGGACTTGATGGAGTTGCCCTCTTGCCTCCTCAAATCCTTCTGGCTGGTTTTCCCACAGGCAACTGTTCAGCCACTGCGAGAACAGGATGCTGGACCACTGGCCTGATCCAACAGGCGCTTCTGATGTTATTATGAAACCTTTGAGAGCTGCTGCCAGTCAGAGTGGACAGTACTTTATAACTCCTGCCACGCAGTTGTCCTCTCAAGACAGCTGAGTTGATGACAGTTGGAATCATCCAAAAGATAAATCCTATAATCCTGTAATGTTGGAATTCCACCCCCTGTTTGGGTCTAGTTCCTTTTACATCTACCAGCCCTGAGGGAAAGAAGCAGAAAGGCTGTCGCATGGAGGATGGAGGAAGCTAGCTAAACATACCCAGCTCCCTAAGCCGTTCCTCATAAGGCATCGTTTCCAGGCCTTTGACCATTTTCGTTGCCCTCTTCTGGACACGTTCCAGCTTGTCAGTATCCTTCTTGAACTGTGGTGCCCAGAACTGGACACAGTACTCCAGGCGAGGTCTGACCAGAGCAGAATACAGTGGTACTATTACTTCCCTAGATCTAGATGCTATACTCCTATTGATGCAGCCCAGAATTGAATTGGCTTTTTGAGCTGCTGCATCACACTGCTGACTCATGTCAAGTTGGTGGTCTACCAAGACTCCTAGATAATTTTCACTCACAAGCCAGGTGTCTCCCATCCTGTATTTGTGCCTTTCATTTTTTTTGCCCAAGTGTAGTACTTTACATTTGGGCTCTTCATTTTAGGTTTTCAATCAAAGGTTGGACGGCCATCTGTCAGGGATTTGCTAGCTGTTATTCCTACATTGTAGGGGGATGGACTAGATGACCCTTTGGATCTCTTCTTCCAACTCTTTAATGTTGATTCTAAGTTCTCCGGCCTGGACCTTCTGTACACTGACTGGCAGCAGCTATACAGGATATCAGGCAGGGTCTTTGCAACCCTGCCTGGAGATGCTGAGGATTGAGTCTGAGACCTTTGCATGTAAAACAAATGCTTTTGAAAGTCACAAGTGCAGGGTTTTGTTCCGTGCAGCTGAAAAAAAAGGAGGTGAGGAAAAGATGCTGAATAGGCCCCTCTGTGTGTGTGTTTCTGTGTGTCTGTGTAGGCGGGTGTTGTGCAATGACAGAGGAAATGTGAGCAAAATAGAAAGCAAGTGAAGTAGGGGAGGGTGTGGGAAAGGAAGGGAGGCTCAGTGCGGAAGGGAAAGCTTGATGAACGCTTACAACTTTTTGCATACTTCTCCTTCTGCCGGCGCCCTGCCAGAGGAAGAACCTGAAAGATGGCTGAAAGCCAGAAGAAAGGAGGAGGCTTTAAAAGTAAGTAGCCGGCAGAGCAGCGCAGATTTGGACTGTGAGGCTAGCTTAAATCTGGGTGCCTTGGAGGCTGAGCCTGCAAAAGACACCAGGAAAGAGGGGTTGTGCAGGACGTTTGCAGGGGCCACTACTCCCCAAACCGGTGTGGTGGCTAAGTTGCCAACTTTCCCCCACCCACCAAAAGGCTCCTGTGCTTTTGAAAACCAGTGCATGGCATATGGAAATCAACAAGAGAAGTTTTCACTCATCCTGGAAGCTCTTGCTGCACCTGTGGTATTTTCACCTGTTTAAAGGCACAGGACTCCTGAGAAGCAGCTCTGAAACAAGAAAAGGCTGCATGAACATAGGAATCTGCTTTATATGAAGCCAGGCCACTGGCCCATCTAGTTCAACCTTGCCTTCACCATGAGTGTCCCGTGCGGCTGCACCCTCTAAATTCTGCTGCTTATGGCTCCCACCATCCCTTTCCTACTGGGGGTGATGAGGTCTGGAGTCCAGAAACATCTGGGCAGCACCTGGTCTACACTGACTAGCGGAGGCTCTCCAGGTTTTCAGATGAGGCTCAGGGATTGAACCATGGAATCTCTGCTGGCAACACAGGTGCTCTGTCACTGAGTTGCACTCCTTAAGGTTCCAGTCCTCATCAGGGCTGATGTAATTATGAACATAGGAAGACTGCTTTAGACCAAATCAAAACAGAGCCAACCTGGTAGACTACTGTTATCTTCCCTGGCGGGCAGTGGCTGCCCAGGGTTTTAGACAGAGAAGGAGATTTATCAGTTCCACCTGAAGATGCTGGAGATTGAACCGGGGACCTTTCACATGCAACACTTGTGCTCTACCGCTGAGCTATAATCCTCCTGTGAGAGGCGAGCCCATGCTATTTTGTGGTGATTCAAATGTAACTCGAGCGAACACATTGTATTTGACATGAGCAGGTGTCAGCTGCTAGCTCAAGAGACGATGCCTTCATCTAGGAAGCGGGTAGATAATATATGTGCTGTCGCTTGTTTTCTTACAGTGGTCTAGAAGATGCACCGCCACACACAGATGACAGTCTCCACATAACGTCCGGTGGGGCGGGGCGGACAATGCACCCATGTCACTGTTAGAAAGCAGCACATGCTACAGCTAAGATATTATCTTCCCATGCCCTGGAAGAAGGCATCTCAGTCCACTGGACCACATTGAGACAAAACTCAACAGCAGGTTCCCCTCTCTCCCTTTGGATGATGTGTGGCTTACGCTGCTTTCAGCGCCTTTCATTTTTTTAGGCGGGGGGGGGGGACATTTCCTGCTTCCTGCTTTAATGTGTGATCTACTCTATCAGAACAAACAGCAGATATAGTGCTGTGCAGATTTTGCAATAAACAAACAACAAACCCCTCAAGCTTCTGTGCCCAGGCAACCCACATTCTGCAACTAATAAAAGCAGACCTCCCTTTACAAGATGTCTGATGGCAGCCCTGTATAGGGATTTGTTTTTAATGTTTAATGGGTGTCATATAAATGATACAATTCTTATAATTATAATGGAATAGGACGTTGCTATTTTCATTGGAGAAATGTTGGAGGGCATTTAAAAGTTGGGGTGTACTGTGACGGCAAGTGCAGAATTATGTGCATTTGTACAAGGGGTAGGGGCAATGAAGCATGTTGCAGCCCAGCCTCAGCCTTCAAAAATCGATCCACCTCCCCTCCCTTTCAGTTTTTACCAGGTTTTATTGCAATGCTGTTTCAAGGCTATCTTGAGGACTAGACACTAAATAATGGGGCTAAGGAGAGCGGAAGCTTTAAAGACACTGAATTGTGGTCCCTAGGGCACCAGTTTCTGCAGAAATGTTGATCACCTTAGCACAGATTGCACTCAGCAGCTGGTAGAGGTGGAAGACGCTAACATGCAATTACCGGTATAGCTAGCATGGAAAGAGACAGGGGTGCAGTTAATGGTTTATGGGGAAGGACGGGAGTCCCTGTTTAGAAGAGAGGAGGCATCACTTAATGGCCTGCTCCACCTGGGGGGCTCCTCCTGCTCCTCCTGCTGACCTCTCCGCCCAAAGACCTGTCCTGAGGCACAGCAGTTGCACACTTGATAATGCCTCTGAATATCACTGCAGAGACTGAAGGAGTGAGTCACTCCTTGCGACTATGCCGGCATGTAATCAGTTGTTCTCTGCAGCTGGACCAAGAACCACACTTTCCCTTCGCAGCTGTTTGTGTTTTGCTGAGAGAGGAGGGAGACAGCCAGCAACAGCAGGTGTCCCTTTGCATAGATTTCTGTGGCTGGTTGGCCTGGAAATTTCTTCCCAGCCTTCCCTGGGGGATTGTTTATGCCTTTGTCTCCACCTGACACAGACCAGTTTAACAGACCCCCCCCCCCGCCCCCGTGTCTCTCATCTCTTGCCAGTTTGGTCTTCCTTCTTAGGCTTCTTGACTCTGGTAGCTCTCTTGCCAGTGTGGCAGGCCCAGCTGAGTTCAAAAGTAGCAGAGTGGAATGAAGCACTTCATGCCAGCAAGATAATCACATTTATTTTACTGTTTCTGTACAAACAACCCCCAAATCCACGTCCCCATAAGTAGAAAACTAGCACAGGAATGAACAGTGTACAGTCATACCTCGGTTTAAGTACGCCTCGGTTTGAGTATTTTCAGTTTAAGTACTCTGCGGACCTGTCTGGAACGGATTAATCCACTTTCTATTACTTTCAATGGGAAAGTTTGCTTCAGGTTAAGTACGCTTCAGGTTAAGTACAGACTTCTGGAACCAATTGTGTTTGTAAACTGAGGTACCACTGCATTTAATTATTTACTTGCAGGGAGGTTTTTTGTTTTAGAAATGTAGGGGATCAGTGGGAGAGGGACCCTCCTGTGGTGCAATTGTTCAGTGTTCCTGGCTGTGTCTGGCTGCTGGTTCAAGCCCACCCAGGGATGGCATTGGCAGGATTCCTGCATTGAAAAAGATGACCTTCGGGGTCCCTTCCAACTCTATGATTCTGTGATTCCCTTCCTGCAGTCAGAAACAACACAAGTCATTCTACCACTTTAGGATTCTAATTCACCAGGAGAAATAGGGAGAGATAGTATATGAAATTGTGTTGTGGTCTTGTATATTCCCAAACAATTGTTTATTGCATTTCACATCCTACCTTTCTTCCCAAGAGCTCAAAGTGGCATATAAACTTCTTCTGCCTTTCCCCTTTCCCATGTTTCATCTTCACAACAACCCTGTGATGTAAGTTAGGCTGAACGATAAGAACTGGTCCGAGTTCACCCAATATTCCATGCTGCGTTAAAACGATACAAGTGTTAGTATTTTTTTTTTATTAAAATGTTAACAAATGTTATGAGGGAGGATCCTATTGCTCTCAAGAACAGATGTGCTGAAATCAATGGCCATGGCTAACTTAATTGATTTCGGTAGGCCTACTCGTGAGTGGGGCTTAGTTGGATACAACTCAGAGCGGTGGGGCCCCTATCACTGCTTGAGGCGAAACAGGAAGTGTTGTCTTGCCCAGCCACTGCCACTACTCTGCGCCCTGCTGGGCGGCACCACATTCAGGCAAGACCGCACCCCAAATCTCACCCAAAATAGGAGTGGTGCTCCTATTTAAATCTTAATTAACTGACCAATTGCATTACAAATAATTCGGTTCTGGCCCCCTAACATAAAGCCTGCTCCCCTGACACGACACCCCCCTAATCCTGGCTATGCCCATGTCTGGGGGGCTGCCTCACCCTGCCAAATGGCTGGGCCAGCTCTGCCCCTTCCTGAATCCCTGGGGAGCTGCTGACAGTCAGTGTAGACAATACTGACCCAGACAAACCCCCAATGGTCTGACTCAGTATAAGGCAGTTTCCTATGTCATTTGCTTCCTACGTTGCTATGACATGGACTTGGGTCTCCCAGGTCCTAATCTGGTCCAAGGTGACCTAGGGAACTTTGAACGTGGATCTTCCAAACCTCAATCCTAGTTTGATATTCTCACTGGCACTAACTACTGTAATACAGAATCTTCTGGAATGTGTCCTCTCAAAACCACCAACCATCACCTTGTTTTGCTTTCTCCCAGAATTATTTAGGTTTAAAGGATTTGGGAGCCTGAGTAACATTCCACGGACGTTCACCTTGCGGCGTGTCTCTGTTGCTCCCAGCGCTCCACAGGCCCCCGGAGGGGGGCTCCTGTCCTCAAATGGCTTCTTGGCAACCACCATTGAAAGCACGCAGGACGACTTGAACACTGTTCCCAAAAGTCCGTCCCCTTACGCTCGGTCATGCGACATGTACAGCCACATGGGGACCATGCCAAGGGGCAGCTCCAGGAAGTCGAAGGCTAAGGCCAAAGACAAAGGCACACCAAAGGAGAAGGATCAAGATGCAGGGTCACAAACCGGCCTGCCATCTTTTCCCCACAAAAACTCTCCTATCGTGGCTAAGGAAGCAAAGCAGAAGCAAAAATTGCCTCCATCCAAAGCCGACCAGAGTCAGGTCCACATCCAATATGTGAGGCCCATCACCTTGCTCAACTCCTCAAACTCTTTTCCAGAGCACAGGCAGGTTTCTGCTGCAGGACCCCCAAAGAAAACAGTGAGGAGAAAGGAGGACTCTATTCATGTGCCTGGGAAGTCCTCCTTCAAGAGAGCGCAGGACGACTTGAATCCTGCACCCAAAAGCCCATCGCCACATGCCCGCTCATGCGATATGTCCAGCCATGTGGGGACCCTTCCACGAAGCAGTTCTGGAAAGTTGAAGGAAAAGGCCAAAGGCAAAGGGGCCCCTCAGGAGGCTGAGCCACCCACCGCCCCAGAGCCCAGCTTGATAGCTGTGGCACCTTCCCCCGGAAAAGATGCTCCCATGATAGCTGAGGACGCAGAGCAGAAAGCAAAAATGCCCCCATCTGAACCCAAACACAGCTCCCAAACCATGAGGCAGGCTGTCTCAATCAACACCTCAGACTCCTTTCTTGAGCCCAGGCAGACTCCTGAGGGACCCAAAGAGAAGACAAAGAGGAACAAGCAGGACTCTCCCCACGTGCCCAGGAAGCTCACCTCTGAAACTGTGCAGGACGACTTGAATATTGTGCCAAAAAGCCCGTCCCCGTATGCCTGCTCATGCGATATGTACAGCCACATGGGGACCTTGCCGAGAGCCAACTCTGGGTGCTCAAGGAGGCAGCCCAAAGAGGAATCAGTGAGGTGTGAGCAGGATTCTGTTCAGGTCCCTCGAAAAGCTGCCAAGGGCCATGCCATTATGGAAGCTCCCAAAGAACCTATCCTGTCTGGAGGGCGAGCGCCTGGAGAGGAAACCCTTCAAGAATACTTAGACGAGAGGTAAGGCAAAAGAAATAATCTGTGGCTGAAGAACTGCATTCAAGGAACAGTGTTGGTGTGAACAGCTTGTATTTCTCTTGGATAGGTAAAGGTAAAGGGACCCCTGACCAATCGTGACTGACACTGGGGTTGTGCGCTCATCTCGCATTATTGGCCGAGGGAGCCGGTGTATAGCTTCCAGGTCATGTGGCCAGCATGACAAAGCCGCTTCTGGCAAACCAGAGCAGCACACGGAAATGCCATTTACCTTCCTGCTGTAGCGGTTCCTATTTATCTACTTGCACTTGGATGTGCTTTCGAACTGCTAGGTTGGCAGGAGCTGGGACCAAGCAACGGGAGCTCACCCCGTCACAGGGATTCGAACCGCCAACCTTCTGATCAGCAAGCCCTAGGCTCAGTGGTTTAACCACAGCGCCACCTGGGTCCCCTATTTCTCTTGGATAGGAGCTGCCAAAGTGGCTCCTTCCAGATGTGACTGGCTTCTGTCTCTCATCAGCCTCAGCCAGCATGGCCAATAACAGGATTATGGGAGTCGTAGCCCAAAAACGCCTAGGGGGCACTACCTTGGCTAGCCCTGTTGTGGGGCAAAATAGAGGCAGGTAACCTCCAAAGGCAGAAAGTGCTGTTTGAAAGCTCATCATACACTCAGATAATAGGGAAGGGGCCTAGTTTTTGCATATCTTTTTTCTGGCTTTAGAAGTGGGCACTGTTGCAATATGAGGATGCAGTAGATTAGATCTTAGCATGTGTGTCCACATTAGCACACCTTCATTGCATGCTCTCGGGGACAGAACATTACTTAAGATGGGAGCTGCCATGTTTGTTGTTACAATTTTTGCCCTGTACATGTTTAAAGCATGGGGTGGCAGTAATTTTTTCTTCTCAAAAGTGGGCACAGGTGAGGAAAGCTGAACCTCTTCCCCACCTTCCTTCCCTTCCCATCCATCACCTCAGACGTTTTCCTTTCAGGCCAGCTCTGATATTGGAAAACTGCCTCAGGGGGGTTGGAAGGTGATTGGGAAGGAGGCACCCAAACCTCTTTTGTTATAAAAAAAAACCCCAGGGAATGGGTCCCCTGCCCGTACATGCACGTCTGTCACTAGTGGAGAAGCGGCACAGTGGCACCAATTTTGGGCAAGATCTCACCGAAATTGCAAGAGATCCTGAGCACTCTGAAATATTTCAACCCATACTGGAGCCACTTCTGTGTCGGTGTTGGTGCAGGTGGAAGTGCGTGTGGGGCTGCCGCCCTGGGGGGTTTCAGCTGCCTGTGGCAGCCTCCTCAATCCGCTTAATGGCTGAGCCTGCTCTGGAACTAAGTGGCAGAAACTGGAAGTAGAATATAAAACTGGGGGAAAGGTATTGATTAGGAGCCAATCACTCCAGATATCAATGACATATATTTGTGTGAGAATTGGCTGGTATAGATGAAAGTGCTCATAAAAGATGGGTAAGGGACATAGCTCAGTAGCAGAGAACGTGTTTTGCCTGTGAAAGCTGCCAGGTTCAATCCCTGACGCAGGGCTGGGAGATGCCCCAGCTGAAACCCTGGATTACTGCTGGCAATCAGTGTTGACGGTGCTAAACTGGGCAGACCAATGCTTATACCTGTGTGTCCCTACATGATGGAAACAGGGTTAACATCAGGGCTGGCTTTTATTTATTTTTTAAAATAAAGTCTTTATTGATTAAAACGATTAAAATGAAGATTTACAAAAAAGCAATCAAGGAAAAAAGGAAAAGATAAGAAAAAAGTAAAGTAAACATACATACACAGATACAATCACAAAACATACAAATTCAAACACCCATACTAATACAAACACATTTCTCTTTCTACTATTTACATTATTTCTACTTTCTTTTGACCTCCAATTATACTTGTTGCATTATATATTAACTGGGTACTTCCGCACAGTTATTTATCTTAGTTACCTTTTTCCTTATTTTATTCATAGTCTCTATCCTATTTGTTGTTTTTTCATGTGATAATTAGTCAGGCTCAGTCTACATTTGCCAATGGAGTTCTTATTACATTATTATTTTTTAAATATTCTTCAAATACCTCCCATTCCCTACAGACATTTTGTTTCATCTGCCCTCTCATTATGCCTGTCATTTTTGCTAGCTGCATATATTCTACCATTAACATTCTCCAATCCTCTATTGTGGGTACATAGGGCTGGCTTTTATTTATTTCAAACTGCCCTTCATCAAAACAGATTCTGTGGTGGTGTGTAAAACAACAGAGACAATATTTTTGGTAGTGTGTAGAATGTGGATTTCTTATCATTCATGCCCAGATGTCAGATTATGAGACAAATATGGACCGTGCACCCTGAAGCTAGAGTTGTGAGTGCATCTGTAGTGCTTACCATGAGCTGGGAATCACAAATGTTGTTCAGTGGAGATTCAGGGGCCAAGCTTATTCTGTGTGATTTCTGGATGGTTCTTATTTTCTACATAACTGACTGTAAGAGGCAGGCGTGTGACAATGGTGTGTCCGGACTCCTTCGCGGTATGTGCTTAGTGAGTGTTCATTTTGCACAAGGTTTGTGCAGAGGTCATATGATGTCTGCTCTTTCACCAAGCCTTTAGTACTCCATGCTATAGTAACTTTCAGGTGGGGTTGTTGCAGTGCATTCTGCATGGGGCTGTCCTTGAGCACGACTCAGAAACTTCGATCTAAAATGCAGTGGCTAGAATCGATTATTGGCTTCAGTTGCCTTTAGAACCCATAGAACCCCGTTCTAAAACAGCTGCATTGGCTGCCAATTGAGTTCCATGCCCAATTTACGGTGCTCCTGTTGGTGCTTAAAGCCCTAAATGACCAAGCCCCCAAATACCTGAAAGACTGCCTCCTTCCCTGCAGTTTCTCCCAGGTTTTAAGACCACCCCCCTCGGAAGTCTGGGGGTGGGTAGGTGGAATTCCCGGTGTGAGAGATATGTCTGTCTTCTTCACAATACAGCTTCCTGTGAATACTGAACACACACCTCTTTACCCTGGTGTTTGGATCTGAGATGTGCGCTTTCAGGGACGGCCCTATTCCTGTAATTGTAATTATGTTTTAATTGTTCTTAATTTTGAATTTTAAGTTGTTGTAATCTTCCCTGGGACCAGCAGGTCAAGGGAGGTAATAAATTTGATGAGGAGGAAGATTATGGTAATTTTTCCTGATTTGTTTGCATGAATGTTTGTATGCCTCTCCACCAATCAATTATTATCCAGCATTTTGAGTTCATTTCTCCATCCCATTCATAACCAGAAAAAGTATTTTTTTAAAAAAACAACAACACACCAAACGATTTATCATGGATAGGGTCGTCGGGGGATTTTGACAGAAAGAGGAGTGGAAATTATTTGTCCCAAGTCTGGAAGGAAATTAGTCCAGTGAATATGATCCATAGTCACTGTTTTCTGTCGTCATAATGATATGCCGGTCAATTACTCCATTTGCATTATGTTTCCTTTGCAGTGAAATGAATAGTGTGGAATAATGTAGTTATAACATAGTTAATTATGCAATCAATTATGTAAAAATTCACCATAGTGAACAGGGAGACGAATAACGTAGTTTTTTGTCAGAAGCCAAACTGCAGCAGAAACAGAAACAATGGCATGTGCAGCAAATATGAATGGAAATTTATGCCTTCTTGCATCCCTAGTTATGCCAGAGTGCTTTGATATATTTTAATTGCACAAGCTTAAATTTAACTGTGCAAAGTTTGTGTGTGTGTCTGTGTGTCTAAAAGGGGTGGGAAGGGGCAAGAGATGCAGGGACCCCCAACTCAACACCCATTACTTTTTAATTTGCTCCTGTCCTGCAGCAAACTATCATAACATCCCCCTTCCCAACAGTTCTCTCAAATATACATACAGAGAGACAGACAGTTTGAGGTTTGTTTTCTCAGGCGGTTCATGTTATGGAAAAGCCTCCACGCAGGCTGCAGATGCCAGAAGTGTGCTAATGAAGAGGAATTTCTCTCAGTTCTCAGGCCTCTGCTTGGCTCTGCATTCCAGGGAGGGAGGGAGGAAGGAAGGACATGGGCTTTGGGGAGGAGAGACAGAGACTAAGAGGGAGGGACTCCTGTTCACACTTCCACAAGTTCACTGCCGGCAGAGCGAGAGGCTGGAGCGGCTGAGAAAGCTGTGCAGAAGTCAGGACAGTGAGGGAGAAAAGCACAGCACAGGACAGACAATGACAGAAGTGGGCAGGCGATATCACACCAGGTAAGCAAGACCAGCGGCCCTTTGGGCAGCCATCCTGAGAAGGAAGAGGGAGTTGGAACATAGGAACATAGGAAGCTGCCTTATAGACCTCCTTCACTTGTCATTGTCCATACGGACCGGCAGAATCCCTCCAGCATTTCTAGCAGAAAAGGGCCTTTCCTAGTCCTACCCAGAGATGCTGGGGATTCAGGGCATATTGGGCATGTAAAGCATGTGCTCTGGTTGCCACCGATCTATGTAGCTAGCATCCCCCTTAGTGACCTAGTGTGTGTTCCTGTTTGCCCTGCATCCAGTGTGCTCCCACCGCTGGCTCAAGAAGAAGTATATATACAATGTTAGTTGCAGCCCATATCTAGCCTGTTTTTGTTATTTTTTTTTAAATGAATCACAGCATTTTTATGCATTTCCCCATAATTCAGCTTCACTCTGGACAAAAGAGCAACCTAGCTGTGTTTAAAGCCAGGGATATAACCCGAGTCAGACCATTGTCCCACCTAGTTCAATATCGTCTTCTGTTCTACTCCGGGTTGCAACAGCTGTCTGAAGTTTCCAACAGGGGTCTCTTCTGCAGAGGCCACGGACTGAATTTGGGACTGTCTGCATGCAAAGTATGTGGGCTGCTGTACCAGTGAGCTTCCGCCTGTCCCTATTTATATAGACTGCCTCCGCTTTTCAGCTGTATCAGGAAGGACAAGAAAGTTTTTTGGCATACTCGAGACTGATCTGGCAAAAGTCTACTTTGCCAGAGGCGTTTGTAGAATATTAATGCCCACACTTAACTTTGCTCTCAGGGTAGAAAAGTGGCAATGGTTGAGAGAAAGAGGAATTGCAAAGGGATTTGGTGTAGATATACTTCTCAATCTGGAGGTCAAAGGTCTTGGTTTGGCAAAACTAGCAGAGTGGGAACAAGTCCACCCTAAATGAAGGCACCACATTGTACGAGAGATTTATGGGTTCCTCTTCTGCCCTTCCTTAATCTTGGGATATGTGTGGATAATGTTTTTCTTACAACGCTTGGATGGGATGGGTGTCTAATAGCTGGACGAGATGCAAATCTAGATTCTTCAAAAAGTTATGTGTAGATATACACAAAGATGGATAGATACAGCTCTACCTATTATGGAGGAATGGTTGAGAAAACTACTGTATTTCAGCTGAAATGGCAAAGTTAACATGTTTAATTAGATAAAAACCATTATTGACATTTATTAAGAATTGGAAATTTATTTTGGTCTTCTCATGTGAAAGAGAAAATGAACTTGGATTTGAAGATTGGAAAAAAATATTGGCTTATAAAAAATAGAGTAGCTGAATGTTAATGGGTAAATACTGTATTTAGCTGACAGCCAGAATCGGAAATATTTTTTAAAAAATCTTTTCCCATTTCCTTTTCTTTCTCTCTCTCTCTCTTTTCTCCCCCCTCTTTGTTCTTGTTCCCTGTTAGATTAGATTTTTAAAGTATTTATTTTATTCTGGTGTATTATAAAAATATACTTTGTACTGGGTATAAACTTTTGTATATCACCGAACTTTTGAATCTCACTGAAAATAGACCTTAAAAGGTGATGTTGTAGACATGTTGTTGGTCCTTTTGAGCATCCCAAATTGGGCTTTGGTCGTAATCTGGGGACTTGGCTAGATTGGTAAAGAAAAAGCAATTTAAAAAACAACATAATTTTATTAATCTAGATTTCCAAGACAGCCTACAAACGAGAACCATAAAACAGATCAAAAACATCAGAAACAAAAGCAGATATCGTAGTGATTTATATGTGTTGTATATGCGATAGAACACTGTGCCACCAGATGGCACTGTGGAGTCCCATCTTTCCCTTCCAGATTTCCCTGTTTAAATTTACAACGCATTTACCGTAACTGAAATGCTTCTTTCATGTGTCTAGATCAGGGGTCAGCAAACTTTTTCAGCAGGGGGCCGGTCCATTGTCCCTCAGACCTTCTGGGGGGCTGGATTATATATTTGGGGGGGGGGGTGAATGAATTCCTATGCCCCACAAATAACCCAGAGATGCATTTTAAATAAAAGGACACATTCTACTCATTCCCGAACCATCCGCAGGCCGGATTTAGAAGGCGATTTGGCCAGATCTGGCCCCCGGGCCTTAGTTTGCCTACCCATGGTCTAGATCCAGCTTGGGTCATGCCTAAATGTAACTGTTAAATATGTAGCATTAAGTGACTTATGTGTGTGCTAAGTCATTGTGGATCAATCACCACAGGTAGAATTCTAATGCAATCCAGATGAAATTCGCCACATCTAAGTCCCATGAAAAGCATTGGGACCTTAGGTAGCAGCAACTAACTTCATCCACCCACTCACTCCAAGAGGACTCCTGTCATGCAGCTAACATTTCACTGGCTCACAGCCATTTCTTTTTCCAGCCGAGACAGTTTGTACATTGGAGTCGTCAAGCTGCTGAGTAATAAAGCAATGAAAGATGGAGTGGGGTGCATTCGTGAGTCAGCTAATCTTTTGCACACCAGTTTTAGCTGCGTGTTGGGCTGATGTCAGTGAGCAGCGTGCATAACTGAGCAATGTTCCCACGACTGATAGTTCCATGTAGGATTTTGCACGTTAACACCATATAGCTGAGTTTTCCTCCCAAATATATATTACAACCACTGGGCTCAGGAAGCTGTTAGATCTGTAGTTCTTATTGGATTCTCAGTTCACGCTGGGCCAGGTGGGAGTGGCTCTTTGGTTTTTTTGTGGCACCTTAAGGACATCCAAACTCACCCTGCTAAGTAAGGTTGAGTAGTGGAGAGTGTTGCCTAGTTTCTGTGGTATCCAGGAGTGCCAACTTGGCCCCACGACTGTGGGTGCCCAGGGCTGTGGGTGCCATGCAGCGTGTATGGCCCTGGCATCGAAATGTGTGGGTGCTTGGGCATCCAGGGCCCCAGGGAGCTGGCGCCTATGGTGTCATCTTCCTACCATTATCAGTCTTCTGGTTTAGATTCTCCACTAAGTTTTTGAGGAAGTGCAGACTTCCTAGAAACAGGGGTGTAAAGGTAAAGGTGCCCCTGAACATCAGGTCCAGTCATGTCCGACTCTGGGGTTGCGGCGCTCATCTCGCTCTACAGGCCGAGGGAGCCAGCGTTTGTCCGCAGGCAGCTTCCGGGTCATGTAGCCAGCATGACAAAGCTGCTTCTGGCGAACCAGAGCAGCGCATGGAAACACCGTTTACCTTCCCGCCGGAGCGGTCCCTATTTATCTACTTGCACTTTGATGTGCTTTCGAACTGCTAGGTTGGCAGGAGCTGGGACCGAGCAATGGGAGCTCACCCCATCGTGGGGATTCGAACTGCCGACCTTCTGATTGGCAAGCCCTAGGCTCTGTGGTTTAACCCACAGCGCCACCTGGGTCCCAGAAACAGGGGCAGAAAATCACTAAGTTAAACTAAGCCCCTGCCCTGAAAGGAGGTATACTGTTTCCTCCTTAGCCATCTTATCTTCACACCATCATCATCAGGTAGGATCTGTGCAAAGCTGCAGTGTCACCATAAAGTGCAATACTGTACATTTAAAATTTACATGTGGATGAATCATGAATTGTAGAGTTGGATGGGACCATGAGGGTCTAGTTGAACCTCCTGCAATGCTGGAATCTTTTGCCCAATGTGGGGTTCAAACCCACAACTCTGAGATTAAGGGTCTCATGCTGTACTGACTAAACTACTCTCACTCCTATCTAAGACCTTTTCATTATTACCTTAAATCCCATTGGTTTCAGTGGATCTATGCTAAGTACAATTTGGCACTGTATCCAATACTCGTCATGTCCATTAACTTCTGGGGATCTACTCTGAATAGGATTCACATTTGCTACAACCCTAAACCTGGAGTCAACTCATGGTATATTTCTCCCCAGTGACCCAATAACTTCATCCTTATCTTGTCTCAGTAGTAGTCTTTACAACAGCCCTCTCTGTAAAGTAGGCCAGTATTGTTATTTATTTCCATATTGGATATGAAGAGCTGACGCTCAGCTTGTGGTTTAATTGAGAACTGAACTACATGAATAATTGCAAACACAACATTTGGAACCCTGTGAAGGTAAACACAGGTATTGTACTTCAGTGGAGGGAGGGGGAGCTGCAGCAGAAAGATGGCAGAAGGGGAAAGCATTAAGCAAAAGGGTTCAGCACTCATTCTTCCCACGCCAGCACCTCTTCTCAGCTCTAAGTCAACTGTTCCTCGAAGGAAGGGGACTGTGGGAGTTTTGCTGCGCACACTTGTGTGTAATGTGTAGCTCAATAGTTCTTCAGCCACAGCACATGTAGGAAGCTGTAGCAGGATCAGAGCAGCAGAATGTTTCTGAAGATGGTTGGTAGAAAGGCGAAAGAGGGTTTTACTAAACGGTCTCAATTTAATGAAACCTCCAGATGTCCTTCTGTTGTGTATTTGTGATGGTTTTGCGCTAGTGTATTGTGCTAGATTGATCCTACTTTTGTGCTTGCGCACGCAGAGGTTTGGGGGTTGACAGACTGCTCCATTTCCAATCACAGGTAGGTAGCCGTGTTGGTCTGACGTAGTCACAACAAAAGAAAAAAAATTTCTTCCAGTAGCACCTTAGAGACCAACTAAGTTTGTCATTGGTATGAGCTTTCATGTGCATGCACACTTCTTCAGATACACTGAAACAGAAGTCACCAGACGCTTATATATAGTGAGAGGATGGGTGTTACTCAGAAGGATGGTAGGAATGGGTGATTGACTGACTGTTAACGGCTGCAATTGGTCTTACAGGAAAAAGCAAGGGGTGAGATGGCTAAAGATAGTTTTATCATGTACTGTATAATGAGATAAGAATCCAATGTCTTTATTCAGACCAGGCCTCTCCATGGTTTTAAGCTTGGTAATAAGTTGCAGTTCAGCAACTTCTCTTTCCAGTCTATTTCTGAAATTCTTTTGTAATAAGACAGCTACTTTGAGATCTTGTATAGAATGTCCTGAATGTATCTGAAGAAGTGTGCATGCACACAAAAGCTCATACCAATGACAAACTTAGCTGGTCTCTAAGGTGCTACTGGAAGGAATTTTTTTTATTTTGTTTCATTTCCAATCAGTGCATGTCCTGTCATTTCCTACTGAAATCCTGTAACTTTTCATACCACAAATGTTCTAGGTTGTTGCTGCTGTTCTGTCACATGTCTTTTGGGGGGCTATGGCACAAGAGTATCCCCCCAATAAAGCAGCGCAGAAAAACCAGCCCTGGGAACTGTAGTTTGTTAAGGGGACCCTTCATAGAGCCCTAACCCTTCACAGCATTCTTAACCATCTACCGTTTCCAGGATTCTTTTGGCGAAGCCATGGCTGCATCATAGTGTTATGAGAGTGTTTTAAAGGCATGGTCAGGTGGAATTCAAAGCCACTTTTAATTGCCCATGGCTTTGGGTGGTGATAGGTGCACATCTCTATAGTTTGCATAACTATCTGGGAAGGGCAGGGTATAAATGTCAATTAATAAATAAACTTCTGAGGTTAAAGGCTGAACTAGATTTGATTATATTCCAGTATCTAGCCCTTGTTGGCATTATCTTTTTAAGCTGGTTCTGGGGACTCTGAGCCAGATCAGGAGTCTTTTTATCCACAGCAGATAGCAGGTATTTGGCAGTTGGTTCCAGTTAAAGCCCACTGACTTGCCCAGTTCCCTAGTGCCACAGTCCCAGTTCACCCCCCTCCCCAGTGCAGGTAATTTGATTTTGAAAAATCACTCACGGGAACGTTAACCTTTTCCTTCCCCTGCTCCTCTTTCTCTGCCTTGTCCTCCTCCTTTCAGCCCACCCACCTGCCCTTTCTCAGCCTTCTAGGGGGCTATATTTGTGCTTTTCCTTTGATAGTTTGTGCTGCTGGCTCCCTTAAGGGCAGCGCTCTCTCTCTCTCTCTCTCTCTCTCTCTCTCTCTCTCTCTCTCTCTCTCTCTCTCTCTCCTCTCCCTCTCCCTCTCCCTCTCCCTCTCCCTCTCCCTTTCCCTCTCCCATAAACTTAAGGCTTGATAAAGAAATGTGCTGACTCTGGGCTGGGGGAACTGACCCACCTTTTCATCTCAAGACCGTTTGGGGTTTCCCTTCCACCAACGGCTGAGCGGCTGAAGAATCTCTCTGTATATGTGTCTCTCTGTACTGCAAACTTTTAAAAAAATACATGAGTCTGAGTCAGAGAAAGAAAGAGTTTGGTTGTGAAGGGCAAGAGAGAGCTAAGAGTCTGTAAGTTGCCGTTTGAAAGACGCAGGAGGGAGAGAGAAACTTGAAAGTTAAACCTCCACGTGGCTAAATCCAGTTTACCCTCTGTAATCAAAAGACACACACATTTTTTTAAAAAAAATGTTAGTCCATGAGTGGCACTGAATACTGCCCTTTTTGTCTGAAATGTGCTAACCTGCTTTACAGCGTTGTTGCAAGGATTGCATGAATACCCCCAGCCAGCATGGCCAGTGGTCAGAGATTATAGGAGTTGTGAAAGGCCATGGGTGCCCCATCCCTGAGCGAAATGTTTGCAAAAGGTTCTTCCAAATATCTTTAACGGGCAAAACAAAAGACTGTTCTCCAGCAACGATATTGGGATATGTCCTTGGAATATGGGGAATCTTTTAGACATAGGCACTTTCTTTTAGTCTCGAAGACAACATCAACATCGCTTATTCTTGAAGACAAGACTAAACACAGTGATGTTATCAATTAGCAGCTACATACAACCCTCTCACTCGGATTCTCTCGGGTTCGTCTCTAAACTCCCATCCCAATATGCTTCCTGTAAGGAAATGTCTCTAAATTACTGCAATCGCTACACAGCCTTTCTCACAAAACTTTCTCACAAGAGGTTTCTTCCATTCTTGCGAAGTTATTATGGCAGATAATTTCTCTAGGAACTTTATAGCATGGCAGAATTGCTCTACGATTCTCAGCTACAGTTCATCCCTTGTTTTCTGTAAGATTCATTAAGCATTTGCTGGTCCTAAAGCAAAACAGGGCCCTTTCAAATAAACAAGTTGTTGTTTTTATCTCAGTAAGACAAAATTGTTACTCTGCTCTGTAGTAGACCTTGCATTACCCTAACAATTGTTGTGCAATGCTTTGTAAAAGCAGGAGTGCTTGATTATGGATCAGCCACCAGGGTTTAAAGGTGGAGTCGTCCCTCAGCTGGGACCTCTGCCACAACCCTGCCTGATGGAGAGGTCTCAATTTCAAGGGAGGGACAGAAGCCCCATACAAGTTATTAGATATGAGAAGAAGGAAGAGGTCTAAGCTTCAAACAGTGGTTCATTCCACTTGCAGTTGTAATCTACACCTCCAACCAGGCAGATCATGCACAACTTCTTAAAAGGCAGGTTTATTTTTATTTATTTAATTTATATACACAACAATAGGCTGCTTTTTGTGGCATAGTCAACCCACGGCAGCTTACTGCAGTACAGAAAAAAAATATGCACTCATCTCCCTGATTGTTCCAATGAAACAGCTTCTTTTAGGCAGTCTCATCGCAGCTGAAAAATGCCTTCCACGTGTCGAAGTCATGCATCCACACATCCACATTTACTTTTGCTCTGTGCTTTCTAGACGCAGGTCTGGGCTTTCCATGTCTGAGCTGGTTTTTTTTACCACTGAAGTCTGCGGGAAACCCAATTGCTATTTGCTCCAAATGAGCAGTAAAACAATTCCCTACCGAAAGAGCCAGGATGGAAACCAAACAAAAAAAACCTGCGTGGATGCAGATCTGCAAAGCTCAGACCTAGAAACATGGCACAGAAGGAAGCATGGACAAGCCTTTAGTCATGCCCATTCATTTCAGTGGGACTACTCTGAGCAAGCTTAACATTAGGTTCACACACCCCCAGCTTTCACTTGTTGAATTTGTTTTGGAAGGGAAACAAAGGAGCCCCAGTCAGCCTCTCTTTTCACTCCCCCCCCAAACCAACACTCTCCCCCCCCTAACCAGGTGTTCCCACACTTAAAACTGATGGCTCTACCCCACTCCACTCCCTGCCACTTCAGTTCAAATATGGAAGAACTCTTTCACATCCTTGCCCAGCTCCACACCTGATAGAGCCTCCAAAAGGGCCCAGGAAGGGCCATAGCAACTTGGCTAGCTTGGTGCTCCCAGGCTGTAGAGCCTCCTTCTAAAAAGAGTACTGTACTGGAATTCATCTCAGGCACTTTGACCGGCTGCAAAAAAAAAAAAAAGAGAGAGAAAGTTTAGTTTCATTCAAGAATCCCACGGGCCATTCATTCGCATGGCTCCCTGAATATTGCCACAAGCCGGCCTCATCTCAGGATGAAGTCACAGCCAAAGACATCTGCTTACAGTTAGGAGACGGAAAGGGTTATTTATAGTATTTTCATTCTTCCCTTGTGGCAACTGAGTGGAAGTCCAAGTTGCGGGGGCGGGGGGGGGGCTCACTGGGACTTAAGATGTAACTGTTGCATTTCACAAGCTGAGGGGCCTCGTGCCTTTACAGGGAGTTCCTTAAGACCATCTTAAATTCTGTTCCCCAGTTGCTCTCATGCTCCCAATTTCCTGCCTGGAGCCCTCACTCCCTCCTGCCCTGGAATTTTTCTCATGGTTCTCCCCAGTTGCTGTCCTTGCAAGCGTGTGAAACAAATTTCCCACCAGACAGCTGGCAGGCTCTGAAAGAGAAGGCTCTAAACCAAATGGTGCTTCAGAAAGCCTGTATTTGGAGTCAATCCTGTGAAAATCACCCCGTTTGAAGGTGGCAATCACAGCCACCTCCAATATGTCCCCCCCCCCAAAGTCCTGTCGTGAGCTTGTGTTGTGCATTCAACTTTCTGAAACTACAGTGTACTGGGGAAGCCCAACATGCCATTCCCACATTAATTCTGTGCGAGAAGTTTGCAAATAGGTGCACTGTCAAGAGTTCACAGGGAGGAAGCTCACATGATACCATGCAGCTTTTGTATACACTCCAGATCTTGCCCTTAAGCATTGACTCGGCAGCGTGGCAATCTGCCCACAGAGGAGGTAGCTAGATTAGAAGCGATAATGTGCATATGGTAATGTATAGGAAGTTTAAATAGGAATACAACACCTCTCACCGTAGTGGGGAAGACTGTGACCAGGTGAGCTGAGTACCTGCTGAATGTGCTGTCCCCCAGATGCCAATGGTTGATGGGCAAATCTCCTCCTGCTGTCGGTTATTTGGTTCTTGACCCCTTAAAATGGATTTTGATTCAACAGCCTTTCCAAGGACTGCCCTTTGCAAAATAGGACACATGGCTGTTGTTGTTGTTGTTTAGTCATGTCCGACTCTTCGTGACCCCATGGACCAGAGCACGCCAGGCACTCCTGTCTTCCACTGCCTCCCGCAGTTTGGTCAGACTCATGTTCGTAGCTTCGAGAACACTGTCCAACCATCTCGTCCTCTGTCATCCCCTTCTCCTAGTGCCCTCAATCTTTCCCAACCTCAGGGTCTTTTCCAGGGAGTCTTCTCTTCTCATGAGGTGGCCAAAGTATTGGAGCCTCAGCTTCAGGATCTGTCCTTCCAGTGAGCACTCAGGGCTGATTTCCTTAAGAATGGATAGGTTTGATCTTCTAGCAGTCCATGGGACTCTCAAGAGTCTCCTCCAGCACCATAATTCAAAAGCATCAATTCTTCGGCGATCAGCCTTCTTTATGGTCCAGCTCTCACTTCCATACATCACTACTGGGAAAACCATAGCTTTGACTATACGCACCTTTGGCTGCTAGTGTGAAGGGCAATAGCCAGCATTGTGTATTGGAGCCTCAGCTTCAGGATCTGTCCATCCAGTGAGCACTCAGGGCTGATTTCCTTCAGAATGGATAGGTTTGATCTTCTTGCAACCCATGGGACTCTCAAGAGCACCATAATTCAAAAGGACACATGGCTACCCTAGACTAAAGTAAAAGGTAAAGGACCCCTGGACGGTTAAGTCCAGTCAAAGGTGACTGGGGCTGCAGCGCTCATCTTGCTTTCAGGCTGAGGGAGCCAGTGTTTGTGCACAGACAGCTTTCTGGGTCATGTGGCCAGCAAGACTAAACCACTTCAGGTGCAACAGGACACTATGACGGAAACTAGAGTGCACAGAAACGCCGTCTGTCTCCCCACCACAGCGGTACCTATTTATCTACTTGCACTGGTGTGCTTTCAAACTGCTAGGTTGGCAGGAGCTGGGACAGAGCAATGGGAGCTCACACCGTCACAGGGATTCAAACCATTGACCCTCTGAGGCTCAGTGGTTTAGACCACAGCACCAACAGCATCCTAAACTATAATCCTATGCTCAGACATGGGCATGTATATTTTAAGAATCCCAAAGTCAGAAGATATGCTCTGGGTGTTATTGCTGTAGTAACCATAAAACTGACTGGTATATTTATCTTCTAAGAAAGATAAGATGGTGCAATCTTTAATATTTAAACATCAGGTGCATTTATGCCTGACAAACTGTCCGTGTCCACTTGGCTTTCTGATGGGCAGGGATCTCTCCAATTTCAACCTCATTTTAAAAGTTGCTTTTGCAGCTTTAGTGCCTAGTGTTTCCCTGTTCCCTGGAAACAGACATCCCTTGCTTCCATCTGAGTGCTCAGCTCCATTCAAATCAAAAGCAAAAAGTGGTATTGGGCATAAAGATAAATGCTCATCCACACTTGTGCTTGTTCCATGCCTAGAAAGCACGGGGCCAAGAGGCTCTGGATCAAGGATGCAATGGTTGCTGTTTTTAAAAGGCACAACTGTGCCAACCTTTGTTGCCGGTCGTAAACAGATCACCTCTTGATCTCAGAGTTTAGTCTTTATCATAGAATGAGGAGGTGCCTTGGAAGTACTGTAATCTAATCCACCCCCTGATGAAAACCAGGGATCTTGCAACCACAGCACCCCAGTAAAAGAAATCTCTCAACTACCCATAGCAGCCTGTTCCCCAGCTGAGCAGCTTTTACTGTGAAGGAAGCTCTTCCTGATGTTTAGCCGTAATCTGCTTCCCTGTGAAGAAATTAGTCCGTGATGAGGTGCACTGGGTCTGAGAGGAGCCATCCTTTAGCCCCAGCAAGCGTGAGTGGAGGCCTTGTCTGGCTCCTGACCCCAAGATCCGGTGAGTTATTTTCAGTCATCTTCACCAACCACCCTTTTCCGTCCTGCAAGGTGTTCCTTCATGTTCCCGCCATTTGGGAACATTTCAGGGAAACAGATGGGAGGAGGGCCGAGCAGGACAGGAAGGGGCAGCGGAAACATGTGCATCTAGATCCTTGTGCTCCAAGCTTCCTCCCCGTTCCCAAGGGAAGCTGGGAAAAACAAAAAAACACCCAATGCTGAGTCAAAATATGTGTCACTAGGGGACCAGTGACGCTAAATGTTGCTTCAGTGCAACTGTTTACAGGTATGAGCAGTTTACGCCAACGGGATGAAAGAACCTGTCACTTTCAGTTGCTCACTATCTCTAAGTGCCCGAGTCTTAAACTGAGACCATCAGTTTAAGTTTCTGCATCAGTTTGTGATTTGTTTGTTTTTAAGCTCTTGTAGAAACTCAGCAGCGTCTTACTGCACATTTCTTATAATATACACTATGATGTTGTTGTTGTTGTTGGAGGAGTTCTTTACAAAATTTGGAAATGCATAGATTTCAAGGACAGATTGTTTTGGGTAAATTAAAGGTAAAATGTGAAAGGAACAGGATTTGTCCTCTGTTCATGGAGAAGGAGCAGGATTTAGAGGAAGAGCTGTAGTTCAGTGACAAAGCATCTGCTGTGCACACAGAAGGTTACAGCTTCAGTCCCCGGCAGCACCTCCTGGAAGGGCTGGGAAAGATTCCCTGTCTGGAACCTGTTATAAATAAAATCTGGCCTTATTCCCTTATGGGGTACATAAGAGCCTTTGCAGAGTTCTCCATCGGTAGGAGGAAATAACAGAGTCAACCAGAGAATATTGAGAAGCAAAGCAGCTAGTAAGTTTGATCCAGAAGCGTCATAATACATCACAGAAAAGGGGCGGTCTATGAAAGAAATATGAGTCCACATTCAGAATCTAAGGGCAGCCAGTGATCTCCAGTCATCAGGCCATAAATCTGAGTCCGTTGTTTTTCATGTCTGTTAATTTTCACTTGACAGGGCAATTTCCTACATCACATGCTTCCTGTGATTTGAACCCTGGTCTCCCATGTTCTCATCTGACACTCTAGCCCAGTGATGGGCAACCTTTTGAGCTTGGTGTGTCAAAATTCACCAAAAAACCGAGCATAACTCAGGTGGTGTGTCACTTCAAGAAGAAATTTCACGATATTTATAGTTTAAATAACAAAAATGTATAATTGTAATATATAACTGTATTTAATAAACCAAAAACTAATTATTTAACCAAACCAAAAACCCCTTATTTATCACAAAGTGCCCAGAGTTGTTGAGCTTTTTGGGGGGAGCTGCTGACCAAAATTTTGAATTTTTGGGGGGTGTAAAAGTTGCTTTGCTTTTGGGGGGGATGCCCCCAAATCTGCTGCGTTTTTTGGGGGGGAAAGAGAACAGAAATAAATACCTTCGCTGGAACTAACATGCAGCTCCGACATAGTCTGCCAAAGCGCCAAAAAAACCCCAGCACAGAACGGGTTAAAAAACCAATCTCTGGCTACCAGCAACAACAACAAAAAAGGATCCGGGTTTTAACAGCGGAGACAAGCTGTAGGAGGAGCGGGAGAACAAATGGGGGAAAACAACAACAGCGCGAATGGGCCGATGGGGCTCATGCCAGCAGTGAGGGCTCTGCGTGTCACGTCTGATACGCATGTCATAGGTTCGCCATCACTGCTCTAGCCTTATAAACAAGTCAGACCATTGCGCCATCTAGCTCAATATTGTCTGCACTGATTGGTAGTAGCTTGATGTATTGATACATCACCCATGACCGGTATGATGGCTGTTTCACCTGGCACTATATTGCGAGTTAAACTGCCACAGCTCCTGAGTCCCTCTGCCACCAGAGCGCTTGGCTACTGCTGCGTGGCTGCCTTCGAGAGGATCGGTCCCAGCCCTGCAAGGCACTGGGATGAAGCCAGCTTAGCTTGCTCAGCGGGAGCAATGGTGATTTCAACCCAGCGTCTCGTGGGGCTGGCCCAATGTAGGTTGTTTCTTCCTCCCTTTCAACATCACAGCGTATCACCAGATTGCCAGATTGTGATGTTTGGCTGGTGATACGCAGCGATGTTGGAAAGCTGGCATCGCCCAGCCCTAGTAATAGCTCTCCAGGCTTTCAAACAAACCCTCTCTCCCAGCCCTATCTGGAGATGCTAGGGATTGAACATGGCATCTTCGGCATGCAAAATCTAAGCCTTACCACCCTCCATTAATTTGTCTTGTCCACTTTTAGACCTTTTAAAGTTGGTGGCCATCACTACATTTTGTGGTACTGAATGCCACTGTGTGGAGGCGTATCTTCTTTCCACCTGTCTGCTAACGTTCAGCCGTCTTTTGAGGTCCCCATGTGGATGGAAAACCTTTCTCTATCCACTTATTTCAAACCCATGCATAATCTTGTAAACCTCTACCATACCCACATTTTCTTCCAAACAAACTCTGAACATCATAAGGGTTCCTCATAGGGAAGTTGCTCCAGCTCCCTAATCATTTTGCTCTGCCCTTTCCCACGCCTTTCTCAGCTCTACAATATCATTTTGGAGATGAGCCGAGGATGGCTTTCTCATTTGTCACCACACAGCAGCAGCACTGGTCCCATTAAATCCCTGAAGTTTTCTCCCTGGGGTGTTTCATACAAGAGAGGTAACAGTACGACTGCCTATTTCCCCTGCTGGAGGGAGGGCTCATAAGCAGCTGTTGTGGCCTCAGCTGAACTCACCAACGGCAGGATGTGTAGGCATTAATCCCGCTCCCCTTTGATTCCAACTTGCATTTGACGCAAGTTCTTGCAAGAAACAGCCTTAAATTCCAGGGAGCCAAGGCTGGGTGATGGCCTTTCTTGCTCCAGTAAGCCAAGCGACCTCTGTGGGTCTGTGGATTCTGGAGTACTGGATGCAAGTGCTAAGCATAAGAACACAAGAAGAGCCTGCTGGATCAGGCCAATGGCTCATCTGGTCCAGCATCCTGTTCTCAGGACCTGAGCACAAGTGCCTTCAGTTTTGATCTTGGCTTAGTTCCAGAAGAAAACACGGGTACTGCAGTCAAAGTGCTCCAGAAATGGCAGAGGGGGCCAGCTATTTAGTGAAAAGGCAAGCTAATAGAGCCTGTCCTTGCTGTGCCTGACATGAATGGTCCTAGCAGGGCTGGATCAATATATTTTGCTGCCTGAAGCAAAGTATGAAATGGCACCCTCCCATTCCACATACAGAAGTAGTGCAGACTGGCAGCTGCATCAACACTGGTGGTGGATAGCCTTCTTTACCAGACCCAAAGGCAGCAGCCTGTCTTAGTGGGTTCAGGGCAGGTCACATAGCACATTCAGCTTTGTCTAAAATCTTGTTGCTGTTCCTTGTCCTCCCAGCATCTGCCACTTGAGGTGGCTGCCACACTCTGCCTGGTTTCTGGAACATGGATGACCAGGTCCAGCTCTAGTTTTCAGAGGGCCCTTGCGCAAGGCACCCCTCATGGGTCACCTTCCCTCAGGGAGCTCGTCTCTTCCCCAGCTGTTGCTCTTCCTGCTCATTGCAAGTCAGAGAGCCATCCCCAGGGACAACAGAGGGAGGGGTATCCTACCGTCCTCCACTGGGGTACAGGGGCCCTGACTGGGCCACAGCAATGCGTGGCCGGGTCCTGCTAGTATAATTATAAAATACAATGTAATGACAACAAGCTAGTTAAAAAGAATATGTCAAACACATTTAGATAGAACCATATGGTTAATGTATGGTTTATCCTAACAGCTGCCCAGTGGCCATCATCACCTGTACCTTCATCTCCAAAGGCCTGCCTGAAGAGGAAGGTCTTGGCCTGCCAGCAGAAGGATAACAAGGAGGAAGCTAGCATAACCTCTGATGGGAGGGAATTCCTCTATCTGGGGGCAGCCACAGAAAAGCCCCTCTCTCATGTCACCACCAGTCGTGGCTCTGATGTTGATGGGACCAAGGAAATGTGCTCACCCAAGGATCTTAGCATCTGGGCAGGTTTGGGCAGGGAGATATGATTGTTCAAGTAGCCTGGTCCCAAGCCATATAGGACTTTAAAGGTCATAAAAAGCACTTTGAATGGTGCCCAGAAATGGACAGTAGCCAGTGAAGTTGTTTTAACAGAGGAGTAACATGTTCCCTGTAACTGGCCCCAGTCAGCAGTATGGCTGCAGCATACTTGACTAGCAGAAGCTCCCAAACCCTTGCAAAGACAACCCCACATAGTTCATGTTACAGTAGTCCTATCTGGATGTAACGAGGGCATGCGTCCCCATGGACAGATCGGGCATTCTGCTGGTCCCGCCCCATGGAAAAGGGGAATAGATGCAGTGGGGGTCTGCTGGGCTATGGGACCTCAGCAGATGCCTGGCCATGGAGTCTCTTGGCAGCAGCCATCAGGAAAACAGCAGTCCACAGGGCACAGCTGCCTGGGGTAGAATTTACTATGGCCAGTCCTGCTCTGGGAACTTTCAGCTCTAGTGTTCTGTCCTTCCAGCCCTAATTCCCCTCCAATCCTCTTAGTGATGTTAAGACCAGTTTCTGGAAAGATCGGGCACTTGGATAGAGTCAGGTAGCTCTGGGAGGTTCACACAACTATGTTGTCGTTCTTGCTTTATTTAAGAAGTGGCTTAGCTGAGCTTTGCCCTGCCTTGAGACAATCCTCTAACAAAGCCAGTCCCTTCATCCGCCTGCTTCCCTCTCCAAAAACTTGATAAGTGCAGAGGTAATTACAGTAAAGGCAACGAAACATGGGACTTTTTAGTGGAATTGGCCGGGATATGGACTCCTGATCCAAACCTAATTTGCAAATGAAGTTTGGTGATCCAAACCACTTCCAGTCCCACCTTCTCTTGGCTTTCCTTCCCAGAGCTACCAACGCTCAACTTGCCAATAGTTTTAAACCATTTAAGGGTGATACAAGTTTAACAAGCGTGCACAAAATTTTATGGGGTGGTATTGCTAGGGGATAGCCAAGGATACCTAAGACCAGATTTTTTTGCACAAGTAGCAAGATCTATTGATCTTTCCCTACTTTCTTTAAACTTAAATTTAAAAAAAGAAGCTTTGCTTGCTTAAAAGTCAGCTTTCCCTCTGAAAGTCAGCCTAAATTTGCATCTGCATATGAATTAACACCCGCAAATATAGGGTTGCCATATGTCTGGAATATGGCAATCAAAAGCAGTGTCTGGGCGAAAATCGCTAAAAATGTCCGGGAAAATATGGATTATGACAACTCGTGTTGGAAGTCTAGATTTTGCTAAAAAATAAAATAAAAAAACAGCTCAGTAACTTCATTTTTCTTTTTCTTTTCTGCTCAACAACTTTGGGCAAAATTAAGAAAAGCTCAACAACTTTCATGTCCTTTCATTTTTTGAAATACAGTATAGCAACCCTAGCAAATGTGTCATGGGCCTCTTTGAAGCACCTGGCCCTGGTGTTTAGCCAAAAAGGCCCCATAAATGGCTTACAAAAAACAGTACTAAGACAGCCTATGAAATCAGGCTCACAATTTTAAAAGATATAACACATGAAGAAGACGGAAATAGGAGGGAGTTTGGGGAAACCAAGCAGAAGTTCTTCAAGTTACATTTCATTTCAAGTTCTTCAAGTTACAGTTGATTCGTTTGTGAAATGTTGAAGGGCATTATTACATTTATATAATGGTTTTTGCCAACCAGATGCCCTCCACTGTAACACAATCCCATGCCAATGAATGAGACTCACCCACTTCAAAATGTACCTCCCACAGTGCACTTGATATGGTAGCGCTAAGAAAATGGCAGAAGGAGCAAAGGTGCAATGGTAGGATCTGTGAACACCAGGATCAGCAGATTTGATGCTGAGGGCAGCCACGCACGCCATCCCCTTTTCTCACTTAAATCCTCAGACCTCAGTGGTGAAGCTTCATACCCCACACTTCCTGATACAGGATAATAATAATAATAATAATAATAATAATAATAATAATAATACATGATTTATACCCCATCCATCTGGCTGGGTTTCCCCACTGAGGACAAGGCCTCACTTCAAAGAAAGTGAAGGCATATATAAACCAGGGTGCCTGCCTGATGAATTTGTGGGGAGTGGCCGCCGAGATCACATAACACCGGTCTTGAAAGACCTGCATTGGCTTCCAGTACGTTTCCGAGCACAATTCAAAGTGTTGGTGTTGACCTTTAAAGCCCTAAATGGCCTCGGTCCAGTATACCTGAAGGAGCGTCTCCACCCCCATCATTCTGCCCGAACACTGAGGTCCAGCACCGAGAGCCTTCTGGCGGTTCCCTCGTTGCGAGAAGCCAAGTTACAAGGAACCAGGCAGAGGGCCTTCTCAGTGGTGGCGCCCGCCCTGTGGAACGCCCTCCCATCAGATGTCAAAGAGAAAAGCAGCTACCAGACTTTTAGAGGACATCTGAAGGCAGCCCTGTTTAGGGAAGCTTTTAATGTTTAATAAATTATTGTATTTTAATATTTCCGTTGGAAGCCGCCCAGAGTGGCTGGGGAGGCCCGGCCAGATGGGCGGGGTATAAATAAATAAATAAATAAATAAATAAATAAATAAATAATTGCCGCTCAGCCGGGAAGCTCACTGTGTGACCTTGGGCCATTCACTGCATCTCAGCCAAACCTGCCTCACAGGGTTGTTGTGGGGATTAAATGAGGGAAGGACCATGTACATCACCTCAAGCTGCTTGGGGAGAAGGTGAACTTTAAAAGTAAGTAAATAAAGTTAGTCAGTCAGTACAACCTAAGATTAAAAGCACATGTGCCATTCCACCCAGCATCCCTTGTGAATGCATTTCCTGGCCTGCCCTCTCTTTGCTGCTCCCTTGCCCTGGAGCAGCCACCAGCGATGTTACCTCTGTTTTGGTGTTTTCTTTCACCCACTTTTTAATGAGGCTCACTTTTGATTTCTCTCTCTCCTTCTCTAGGCACCAGGATGGAATGGGGTCCTGCAGTGAATACGTTAAGGTAGGAAACCAATTGCCACCCCCTCCATTTTTTGCATCCCTAAACTAGGGCCATCTCTAAACCAAATAATCTCTAAACCAGGTGAGAAGCATCTTTGACTCCCATCTCCATCTGCACCAACTTTTAAACACTTAAAAAAACACACCCAAAAGTTTGTTGAACAATGCGCATGCATGATTATTACCATTTATATCATTTGCATATGTGGGTCTGGTCATAATCACTCCTGCCCATAGGGATTATGGAGAAAGCTAGAGAGTTCCAGAAAAACATCTACTTCTGCTTCATTGACTACGCAAAAGCATTTGACTGTGTCGACCACAGCAAACTATGGCAAGTTCTTAAAGAAATGGGAGTGCCTGATCACCTCATCTGTCTCCTGAGAAATCTCTATGTGGGACAAGAAGCTACAGTTCATAGAATCATAGAGTTGGAAGAGGCCACAAGGGCCATCCAGTCCAACCCCCTGCCAAGCAGGAAACACCATCAAAACGTTCTTGACATATGCCTGTCAAGCCTCTGCTTAAAGACCTCCAAAGAAGGAGACTCCAACACACTCCTTGGTAGCAAATTCCACTGCCGAACAGCTCTTACTCTCAGGAAGTTCTTCCTAATGTTTAGGTAGAATCTTCTTTCTTGTAGTTTGAATCCATTGCTCCGTGTCCGCTTCTCTGGAGCAGCAGAAAACAACCTTTCTCCCTCCTCTATATGACATCCTTTTATATATTTGAACATGGCTATCATATCACCCCTTAACCTTCTCTTCTCCAGGCTAAACATACCCAGCTCCCTAAGCCGTTCCTCATAAGGCATTGTTTCCAAGCCTTTAACCATTTTGGTTGCCCTCTTCTGGACTGGATATGGAAAAACTGATTGGTTCAAAATTGGGAAAGGAGTACGACAAGGCTGTATATTGTCTCCCTGCTTATTTAACTTATATGCAGAATTCATAATGCGAAAGGCTGGACTGGATGAATCCCAAGCCGGAATTAAAATTGCCGGAAGAAATATCAACAACCTTAGATATGCTGATGACACAACCTTGATGGCAGAAAGTGAGGAGGAATTAAAGAACCTTTGAATGAGGGTGAAAGAGGAGAGTGCAAAAGATGGTCTGAAGCTCAACATAAAAAAAAAAACTAAGATCATGGCCACTAGTGGGCAGGCGCAAGGGTCTACAACCGGAGCGCTGGAAGGGCGCGCAGAGTCCCGCGCTGCTCCAGTGCCACGCCCCTCATCCCCGCTCACTCTCCCGCCGTCGCCCCAAGGGGCGGCCAGCACGGGAGGTAGGCGGTCCCAGAGGTGGAGTGGTGTGAAGGCGGCCCTGCCTGCCAGGTCCCTTCCCCAGCCTCAGGTGGGGTGGCGCGGGTGGTGGGGCATGCCGGCAGGCGCTCTCCTGCCTGCCTGCAGCCCTGGCGGTGTGTTGTCGCGCTCTTGCTCGCCGTGCTGGTGGAGAGGGAGGGCGCTGCTGGAGCCCTCACTCTCCCTTCTGGGCACGGCGGGCGGGCGGCGGGGCAAGCTGTCCAGTGCCCCCTCCATTTTGGCGCCCTAGGCAACTGCCTGGTTCGCCTTAATGGACGCTCCGGCCCTGCGCACGGAAACCTTCCCAACGTAGTGGTACCAGTTTACCTGCTTGTGATGGTGTGCTTTTGAATTGCTAGGATTGGCAGAAGCTGGGACAGCAACAGGGATTCGAACCGCTGACCTTCCAATCAGCAAGCCAAAGAGGCTCAGTGTTTTAGACCACAGTGCCACCCTCTCCCTTCATAAGCAACAGAGGAGGGGGCACAGGCTACAAATTCCTGTCTAGAAGGATCAGAAACCCTACAAGCTGTTAAATACAGGGGAAATAATTGATCCGCCAGGCCCAGGTCCCTCTGCTCCAGCCTCCGCTTCTGCTTCCAATTCTGGACTGCCCTCTGCTACAGCCTCTTCCTGCTCCCTAAAACTTGTTACCTCTTCAGCTTCTGGCACCTCCTCCCATTCTGCTCCCTCTTGTCCCTCCAGCCACTCATCACCATTGCACTCTCGGGCTCTGAGCCTTCATCCTCTTGGGGGTCTCTTGGAGGTTCCCCAGCTGGGTGCCTCCCATCACTCCCCATCATCCAGGCAGCCCATGACATTTGCATTTGTTCACCTGAGGTGGCAGTAAAGGTTGTGCTTACCCTTTTCTGTTGTGAATCGCCCTGGGATCTTCAGATGAAGGTTGGTGTACAAATTTAATAAATAATACTAATAATTTGTTTATGGCAACTTTCCCCAAGCTAGTGGCTTCTAGATCTTTTGGTCTGTAACTCCCATCATCCCTAGCTGGGATACCTGTGTTGTGCTGGCTGGGACTGTTGGGAATTTTAGTACAAAGTGTCTAGAGAGCACCAGCTTGGGAATAATAATTAATAATAATAATAATAATAATAATAATAATAATAATTTATACCCCGCCCATCTGGCTGGGTTTCCCCAACCACTCTGGGCGGCTTCCAACCGAATATTAAAAACAGTACAGCATCAAACATTAAAAACTTCCCTAAACAGGGCCGCCTTCAGTTGTCTTCTAAAAGTAAAATAGTTGCTTATTGCCTTGACATCTGTTGGGAGGGCGTTCCACAGGGCGGGTGCCACTACCGAGAAGGCCCTCTGTCTGGTTCCCTGTAACCTCACTTCTCTCAATGAGGGAACCACCAGAAGGCCCTCGGCACTGGACCTCAGTGTCCGGGCAGAATGATGGGGGTGGAGACACTCCTTCAGGTATACAGGACCAAGGCCGTTTAGGGCTTTAAAGGTCAGCACCAACACTTTGAATTGTGCTCGGAAACGTACTGGGAGCCAGTGTAGATCTCTCAGGATTGGTGTTATGTAGTCCCGGCGGCCACTCCCAGTCACTAGTCTAGCTGCCGCATTCTGGATTAATTGCAGTTTCCGGGTCACCTTCAAAGGTGGCCCTGGTAGAAGAAGAGGAGGAGGAGGAGGAGGAGGAGGAGGAGGAGGAGGAGGAGGAGGAGGAGGAGGAGTTTGGATTTGATATCCTGCTTTATCACTACCCTAAGGAGTCTCAAAGCGGCTAACAATCTCCTTTCCCTTCCTCTCCCACAACAAGCACTCTGTGAGGTGAGTGGGGCTGAGAGACTTCAAAGAAGTGTGATTAGCCCAAGGTCACCCAGTAGCTGCATGTGGAGGAGCAGAGACTCGAACCCAGTCCCCCAGATTACAAGACTACTGCTCTTAACCACTACACCCCACTGGTGTACAACAGGGTGTCAATGGAGGTGACCCCTGTGGCTTTTATAATGGCCCTGTTTGCTGAAGGCAAGCTTCAGCCCTTTCTCCAGCTGTCACATGGAAAGGAATGCAGATCTCCTCAAATCTATCATGAAGTTGCTGCTTATCCGCCAGCAAACTATTAACATTCCTGAGGGTTGGTTAGGAGCCCACAATGGCACTGGCTAAACTTTGATCCTGCTGTTTGCCTGTGTTGCTAAGTTTATTGCAGGTCAGCGTCCACTGAACGCTGTTTCTTGCATCCGAACTTCCAGTGTTACGTCCCAGGAATTGCTTGAAAATCCACCCAGAGGTTCAAAACATGTAGTCAGCTAGAAGAATCCTTTAGAAAAAGGTGCCTACCCTCTGATGTAAATACACCCCCCCACACACACACCATTTATAGGCCTTTTTAAAACTTAAAAAGTTCTAGCAAATAAATATTTAAACATATTTTGGGTTACAGGTAGGGAGCAAGGTGACCTATTCATTGAACATTCATCTTGATTTTTCTGCAGCTCGGTTAGAAGATGTTGCGCCGCAAAACAAATGTTATCACACACTTTCCAGTGCCTTTTACCATTACGGTACGTTCCTCATCGTCAAGTCCCAGACTCCAGACAAGTATTGCCTCAAAGGGAAAATACTGTACAGTGGTACCTCTACTTACGAATGTTTCTACTTACGAATGGAGCTCCATCCGCCATCTTGGATGCGGTTTAGATAGGATTTTTTCTACTTACGAATTTTTAGATAGGGTTGCTTCTACTTACGATTTTTTTTCTCTCAATGCATTCCTATGGTATTCGACTTACATATTTTTTCGACTTACGAATGTGTGTTCGGAACGCATTAAATTCGTAAGTAGAGGTACCACTGTATTAGCAACAGCCCAGCACTGCCCCCACTCCAATAACCAGATGCTAGTCTTACAGCAATATTAACAAAGCCAGAGAACAATTTCAGCTACTTCTTTTATTTGTATCTTGTATTTCCCACGTTATCATCACAAACAACTCTCTGTGGTAGTTAGGCTAAGATGGCCCCATTGATGCAGAACCACAATGCAAGTTTACTGGCTTATCATGGCTCACCATGAACCAACCATGCAGGCACAGAGTCCTTGCCAGTTGCTCTTCCGTGGGCTCCTGTTACACCTGAAGCAGGTTGTGGTTTGTTGCTTCCTAACAAGCCATGGCAATGACTTTACTGCACCGCTGCTTAAAGACTACAGTGTCAAGCAGTATATATTGTAAATTGTTGGAATAAATAACAGATGAACAATTGTTTAAGGCTGGCTAGCAGTTGTGGCTTTTCGGGGAGAAACAAGCTCAGGACCCCTGGTTCAGATGTAAAGGGAGCCAAAAGACCTGCGTCCTCCTAGCAGCCCTTTTTCTGCAGCTCCCCAAGGCCTATGTAGTTTAGCAGTGGCAGTGGCAGCAGCAGCAGCAATGGAAACTTTGATTTAATTTTTGTCTTTACCTCGTTGATTCTTTGCTGTTTCCTCATTGTGGAGCTCTTTCTTCAGTGTTCAGTGATTGCTTCCTGGAGGGCTTGTGCAGCTTGCTCCCTCCCTCTGCTCACCAGATACAGATCTGTAATATCCGTAAAATAGTTACCACACATGGGACCTGCAACAAAATGTTCTGCTGCCACCCAGCCAGCCAGCCACCCACCCACCCATACCCTCCTATGCAATACTATTATGCTGTCCACCTGCATCCTGCTCCCCCCCCCCCCCGCGAGTCAGCATTTCTTGGCCACTTGAACATACTCGGTCCTCATAAAGCTGTTGGGTTTCTTCTGTGTATTTATTTGTACTTCTGCAAACTTTGGAGTTCCTCCAAGCCTGTTGAAGCATTCACCTGCTGTGTGTGAGGTGCTGGTTTAACTACACGTGGAATGACACTCACAATCTTGATATTGGAAATAGGGGGAACAATAAGCAATAGAGAGAGGGCCTGTGCCACAAAGACCCTAGTCTAAATTTTATGCTGGTGAGGGAGAGACACGGGTACTGAGGGATGAGGGTGGAGGAAACATAGTGAGTTGCATGTACTTCACTCTGGCTGTATTTGGGAATCAAATATTACAGCAAAGGCTTTGCAGGGGGGAAAAAAACGTGTTTTGAGAAGGCACCTAAAGGAAGAGGGAGAAGTGGAACCCGTGCCTTTTGAGGTCCCTCAAAATTATGCACGTGCTTAGGTTATGTCCATTGTCTCCAGCTAGCTCATAGACCCTGCCTTTGCTCTTCCTTGTACATGATATTCACATCTCCTGCCTCGTGTGTTGGGGTCATTCTTTCATTAAAGCCCAATCCATGTGACTTAATGCTGCCTTTTCTCTCTCCCTCCCTCCCTCCCTCCCTCCCTCCCTCCCTCCCTCCCTCCCTCTTTCTTTGTGTTTTCTTTCCTTTTGTTCTTAAAGTCCAGATTCTCAAGCACAGCAGACACAGTACAGGCTGCTCCCAGGTCCTGTCATGTTAAATAACAGACTGGTTGGTGGGTCCCAGGAGGGTGGGGAGATGGGGTGGGGTGGGGTTTAGGAAGAGAGGAAGTGAGGAAAGCTGACATTTCTGAGTATTGAAACAAAAATAAAAAAAATTCCTTCCAGTAGCACCTTAGAGACCAACTAAGTTTGTCATTGGTATGAGCTTTTGTGTGCATGCACACTTCTGAGGATTGTACACAGGGGGAAATCTTATTCTGTGCCCAGAAAAATTCTGGCACTGTTCTGTAGCCTGAGTGAAACCAGACACAGCCTTTGACAGACAGGCAGGTTAATGGGTTGGGCATGGGTGCCCCCTTTTTGGGGTGGGCCTGTCCTTTTCCAACATTGGAATGTGCCTTTCCCCACAGGAACTGCCTCCACCTCTCCCCAGAAGTTCTGTATCTGTCTAGGGAAGAAGCACCCCACTCCTTACCAACCACTTACGACAAGGGAGGAGGTGGGATGCTTTTCAAACAGATGAATCACAATCAGATTCTTCCAGTCCAACATCTTTCTCCATCTTTCAGCCACCAGCTGTTCTGCCACCTCTCTGTCCCCATTAATGGTTGAAAGAAGACCTTGTGTTTGGAACTCACTAACAGAGCACACAGGCAATGACGTCCCCCATTGTTTGTCCCAGCATTCATGTATTTACTATATCCCACCCCCTGCCTTGCCTCCAAACAGCTCAGGTTAGTCCACCTGGTTCTTCCCCTGTCCCTCTTGTTTTATTCTTACTACCCTGAGAAGTATTTTAGGCTGAGACTGAGCATTTCTTTTGGAAATTCCACAGTAATAAAACAAATACCTGTAGTTGCAATAATACAAAAATAATCATCGCTATTACATTTCATTAATTCCATTCCATTTATAATTGACCCGCCTAACGACAAATAATTACACTTGCAACAAATAAAGGCTTGACATACCTTGCTTTGCATGTCATGCATCTATCTCATTTATTGGTTTCACCTTTTAAGTTGCGTTACTGAAATAAATGCGCTTCTTGACGATATTCTAATTTCCCAAGTTTCACCTGTATAAAAACCGTGGCTCCCAATCATGGCAAGAAGTAAAAAGGAAAATGCCCCATCCTGGCAATGTGTGCCAGTCATTTGTGAAAAGCAGAAGTCTTTGCTCAATCACCATCACCTGACACACACCATATAAAGATATGAGGTGGTGTCCATAATGGCAGCAACAGTAGTGACAATAAGCTCATTTACATAAAATTAGTACAGACTGTGGAACTCCAGTTTCCTTAAGTTGTTCACAAGAGTTGGTGGCAGCCACCAGCTTAGCTGACTTTCAGAGGGAAGAGGGGAGGTCTGCCAACAGGTATTAGCTATAAAACTAAATAGAACCTCCATGTTCGAAAAACAATATACCTGTGAAGACTGTCCTCCCACGGACAACAGCAAAGTTGTTTTCAGCCAAGTCCTACTCAGAGCAGAGCTGCTGAAATGAATGAACCTAAGTTAGCCAACTCCACTAAGGGTCTACTCATGAGAAGGACTAACATTGAATAACAGCCTGTGGGAGAGCTGTTGACCACCTCCTGTTTGTGGGCTTCCCAGAAGCATCTCTTTGATAATGGTGGGAAACAGGTTTCTGGGCCGAGTGGGCCTTCATTCTTTCTGACTCTTGTTCTGCAAAGAATTTTTTGTTCTGCAAAGACTATCTTCTATTTTTAGCACAGATGACCCAGCCATAGCTGCCAAGTTCTCCCCTTTTTTTATGGGAAATTCCCTTATGCTGAATAGGCTTCCTCGCGAGAAAAGGGAAAACTTGGCAGCTATGGACCCAGCACTGACTATAACAGGTTCCATTCCCTACAGCTGTCTGAATATTAATATTCCTTTCTGAACCCCTCGGGCATCTGGCTGGTCCCTTGTGAAAACCATACTGGTCTTCTGGGTGCTGAACATGAAAAAAGTATACAAACCAGACACTCTCCTTCCATCTCTCTTTCAGGTGTTTGCAGTGTCCCCTGGGGAATTGCACTTGACTTGTTTGAATTAATCACATAAGGGAATGAGCAGTACTATTCAGATATTAACTGTGCCGTACATGGCTCTAGCACTGGAATTTGTGGGTGCCCAGCCCTTCCATGGGCAATGTTGTGGGTGCTCAGGCACCCAGGGCCCCAGGGAGCTGGCACCTATGGGGGTGGGGGTGGTGAAGCAGCTCCTGGAAAGGGGAAAGGCAAGACAGAGCAGCTTCATGCTCCAATGAAGAGCAGCCCTATCTCCTGCAACTGCAGGTGCTTTGCCCCAAACAAATAGCATATGGTTGTGAGACTGATTTGGTTTCGCTCATCATCATCATCATCATCATCATCAACACTTTTTGTACTCTGCCTTTCCGTACACTCAAAGCAACTCGCAACATGAAGAAAATGTAAATCTCCCACTATGTTTCATTACCTGTGTTGTGTTCTGATCTAGGTATGTGACACACTGTTTCTATGCTAGATTCAGGTAGGTAGCCGTGTTGGTTTGATGCAGTTGAAATATATATATATATATATATATATATATATATATAGTCCAGTAGCACCTTAGAGACCAGCTACATTTGTTCTTGGTATAAGCTTTTGTGTGTATCTGAAGAAGTGTGCATGCACACGAAAGCTTATACCTCGAACAAACTTAGTTGGTCTTTAAAGTGCTACTGGACAATTTTATTTTTTATTTTTAAATATTTTCTTTCTATGCCAATAAAGGAGACTGATTGATTGATTGATTGACCAGGAACAAGACCAAAATAGCACCATTGGTTAGACTCGTGGTACTGATAATGCCAAAATTTTAAGTTTGACCCCCGTAAGGGACAGCTGCATATCCCTCTATTGCAGGGGGTTGAACTACTAGAAGGTCCTCAGGGTCCCTGTCATAGTGGATAGTTCAATAAAGTTGTCAACTGAGTGTGCAGCTACTGTGAAAGGGGCAAGTTCCATGTTAGAGGTAGTTAGGAAAAGAACTGAAAATCAAATGACCAGTATCGTAATGCCCTTACAGTCATACCTCATGATACATCCACTTAATGTTGTGTCTTTTCAGGTTACGGACGCGCCGAACCTGGAAGTCCCGGAACGGGTTACTTCCGGGTTTGGCACGTCCATAGCCTGCGCGCATGTGCAGAAGCGCTACATTGCATCATGCGTGTGCACAAATGCGGTGCTTCATGTTGCGGCGGCCTTTTCATGTTGCGAACGGGCCACTGGAACGGATCCCGTTCGCAACATGAGGTACCGCTGTATACAAATCTATGGTGTGACTGCATTAAGGATTTAAGTTTTTCTAAAAAGGGAACAAAGAGAAAAGATATTAGAGCCTGGTGCAAAATCCCAGGGACTCAACCCCTCCCCCCTTGGACACCCCCTAACAATGTCCATGGCCCTATCAAGATAGGCTGAAGCCAAGTTTGTAGAGAGCAGCAAAATAAGGAACAGGCAGATCTGATTCCCTTGGTCTCAGTATACCAGGAAGGCCCCACTGAAATCAACAAGGGCCCCACTGAAATTCATTGTTCAGAAAATGTTATTTTCTCACAAAGGAGCATCAGTTAGAGAATAGAGGCTACAAACACACATGTACCTTACTTGAGCTTATTGGAAGTTCCCAGCAGAATCAAGAGATGATGGAATTGGCAATATGTGCAAGGGATTGGAAAACTAAAGAAGTACTGTACAGTACATTGATGCGTGCGCATGATGCATTATGCAGCACCGACAGAAGCTACTCAAGGGCAAACCTAGGATAACCCCCGCATTAAGTTTAATGCCTGACATTATGCATGGAATTTTAAGATTGCAAACTTCATCCAGCTTGGAGTCACAGAAGTTTTTGCATCTGCTGCCAAAAAGCAGGTGATGATGTGCTTACTAGAAGATTGGCACCCCCAATGAATCTGGCAGGACAAGCCTCATAGTTGGCAGAGGACAAGCCTCATAGTTAAGACGACGAGAGCTTAAAGCTGTGAAAGCGGGGTAGTAAGAGTTTGTCCCTCCCTATACATCGCGGCCTTCTGCCCAGCAGGATAAATAAGATGGGGAGTGTTGATGGCAAGTTTCTTGGGATAGGCTTCCCAGACTCTCGCCATTTTTCAGGTGGGGTTCGAGCACATTTGGCATGTGCAGTTAAAGTGGATTTGGCACTCCTGTGCAACAAACTAGAAAACTCAAAGAAAAAAAGGGGGGGGAGAAATGAATCTGAGAGGGCCAGGATGTCGCGAGTTGTTTAAAGCAGAAAAGTCTCTCAACCTGGCGCCAAAAGGATGGCAAAGGTGGTGCAAGGTAAGCATCCCTGGGAACCAAGGAGCCATGACTGAAAAGCCCCTCTGGGTAGCTGCCACACTTTGTTTGGCAGGGGCACCCAGACCTATGAAGGAGATCTTAAGGTTTGGCTAATCCCCCTTTAAAGCTGTTAAGCTAATGGCCCTCACAAACAGTGGTGCAGTGTGGTAATTTTAGACTCTGGAAATCTGTTTTGAATGCAGGCTCCAGGTTCAGTCCCTGCCATCTGGTAGACGGGCCAATGATCTGACTCAGTACAAAGCAGCTTCCTGTGTTTTAATGATGGTCATGGGTTCATTTGCTTCCCAATGTGACAGCTCTGCTGATTTTTTTTTGGGGGGGGGGCTCTTGCTCATTCTGCTGAGTGGGGCTCTGGAGACCTGCCCCCAAATCCTTTCCATAGACTTATCCATACTTACCTTTTCAAGGCTCATTCCAGGCATAGGTCGGTACTTAAAAAGTTCCTTGTGGATGGTTTTTCTTCCCTTCTTTTCTTTTTTTTGCCCCAGGGCTTTCCCCATGGAAACTTGTTCTTTAGTACTCAATAGGAGCAAATGTCAATTCGGGTTTTCTGAACTTTAAATAGCGGGGCTTTTTGTTTTTGTGAGGAAAGGTAAGTGTGGATAAAGCTTCGCTTCACAACACGCTGGAATAGTGCATTCCATGTTGGCAAGTAGGCTCTCTCAGTTGCTGCACCCCAAAATGTGAGAAATGTTGTCTCTCCTAAATCAATTACAACTTTGCTAAAAAAGATGCCAGGTGCAAAATATTGGATGCTGTCACTGTTTACACATGCCATGCAACAGTAGGCCTTCAGCAGCCTCTGCCATGTGGCAGCCGGGGTCTGGCAGGTGCACCTCATAGTGACTGCCTGGGGTGGCTTATGCGGTTGGGCAGGCTCTGGTTGGCAAGGAAGGCAACAGTCCTCTCTCATTGATGGTGGCAATCAGAGATACACTGAGATTCAGTAAACTTGAAGATCCATTTAGGTATCTGACAGGCCTCTCCTCTCTGTGGATATGCCATTTGATAAGGCAGTGCTGGGCTTGAGGAATCCAAAGTCTGACTTGGTAAATTCCAGCTGCTTCAGTTTAACTCAGCCCTTTGTTCATAACTCTGAGGACCATGTCTTGCCCAGGACATCTACCAAGGAGTGTGGTGGAGTCTCCTTCTTTGGAGGTCTTTAAGCAGAGGCTTGACAGGCATATGTCAAGAATGCTTTGATGGTGTTTCCTGCTTGGCAGGGGGTTGGACTGGATGGCCCTTGGGGTCCCTCCCAACTCTACGATTCTAGGATTCTATCTTGCTGCTCAAGGCAAAATGCCAGATGCTGCCACCTCCCCCTTCCACACATGGAAGCTGACCAGACTGGCAGTCGAAACGGAGGCTTAGTCACACCTGATTTTTAGCACTGCATCAGAACAAATGGCAACTGGGTTTTCTGTGGATTGCAGTTTGTTACAATCTATAGGTAAAGAATGAGTTTTCCAGGGGGGAAGCAGTAGAGCAAAGGCAAAACTGCTCGGACCTGTGTCCAGAAGGTGCAGGACAAGTGGACATGTGGATGAGCCCTTGCTTCCCCATTCTCATATCGGGTGTCTCCAATGACACCTGAGGACGGGAGCCTAGTTTAGGGGGTGCAGGACAAGCCAGGTGGAAGTCACAACTCCACCCAGGACACCTTACTCTCCAGTATCCACTGACAGAGGCAACTGCTTTCCTCTGCCTAATGATAAGGCTGGTCCTGAGGAGGACTGTAATCTAACTTTATTGGGAAACAGCTGTGGCTCAGTGCAGAGCACCTGTTTTTCTTGCACAAGGCCCCAGGTTCAATCCCAGACACCTCCAGGTAGGGCCAGAAGCACCCTCTACCTGGAACCTTGCCTGCTTGGCTTATGTTGTTTTAAAAACCTGCCTCTAGGCCCTCAACCATTGAAATGAATGACCCTAAATTAGCCATGTTCATAAACTTCAGGTGTGTGTGGCATTCTGTGTTGCTCATACACACACAGCCCTGCAATCTAGGCATTTGAGAAGCAGGTTTAAAACCACACATTAATAAAAGTTGGGCTGGAGATCAGTGACAGCAGGAAAAACGCAGTCCCACATTAAAGGCCGAGGGGAACCCTTTGAACTGCTTTGGAGGGTCTGTCCCATCATTCATCCCTGCACTCCTGCCCTCCAGGAGAGGGAAGGCGCTGGGCTGGGTGGCTGGGCTCCCTCCCCTCCCTCTTCCCAGCCCCGCCCCCACGACAAGGGATGAGGTAATCTGGGAAGCCGCCGCGGCTGAAGTTAAAGCCCAGCCGCGGGAGCGATTGGAGCATCAGCCGGTTGCGCTGAAGCTGCGGCTCGTGTTGGTGCTTCGGATCTCCGACGGAGGAGCCATGACGGACCGCTGCAGCCTCTGGAGCGCCCTTTCTGCAGCCGCCTGCTGCTTCTACCGGGGGTCTTTCATGCAAGTGCAGGTGAGCGGAGCCCCACAACCGCCCGCCCGCCCGCCCCCAGATCACCCGGAGGGTAGGTGAGAGAGGGCGTGGGCGCGCAAGCAGAGGGTGTGAGCGAGAAGGGGATCCCCCTCTTTTGCTCGCTCTCGTTCTGCTTTGGGGAGTACCGTGGGGGGGACGCCCTCTCCAGCACCAGTTAGGGGGTGTAGACAAAGCAGGGTCTTCTATCCAGAGCCATTCTGTGGGAATGAGGACCCGCCAACCCCCACGCTCAGAGCTGGGGTGCTTCTGCTATAAGGGGTGCAGAGGAGAATTCCTTTCGATGAGAGCTCCTTTCATTCTTTGTGTTTTTCAGAAGGAGTGGCATGTGAGGGGAGCCTCCTTGCCAGCACCTGCCTACCAGTATCTCCACTGAGTGTGTGTGCGCGCCAGGAACCCTCCCCGCAAGGAGGGTCCAGGTGGGGGTCTCTGTCTAGCTTCAGGGTTACTGTTATTGAGGACACCCTCGGGAATCCCCTGGTGTGTGTTTCTATTCATTCTTCCTAGGTGCAGAGGGGGGAATCCCTACCTCACCCCAGGTCCTGATCTCTTTGCCTCTTACATATGTCAAATTGAATAACCACTTCCAGAAATACTCCTTAGCATGGGAGGAAGGATGAGGTGCTCTTTCACCATGATCCCCCCCAGTGGAGTTCAGATAGAAAACTTTCAAGACCTCTCAGATCCAGAGGATGGGGGACCCTCTTTAGAGAGGTTCATTGTACCTAGACCCCCCCAAGTGCCACCACCAGCAGCAGCACCGATGGCAGAACTTTTCCATGGTGAAGAAATGAACTTTGCTTCAGCTGATCTCTCCATTCATGAGCATCTCTGAATATTCTCTAGGTGGTGTGTGTGTGTGTGTGGGGTGTAAACTTTGCTTCTGTGGTCCCTGCATTCTTTCCCCATTCATTCTATGAGACAGAAATCTGTGCAAAGTATGAGGAGGAGCATTCTGCCTTTCTGCCTTTGCTCCAGGTTTGCCATGGGGTCATGCCTTGCAAGGAGGTCCAGCCTTCTTGATCTGACCTGGACTTTGGGGGCCCAGAAGCAGGGAATTCCCTGCTCCCCCTACCCAGTCTCCTGGTCCCAATCAGCTGTGAAGAGTGGGGGGTGCCTTCTTTGGGAGAGGCTCAACTCTTGGCACTGCCAAAACCAAGGGCGTGTTGAGGGGATACACCTGCTGGAGAACCGGGAGGGAGGGGCGCTCTTGCCGCAAGGTGAGTGAAAGTAGGTCAGAATCACCCCCACAGGTATCTATCTTTCTGCTCTGTGCCAAATAAAGGAGAGTATGGGGATTGCACCCAACTCCACTTAAGTTCACTAGGGGACACCCATTTTTTGACTTTTTGTCTCCCCCCCCCCGCCACCCCAAAATTGCTTACAGGGAGCATCTCTTTTGCTCTCATGGGCCTGCCTCAGTAGTACTTGTGGTTGTGGAGAGACTTTCTGATCCACAATCCCTGAATGCAGCTGGCAGGGCAGCTCCCCTGGGGTGCCCACAACCAGGATCATCTGGGGTCTGCCAAGGTAGCTTGCTGTCTGATGCAGGGGAGGCACTTGGGTTGGGGGTAATACCCCGTGGCCACAGTTAACTTTCCTATGCACTTGCTGCCTGGGTGCAAAGACTCGGGTGGGAGGGAAATATTTTCCACCTCCTGGCTTTGGAGATATGCAGAGTACTTTGCAACCTTTGATTCCTCCACTTTGCAGCAGGAGCAGGGAGGTAGGGGTAGAGGAACAGACGAAGGCCTTGGAGAAATTTTTTTTCTTCTCCAGACCTGGGGTGTGCGTGCTTGTGTTACCTGCCTAGGATTCAGACCTTTTTATATAAGGTCCCCTGGCCCCACCTCTTTGTACAACCCCTCCCCCTTCATGGGAGAAATCATTTGATTTTATTTGGATTTCTGACTTCTGACATCATCTTCACTTGATTTTCTGACTTCAAAATGTATTTATGTATTTTAAATAGTGCAGCATTCCCCTCCGCCTCTCTCTCCGAGGGGGGGAATTGATTATTTGAGCATGATGTCATCCAGAGACCAGAAAGCAGCAGCACTAGATTTGCTTATGGTATTTGCCTCGCTCCAATCCAAGTGTGTGTCCATCATTCTTTTTTCACACACACACACACCCTGTCCTGGTGTGGTGGGTGATCTTTCTATATCCTACTCCAATACACTATCATCGTAAAATGATTTATTCCCCTAAATAAATATTTTGCCTTGTGAAGCAGATAACACTACGCATCCTGGCCCCAAATCAGTTCCTTGCCCCTAGTAACACTTTGAGCACTAAGAAAATGATTCACGCGCAGTGCACCTTGGGTGGCTGGTGACAGTTGTTAAACAGAACCTCAAGATTCAGAGGCAGTCTATCTCTAGGTAGCAGTTTCTGGAATGGAGCAAGCACTGAGCAATGTTGTCTTCATGTCCTGCTTGGCTGGGAGGTGGGGTGTGCTTGCCAGAAGTATCTGGTTGGACTCTGTGGGAAGCAGATTGTTGGGCTAGATGGACTTTTGGTGCAATGTTATTGAGCTCTTATTGCTTTCCAAAAGGAGAAGTAGACAAAGGCAGCTGGCTGAGAGGCAGATTTTTGTAGAATTTGTTTGCATCTCTTACCCTGAGAATACTGAAGGGGTGTAGCTGAGAGGTAGAGCATCTGCTTTGTGTGCAGAAGGTCCCAAGTTCAATCCCCAGCATCTACAGGTAGGAAAGGAAATACAGTAATTCCCTGTCTGAAACCTTGAAGAGCTGCTTCCAGGCTACGTAGACAATACTGAGCAAAATGGACCAGTATTGGTCTGACTCGCTATAAGCCAGCTTCCTTTGTTTCTATGACCTTGTCCAAAGTGTCATTCTTTTATTGAGCTAGCTGGAGAGGCCAGGCTATCACATACAAATGGAGCCTCCACTTTCAGTCTGCTTCTGAATGCAACGTGCTTTTGGGTCTTGCTGGTGGGCTTCCTGGAGGTATCCCATTGGCTGCAGTGGTAAATACCATACTGGGCTAGGTGGACCTTGGGTCTGATCCAGCAAGGCTCCTATTATGTCCTTTGCATTTCAGTTCTGGAAGTGCAGAGACAATCTTGTGTGTGCTAAAACAGAATATGTGCAAAAACCAGATGTCCTGTGTTTGAGCCTCCACCTTATTCCAAGAGACTTCGAGTGGCTTTCAATTTATTGTGTTCAGGTACTGTACACCAAAAGTTGGTGACATGGCTCCAAGGCATTTTGAGGCATGAAAGGCCAAATTTCTGCCTGCCCCAACAAAATGATTGACTGTTTGCTGCCCTGGAAGTCACTCTGCTTCACTTTGCCCAATGATAGGGCTGGCTCTAGATGGTGAATTGCCTGGTGGCCTTTCCTATGTACTGTACCTTGGGGCTGCACCTTAGGCCTGTACTTGGGCAAAATCTTTCTCATGCACTGGCTCCCTTGGGTCCTCAGTTATAAGCACTGGCACACAGGCGCTAGTATTTTCCCTATTTTGTTTTTTTGGAGAAGGCCTTCTTAAAATCTGGTTGGTCTTGGGACCTGTCGTACTATAAGGCAGAGTGAGCCAGCTGCCTCAAGCAGCAAATGTGGAGGAGCTGGGCAGCCATGGTGAGGTGCTGGAGAACAGAGCTGCGTGTGCTTTACACAACTGCCTTGCACAACTAAAGCTAGCCTATAGCCTCCAGGTTTGCTGGAGAGTGGTGTCTTATCAACAGTGCCACTGGATTTGGTACATGGAGGTGTGCAGCACCATTCTGCTTGCCCCAGGAAGCAGCAGCATTCCTTGGGCTGGCCCTGATTGCTTTAGTAGTCCGCTCTTAGGTGTCCAAGCATGTTTCCCAAGGCCTTTGACTGGCAGCAACTCCTCAAGGTCTTGGGTGGAAGGCCCCCTGCTGCCACCCCAGCTCCTCTGCCTTAGATCCTTTGTAGAGACTGTAGGGATTGAACCTGCGAACTTCTGCATGCAAAGCAGTTGCTGTACTACTGAATGGCCCCTCCCACTATTGCCCAGAATCCAGCAGAATTACGTACAAGTGAGACAATGGTTTTTTTTGTTTTCCCCTTGGGTATAAGGGTAACACCTCACCCATTTGGGGTGCATTGAATGCAAAAGTGCATCTCTCCAGCTCACAATACCAAGGCTGCAGGTGGGCTTGGGCAGTGCTTGGTCGAGCTGCACATTCTTTTTCTCTTACGACCCTCTGGCCAAACCTGTCAAGAAATATATCCTTGCGTATCCTTCTTTGTGATCAAGAGGCTGGTGCTGGAAGCCTGTCACAACAACCAGGGCAAAGGTGCGCAAAGTATTACATGCCAGGGCCTGTTTTTAAAATATTGGTCTCTCTTGATTTTGATCAAGGTTTCGGAGTTGAATGGAGCATTGCAGAGCTCCATCCTGGCAATGTAAAGGTTAAGAAAGGTGTGTTAAGTGTGTGTGTGTGTGTGTGTGTGCGTGCTCCTGCACAGCACAAGAGCTTGAGAGTGCCACACCCCACCCACTATCCCCTCCTCAGACATTCAATCTGCTCCCAGGCTGGCTGGCTTATGTGTGCAGATTTTGTGCCCAAACTGGCATGCTGAACTCTGCATGAATGACTGGGGCCTTTCAAGCTGACAGCGGCATCTCTGCCTCTTTCTACCAATGGCAGCACACCCGGCACTTGAAGCAATTACATCATTGCTAGCCAATAGCAGATCAGGAAAGGGATGCAGCATTTGGAGCGAGATAAGGGATGGATAGATAGATGTGCGTTCAGCATGCAATCCTGCATCGAGGTAGCTGAGTGGGTGGGATTGCACCAGCTTCAAAGCAGGCATTGCTTTGTCCCCTGCTGCAGTTTAGTAGACCCCTCTGGAACATCTTTTTTGGGGGCAGGGGGGCTGTCAGCATTTATTTATATGCAAATAAGAAAAAGGGCATTTAAGTAAGGAGTACATTCCAAGGACATTCACTCATATCTGTCTTCCCCACTCATGACTGTTTGGTGCCTTCCCACCCCCACCCAATTTTCTCTTGGACCTTGAGCATTCAACATTGTATATACAGCTGCCATAGCCAAACTGCCTTGCTTCTCGGCTCTCCAGCACTTCCCACCCCACCCCTAGCAGGTTCAAAAAGAAGATGTAAAGCCCTTTGCCTTTGTTCATTTGCACATTCCAAAAGATGACTCTGGCCTCTTCGTCATGCCACTTCTGCTCCCTGGACCTCTCTGAACCCTGGCTGAATAAGAGGGGGAACCACTTGTTTATTCCTCATCACACAGAGAATAAGACTAAGATGGGCCAGGTTGAGCTCCCACAACACCTCCCACAGATGTGTGACTCTGGTCCCTGTATGTTACAAACCTTCTATAACGCATACCAGATGCGCAGAGCTCTTAAACGAGCACAGACCATATCATGAAATAAAACTCCATGCTTTTAAACCTTGAGTGGTTGTTTGGCCCATTGTAAGAATCTTCCCCTCGTGACCTGTGTTGGCATTTCTTGCAAATTTCAGAAGAGATGGTATAGGCATGTACCACTCCCATGCCACAGTGTTCCACAGCTGGCATAGATTCTGTGTTTCTGAGAATTTCAGGCTTTTGAACCAGAAAGAAAGACAGAAAGACAGAAAGACAGAAAGACAGAAAGACAGACAGAAAGACAGAAAGACAGAAAGACAGACAGAAAGAAAGAAAGAAAGAAAGAAAGAAAGAAAGAAAGAAAGAAAGAAAGAAAGAAAGAAAGAAAGATGTGATGGGGGGACAGTCAACTTTCATTCTTTACATAGTATAGGAGTGAAGTTTTTGTGTCAGTGACATATGGATAGATATCTTATTTTTGCTGGTGGAGCGAGAAACCAAGAAAGCCCAAGGCATGGTTGGTTGCACTTGATTGGCTGTAGTGTGTTTTGATTTTGTGTGTGTGTGTGTGTTTGGGGGGTTTGAATATGTCATTGTCTTGTTGGCTTATGATCGGTATTACAAGAAACCTGCAAAATAACCAAACAGGTAATAGAAGCAATTCCGGAACTGACTCTACTAAATATCTTCCTCCAAGACAGTCATGAGCACCCCCACACAACAAGGAACGCATAAGTCACTAACTGCCAGCAGCTAGAAGTATCCTAACTAGACACTGTAGGGACCTGTCGGGTGTGTCTGTGGACCAGTCGTAGCAAACTGTACATGAAACTGCCCTACTAGAAAAGCTAACTAGCTCAGAGATATTCTGTTGCTGGTGTCCTCCGTTCATCCCCTCCTCCCTCCCTCCCTCCTTCGCTTTTCTTTTCTTCTTGGCCTTTACTACGCCAAGGTCATCCTGTTCCCTGCCTTGCCCTCAGTCGCAGTTGCCCTCCAGACTCCCTTATTATTCTCTGCAGGAGGTCCATCAGCGAGGCGGGGGGGGGGGGGGGGAGGAGTGGTAGCAGGGAATAGAGCAGGCAGGAAGAAAATGCAGAGAGACAGCTGAGCTGAATGAGGGTGGGGGGTGCAAATGGGACGACATGCACTCTGGCAGTCTGGATGTTTGATAAACCAGCGTCCCCCTGTTGTGCCTTTTGGGAGTTGCCTTGTTCAAATCTGGCTAGGACAAATGGCCACAGAGTTGTCATTTTTTCCAGGATTCAGAGATCAATCCCTACACCCCCAATGATTTCATAGAATCATAGAGTTGGAAGAAAGCACAAGGGCCATCCAGTCCAACCCCCTGCCAAGCAAAAAACAGCACCAAAGCATTCTTGGCATATGCCTGTCAAGCCTCTTTGATTTGATTTTTAGAAGTCAAATCTGGCTTGCTCAGAGAGACACACATGCTCCTTACAATCCATCACTATTCAGTATAGTAAATGCATGTCCATGATCACTAAAGGCAGGTGTGGCGCCTACCATGTTGGTTTATTGTGAATTGTTGATAATGCAATACATGGCAACTATGCCTCTCCACCATCACCATCCCGCTGCCCTCACGTGAATATATTGAACCAAAAGGAAACACCATCCTCTTTGCTCTTAGGTCTAGTGTCAGGCAGGCAGCTGCAGTGTAAATGAGGGGACGGCAAAGAAAACCATTCATCCCTGTGTAACGCAATGTGGGGCTCAAACCCAGATCCCTTTATTAGAGTACACTGTTTTCATTTGCAAAATGCCATAGGGCAGAATTTGACTCAAGCCCTCCAGATGTTTTCAAGTATCAACAACCACCAGCCCCAGCCAGTGCAGGTTTTGTGGCCCAAAACATCTGGAGAAGGCACGAGGTTGGCAAAGGCTGTATGTTACTTGTTGCCCTCTTCTCATCTTCCCTCCTCTCCCCCCTCTCCCTACACAAAACTCCATCCTCTCCCCAGTGCTGCCAGATTGGTCAGGTCTGGACAATCTAGGCCCAAAATGATTCCTCTCCTCCCACCCCCCAAATCTCATACCCACAGAGAAATGGTAGCCTCGAAGGGGTCCTCCTTCCACCTTCCTTTGGAGTATTTGTTCCAGGGGAGGAAGTTGTAGAGGAAATATGGGGCTGCAGCAACAGCAGTCGCCATGGTGACAGCATCAGTGGCCCATGGTCACCATGGGGGTTGCCATGGTGACAGCATCTGCTCTGGCCTAGACACCCCCTGGGAGTGCCGAAGAAGAAGAGAGCGGGACCTGGGGTTACCATTTATTTTTAATAAGGGTTCAAGCACACTGGAGGACATTGGGGTGGGAGGGGGTGAAGGGTGAGCAATGAGCCAGAGTTATGTGCACCTGGTAGAGGTCCCAGTATCCAGTTCTGATTTTCAGGATGCATCTCTGAGGCATATCCCCACCCCATTCTGTTAAGCTCTCTTATCACTGGGGGTGGGGGTGGGGCTTGCTTTAGAGTCCCTGAGAATTTAGCTCAGTGGAGAGACTGCCAGACCCAAACCTATTAGAGTACCCTCCTTCCAGCTGCACAAATATACGTTTGGGGACACCTGGCTTATTAGCTGTATACATGAAAAGTAGAGCTAGGCAATGCACTGTGATATATCACCAGCTACACATCGTGATAGATCTGTGTCCAGTTCTGTGTCTAGTTCTGGGCACCACAACTTAAGAAGGTTATTGACAAGCTGGAAGGTATACAGAGGAAGGCAACCAAGATTATCAAAGGTTTGGAAACCAAGCCTCATAAGGAACAGTGGAGGGAGCTGAGTATTTTTAGCTTGGAAAAGAGGAGAGGAGATATGATATCCATCTTTAAATATCTAAAGGGCTGTTACATGGAGGATAGAGCAAGCTTGTCTTCTCTTGCTCCTGAGGGTAGGACCAGAACCAATGAATTCTGGTTACAAGATAGGACTAAAGAGCTTTCTGATGGTAAGAGCTGTTTGGCAGTGGAACAGACTCCCATAAGAGGTGGTGGTCTCCCCTTCCTTGGAGGTTTTTACCGTAAGCAGAGGTCGGGTGGCCATCTGTCATGTATGATCTAGTTGAGATTTTTGCTTGGGTCCCTTCCAACCCTACAGTTCTATGATTCTTTGATTCCCAGCGAGACCCACCAGAGGAACTCTTAGGAGAGAATCTTCACTATTAATTAATAATATTTTTAAGAATGGATTTTTAGGGTTAGCTGCTATACAAAATTATGCTTAGGATTTAATAACTGCTCCTAACACTTTTAACTCTCTGTCATGCACTGGTTTTATTGAGTGTTTTAATGTGTTCTGGATGCTATATTTGAAAGCTGGCAAAAGCACTTTGTGATACGGTAATATAGAAAATCAATTAAACAACAACAAACCAATCAACCTTGTAAGGTATGTGGCTACTTTATTTTCATTTTAGCCCAGCGTGACTTACTTCTTTTTAACCCCAGAATCCCAGGTGTCAGTCTGTCTTAAATTCAACAAAGCAAAAGGCTGTCCAGTTTTAGGGATCCTTGTGTTTAAGTGCAGAAGAAATCAGCCGCTGGGTCAAGGTCTCACCTAGTCCAGCTTTCTTAATACAGTACAGGGATCCTAGTATCTGGATGGTGTTAGAAGACTTAGAAACACCTCTGCAAAAGACATGGGGAAGCTGCCTTATACTGAGGCAGACCCCGCTCACCCAGTATTGTCCACACAGACTGGCAGCTACGGTACCTTCCAAGGTTTCAGGCAGGGGTCCCCTCCCAGCCCTTCCTGGAGTTGCTGGTGATGCAACCTGGGCCTTCTGAACGCAAGGGCAGATGCTCTGCCAATGAGCTTCTCCTTCATTCTGCCACACCTGCCCAGAGCATCACCCTGCTCCTTCTTAACCCACCAGAGACCCTGATTCAGCGGCGCTGAGACATTACATCATTGCCTCGCCTCTCCCCCAGGGAGAGGAAACCAGCGATGGGGAGGAGAGCAGGGGAAATGGGGAGGGTGGGATTGTATGTTTAAGGCTCAGGTGCATGAGGGCATTAGCGAAATGGGGCATTAGCGGAAAGCTCATCTTTATGCAGAAGGTTCCCTCTCTAAATCTGTCATTATTATTCATTAAACCAGCCGACATGACATGCAGCAGGGCTAACCCTTTGTGGGGTTTGTTTATGCCTCTCTGCACAATCTGTCAGAAATATTTTGGGACTGCATGGGTGGGGAGGGGGGTGGAAGGACTAGCATTTTCCTACTAGCACATTATTTCAGTTCAGATTTGCCAGCTGCTTCTTGTTGGTTATTGCGCTCTCTCTCTCTCTCTCTCTCTCTCTCTCTCTCTCTCTCTCTCTCTCTCACACACACACACACACACACACACACACACACACACACACAGTAGCTTTCATTAAATCCCTACAGGGAGCTAAGGATTTGGAGGGCAAAGAACAAGGAAAACTAATAGGTAGGCTAGATCAGGCACGATTGGTCCAGGCCTAGTACCTTAATCCCACCTGCGCTGTAGTGATTTGGGACAGAGCCTGGCAGAAATTCCGGGGCTCGTTCACCAAAGTTTGGATCCAGTCAGTTCTGTATGGAAGGTATAAGGTTCCTTGAAAATTAAGCACGGGGCCAGACTGAGGGTGGGGAGGGATGTTGGCCATTTTGTTGTCAATGTTCAGGGTCAGATCTTTCCCATTGGAGGCAATGTTGAGGGCATGATCTGGAAACAAAGTGTGGCTGGGAGCTAGCTTAAACTCAGGTACAAATTCTTTTTCCTTTTGCCATTGATAAAGCCACTGTCTTTGAGCCTTAATCTTCTATCTTTAAAGCACATTGTGAGCAGGAGCCTTTGGAAAATGTTGAGGACATTTTCCATGAAAGGAATTGGTAGTACTGTAACTTAATAGTATCTCCTCTTTCCAGATGTCCTAGAGCAGGCATCCCCAAACTTGCCCTCCAGATGTTTAGGGACTACAACTCCCATCATCCCTAGCTAACAGGATCAGTGGATGATGGGAATTGTAGTCCCAAAACAGCTAGAGGGCCGAGTTTGGGGATGCCTGTCCTAGACACATATTTGAGGGGAAATGGAGATAAAACAGAGTTTTATCTAACTGGTATACAGATAATGGTCAGGGAGTATTCTGCTACTTTAATACAATAGTTGCTGCATAAATGAGGCATAAGGAATTAATTCATTGTTAACAATACTGTTGATCGTGGCCATTGGGATTAATATACCTAGGTTAGTCATGCCTATTGAGTTCATGGGGCTGCTCAGAATGTGGCTATCGTTGGATACAACCAACCTTCCGCCTGCAATTCCAACCATGTCTACTCAGAAGTAAGTCCCACTGAATTCAATGCTGAAGTCAACACCTTCCTGCACTTCATCTTACCGACTGCAGACTGGAGCAATGTCTTTTTCTCACGTCCTATGCCCCATTTTATTGCTTAACAACCCAGCCTGAAGAAGACCTTTGCTCAAAAACCTGCTCGCAGTGTTTTCATTCATCCTAATAAGAGGCTACTCTTGCTTTAGGTATGTCCAAATGGGTGTCACTTATGGGAGAGATGTGGTTAGAACAGGCTTCTCCTTCCCATTAATTTGAACCAAAGGCGTGTTAAGTTGCCCCACTCTCCCAGTGCTGCAAAACCAGCATGGTTTCTTTACAAGTGGTGCTGGCTTTGCTGAACTGAGTTGCCTAATGAGAGAGGAGATCAGGAAAGCAGGAAACCACCTGCTGCTTGGCTGAACAGGGCAAGAAGACTCTGGCAGCCTCCTGAGCCTCTTCCGCTGACGAGATCTTTGTTTCCAACCCTCCCTGCCACCCTGTTGAATGACTTTTGCTGAGCTTGCATCACCAATTCCCTAACCTGCTGAAAATCTTCAGGCAGACTGAAATAACCTGATGTCAGGCACTGTATTTGCTGTGATGGGAGAGGCAGAAGGGAGATTCTTTCCCCAAAGGGTAGCTTAATGCAAATGTCCCTTTTGGGACAATGAGTAGGGCGAGGGGAAGGGAAGAGGCATCCCTGAGGTTCCTGGTCCTCCCATCAGTAGTGCAAGCAGGGACTGACTTTGGGGCAGAGGCTAGGGTCACAATCAGCAGAACTGGAGGGGGATGAGTAGAGAAATGCAGCAGGCTGTGACATAATACTGTACACATTTCCCTCTTAAAAAGGTGCTCCCCACTCCTGAGTAAGTCTAAAATTAACTAACTCCACCACTGGGTCCTTTGTGCATTCAAGCACACCAGTCAAGGTGCATCACCTCAGAGTTGGCTAGCCAAGCTGATCTGTCAACTGGCTCTTCTCTGCCAGGCCTTTCACAGCAGAAACCACTTCACAGCTCATGTTAGCTGACGAGTCTGTTTACACTTGGCCTGGTTCCCAGCCAGTGGCAATGCTGGCGGCCACATGTGAGTGACTGAAGCATTGTTCCCGTGGCTGGTTAACCAGGGTCAGGACGTCTGCAGATAAAGAGGAGGCTTTGCCATCCTGGATCACCACCCCTCCTTCAGGCAAGCTTCAGCCCTTCATTTTGCTTGCACGTTTTATTCATTTTTTTAAAAAAACCAACCACATTCCCTTGGGCCTTGCTGCAAGCACTCCAGGGAGCTTGGAAATCATTCCAGAATTGATAGTCATGAGCATTGTAAGTGAGGGCCTACATACAGCTTCTTTCCCCGCCCTTACCATATATATGACAAGAGACAGAAGAATGTAAGAAGAGGCCTGCTGGATCAGGCTAATGGCCCATCAGGTCCAGCATTGTGTTCTCACAGTGGCCAACCAAATGCACAAGCCGGACTTCTTCCCTCATTTACAGCAACTGGGATTCAGAAGCATTACTGCCTCTGACTATGGCTCTAGTTACAGGTGGGTAGTCGTGTTGGTCTGCCGTAGTCGAAACAAAATTTTTAAAAATCCTTCCAGTAGCAGCTTAGAGACCAACTAAGTTTGTCATTGGTATGAGCTTTCGTGTGCATGCACACTTCTTCGGGGACGCGGGTAGCGCTGTGGGTTAAACCACAGAGCCTAGGGCTTGCCGATCAGAAGGTCAGCAGTTTGAATCCCCAAGATGGGGTGAGCTCCTGTTGCTTGGTCCCAGCTCCTGCCAACCTAGCAGTTCGAAAGCATGTCAAAATGCAAGTAGATAAATAGGTACCGCTCTGGCGGGAAGGTAAACGGCGTTTCCGTGCGCTGCTCTGGTTTGCCAGAAGCGGCTTTGTCATGCTGGCCACATGACCCAGAAGCTGTATGCTGGCTCCCTTGGCCAGTAAAGCGAGATGAGCGCCACAACCCCAGAGTCGTCCACGACTGGACCTAATGGTCAGGGGTCCCTTTACCTTTAAGGTGCTACTGGAAGGATTTTTTAAATTTTGTTCTGACTTTGGAGGCGGGGCAGAGCAATCATGGCTGTTAGTCATTGATAGCCCTGGCCTCTGTGGATTTGTCCAATTGTCATTTAATCCCATCCAAGTTGATGGCCACTATTGCCTCCTGGGGGAGCGAGTTCCCTAGTTTGTCTCTGTGCTGCATGAAACAAGCGCTTTCCTAAATATTCCAACATTTAGCTTCATTGGATGTCCATGAGTTCTGGTATTATGAGAGAGGTAAATTCTTGTGGAATTCCAATTCATTTTTACACCATTTGTCAAAGTTTTATGGGGGGGGGGGGTTGAGCGGGCGGGACTGTGACTTGGTCTCCTGGGCAATTGGGTGAATTGCTTTCTTGCCTCTACTGTTCTCCTCTCAAGTATAAACAACACTGATTAGAGATTGGATCATTTGACAGATGAAGCAGCTGATTAAAGGGTGCAGAATGAGAATCAGTGTCCCAGTGGTGCCTCAGCCATAAAGGGTCCCTCTTTCCACCACTCAGAAGAGAGGAGGGCCCTTTTGGTAGTGACATCCACCATGTGGAACAGCCTCTCTTCAGAAATACACCATGTGCTTCCTGTGCTATGCTTTGAGTGCTTGCTTATAAACTACTTGTCCAGTCTTGCATTCCAGGACTATCAGAATTGTCTGTTTCAGTAAATACTGCCTTTCTTTGCATATTGTAGTATTCTGAATTTTTAAATTATTGTTGTCATTGATTTTATTACCTACCACCCAGTGTCATGATAACACCTGGCACAGCTTGGCTCTGGCATACTGGTTGTGTCCACCACTGAAGCCTGGCTTGGTGTCACCTCATTTAACTCTTTAACTCTCTTTCTCTCTCTCTGTCTCCAGTTCTCCAAGGAGAAATATATCCTTGACTCATCACCAGAGAAGCTTCACAAAGAGTTGGAAGAAGAGCTCAAACTCAGCAGCACAGACCTCCGCAGCCACGCCTGGTACCATGGGCGTATCCCCCGAGAGGTGAGGGGCAGCTGGAAGATCTCTGGCTAGAGGAAGCCCTGTGTGTCTGTGAGCTGTGTCTCTGAAACAGTGAAGAAGGGTGTGGGGTGATCTATGAGCCCCCTCGTCTTTAGCTGGATGCTACCATGGCTGCCTGGGTCTCCTCATACTCCTTGGTTTGCAGCAGGAGTGTCACAAAGCTCCTTCCTTTATACATGGGATTCCCCAACTGCAGGCTTCACCCTTTGGCAAGAGTGCCTTGTCCCCACAGACCTCCATTGCCTCCACAGCAGGGTTGCTGCTATGGCTGTGACTCGTGGAGTCATAGGGGTGGATCTGGTAGTGCCATTTACTCAAATCCCCTGCTTGATGCAAAACATCCGGAGAACTAGCTCAGGGGAGGAGAACCTGTGGCTTTCCTGTAGTTGTTGGCATACATCTCCCATCAGCCCAATCAGGGACAATGGGAGTTGTAGTCCCAACATTTGGAGGGTCACAGGTTCCCTTCTCCCAAACATTTGTGGGGAGATATCACCCTCTTAGAGTGGAAAAGGCTGTAAACCAGATGCCAAAGATGTGCTGTTGTCCACAGAGCAACCACAGTACTGCAGGAATTATTGGGAGCAATGGCAATGCCCATCCTACAGGTAGAGCACACCTGGGAATTTGCAAGCTCACTCTCCAACAGGGAAAATTAGGATCTTGTCTCTGAGACTGGACAAGATATGAATCCAAGAGAGATTAAATAAACAGCCAATTATAGGAAACAAGACTGCTTTCGTTGTTCAGGCCCGGCATCGCTGATCTGAGGCACTTGCTGTAAAAAGATAGGACTTTCAGTTAACAGTATAGTTGTGTTTGGAAGAGGGCAGCACTCCAGATAGATGGGACTGATGTGGGATTCATGAGAATGATAATGCCATTGGGGGATCCCTCACTCCTGCCCCAAAGACTAAAATTTCTCCACCCTTTAGCCCAATAGTCCTCAACCTTTTGAGACAGAGGACCCATCATTAGCCCAAACACTGTACCCTAGGAATCTGTGTTCCTGAACTTTAGTTAGTGGTGAGAGAACAGTGTTCTCTGCACATGATCAGAGACACAGTTCTTCCCAACTCACCTTCAGAAGGGAATCATGCTCTCCTTCCAAGACAAGGAGCTGTTGTTTTTAAAAAAGGCCATTCATCTGAGCAAACAAAAGGCCTCTCACTTTCTTTCAGGGCATTGCAAATTTGCTTAACCAAACCTTCCATCTGGCCTTTCAGGTGTCTGAGAGCCTGATTCAGAGAAACGGGGACTTCCTGATACGCGACTCACTCACCAGCCTTGGGGATTATGTGCTGACCTGCCGTTGGCGGAATGAGCCCCTCCACTTCAAGATCAACAAGGTGATGGTGAAGTCCAGCGAAGGCCGCACTCACATCCAGTACCTCTTTGAGCAGGAGAGCTTTGACAATGTGCCAGCCTTGGTGCGCTTCTATGTGGGCAACCGCAAGCCAATCTCTGAGCAAAGCGGTGCCATCTTCTACTGCCCCATCAACCGCACCTTCCCGTTGCGCTACTTGGAGGCCAGCTATGGACTTTCCAACGGGAAGCACAGCGGCTCCCACAGCCACTCCGGTCAGAAAGGGGGGCACATCAAACGGAGGAGCATTACCATGACTGACGGATTGACGGCTGACAAGATCACAAGGGGTGATGGGTGCCCAACCAGGTAAGCCTGTACAATGGCAAACCTGTTCTCCAAGAGCCAGTCTGTATGTAGCCATACAAGGAGGCAGCATCAGCAGGCTTGGGGGAAACTCCCAAGATTTACAGAAAGACAAAATGAAGGTGGCAAAGGGAGCCCTGGGGAGGGGACTGCCAGACACATACCAGTGAGGTCTGAGCAAGTTCAGTAGGCATGGAATGCTAACTGTTGCAGGGCAGGGTAGGCAGAAAGCCAGTGGGAGAGGAAATGGAATGGAGTATCCTCCAAGAGGGTGTGGTTGGTTGGCTGGCACCCTGACCAAAACCATTGCATACTGCAACAGGTTGTTGCAGAGCCCCCTTGTGCATCCAGCTTTCTATGTCCCTACTGGTTATAGAACCACCCTTGCACTTCTGCAGTTTCTATTGTGTACTCCACTCAGTGGTGGATTGCCTCTGGTTGTCTCAGAAGCTTGTGCCAATTTCTCTCAGCCCCTCTAGTTGCCATTGTCTTCTCTGCTCTGGGTTGCATCCAACCTCAGTCCTGCTCAGAGGAGACATGTAGAAAATGATGCAGTTGGGTAGCATAGGTCCATTAGTTTTAATTGGTCTGTTCTGAGTAGAACTTACGTCAGCCACAATCCTCTGGTTCCAAGGGAGGGAGTGATCATGAGCTTGTATCCTTTAATACCTGCTCCTAGAAATACAACTTCAGGGTTCTTTTCTGGAGACAACTGAATGGAATTGAGGTTACTGCAACAGACACAGTTACTCAAGAAATGCCAGTATTGCTTTTCTCACTTGTGGGAATTGGGACGAACCAACAAATTACCAATATAAATGAGTATAATTTCATTTCCACAAAGATGGCAGGCAGTGAGTGAAATGGCTTTGCCTCTTGAACTGCAAGTACAGAAATACAAAATAGCAAGAGATTTCGCAGTTGCAAATCCTATCAAGTACCTGGGCCCACATTGCCTGGGCCATAAACTGAAATGGTTCCTATTGTGGACAGGGGGCTAGGAGATTACTCCTTATGGAGTGTGCCTTGGGAACTGGACAAAATTGCAGTATGGACCGCAGTGCACCAGGCATTGGGGCCAACATGAAGGTTCAAGAGACAGGGAGGGAGAGGACAGTGGAGAGAGACACTGTTAATCACCTGTCCTGAGGAAGGGAAGGCAAAAAGAAGCAATATCCTGAGTTTCCTAGTAGAGTCCAGAATTGCTGGCATAGGCAAGCATGGGCTCGTAGGAGGACAGTGCCTGGATATCTTGGAGAGCAGCCGAGACTAGAAACATCCAGGAAAAGGGTTCAGAATCAAGCAAAGATGAGGTGGTCAAATATATGGTTTGCTCAATAAATTTCTAGCCTACCCCTACCTCCTGAATTCTAATGAGCTCTAGCTCCGAGTCCTACAAATCAGTTCACATTTCCTGTCACAGAGTAGTGGGGAGGTCAGACAAAGGTGTGGGGGAATCAGAACCCACAGCTAGGTGACTGAGGTGCCCCTCATGGGGAAAAGATGGAGGCATTTCCCCGGAAATTTCCCAAGTGAGGGCTTTCCCACCCTTACCTTTCCTCTGCTTATTTCTAGGCACAGTCCACACTTTAAAGCTCTGTGTCCAAGCGCACCCTCCCCCTTTTTTTCATTTCGCTCCAGAGCTTTCAGGACAAAAATCTGCTCTTTGAAGCCAAATCGGAGCAAATGGCAACCTGCAGAAAACCCAAATTGATGTTTGCTCCGATTGAGCTCTGAAGAGTAGGTTTTCGTGGGAAATACTCCAGGGCAACAACAATGCTCTTATATGGAGCGTTAAAGTGTGGACTGTGCCTCGAAAGAGCATTGCAAAAGGTAAGTGTGGATAAGTCCCCTACTAGGGGAAGATGCTTGTTGGGGGAAGCCTCTTAATTTCTTTCTCAGAATTAATTAACAGCTGGATAAAGGTATCTTCACTTGCTTATTATTTATTTATATAAGCTATTTCCAGCCAGAAGGTAATCCCAGAGCAGCTTGCAATCATGAAACATTAAAACCTCATATGTAGTAGTAAAAACAACAACAACAAACAAAATAGACATCAATAAAAAATAATAAAATATCAGATACACTTTCATTATGTATAACAAAAGTTTCTGGGGACTCAATACGCTTGCAGTAGTCTTATTATACTCATCATTGTTCACAATGTGGGAGGACATGAAACTATGGAGAAGGTCCAATTAAAACCACTCTAGCTTCCTCTGGTTCCTTGGCAATGGCACCATACTCATTTGTTTGGCTATGTGCAAAGTAAACAAAGGGCAGCATTCAGCTGTGTGTAGACTCTTTGAAATGAATGAGGAGGACTAAGTTAGGTCCATAGAATTTCAGTAGGTCTGCTTTGAGTGGAACCTAGTTGAATACCACCCATGGTTCTGAGGTTTGTGTGGAGTTCCAGCTGAACCAAGCTTCTCAGTAGCAAGAGGTTTGCTGCTCTGGGTCTGAAGCAGCTCGGCAATCTTCTCTATATCCCCGGGGCTCATAAGTCCTCCTGTGTGAAATAGAACTCCTGCAATTTGGTAATCCATCCTCCATGATGAGGACTGTGGCTGGTTGATGCCATCACACATCTCATACGGGAAAAGTTATCCAGCTGATGGAGACCTCAGCATCCTGGACCAGACCTCACAAACAGGGCAGGCCCATGTCATTGGCAAAGTGAGGCAACTATCTCACAGAGCAGGTGCCCTGGGGGCAGTGGTGATAGCCCTTGGCTGTTTCTCCCAAGTCTCCCACACCCTTTGTTGGAAGGTAGAGATGTGTGCTACAAAGCTTGTCCTTCCCCTGCCTGCCCCCCAGCTAACCTTCTGCCCTCAGAAAGCTGTCCCACCACCAGCACTGACTGTAAGAGCCAACCCGGTTGGCTTCTCTATGCTGAACAGAAAAGTTGTGTGTGTGCCATCTTGCCCTTTTCCTGAGGCAGAAAAATGCCTTGGGCTGGCCCTGCCCCTAAAGTGCACATGAGTACAATGTGCCAGTATTCCACAGAGGTGCAACTGGTGCAGGGTGCTTGGTTTTTAACCCATAAAGGCCTAAATATTTTGGACCATTCTCCCCTGTGTACTGCACTGGAAGCTCCTGGTAGAGCAGAGGGTTCTCAGTCTTTTTTCTCTGGGCCACACTTTCAGAATAAATGTTTGCTTGCACCACACCAATTATTTTGCTGATAACAAATACATAGGAAAACAAAAAGAAATAACTCCTAGCGTTATTATAACATGGAACACAACTACTTTATACTGTGAGCATAGGACATCGAGAAAGTATGAAACAATGCATCTAGATAGGAACAGGAATCATTCCCAAAATATAATTATAAACAAGCCTCTTAAGTACCTTAAGTATTTCTACAAACTCATTGAGAGGTGTGAGCTTGCTTTTGCTGGGTAATCCCATTTATATTAGGTCTAATTTGAGAAAAAACAGACTCTCGTCTCCTCACCAACCCAAAGAAGCCTTTCTCTTTTCTGATCTTTCATATTTGTCAAATCCCTATTCACAACAATATGCCATGGAGAACTGTAGAAGAATAGCCAAATGCTCTTGCTCTCATTTTGAAAAGATATCTATCCATATTCTGTAATAAAAGAAATACTGTACTATACCATACTAAGTGCTTTTTTTCTAGGGGTACCAGCACTTTTCTTTCTAGAAGAAAAGCACTGACTATACTATACGACACTGAAATGTTTAAGGTTGCCCTTGAATCTTCCTGCCACACTTGCCATCCTCTCCTGACACACCAGCCCTTTGAGAACCACTGAACTGGATAAATAATTATATGACCGGTCTGCCTTATGCAGAGCTGTTGGTCCCTCTCTCCTGGGGTAGATAGTCTGGTGGCCCCAGTTCCCATCAGCCCCAGCCAGCAGAGCCCAGTGGTCAGGGAAAATTGTTGCCATAGTCTGGAGGACACCAAGCTGAGGAAGGCTGGGGGGAGATGAAGCAGGACAACTTGATGTGGATGTTGTGCTTTTCTACAAACAGGCAGAGTCCCTGGCCGCTGCACTTCTTGCCTTACTCAAAGCAACAATGCCCACTTATTCCACGGGTCTGGCCCCTTAGTCTAGCCTGCTTGGTCCTCTTGGGAGGATTTGTGCCAACACCTTCTTTTATCCTTTGCCTAGCGTCTCCTTGCCACATCACCGAGACATCATCCGGAATTGTGCGGTCAGTGTGGATCAAATCCAAGACCTCCACTCTTCAATGTCTCCCATCTCTGAGAGCCCTGCAACTGCAGCCTACAGCACAGGTAGGAATGGTTTTCAAAGAGCAAATAAAAATAAAATGGAGAGGGTGAGAGAAATATTCAACGTATAATAAAGAGTAATCACAATGGCATGTGAGAACTTCTCCCTACTGTTTATAAAGCATTTTTGTCCTGGTCTTTAGCACAAAACTTTCTGGTCCTTTCCAGATTATCTTTTATTAAGTCCTCCTACATAAATGGGCTGCGTAATTGTTTAGGGGACTTTTTGGCAGAGGTTGCTGTTGCTGCTGCTGTTAATATTTGTTTATCTTTATTTTGGATCTTTTGATTTATGTGGAAATTGTTCAGTTTAGTCGTGTACTTTCTGTTGCTTCGTTTATTGTTCATGACTACTTTTTATTATGTTTTTAGTTATGTTGTAAACTGCATTGAGCATAGTTTTAAATTTGGAAAGGCAGCATACAAATAAATGATTGATAATTTGTCTGCACAAAATTTGCAGGGAAGTTATATGATGTCAACTACTGAGCTTTCATTCTGATTTTATTGTGGGGTGGGGTGGGGGGTTATACTATGCTATGTTAAGTAATTATTATCCCACACTTCACAATGCATTTTCTCAGTCACTTTCCTTATCACAAAAAGTCTAAATTTGGGAGGGTGGTGGAGGAAGTAGGCTAATCAACTTTAATTGTGCAGTCTGAATTTGCTGATTGAATCCCACCTGAAAATAGTGACAGTCTGGAAGCCCCTCAGATGGCTTGAAGGTCAATAGAAACCAACACAGGCCATTGCTCTCAGGCTTACTTCCTAATAAAGTACATGACACACACACAAAAGAAAGAATGGAGACGGATGAGGGGAAAAGCAAACTTGGGTGCTAGTTTACAGCTATTAACAAACAGGTAGGAAAGAAGCAATTGAGGTATTGGGATGTAATGGCTACTACCAGGTAACAACTGAGTGAGAGCTAAAGGTAATTGGTCTCTCAGCAGCGCTGATGGAACAGCCCCGCTTTCCTTTTCTCTCATAATTAACTTGTGGAACTACAATAAGGGCTTATCCACACTTGCCTTTCTTCCACTCTTTATCAGGCACAGTCCACAATTTAAAGCTCTTTGTATGAGCACCCTTATTTTTTTCTCACTCTGGAAATTTCCCTGCAAAAACTTGCTCTTCAAAGCTCAGTTGGACCCAAACATCAATCTGTTGAAAACCCAAATTGATGTTTGCTCCAATTCAGCTTTAAAGAACAAATTTTCGTAGGGGAGCCTTGGGGCAAACACACACACACTTGAACACAGAACGTTAATGCACGGACCACTTCCTGGAAAGAGCGGGGGGGGGGGGGAATAAGTGTGGATAATCCCTAATAGTATTTCCATAAGGGTTTACCTGATGGCCTTATAAAACCACACAAGTCAGTCAGTGGCCACAGTTTCCACAGTAGGAAAAGGCATTTCTGGAAAAAATGTTAGGGAAAGGGTGTTGGACCAGATGGGCTCTTGTTCTGAGCCGGCAATAATAATACAGGGCTAAGAGCAATATGGGTCTGTTGGGGAGTGGAGAATCAATTTAGTATAAATCTATGCATATGGAATTAAATTTGTAAACGATCATTTTTTTAAAAAAAGTAAATGAATAATCACTTTAAAAATCTTTAGAAATATAATTTATATTAACTGTTTATTATGTCAGTAGCAAAAAGGCCCAATAATCAAACCTGTATGGGATTTAATGCTACAGAATAGCATCAGCTTTATATAAATCTTTATAATATTTTGCAAAGTTTACTTATTTTCGAAGTATTTGTTTCCTTACAATACATAGGTGGAACTTATTCCTGTAAGTCAGTGTAGCCAATGACCAGGCATCAGGGTAGTTATAGTCTACAACCTCTGGAAGACATCGTGTTTCTTACCCTTCTGCCCTACACCCTTTCAGCCAGTATCTTCTCAGCCTCCATGATGTTCCTTTCTTTCATTCATTCCTGCAACCTTTCTTAAGGCATTTGACAATTTGTGGAAAGTCATGTCTCTCAGAAGAACAAAACACAGCAAAATAAGTACCTATATTTGCTTATGCATGCCTTAACCAGAGACGGAAAAACAAAAAAACCCAAAAAACTGCTGGAAGACTTTGAGCCAAAATTTCCCAGTTGTTACAAAGCAGCAACATGGGCACCCACAGATGGTTGTGTGGACCTCATAACATGTTGCTGTTGCAACCCAAATACTTGTTTTGCTGCCTGTGTCCACTCTTACAATAAAAAAACAACCCTTTCTCTACCTCTCTTTGCAGTTACTCGGCTAAAACCACAGACTGGCCAAACCGGCAGTGGCATAACCCCGTCATCCCCAGTCATAAGACGCTCCAGTGAACCACAGCTGTGCCAAGGAAATGGTAGCAAGGCCGATCAGTCCGACAGCCCCCACTCTACCCCTTCCCATGGCTACTCAAGGGCCTCTCCTTCTCCCTCGGTCAGCAGCTATAGTGATCCGGACACAGGACATTACTGCCAGCTGCACCCTCCATCCCCAGTTCAGTGGGACAGGCCAACTGCAGAGGGGAAGCAGATGCCAGCCAAGAGCTACGTCGAGAGGCTAAAAGGGGACGAGGGCCAGAGGGGGCTTGCTCTGAATGGTTCCGATGTGGAGGTGGGGCCCAGGAAGAGGCTGGACCTGAACACTGTGGGCTTTGTTGTCCCTGTTGTGGAAAGGACCTCCTCCTTCAACCCAGCTATCTTCCAGTCGCTCCTTATCCCTCTGGAAAATAAGCCTCTGGAAATGGCAGTGCTCAAGAAGGTCAAGGAACTCCTAGCAGAAGTGGACGCCAAGACTCTGGCCAAACATATCACCCAAGTGGATTGCCTGGTATGGGATTTTTGGTTGCTGGTGGCCTGTCACAGGGGCATTAGCGGCTACTCTAGAGTAACGACTCTTCCACTTGTTGCCTTTTCATGATTTTATTGGTGCTGAGTATTTACAGTGCAGAGCAGTGCTATGTACATGATGTCAGTTAGGAGTCAGAACCTCCGAACGGATGTTCGCGCGTTTTCTTCCAGCAAAATAGTCTCGGGATACTGAATCTCTGCCCCCGCCGTTTCCAGCGCAATTCTGGGGTTGGTGGGATGGGCCTTCCCCCCTTGCCTCCCACTTCCCGTCTCCCGCTGGGCATGGGCTCCGCTACCTTGCCTGAGCCTCGGACCCCTCTTCCTGAGTAACCGCTAGAGCTATCCCCTTCCCCGCTGCTACTGGCGCTGGGCGATGAGCTGGTGTGCAGAATGGGAGGGACCTGCCTGTATCTCTTGTCCCTCACATGGCCTCTTTGGGCTGCCTCTCGCTCAGAATAGGGCCAGTTAGTAGCAGCTGTGCTAGTGGCTTATTGCTTTTGGACACTAGGGATTCTGTTTGGGTGATCAGCTCTGGGCTGACCTGCATATTCAGAGAAAGCACATGTAGGTTGGTCACCAGTCTTATATTCCACATTGATATGATGTGACGGGACCTTGTAGGAAATTAAAGTGGTGACCGCCTGGAGCCAATAGGATTACCTCCACTGGATAATCCTGCTGGGAAGGGGTCCTGGCATAGAAGGGGAGTCGCCTGGTGGTGGTTGGGGCACTAACTTGTGAGAGGGCACACCAGACAGCACCATGCCAAGGGCCACCAGGGGCTTGTGCCCCAAGCCCCAATTCTCCCTGCTCCTCCATAATTCAATCACAGGTTCATAGAAAATTAATGGCTGTTAATTTAAGTCTCATTACACAGGACAGCGCTCTCTGGGCTTTAAGTGTTTGCGCTGTGGTGCCAGTCTCTCTTGTCAGCGCCAAGTGTTTATTCACTTGCTTGGCAAGCAGACCTACCAAAATTGTCCCAGGAGTAAGCCTGTCCTTGGCTGGTCCAGAACAGACTCTTATCTGTTCTTCCCAGGCTGAAGCCAAAGAGAATTTTGCTGAGCCCATCCCCAAACGTTTTGCACAGCAGCTGAAGTTGCCAGAGTGAGGGAGCCTGCAGGAGGACAGTGTTTCTCCACCTTGCCTTGCTCCTCCTCATAGACACCCCTTCTCAGAGGAGACAGACCCAGCTCTGTGACCTGTTTAATCATTGTCTGTTATACAGGCATGAAGGACTCTGCAAAAGGGAAAAAACAAGTGTCCAAGCCATTCAGTATGCTCAACACAGCTGGTGTAAGGAATTGTGGAAGGGAGGGTCAAGGCTCTGTGTTAGGCCCACTGCTGCTGCTTTACTACAAAATTATTTTTAGTTTGTGCAAAAATGCAGAAAAGTGGGACATAGAGCTGAAATAGCATCAATTAAGAACAATTATTTGTGGTTGTGGAGATTCTAACAAATAACAAAATATCATCATCATCATCATCATCATCATCAATTCTTTGCGTTGTGAAGATTCCTTTCTGCATCCAAGGATAGACACAAACCACTTTCCCCTCTTTGTCGCAGGTTGCTAGGATACTGGGCGTTACCAAGGAGATGCAGAGGCTCATGGGAGTGAGCTCAGGGATGGAGCTGCTCACCCTGCCCCACGGACATCAACTTCGGCTCGATTTGTTGGAAAGGTAGAGTTTGAGGGGCAGGCAAACAAAAGAGATGCTTTGGGCTGGGTGGGCAGGTCCCTCGTTGCTAAGCACAGTCCTGCAATGTCTGTCCCTCCTGCAGAGATAAGGGCTGCTGCCTTTTAGGCAGCACTGTGGAGATTCAAGGGCAGGAAATGTGAAACTAGGTGCAGAGTTTAGCATTCTGAGCTTTTGCTTTTTTTTAAAAAAACCTAGCCCTTAAGGCTCTTGGATAGAAACCCATTGCACAAAGGTTCTGAATGCCCAAGTTGCTGGCTGGGGAAGTAGAAATTCGGAAGCACTTCTTCTACACCCCTTTCTTTGCTTCCAGCTGGCTTCCTCACTTCCTTCCTCCCCTCTTCTCCTTCCTTAGGTTCCACACCATGACCATAATGATTGCTGTGGATATTCTGGGCTGCACAGGAAGCATGGAAGAGAGGGCCTCCCTTCTTCACAAGACCATCCAGCTGGCTGCTGAGCTGAAGAGTACCATGGGCAACATGTTCAGTTTTGCTGCCGTGATGGATGCGCTTGAAATGACCCAGGTACTTGTCATGAGCACAAGCAAGTGGCCTTTTTTCTTGACCACTGCCCCACCCACAGCTTGCATTTTTTGCTGATCTCTGGAGTCCCCTGCAGACCACCAGCAAATTGGGCTACCAGCATCCCTGTAGAAGGAGTTTGGGCTTTGGAAACTACCAGAAGTTCCATTAAACAGGTGTGCAAGACACTCTTGCTGGCTTTTTGAGTGCTTCCATAGTTGGAAATACAACAGCGTAACCGGCCGATATTCTCAGTCACCAATTTATAGACATATAACACCAAATGACAAAATCATACACACAAGAATATGTGACATTCAAACATCATAGAAAAACGTATGACAAGATTCAGTCCAAATATCAGTCCAAAAAGTATCAAGTCTTAAATACATCTCCTATAGGGCATCCATATGGCATGTGAAAAGGTTCCAAGGTCCATACGGCATATGAAGAGGTTCCAAGATGTTTTCAAGTAGATGAATGAGGATCTAGGTCAGCGTTTCTCAACCACTGTTCCGCGGCACACTAGTGTGCCACGAGATGCTGGTTGGTGTGCCGCGACATGCGGCGACGAGAAGGGCGATTTGCATTGTCACGTGCCTGGCGGCCGCCAATAATCAACACTGCCCCGCCGGAAAGCAATATTTCTCCTCCACTTTCCCAAAGCTCAGTGCAAACGAGCCTGGCGGCCGCCAATACACAACGCTGACCCGCCGGAAAGCAATATTAGGCAAATGAGAACAGTCATAATTATAATATAGGGCAGCACAGAGTTAAATTTTTTAACTTTTTTAATGGTGGTGTGCCTCGTGATTTTTTTCACGGAACAAGTGTGCCGTGGCCCAAAAAAGGTTGAGAAACACTGATCTAGGTAACAACGGAGCATCCAAATGTGGTAACAAATGACGGTGGCAATGGAGTATCCAAATGAATATGGGAAGCAACAATGGATGGTGACAAAAAGATGAGACAAGGTTACCCAGGTTATATACCTTGTTTCGCTGGAACTGGCTCCTTCAGTGAGTAGAATGCTGTATCGCATTCATAGATAAGATACTAACTGGAACTCCAAGTGTTGACTCCAAGTGTTAATGCAACAAGGTATGAGCCTGGCCAGGTTTTATCCAGTATCCCTTCCAGGCATAGGTTGCTCACCTGCAGCACCCCCCAATGTGTTTTGTGTTCTCTTTTTGTATTTTTATGTTGCAAACTGCCCCATGATCTTTGGGTGAAAGGAGGTATACAAATTTAATAAATAAATAGCTCTGCTTCAGCTTCTCCCAGTGAGAGAGGGAGAATGTGCCCCTGGTAACAACAACCAAGCTGTGATGAAGAATAAAGAGGTGGCCTGGATTCGAACCTCCTTAGTGAGAGAAAGGAGGCGAGATCCAGGCGAAGGACTTGTTAAATGGGGGGACAAAAAAAAGAAGAATTTTAAGGGGGATTGGCAGAGGGGGTGCGGGGGGGAGGAATCGGGGCTGGAGTGGGTGAGAGATGGTGTGGGTTGAGAGGTAATGTAAATGAGGGATTGATAAAACGGTTTGGAATTGGAATTGGACTGCACACAGGAGTTGATCTGGGACTTCCAGGGACTGGTCGCCGGGGGATGGAGGGGGGACTTTAGAATAGAGACTGAGTGAGATGTTAGAATGTAAAATGATTAAACTAGAATACATTTTAGTGAATAAACAAGAGGTTAAAGGGAATACTTAGAGTAATAAGAAATTTGTTAAGTGGTAGAAATATTTTTATATATGGTATTATAAGAAGTTTGTAAGTGAAATAATGAAAAAGGGAAAATTGCCAAACAAAGGATGGATTAGACTCGGAGGGGGAGGAGCGAGGAACTCAAAGATATGACAGAGTTAATAACATTAGATTGATTTTTTCTTTTTTCTTTTTTATTCTGTATTTTTTCTGTTTGTGCTTTTTTGGTTTTTGTGTTTTGTTTTGTTTTTCTTTTTGCAATTTTTTGCTTTTTTCTTTTTTTTTCTTTGTTAGATGGTTGTTTATGATATAAGATGATGATGGGAATGGAAATTGTAAGTTGAAAATGTCAATAAATATAATTTTAAATAAATAAATAAATAGCTCTGCTTCAGTGCCCCTCCCCTTATGTTTCCCTTTCCCCCTTGGCTTTCAGATCTCACGTCTGGAGCAGACCTGGATGGTTCTTCGCCAGCGTCACACGGAGGGAGCTATTCTCTATGAGAAGAAGCTGAAGCCTTTCCTTAAAAGCCTGAATGAAGGCAAAGGTAAGCTTTGGAAGTAAGCTAGCCAACCCCCCTCTTGGTAAGCCTGTCTATGCCTTGGAGAAGAGTGCCAATCATGTCTTTTGCCTCAGGCAGCAAAATGAAAGAAATGCTTAAGTTTTGAAACTAGCCTTGTATATTTATCTGTCCAGTGTTGTTTGTATGAGCATTAGCAAATATTTCATAGAATTGTAGAATTGGAAGGGACCCCAAGAGTCACCTATTCCAACCCCCTGCAATGAAGAAATCTCAGCTAAAGGATCCATGACAGATGGCCAGCCAGCCTCTGCCTAAAAACTGCTAGTGAAGGTTTTGCTTTTAATTCTATGCTGTGGTCCAATGCGCATAGCAAAGAATTTGCACATGAGAGACATAGAAGCCTGGGAAACTGCTTTATGCCAGGCCCATCTTGTCCAGCATTACCTGCCCTGATGAGCAGCAGCTTTCTAGAATCTAGACCATCGTCACTATCCTCCTCTAAACCACCTCTACATTTTTTTTAAGCACAGTGCCCAGAACTGGCCATAGTACTCTAGGTGAGGTCTGACTATTGCAGTACAATTTCTTTAATATTGCCATGGAAGGATTGGTGGGCATAGCGGGTTTGGTATAGTGCAGACCAAGAACCTCAGGCTTGTAATCAGAGTATTTTTGAAGGGCTGCAGTTAGTCAAAAGGAAATGGTGCAGGGCAAGATATGCAACGACAGCTCAGCTCCTCATATAAATAAATCCTTTTGCTTTCTTCTTCCAGAAGGCCCCCCATTGTCCAACACTACCTTCCCACACATAGTGCCCCTCATCACACTTCTGGAACGGGACGCAGCAGTTCCAGAAAACCCCGAGCCCTGGGAAAACTTGGACAGTGGTGTGGAGGTAGTCATGGCCCACCTGGAAGCAGCGCGAATGGTGGCTCATCATGGCGGACTGTACCACACCAATGCAGAGATGAAGCTGCAGGGTAAGGAAGGCCATGTGGAACAAAACTCAGCTAAGAGCATGTTGGGAAGGCAGAGCAGTGTGTGCCCCATGGCCTGTTCTGCACTCCCTAAACTAGCCTGCAGCCTTCAGGCAACCTGATGCCAATGTTGAACTAAGATTGACCTGCCTGTCAGCTTGACTTCTGCATGTGGAATGTAGCAGGGGACGGTGGCATCTTCTCCTTTGCCTTGAGTAGCAGTATGTTTGGGGTCTGCCTGGATCACCACTGTCAGTGCTAGAGTTAGGGTGGTACAGGCGGTTCCACCCTACAGGTGTCAAAAGGGGGTGCAAAACAACAACAACGATCCCCATATTTATATGGGTACCAACCAGAAGGAATTGTTGTCAAAATAAGAAATATTTGTGCCCTCAGACCCTTAAGCATTCCCGTGTGGTTTCTCTCTTTGAATTAGAAATCATAGGCTTTGTCTATCAAGGCATTTTCCAGCAGTTTCTCTACTACAAGCACGCTTGTTCTCTCATTGCAGGCTTCCAGCCTCAGCCAGAGCTGCTTGAGATCTTCAGCACAGAGTTCCAGCTGCGCCTTCTGTGGGGCAGCCGAGGGGCCGAGAGCAGCCAGAGCGAGCGCTACGAGAAGTTCAACAAGGTTCTAACAGCATTGTCCCACAAACTGGAACCGGCAGTGCGATCTAGTGAGCTATAGCCCAACAATGTGAGCTCTGGGCACAAACAGCAAGGGAAGAGCAGGTTGCAGAAAGCTGCTTGCACATTCCTCTCTACATCAGCCTTGGTAGGGTGTTGCCATTGTGGGAAGTAAATCTCAGGCTGGGCATGGGGAAGCCCTGTGGTTAGTTTCTGCCCATAAAAGCGTCTTAAGAACAAAGTAGCCAAGTCAGAAGTTGGCTGTAGTAAAAGGGCCTTTTCCTGCATGAATTACTGACAATCAACATACAAACTGTATAGGGCTGGCTTCCTCCTTTTAAAGGCTGGCAGTAACATGGCTCCTCCCAGCTACCACAGGCGCCTTCTCAAGCAGTGTATGAAGGATGCTTTGCTCAGATTGGTTTAATGGCCAGAGTAAATAGCATTTAAGGCCTATAGCACGGTTCATGGCTGGTTCAAAAACTCATCAGTATGAGGTAGAACCTTGCATCAACTTTGCACTTGGTCAAAACTGACCTTTACACCTCACAATTGCATTTGAGTCCAGTGCAGAAATCTGGTCCCCTTGCTACCTTGCTGTTGAAGTATAATCTAGAATGGCCAGTCTCTCATCAGCTCTTTATTTTGTCCTCCATCAAAATTAATGAAGGCAAAAAAGGGCCCTGGCGTATCCAGTCAGTGCTGACTCCCTATTTTGAATGTTCACAGCTGTTCCTGGGTCCAGTAAGTTAAGCACGGGGTTTCTTCAGGGCCACAACCCCAGGTATTTAGCAAATTAGGGCCTTAGGGGGGGTTTAATTACACATAAAGAGGAACACATGGCTGCTGCTAACCGTCATCCCGTCCACCACTCCCCAACATTTGGTAAAAGCAACTAGTGATATGTCCTTACATTCAGCATTCCTCATGTGTAGACAGACCCTCACACATGCCTCTCTCCCCTGAAGCTTATAATATGCCTGAGTCCCCATTTCCACCTTTTAACATCTTAAAATTTTGTTTTATTTGGCTTTGCTTCAGGGTTTGTTTGGTTTGGGGCCTTTTTCTGCTTGTAAATAAAAAGATCCACATTGGGAGTGTGTGTGTATTTGTATTCAAAAGGGACATCTTGTAAATAATTACGTGCCTCTTTATTTTTTTTCTTGTAAATTAATGTACATATACCATGGAGTGTCTTCTCTTGATTTTTGCATACAATAAACTTTTATGCTTTTTTTCTTCAAGAAATTTTCTTTGGTAGATTTTTTTCAAAATATTTTATTTCTTTTATTATGTTTTTAAATGGCACTTCTGTACTCAAGTGCCCATAAGCAACTTACACAGTAAAAAAAATTAAAAGACATTTTAAAAATAACAGCAACACACAAATGAGTATTTCTCATCTGACAATGTATTTAATTTGAACAAGTCCAACACATCCTGCTTAAAAGATGAGTACAACTAAGTCCACTGACCTATCTAACCACCCTCCCAATTTAAAACCATATGCCTGAGTAAATAGGAAATGTTTTGCCTGGTGCCTTAAAACAGCGGTGGTACCAGGTGAGATTGGTGTAGCATTTTGTATTAGGACCAAGTTCATAACACTGCCCAACCATTAGTGAACTTGGGCCCGTTGCTATTCTCTCAGCTTAACCTTCTTCACGAGACCATTGTGTGGACAAGCAAATGCAGCAATGGCTCTGCCACTCCATAGAGGCTGGAGGGAATAAGGTTAGAATGTTGCTCCCTGCTATTTCTACATGAGCATTTGATCTCAAACCCTTGGTGAATGAGGGACTTTCCCCGCATGCGAAGACAGGCTCTGGTGGAGACCAACCGTGGGTCCAACGGTCAAGAAAGTGGTTTCTGAATGTGCTGTAGAGAAAAGTGAGGGGCAAATGGGGCTCAACAACCTGAGAAGGTAGCCCATCCGGGAGAAGGAGGAAAACTCTGATCCTAAGCCTCCACTGCCTTGTGGGATATCTTTGGGAGAAGAAAAGCCTAAGGAGTAAACTCTGCATAAATCTAGAGTGAAATTGGTAAGATATTTAGATGGTGCCTTGTATGCCTCCTTCCCTCAACTGCTGCAGCCAAGCTGGTGCCAAACATTGCTCTGCTTTCCTTTGGACCACATCAGCAAGGCCAAAGGTCTTGTCGTATCAAGGTCTTGTCATATCGACAGCCCACTGCCTCCATACATACTGCCCTGGCTTGCACCATGGGGAAGTTATTTTGGTGCTGCTAACAGCAGTTTGACCACCCCCAGAAGAGAGGGTTTTTTTTAAACCTCAGAACTGCAATTCATTATTTGCCAATTGGTGGCAGTGTTCTCTTAGTTTTCTCCCCATATACGGTAGTTTTCAAAGGCAGATTTTTGAGTAGAATGTTTGTTTGTTTTTTAGGATGGAGGAAATTTAAAAGAGGAACGATTTTCCAGATTGTCCATCCCAATACAAATTTCATGCAGTGTAATAGGAGGCTAAAAATAGTATTAGACATGAAGTAACGGAATGTATTGAGCTAAGATATGAAAACAGAAGAATAAAGTAGCAATATTAGTTTTTGTACAAAATATGTACCCAGAAGCATCTGTGGTTTTGGAAGGTGACTTTATGCCAGACTATGCTGGCTGTTTACTGTAATAAATATTGATTGATTGATGCCAGACTGGGTCCCAATGATTAAGTGATTTATAACTATTTTGGTGAATATCTCATCTATAAATGGTAAACGGATTTGGTGATATTGAATGTGGGAGGGGGAGCATTGAGGGAGATAAATATGGTGAATTCACATTTACATCTGGCATGGGGGCATCAACAATCGACCACATAATGGTATCTCATAATCTATTAAATCTGATGCCAAGTTTTAAGAAGGCTGTAAGTCCAGAAAGTGACCACTTTCCTTTAATTGTAATCTTAAATATTAAGGTGCAAGGTTTATATGCTGACTGTGAACCAGGGTTAAGATTGGAGGCTGGTTTAAAATTTGCTTGTGTCGATGGGACTGCTAAATTAGAGCAGGCTTCATTCCATCTCGTATACTCAGAAATCTGCCTCATTTTAAGAGACTCCCTGCTATCTGTAAGATCGCCAGAATATGTTTTACATTAATATCAGAACCTAGTTACATATTTTGCAAAATTGTTATGTAATAACCACTAAACACCCCCACATCTAAACCTTAGTTTGACAAAGGGTGTTTAGATATGAAGAAATACCTTGTTGGGAAAGCTAGATATGTCATCTTTACTTATGGAATGGCTTTCCCTAAAGAAGAAATATGAAAATTAAATTAAGGAAAAAAGAAACAGGCAATAAGATTGAACTGGTAGAAGTTAATTGCTGCACCATGGACTCATGACTCAGCTACTTTCTGGAAAATAGGTCCAGAGGTTGACAAAGTAGCACACATGGATTAGATTCCCATATCCCTGTGAAGTCCTGGGAATTACTTCACATCAGATATCAAAATATCAAAAACATCAGAAACAAAAGCAATTATCATAGCAACAGTAAAAATACAAAAACAGTACATATAAAATCAGTTAAAATCCTGGGCTAGCTATATATATATATATATATATCGAGTCTCTCCGGGCAACCCAGTCACGTGGCAGCTTATAAATAATAGTAATTTTTATTAAGCCTACATTTTTTAATAATAAACATTTTTATTAGATTTTCCAATATAATCCATTTTCAAATTATGCAAATATCAATTAAACATTTAATCCAAATCTTCTGCCAAATTATACAAATTTAAATTTGACTTCCCATGCTTCAGACTCAGGAAGCCTAGTCCTCTTATAGTCACTGCATTTCTAATCAATATAGTCCAGACCTTATCCAATAATCTATTAAACTCCTTCCAGCTTCTTTCAAGCCACTGAGTTATTCGAGCAAACAAGTTTGACCAAACCGTATGTTTCTGTGTGAATTTATGCCTATGATTCCCCTGTAAATTAGCACGCTGGTATCTTGCCAGGTCCGTCCAGAAATCTAAAGATCCTTCTCACAGCTAGCAGCCGCCATCTTCAAGCAGTCCCAATAAATCAAATCTCTTTAAGCCTCTGTGATGATTTCTCCAAATTGCTACTCAATATAGCCTTTTCAGGGGAGATTTTGCCAGGTCAGAACTATAAACACACATCTAATGTCTTATTTATGGTTCTCTCCCCCTTTGACTAATATCGTAGCCAGCTTTATCTCCAATATGGTGGAATCTAAATTGTAACTGCGTCATATCTCAGAAGTTTCTTGACAAGTTTCCAGCCGCTAATGAGATTGCTTCTCTTTGATGTCCATGTTTTAGGGAATCTTTAACCACATTCCAAGCAAATCTAAGAATACATACTTTGATTATTTATATTTTCAATTCACACAGTTTATATATTTAAGAAACCATATTAATTCAATAAATTTCCCACTTTCTGATCTCGCTCGCTTTGTAAATGTTGTTTACAGCTCTTCAGGAGGGAGTTTAGTTAAGTAAATTGTAAAGCACAGTAAAGCAGAGTTATAAAGTTCTCGCTCTCCCCTTCCGCTCTTTCACATACCATTTCTTGCTCTTGTGTACATTCCTCTGTTATCATTTGTTTTCTCAGTGGCTGAGCTTAGCAGAATAAATCTTCTTTCCTTGTCTGAAGCATGCCCACGACTTATATCCAATCTTTCTCTTAAATCATGGAGCCTGTTTTCGCTAGTAGAATCAGCGTCCAGGAGATCCAAACTCCCATGGGGGCTTTCCACCCAGTGCCCCCAGCTCCTCCTTCCTTCTGAAGTCGAAGCTGGTGGTGGGCATCTGCAGATGAGACTGCTATTCCCGTAGCGCCCCCCCCCCCCCCGGGAAGACTTCAGGAGGCTGCGTACTCCCATTTACAGCCTCGTAAATTACCCCATGGGAACCGGAGAGATGGTATTTTCAGCCATCTTCTACAGCGATCCAAGCGGAAGTCCTATTAAGCCTACATTTTATTAAGCCTGTTTGGAGAAGGACCTCTGGTGCCAGACTTAACAAACAGGAAGGCTGTTTTTTGAAAAAGAAACCGGGGGGAAAGCTAACATTTTCAATGACACCTCTGTGATGATGCTGGCATTAAAATATCCTGTTCCTCTTCAATAAAAAAAGAAAAAGGGAGACCAGATTGTATCAAAGGTATCTTTTTTGGAGATCCCCTTGATTAGTCGCCAATGGTATGTGAGGCATTCTGAGATAGAGCAATGTTCCAGATATTATTAACTCAAGCCTCTACTCTATTGGTATATTGGAGGTTTCCTTCAATCGCTAGGCAATAACTAGCTGTTGTGAACATGAAGGAAATTATTTAGATTTAAGGGTGGAGTTTGGGGTCAAATCTAGGGAAAAGAAAGTCCCCAGGTAGTAATTACATACCCCACCCCCACCCCTCGAATTACTAAAGTCAAACTTGGAATGGTGGGCACCAGTTTTTGCTGTCCTGTTCACATGTATTGATCATACTGACTGTGCTCTAGACTGGGGGCTAGCAATTGTTGTCCCAATTTACAAAAAAAGGGAATTCTAGACAAATCATCAGTAAGTTGTATGCTAGCCATCTTTTAGATAAACTTTCTAGTTAGATGGAGGAAGAAAATTTCCTGGAGGAAGAGCAGGCAAGTTTTAGGTCTGGCTGCTCATCCATTGATCAGGGATTAGTTTTACAGCATCAGAAAAATATTATCCTGCTGGTGCGGCACTTTACACAGCTTTTATAAACTTCAAGTCTGCTTTTGACATGATAGCAAGAGACAGGAGCTGATCTGCAACACCTTTGCCATGTTTGTCTTTTTGCCAGAGAAGATGCAAATGTACATTTGTAGCAAATGCAAACTGGTTGCCTTGCTGGAAGAGAAGTGACAGCAGCTCCAGGCAAAGGTGCAGTTTCTCAATGGAGCTGAGCGGAACCACAACACAGACAGGTGGGGAGCACCTGGGGGGGGAGGAAGGTCGCACAGGGGAGGAAGGCGAGTCTCAGAAGAAGGACAGTCGTGAGCTGCAAATTGCTTCCACACAATCACGTGGGACACCGATTCTGGGCCAGAGGAGCAAGGGCAGCAGCTGCCAACCTCAGAAGACACCAAAGGGGCAGTGAAAAGCACAGTGCACAGAAGGATTCCTGCCACCCCACAGAGAAAGGGGAAAAAAATCTGCTTAAAAACCTTTGAAAGCCACTAACCGTCAGAGGACCAATGGTCCGACTTTGTATAAGGTACTGTTTCCTTTCCAGTTACACTTCCCACTTCAAAATAAAAATAAAATAGAAAAATTCCTTCCTAGAATGCGACTTGGCCCTGAACCTGGTCGGGCAGCCCTTGGTAAGGCAGCTTCTCATGAAAGGCCTGAGGGGGTTTGTGCACAACCACAGCCCTGAGAAGCCCCTGGTGATGTCCTTCCACGGCTCGACCGGCACGGGGAAAACCTTCGTTGGATCTCTGCTGGTCCACTACCTCTTTCGCACTGGGCTTCACAGCCCATATGTCCACCACTTCTCCCCAGCAGTTCACTTCCCCCATGCAGAACACATCGAGCAGTACAAGGTAAGGATGCTGCCTTTCAGCACCAAGTTGCAGGCTTTGTTTTCCTGTGCGGAATTCGCCACACAGGTCCCTTTTTTAAAAATGCAGCAGGACACACTTAGTCTGGAGGCTTCAGTGAGCAGTTGTGTAGCCTGACCTAATCTGTTGCTTTGTCACCTTTTGTGACCTGATTCATTTGCTAAACCTAACTGTATCCTGTTGAAGCAAAATAAAAAAATTCCTTCAGTAGCACCTTAGAGACCAACTAAGTTTGTCATTGGTATGAGCTTTCGTGTGCACTCAATGACAAACTTAGCTGGTCACGGGGTGAGCTCCCGTTGCTTGGTCCCAGCTCCTGCCAACCTAGCAGTTCGAAAGCACGTCAAAGTGCAAGTAGATAAATAGGAACCGCTCCAGCAGGAAAGTAAACAATGTTTCTGTGTGCTGCTCCGGTTCGCCAGAAGCGGCTTAGTCATGCTGGCCACATGACCCAGAAGCTGGACGCCAGCTCCCTCGGCCAATAATGCGAGATGAGCGCCGCCCAGAGTCGGACACGACTGGACCTAATGGTCAGGGGTCCCTTTACCGTTTACCTTTAAGGTGCTAGTGGAAGAAATTTTTCTATTTTATTTTCCTTTTGTTTCGACTACAGCATTATTCTCATACACACTTCCCAACTTTAAAAATTACAGTATCCTAAAAAAAACCCAGGTGTCAATAAAGCGCCGTTTTCCCCGCCCCCCTCAGCGTCTTTCCCGCCAAAACCCCATCTCGAGGTGAGCCCTCCCCTCCTAACCACCGGTCACCCAAGCCCCGCCCCTCCGCAGCCCCGCGCGCCCATCAGGCCCCACCCCTTCCGTAGCGTCAGAAGAGAACCTTGCCCAGTTACGGAGCTGCGCCCCGCCCTCCCGCTTGGGCCCCGGGGCATGCTGGGAGCCAGATCGGCCGCGGTAGCGGCGGCGGCGGCGGCGGCAGGTGCGGCGCGACTCCTGGGCAGCGCTATGGAGCGGGGAGGGGCGCGCCTGGCGCTGCCCTTCTGGCTCCTCCTCCACCCTCTGCTGGGGTTGGTGGGCTCGAGCGCCCCCTGGGACCTGAGCTCCTGGCACTGCAGCTTCTCGGGCTCTTGCGAGTGCGACTTCCGGCCCGACCTGGCAGGTGAGAGGGGAGAGGAGGGAGAGTGCGCAGGCGCGAGCGCTCAGGGGGAGCGTGGCCGGGGTTGGCAGAAGTTCTGGTTCCCACTGCGCCACTCCTAATCCTGTACCACAGGCATAGGCAACCTTGGCCCTCCAGATGTTTTGGAACTACAACTCCCATGATCCCTGACCACTGGCCCTGTTAGCTAGGGATCATGGGAGTTGTAGTTCCAAAACATCTGGAGAGCCACGGTTGCCTATGCCTGCTGTACCATATGCACCTTCCTCCAAGGGTTGTTGTGAGGGCAGATCTTGGCCCCAGGGCCAGGAAGGGTTGGGGGTTGGAGCCCCCCACAATACCTGTCCCCATATTACCCACCCACCCCTCAGGTGCAGTTCTGGGGGTGGGGGGGATGAGACATGCATGTTTTTTGAAAGCAGTGCAAAAAGAAGAATGCCCTCCCCACTAAACCTCTTGATTCATCCCAGGTCTAGAATGCGACTTGGCCCTGAACCTGGTCGGGCAGCCCTTGGTAAGGCAGCTTCTCATGAAAGGCCTGAGGGGGTTTGTGCACAACCACAGCCCTGAGAAGCCCCTGGTGATGTCCTTCCACGGCTCGACCGGCACGGGGAAAACCTTCGTTGGATCTCTGCTGGTCCACTACCTCTTTCGCACTGGGCTTCACAGCCCATATGTCCACCACTTCTCCCCAGCAGTTCACTTCCCCCATGCAGAACACATCGAGCAGTACAAGGTAAGGATGCTGCCTTTCAGCACCAAGTTGCAGGCTTTGTTTTCCTGTGCGGAATTCGCCACACAGGTCCCTTTTTTAAAAATGCAGCAGGACACACTTAGTCTGGAGGCTTCAGTGAGCAGTTGTGTAGCCTGACCTAATCTGTTGCTTTGTCACCTTTTGTGACCTGATTCATTTGCTAAACCTAACTGTATCCTGTTGAAGCAAAATAAAAAAATTCCTTCAGTAGCACCTTAGAGACCAACTAAGTTTGTCATTGGTATGAGCTTTCGTGTGCATGCACACTTCTTCAGATACACTGGAAACAGAAGTGTCAGATCAACGGCTGCTGATGACTGCAATTAGTCCTGGGGGAGGGGGGGGGAGCAAGGGCTGAGGCGCTAAAGAAAGCTTGATCATGCATAATGAGATAAGAATCCGATGTCTCTATTCATCCCAGGTGGTTCCATGGTTTTAAGCTTGGTAATGATTTCCAATTCAGCAATTTCTCTTTCCAGTCTGTTCCTGAAATTTCTCTGTAATAAAACAGCTGCTTTGAGATCTTGTATAGAATGTCCTGGGAGATTGAAGTGTTCTCCTACTGGTTTCTCTGTCTTATGGTTCCTGATGTCAGATTTATGTCCATTTATCCTTTGGCGTAGGGTTTGGCCTGTTTGTCCAATATAGAGAGCTGAAGGGCACTGTTGGCATTTGATGGCATACACAATTAAATAGTCCTGAGATGGTATGTTGGATGTTGTTGGGGCCAGTAATGATGTTGTCCGGGTGTATGTGGCAGCAAAGTTGGCATCTGGGTTTATTGCAGGCTCTGGTACCAGTGTCCATGTTAAGTCTGGTGGTTGTATTATTGTGGGTGAGGAGTTGTTTAAGATTGGGTGGCTGTCTGTAGGCAATGAAAGGTCTTCCTCCCAGAGCTTGAGAAAGGGAGCTGTCATTGTCCAGGAGAGGCTGTAGATCTCTGATGATGCGTTGTACTGTTTTAACTTGGGAGCTGTATGTGATAACTAGTGGTGTTCTGTTATTTTCTTTTTTGGGTCTGTCTTGCAGCAGGTTCTCTCTAGGTATCAGTCTGGCTCTGTTGATCTGTTGTTTATCTTCATCAGGTGGATATTTTAGTTCTAAAAAGGTTTGCTGTAGATCTCTTAGGTGAGATTCTCTGTCTGTAGAGTTGGAACAGATGTGGTTGTAACGTAGGGCCTGGCTGTATACAATGGTATGTTTGGGATGGTAGCTAGAGGCATGTAGATATGTTTGTCGGTCAGTTGGTTTTCTGTATAAGGTGGTGTCTATACGTCCATCCTGTATTTTTATAGTAGTGTCCAAAAAATGTATTTCTTGCATAGATTGGTTCATTGTTAGGTTGATGGTGGGGTGAAAGTCATTGAATGTCTGGTGGAAGGTTTCCAGGGTCTGTTGTCCATGTGTCCAGATAATAAAAATATCGTCAATGTATCGTAGGTACAAGAGAGGTTTGAGTTGGTAGGAGTCTAGGAAACGTTGTTCTAAATCTGCCATGAAGATGTTGGCATACTGTGGGGCCATGCGGGTGCCCATGGCTGTGCCGCTGATCTGGAGGAACAGGTCATCACCAAATTTGAAGTGGTTGTGGGTAAGGACAAAGTGGCAGAGTTTGGTAGCAAAGTCCACTGTGGTTTTATCTGAAATGGTATTCCTTATGGCTTGTAAACCATCATTGTGTGGGATGTTGGTGTATAGAGATTCCACATCCATAGTGGCTAGTATAGTATTGTTAGGAAGATTGTTCAAAGATTGTATTTTCCTCAGAAAATCTGTGGTGTCACGTACGTAGCTGGGAGCACTGATAGCATATGGTTTCAGAACAGAGTCCATATAGCCGGAAACACCCACTGTAATGGTGCCAATACCTGAGATGATGGGGTGTCCTGGATTTCCTGGTTTGTGTATTTTAGGTAGAAGATAGAAAGTTCCTGGCCGAGGTTCCGCTGGTGTGTTTGTGAGGATCTGTTCTTGGATGTGTAGGGTAGCTCCTTGACAATCTTGTTCAGTTCTTTTTTGTATGCTTGTGTGGGGTCTGAGTCCAATTTCATGTAAAAGGCAGTATTGGAATGTTGTCTGTGGGCCTCCTGGGTGTAATCAGTTTTGTTCATGATGATGACAGCTCCACCCTTGTCCACCTCTTTAATTATAATGTCTGGGTTGTTCCTGAGATTTTCTCAGCCATAGAAAATCCCAGGAACAACCCAGACATTATAATTAAAGAGGCGGACAAGGGTGGAGCTGTCGTCATCATGACACTGAGCAGAAATTCTGCATTCCAACAGTTGGCCAAGGGCTTGGAGAAATATTTATTTTTATTTTATTTTATTTAGAAGTCATTGGGGAGGGGAAAACCAAATTTCCAAATGCATGGCATCACAACAGAGAAGGCCATTCCTTATATCATAGCCCCTTGGGCCACAGCAGGACTTCCTTTGCCATTCTTAAAGTAGAGGTTGGCAGAGGCTGGGAGAGGTAATCATAAACATAAGAAGCTGCCTGTTCTTGTTGTTGATTGAATTTATATTCCGCTCTATACCCACGGGTCACAAAATAAAATCAAGATGTAAAACCACAAAATACCCAATAAAAATAAAAACAACCCAATAGCCCCCCCCCATATTTTTTAAAGGGGATAGGTTGTAAATTGGATCAACTAAAGGCCTGGTTAAAAAGGAATATTTTTGCCTGACGCCTAGAGGTGTATAATGAAGGCAAACTTCCCTGGGGAGTGCATTCCACAGAAAAGGAGCCACTGCAGAGGCCAGTTCTTGTGTTGCCACCCACTCGAGGAGGGGGGGGCATGAAAGAGGGCCTCAGAAGATGAAGGACCTCTGGCCCTTCAGATGATGTTGGCATCCAGTTATCTCCAGCCCCAGCCAGCATGGACTATGGTCAGGGATAGAAGCAGGTTATGAGTCCCAACACCATCCAGAAAGCTGCAGGTTCCGCCTACCTGGGTTTATAGAAATACTCAGCCTAGTCTGTGCAGATTGGACAAAGGGTGCTGGGATCTCCTGACCTCTCACCATACCACACTGCTACCACCTGGTTAAATATGGGCCTTGTGGTAGTCAAAAAACAACATCCTGCAACCTCTAAGGATATTCTAAACGTTTCTGAAAAGTGTGTGTAAAAGGCCTTGCCGTTTGAAGTGATCTCTTTTTCCTTACATGGTCATGCTGTTTGTGTATTGGATGAGTATTTTTTTTCTCTATCTTCTCCCAGAACGATCTGAAGAACTGGATCCAGGGGAATCTGACACGCTGTGGCCGATCACTGTTTCTCTTCGACGATATGGATACAATGCACCCAGGCTTGATCGATGTGATTATCCCATTCTTGGGACCTTCCTGGGTTGTGTTTGGAACAAACTACAGGAAAGCCATCTTCGTTTTTATTAGGTAGACACTGATTAAACAGCAGATATGAAAGGCAGGAGGTTGCCTTACCGTGTTTCTCATATTTTAAGACATCCCTACAAAATAAGGCATGGCAGGATTTTCAAGACCTGGCAAAATATAAGGCATACCCCAAAAATAAGACATGCTGGTATGGCAGGGCACGCCACGCCAAGTCCCAACCCAGCGGGACCCGGCAAAGGTCTGAAAGGGCGGTTTCGGGAAGCGAGGAAGGAGCAGGCAGCGGCCGACAGCAAGAACCTTCTGAGAGGGAAAACGGGACGACATGCCCAGGCGAGAGACAGGAGGAGGAAGAGGGCAGCGGCGCCAGCAGCTGCAAGCAGGGACCCAGTCAAGGAGGCAACCGGGAGCGCGAGAGGGAGCGCAGTCGGAGCCGGAGGGCGAGGAGGAGCCTCTGGCGTGGGGAAGCCGGAGGGCGGGCAGACAGGCAGGCCGGGCGGCTGTGGCGGGACAGAGGATACGCTGGTGGGAGCTGGGAAGGAGGAGGAAGCGGTGCGTGTTCCGGCTCCTCGTGTATTGCAGCGCGGCAGCTCCGCCCGGCCTGGCTCCTCCTTCCCTGGCGCGCGCTGAGCTCGCGCTGTGCTGCTCTCCTGCCGTCTCTTCCAGCTCAGCCAGAGCCGAGACAAGGACACAGGGAAGGAGGAGGAAGAGGAGGCGGGGCCTCGGCACCCATGGCAGCCTCCTCCGGATGGGAGCAGCACTACATGGCGGGAAGCCCACCCTTTGCCAGCTCGAGCTCCAAGCCGGCGGCGGGCTGCTGGCTTTGCTGGTTCCCGCTCAGTCGGGGCTCGGCAAAGCGCGCACTTTGCCAAGCCCCAACGAAGCGGGAGCTGGCAAAGGCAGCAGCGCGCGCTTTGCCAAGCTCCAAGCCGGCGGCGGGACGCAGCAAGAGCTGCAGCACGCACAGCTTGGAGCCCCAACCCGGCAGGACCCAGCAGCGTGCCCTGCTGAAGTGCCAACAAAGTGCGCAGCAGCCAGTTCTGGGCGCCGAGCCGCAGCAGGAAGAGGTAATTTTTTAAAAAATAAGACACCCCCGAATATAAGCCACAGGCTTATTTTCTTGAGTAAAAATTAATATAAGACGTGTCTTATATTATGAGAAACACGGTATACAGAGCCGGACCATTGACCCATTTCACTCAGTAATGCCTACACTGCCTGGCAGCAGCTTTCTAGGGTTCCAGTGAGGAGCTCTTTCCCAGCCCTTACTGGAGATGCTGGGGATTGGTCCTGGGACCTTCTGCAGGCAAGGCTGGTGCTCTGCCCCTGAAATACAGCCCTTCCATATTGGACTTAGTGGGAAATTATCCAGTAAGGAATTGCTTACCATCTGAAAACCGATCCCTCCTCTTCCATCCCCAAATTATATTTTCTGCCTGAAAGTTGTGAAAGAAAGACCCCAGCTGTAGTGCAGTAAGATAATATTTGACTTAATGATCCTATAGACTCTTTGGATGCTAAGTGTTTTCAAAATGTGGTAAGCCTAGCTCTGTTGTCTTTGTCTGCCTTTCTGCTCATTCAGCTAGGCCTGACCCCAGATGCCTGTCCCAAAGTCCTGCCCTGGTAGCACCATTGCCTGTGCATAAACTTCAGTTGATTTTGCTTTCTTTAAAATCTGATTCTAAATGAAAACAGCCAGCTCTAACAGCATAATCCTATACTTGCCCATTGTGAAGTAGGTCTGTTTCAGTTCAGTGGAGCTTACTTTCAGGTAAGCAGGTTCAGAACTGTAATCTATGGGACTGATAAGTGCATATTTTATATTTATTTATTAGAAAATTTCTATGTCTTATGTACACTACTCAGAGCACCTTAGCACATATAACAAAAAATCAATTTCAAGAAAACATTGTTTACCTATCCAATTAAGCCTGTCGTTATAAAAATGTCCTCAGTAACCAGCAAAAATTATAATCAGAGAATCGTAGAGTTGGAAGAGACCACAAGGGCCATCCAGTCCAACCCCCTGCCGAGCAGGAATTAAAAGTAAGGGAGGTGCCAACCAGACTTCACAGGGGGCAAGATGTTCCATGATCTGGGTGCAGCAACTGAAAAGGCTGTCTCTTATCCCACCCAGGTGTGCTTCCAGCCTAGGCAAGGAAGAGAAAGGCCTCTCCTTCTGATCTTGGGGAAGTGGCAGGATGGTGTAGGGACAAGGATTGGGAACCTGAGCCCCACTCCCCCCGGATGTGCTGAACTACAATTCCTCCCATCCCTATTGATAGGAGTTGGAGTCTGGCAACATCTGGAGAGCCACAGTTCCCCAAACCTGATATAGGAGCAGGTGATAAATACAGTATTGTTGTTAAAGCAGTGAAGCACATCCTTATGAATGAAGTGTGTGTTCTCACAAGGCATCTTTTCTCTTGCATCCTGTCTGTTCTCTGATAGCAATGCTGGTGGGGAGCAGATAAATCAAATGACCTTGGACCTCTGGAGGGCCCATAAAGACCGTGAGGAGATCAGCCACAAAGATCTGGAAGCATCAGTTTTCAAAGCTGCTTTTGAAAAACCCCAAAGTGAGTATCATTTGAGAAACAGGAAACATAAGAACAGCCCTGATCAGGTCAGAGACCCATCTGATCTACCATTCTGTTCTCCCCGTGGTCAGCCAGCTGCCACAGTGGGAAGCCCGCAAACAGGACCTTAGTGCAACTCTCCCCGTATGTGATTCCCAGTAACTGATATTCAAAGACATACAGCTGCCATAGTGGCCAATAGCCTTATCCTCTATGAATTTGTCTTGCCCTCTTTTAAAGCCATCTAAGTTGGTGGCCATTACTATATTTTTGTGGGAGTGAATTCCATAGTTTAACAATATGAAAAGGGAGAGAAGTACTAAACTCTTCCTCCCACACTTCTCCCCTCAACATACCTGCTTCCCCACAAACTGAGTTTACTCCAAGCCCCACCAGGAATTTGTGGAGGCAAACACAGACAGAAGTGTTTGGGACCACCTGCCCACATGGCATTTTAAAAACTACTGTCATTTTATAGTGGTGACCCTTTTGTGGGTGAAATACCCTTTCCCTCCTTCAGTGGCCTTGGGTGAGAGAACCATGCCACAGCAACGGGATCATTGAGCTTTTCACACAAAATGTGGGCAGTAAAACTCTTGCTGAGGAAGGAGGAGCCACACAAAGGCACTGTGGCCCATATTACCTGGAAGGAAATAACAACCTCAGCCAGATATTTGTTTTGCAAAAATCTCTCTCTCCTCCCCCAGGGGTGGGATTCAGTGGTCCAGTTCAAACATATGTGATGCACTACTGGCCCCTTCCTTCAAGAGTACAGGCCTTTCCCCTACTTAACCAGGGTTTGTTGCATAAAAACCTGATTTCTCTCTCTCCTGCAGATGGATTTTGGAAGTCTGGGATAATCGACCAGCACCTTATTGATTTCCTCGTGCCTTTCCTGCCTTTGAAGCAGCACCATGTGAAACTGTGTGTGGCCAATGAGCTTGCCAGCCTAGACCTAGAGCCACAGCCAGATGTCATCCAGGCAACTGCTGACAGCATCCCTTACTTTCCAGCAGAGGAGAAAGTGTTCTCAACCACAGGCTGCAAAACGGTGGCTTCACGTGTCCCTTTCTTCCTTTGAAGACTTTGCTGGAGACAATTTTGGGGTTTTAAAGGCTCAGCACAAAGACTACCTCACCAATTATTATCCTGAATGGCTTTAGGATCAAGGAAGAGACTTTCCAGAGCATAGACACAAACAGCAATGCTGACTTGACCAGGAAACCCAAAAGCACTTTATACTTTGCCTCGAGCTTTGTGCTGTGGACTCCTGAGAACAAAGGAATAGAGTGTGGTGTACTGGAAGGGAATCCTGGTATTGGAAAATTAATAAAAATAGATTGTAAAAAAAAAAAGGAAGGGAATCCTGGCTGCTCTCATATCACTTGTCTTATATAGACTTTTTCTTAAAAGAAAAAGGGGCAATGATCATATTTTTAGATTCCCTAATACAGCACAATTTGATCAGTTTTCTTTGGCATCTAAAAATCTTACCTCTCATACCATTTTAAGACACACTGTGATTGTACCAATGCGCCAGAAGCCACAGTCCTACTGGAAGCATCTTGATTTGCTTTATTGTGATTACGTGCTGACAGTGGCAATATAAGTGACACCAGGCACTGTTGACAGTGGGGCTGTGGGGAGAGATGTTCTTCCAGTGCCTCCTTTTGTACACAAGAACAAACTGGATTTTCCTTCAAAAGTGCCTGAGAAGCCCACAGAGCCTAGGGCTTGCTGATCAGAAGGTTGGCGGTTCGAATCCCCACGACGGAGTGAGCTCCCGTTGCTCGGTCCCAGCTCCTGCCAACCTAGCAGTTCAAAAGCACATCAAAGTGCAAGTGGATAAATAGATGCCACTACAGCGGGAAGGTAAACGGCGTTTCCATGTGCTGCTCTGGTTTGCCAGAAGCGGCTTTGTCATGCTGGCCACACGACCCGGAAGCTGTACACCGTCTCCCTCGGCCAATAACGCTAGATGAGCGCTGCAACCCCAGAGTCGGTCACGACTGGACCTAATGGTCAGGGGTCCCTTTGCCTTACTCTTCCCAAATCCAGCCCCATTACAACACAAGACATATTTTTTAGTGGGTCCCTGCTCCAAAACTCTGGCAAGGCTTTTCAGAGACAACATAGGGCAGGAGGAGATGGGAAAGATTCTTTGTGCAGTCCTAGATCCAAACCAGAATACATAGTCTCCTGATTTATTGCCACTTAGTAATTTGCAAAAAGCCCCTGGAACTTTCTCTCTGAAAGGCTTGTGTTACAGACAAGTTTTTTCTGCATATTCAGGCTTCAGAGGAAGGGACGGTCATGGGCCTGAGAGTACTTTCCTGGGGTATCGCTTGAGGAAAACCATTGACAGAAGCTCCTATCATGACCCCTAACGTTTTTAAAATCTTATGTTAAGAACCTCCTTAAAATGAGACCATAGCCTGCTACCTTCACAATTGTTTTTTATTTCAAATTAAGAATAGAAAATTTGCATCTTTTCAAGATGGAGGTCTATGAATAGGCATAACAGTTAAGAGGTTTTACCAGTAAATCAGCCCAAACCTATAAGACACAGTTGCAGGTGTCAAGGCACAAACAGCCATTCTGCGTTATGTATGTTTCTTTGTAATGGCTTTGGCTACATAAAAAATAATATTCGTATGTGCTTGCAGTGAATGTGATGGCTCTTAGACTGGACTAAACATGGTAATGGCAGAATAAGTTTTGTTTTCGAGAGGTCTCAACTGATACCGCACTGAACAAAAAGTATACTGTGCATAAACCATGTATGCAGAACAAGGCAGGGCTAAGTGTTCACATATTTATCTGAGAGGGGAAAAACAGATTGGCCCACAACTGCTAAGTTGCTGCTGATTCCTCCATGACTGGGTATGTGGAGCTGTGCAATAACTACTGCTGTACCTGAGAAAAAGTGTTCATTGTAGAATTGAAGTAGCCACATGGTAAGTTTTGCACCAGCAGCTGGCGGGAGTTATGTGGACTGGTATCCCATCAACAGGGAACAGAATGGAAGACACACGGCTTGGTGATTAATACCACTCCACCATGTGCTTGCCAGAACTGGTGGCTGTAGTCTTAAGTAAGTAAATGCATTGGACCTTCAGCCAGCCTGGTTCATGCCTACCTCTTTATGCCGAGACTGCAAAAAAAATGCAATGGTTGTAATATGAGCTAGAAGTGGCCAATTCCTTGGCTGAACTTCCGCCACCGGTAAGGTTCTTCTGAGTACTCCTTTTCAAGCGGGCAAGGGCAAGGGTCCAGGCGGACAGTGGTAGGCTCCAGGGACGTGTTCAATCGTGCTGCCTTAAGCTCTTTGTTTACCTGCCAGAGATATGCAGCACCATTTTACATGAAACGTCAGTGTAGCTCTGACTGCCTTCTGCAGCTTTGCAAAAAGTGCAAGAGACCACAACAGTTAAATCATAGTGTTGGAATGGACCTTGGAGGTCACCCAGCAGCTGCTCTTCAGGATCCAGCTTCTGTACCACCACTTCAGTATAGCTGTCCAGCCTCTGTTTAAATATCTACTTCCAGTTCTCACCACTTTAGCTGAATTCTGCTTCCTTGCCATTTCCTTCCCTTAGTTCTAACCCTCTGGAGCAATAGGGAATGAGTCTGCACCAGCTTCCACCTGACAGCTTTCTGATATTTGAGGACCACTGTTTTATTTCCTCTGAAACTTCTCTTTTTCCAGGCTAAATGGAGGAGTTTCTCCACTATTGCCACTTGCCTGTCCACCAGACCAAGCAGCAAAGCCTGGCAGGATTATATTAATAGGCAGGTGCCTCAGTTGTACTTTGCTGCCTGCCCAGGCATTTTATTTATTAAATTTCTATATCATGCTTCATCCAAGGGTCATAGCCAGCCCTGGTCTTTTGAAGGCCGTATTCAGCTTGGCAAGTATGTGTCCCGTTCTGGGCACTACAGTTTAAGGATGTTGACAAGCTGGAAGGTTTGCAGAGGAGGGCAACCAAGATGATCAGTGGTCTGGAAACCAAAGCCTTAGGAGGAACAGTTGGAGGAGCTGGGTATGTTTAGCCTGGAAAAGAGGAGACCTGAGAAGGGATATGATAGCCATTCTTAAATATCTAAAGGACTGTCACATGATAGCCATGTTCAAATATATGAAAGGATGTCATATGGAGGAGGGAGAAAGGTTGTTTTCTGCTGCTCCAGAGAAGCGGACACGGAGCAATGGATTCAAACTACAAGAAAGAAGATTCCACCTCAACATTAGGAAGAACTTCCTGACAGTAAGAGCTGTTTGGCAGTGGAATTTGCTTCCAAGGAGTGTGGTGGAGTCTCCTTCTTTGGAGGTCTTTAAGCAGAGGCTTGACAGGCATATGTCCAGAATGCTTTGGTGGTGTTTCCTGCTTGGCAGGGGGTTGGACTGGATGGCCCTTGTGGTCTCTTCCAACTCTAGGATTCTATGATTAGGAAGAACTTCCTGACAGTAAGAGCTGTTCGGCAGTGAGATTTGCTGCCAAGGAGTGTGGTGGAGTCTCCTCCTTTGGAGGTCTTTAAGCAGAGGCTTGACAGGCATATATCAACAACGCTTTGATGGTGTTTCCTGCTTGGCAGGGGGTTGGACTGGATGGCCCTTGTGGTCTCTTCCAACTCTACGATTCTATGATTCTATGACATGGAGGATGGAGCAGGATTGTTTTCTCCAGCTGCAGAGGGCAGGACCCAAACCAATGGATTCAAGTTACAAAAAAGGATATTCCAACTAAATATGAAGAACTTTCTGAAAGTAAGAGTTAATTCAACAGTGGAGCAGACTCCCACAGCTTTGCCCAAATCTAGACGGCCAACCAAGTCAGAGTAGAAATCTACATTTTTGTAATGTAAACTAAATGAATTATCTCAGCTGCACCAGAAAAGGTGCTTCCCACTGCCCCAGTAGGTAATGATTGCTGAGACACAAGAACACAGGGAGCAAAGCTGCCTTACACTAAGTCAAACCACTGCTATACCTCACTCAATATTGCTTATGCTGACTGGCTGTGACTCTCCAAGGGTCTCAGACAGAGCTGTTTCCCAGCCCTAACTGGAGATGCTGGTGGTTGAACCTGCATTGCTGCTGAGCTACAGCCCTCACCATGTTAGACTTCTTCCGGCAGATTGCTATCTTCTCACTCATCCTCTTCTCTTCAGCAGCTATTTCCTGGTTCCTCTTTTCCTCCTCTGGTGCTTCTAGCTCATCATTTTGAATGTAGACATCTTTGGGAGGACTACTTCCTTCTGACTCTGAACTGTGGGAGGGTGGAAAAGGGCAGGTAGCAAAACATAAGCTTTGTGGAGGGCGACGTACCAAAGGCAATAGCAAGGAAATGCAAAAATATTAGCACTGGAGGTTTCGGGCTCACAGCTACCCCGCATGCTACCCCATGCAGGCTGCACTTTGCAACCATCAGCACTTACAAGCTTTGAGAACTAAAGGTTGTCTACCAGTTGTTTAAAACTTCAGATCCTCAAGGATATAATCCAGGCATCCCCAAACTGCGGCCCTCCAGATGTTTTGGCCTACAACTCCCATGATCCCTAGATAGCAGGACCAATGGTCAGGGAAGATGGGAATTGTAGTCCAAAACATCTGGAGGGTCGAAGTTTGGGGATGCCTGATATAATCTTTCTTGAACATCCATTGCTTTTCTGTCCTGTGCTTCTGATTACGCACCCATTCGTGCATCTTTTTTTTTTAATATTTTTTTATTAATCGTTTTGTCAACAAACATACAAAAATACAAAAAACATCAAAATACAAAAATACAAAAATCAAACAACATACAACAAAAAACAATATCCTTTCTCATCCATTTTGGTAATCATTGTCTTCAGGCTTCCCCAATTCCCTACTATCTGATTTTCATTTTTATAACTTCTTTAGCAGATTCTAAATCATCTTTCTTACCCATCATCTAATCTCTTTAAAACTTCACAATTAATTCATCTTCATATCATCTATCCTTATTTCAAACTTTTAATCTTCTATTATTTCCCTAATGCCTTGACCTCTTTATTTTCCTGGATATTCAAACTCTAATTATCGAATACATTCCCTATATACATTTTAAATTTCTTCCAGTCTTTTAAAACTTTGTCATTTGTCTGGTCCCGGAGTCTTCCTGTCAATTCTGCCAGTTCCATATAGTCCATCATTTTCATTTGCCATTCCTGCTTCGAAGGCAATTCTTCTTTTTTCCAATATTTTGCTATTAAAATCCTAGCAGCTGTGGTGGCATACATAAACAAATTAGCATCGTCCTTGGGAATCTCTTCCCCTCCCATTCGTGCATCTTTGTCACCATTATGCCATTCCCCTCTCCTGGTGAGAGGTGCATAAACTAGACTAGAGGCCTTCTGGAAATCATAATCATAATATCATTTTTACTATGCTTCCAAGTGTTTTACTCACTACATAAGCATATAGGTGCAGTCTTTAAAAAACCACCCTCTAGGGCAGGTGTAGCCAGTGAAGCCCTATGAATGGTGTTGGACTCCCATCATCTCTGACACCTGACCCATACTGGCAAGAGTTAAGGGGAGCTGCAGTCCAACAACATTTGGCTGGGTAGAGCTGCTGTATCCCTATAAAAGTATCTGCAGAAGTGTGCATGCACACAAAAGCTCATACCAATGGCAAACTTAGTTGTTCTCTAAGGTGCTACTGGAAGGAATTATTCCTCCCCCCCCCCTATAAAAGCACATACGGTGGTTGCCCCGAGGTGGATGAATTTTGGAATAAAGTGTTGCGGGGATATCTTTGATAACTGAACAAACCATTGCTCCATCTTTCCACCTGGCACCTTTGAGCCTGGTCAGTGGGTCCCAAAAATTTTGGGGCCACTGCCTCCTTCGTTCCATAAACTTCTCTAGTGGCCCCTATCCCATAAATAACAGCCAGAAGATTAGAACAAAATAAAATTCAAAACAGTAACAATTAATTGCACATTTATTTGAATAAATGCACGTTTACTTGAATAAATCCAATTAAAACTATATAGTTTAATTAATTCAACATAATTTATTGACTTGATTCAGTGATGCCAGCTTTTCAAGGTCTGATAGTCATTTACACCTCCAGCGCTCCTTGCCACCCCCTTACCTTTTAGTGCGCACCCTCCTAAGTAATCCCCACCCACCCAAGGGGAGGTACCTCCCACTTTCGGAACCACTGCTGTAGATGGAAACAGAATGGGCTAGAAAAATAAAAATCTCTTTCATCTCTTAGCAGCAGCCATAGGCTCCATTGCCAAATCCTGGAAGATAACAATTTCAATTGCTGGCACACTAGGGCTTGAAAAGATTTCTCATAAACCAAAAGAAACTAAAGGGCAGATTTTCTTCTTTTTACTATTGCACAAATACTGTGTGGCACTCAGGTGTGCAATGTCACCAATATATGTAAACAACTGGCTTGTCTAAGACTTTTTAGAACCCTTATTCCCAATAATGGATCTCACTGGTGGAGACTACTTTCATTTTTACACATCTTCGTCATTTGTAAAGGGAATTTTTACACATCTTCGTTATTTGTATCTTTGTATGAGTCAAAGCTTTATAATCCCTCTGGAGCTGCGCTGCATCTTTGTACATTTGTCCTTCCAGGCCGTGATGCTCCACGGTTTGCATTTTTTATTATTTGTTTTATTTATTTCTGTTGTTGTTTTCATTTCTTAACAAAATCAATAAAATGTTTGGGTTTTTTAATGGCACAAGGTTGGCTACCCCCACTGTAAAGTAAGTCAGTTTCATGCCCCTCCCCACCCCATATTGGCAGATGGGGGTGACTAAGGACAAGGTGATCATACTGCAATCAGGAAAGAAACCTTTTTCTAGCAACAATGGCTCCTTTTGAGGCGGTCACTTGCACAGTGAAAATCACCCAGAGACACCAGTGGAGGAGCCTGGTTTTATGGTACCATGTTTGTGCTCACTGCAGTACCTTCTGTGGTTGGCTGAGGCCTCGAATATTGGGCAAGCTTTTAGCCTCTGGTCCAGAAGAGCTTTAGCAAGCTCTCCAATTTTACTGTCAAGGGCAGACTGTATGGACTCTCCTGGAAACAAACTATTGGACAGACTGTGGATCTGAAAAAAATGAAAAAAGGGGAAAAGAAGAGAAGTGATTTCAACAGAATGGGGGGGAGGGAATTATTTTTACTCTTATCCCCGATGGCTATACAGTGCTTACAGCGTTCAAAGCGTTTCACATAGATTCATAGGACTGGGGAGTTGGAAGGGACCCCAGGGATCATCTAGTCCAACCTGCTACAATGCAGGGATCTCAACTAAAGCATCACTGAGAGATGGCCATCCAACCTCTATTGAAAAGCCTTCACTGAAGGAGAGCCTATTCAACTGTCAGACAGCTCTTACCGTAAGAAAATTGTTCCTAATGTTTAGTCGGAATCTCTTTTCTTGTAATTTGAATCCATTGGTTTAGGTCCCACCCTCCATGGCAGGAGAGAACAAGCTTTCTCCCTCTTCCGTGTGACAGCTGTTGAGGTATTTGAAGATGGCTATCCTATCTCATCTAGGTCTCCTCTTGGCCAGGCTAAACGTACCCAAATCCCTCAACTGTTCCTCATGAGGAGGCTGAGTTTCCAGCCCCTTGATCATCCTGGTTGCTCTCCTCTGCGTATTTATTTATTAAATTTATATACTACCCCTCATTTGAATACCTCAGGGCACTTCGCAAGATAAAAATACAGAAGCACAAAATAAATAGTTAAAAACAAAAGAAAACAATTATGTTACTAACCTCATGCTGCAGAATTGGGGGCTGAGGTAAGGCTGAGATTCCTATTCAATCTATTATCGTTGCATGTCGCTACTTTTAAGTCTGGATTCCAATGTATCATTCTTTAACACTACAGTGGTGCCTCGCTAGACGAATTTGATTCGTTCCACGGGTCTTTTCTTATAACGAAAAATTCGTCTAGCAAATCTCATAGGAATGCATTGAATTTTTTTTGAATTTTTTTTTGCCCATAGGAACGCATTAATTGAATTTCAATGCATTCCTATGGGAAACCGTGATTCGCTAGACGAATTTTTCGTAAAATGAATTTGTCTACCGAGGCAACCTCCGCTCGAAAAATCCTTTCGTTAAGCGGAAATTTCGTTAAGCAGGGCATTCGTTAAGCGAGGAGGCACTGTCTAGTTTGTGGGGTGAGTGGGTTGGGAACATAATTTTTGTTTCCTTGTTTTTGCTATTCTTGAAAACCAATTGAAAAAAATAAAAGTCCAAGGGACATGCTTATCTAAGGCTTATCTAAATATGTGTGTGGTTGACAAGACCTGAACTGGCAATATCTTGGATGACAGCTCCTTCCCTGGTCTCACCTCATGGTTTACAGCCGAGGGGGGGGGAGGGACTAAGACCTAGGGACTGAATGCGGCCCTCTAAGCCTCCATCTGGCCCTTGGGACTCTCCCCTGCCACAGCTATCACCAGCCTGCTTCATCCAACCCCTGGCGTGCTTTTGCCTGCCTGAGTTGAGTCCTTGGACAGTGAAAATACCTCTTGCGTGCATCCAGGTTTGGGGCAAGCACCGTATTTTCCCCTGTATAAGACTATATTTTTCCTTAATTTGTGAAGTTTAAAATTTGGGGTTGCATTGGGGAGGGGGGGACTGGCAATTGGTTCCAGGCTCAAACAGGAGATGGTTAGTGGCAATTGGGCGGGTTATTGGCAGCTGTGAGCAAGCCTACTGTGATTGGCTGCTGCTGCGTCAATTGTGTGGTGTATTGGTGGCTGGCGGCGAGCGGTCAGACGATTAGTGGCTTCAGCATCGCTTGCGATTTGCAGCGCTGGTCAGGCGGGTGAACGGTTTTTGATACCCCTCCCCAAAAAAAGCTTAACAACTCTGGGCAATCTCCCCCCATCTTCTTAAATCGAATCCCCAAAAACAGGCGGTGTCTTATACATGGGGGTGTGTTATGCACAGAAAAAATGGTACTTTTTAGTGACAGAAGCTTTAAAAGATACCCATGTGAGTTCCAAAGCTTCCCTCTTCTCCTAGCATAGAAAAGGGCCACACATTTGCACACCCAAGGAAATGTGGCGCTCAGGTAGAGGAAAGACTTCCTTCTCTATAGGCATATGGATGCAGCAATCATTCTGAAATGATAGAAGACTGCTCAGGAACCTCTGGTACATTTTACGGAGATCCATGTTTAAAAACAAAAAAGCAACAGCAATCAATTTTCCTTGCTTTACACCTTCCTGCTCATCTGCCCTTCTGTTTCCCCCTTCCTCCAATTTCCAGAGGCCTGTCCGAGGGCAATGTAAGGTTGCCCCTGATTAGAGGGCTGGGTGAGGCCGGGAGGCTTTGCATTAAGGCGTAATGAAGACGGCACTGTTATGCAGCTGGTACCTCCTCCCTTGTGGGGTCTAGCAGGAAGGCTGTAATGAAGTCCTCCTTGGCTCCTAATGTCTCCTGCAGAAACAGGCGGGCCTTGGCTCGGTGTATGTAATACTTCAGCTCACGTGGGTTATTCTCAATAGCCTGGGAGAAATACGCTTCGGCCTGTGAGTATCGACTGAAAGCAGGGAGAAAACACCTGTTGGTATATTGGCTTACTTTATTATTATTATTAAAGGCCTGGTTATATAGGAACATTTTTGCCTGGTGCCTAAATATATGCAATGAAGACGTCAGGCAAGCTTCCCTGGGGAGAGCATTCCACGAATGGGAAGCCACTGCAGAAAAGGTGTGTTCTTGTGTTGCCACCCTCTGGACCTCTTGTTGAGGGGGGCACACAAAGAAGGGCCTCCGTTCTCAGCATCCAGGTCGGTTCATATGGGGAGAGTTGGTCCTTGAGGTATTGTGGTCCTGAGCTGTCTAAGGCTTTATAGGTCAAAACCAGCACCTAAGAGGGCTGCTGTAAGAACGACTGAGATGCAACATCCTTTGGCCATTAAGGACTGCCTCCTCCAGACATCATTGAGACTCCAGCTTCCACCATCCCTACCCATTGGCCATGCTGGCTGGGACTGAAGGGAGTTGGGAGACTAGCAACACCTGGGGGACCACAGCTCTGCTACCATATTATTGTGGTGGTTGCTCGTTTATTTTCTCTGTTTATGCTCCCAGTGCGTAGCATGAAGGCATCCCAAATAAGGGGTGTATAAAATGTCAAACCACACATAAGCAAAGGCCCCTCTCCCCGCCCCCCCCAGGAGCTTTCTGGTGAATGTGCCATTTGCAGGGGCACTGCAAAGTTACTTAAAGGATTCAGGGCACAGGCCCATGATAGAGATTTGCATAGCATTTGCATGTGCTAATTTATATTAGATGTTGTCTAAGCAACTGAGCGCAGTGCTTTTCAGGGGAGAGGATCCTGAGTTGCCCCACCCCCACCCCCATTCTGCCAACCTCAACATACCTCTCCCTGAACTCCTGCAGTCCCATCTCATTGTACAACCAAGCTGCTCGTTTCTGGAGGCTGGGGTCGAGAGGCTGTAACTCCAGGGCTTGCTGATAATCCGCCATTGCAAAATTCAGCTCACCCAGTTTAAGGAAGCAGTCTGAAGGAGAACAGCCAAGAATTCACTGGCAGAAAGCACGGGTTGTTTACTTCTGTTATTTTACCGTAATTATTGGTTCGTAAGGCGCTTTCAGCGTATGCACACATAACAATGAGCTGTGGCTCAGTGGCAGAGCACCTGCTTTGCATGCAGAGAGCCACGGGTTCAATCCCCCACAGCCTGGACAGCTGCTGCAAGTTGCTGCCTGCCACCTCAAGCAAGGAAAAAGAGGACAGCTCCCTGCCCCAAAGATCTTACAGTCCACAAATTCAATCCAGAGGAGTTGAGTCTCTTGTTCAAATTGGGCTTTATAGGGAAGGGGGGGCCAGAATATTATAGAGATCTATGGGTGGTGTAGAGCTTATTCGGTCAGAAGTAGAGCCTCTAATGAATGCCAGCTGCTGGGCAGCAGAGGGGGCATTTTTCATGCCCTGCTTGTGGGTTTTCTGGAGGCACCCAGCTAGCCACTTTGATGAGATGGACCTTTGGCCGGATGCAGCAGGGCAATTCTCTTTAGATTCTTAGCTACTAAGCATGAGGAGAACACTCAGAGATGTGCCTGCTGTCCATTTATTTTATTTTATTTAAAAACCAATTAAATTCTGTCCCACAGTAATCCAAATTGTGCTCTGCATAATCCCACAAGCTGCATACACATATTGTGCCAATGAAGCTTATCTGCACGATTTATTTTGCGTCTGCTTTCCCTGGAGTTGGGCAAGAAGCTCTTTCAAACGTTGGAAGGCTCGCTCCCCGGCTGCTGGGAATCTCATTTAGCGGAGGGCCCTGCCTGGCATCTGGCCTAACTCACAGAGTTGTTGTATTGAAATGGGGTGGAAGGGTGGGAAAGCACAAGGGCCTCCTTGAGCTCTTTGAAGGAGGGGTGATATAAAAGGAATAATAATTAAAAAAAAACATTTCACACAATTTCAATGAAGTCTTTGCAGCCCTAACTTGCTGCATCAATTCTAGTTACAGGTAGGTAGCCGTGTTGGTCTGAGTCGAAACAAAATAAAAAAATTCCTTCAGTAGCACCTTAAAGACCAACTAAGTTTTTATTTTGGTATGAGCTTTCGTGTGCATGCACACTTCTTCAGATACACTGAAACAGAAACCACCAGACCCTTATGTATAGACAAGACTCTTATGTATATACCAAACCCTACGCCAAAGGATAAATGGACACAAATCTGACATCAGGAACCACAAGACAGAGAAACCAGTAGGAGAACACTTCAATCTCCCAGGACATTCTATACAAGATCTCAAAGCAGCTGTTTTATTACAGAAAAATTTCAGAAACAGACTGGAAAGAGAAGTTGCTGAATTGCAACTCATTAGCAAGCTTAAAACCATGGAGCCACCTGGAATGAACAAAGACATAGGATTCTTATCTCATTATACATGATCAAGCTTTCCTTAGCACCTCAGCCCTTGGTTCCCCCCCCCGCAAGACCAATTGCAGTCATTAACAGTCGTTAACAGTCATCAACAGGTTTACCACTCCTATCAGCCCATCACCCATTCCCATCACCCCCACCCCCCACCCTCTGTATATACATAAGGGTCTGGTGGCTTCTGTTTCAGTGTATCTGATGAAGTGTACATGCACACGAAAGCTCATACCAAAATAAAAACTTAGTTGGTCTTTAAGGTGCTACTGAAGGAATTTTTTTATTTTGCTGCATCAAGTGAGATCTAGCACCCACAAAAACACCACATTTTGGTGCTGCCATCCACATCTACACAGAACTAGAAAATATACAGGTGAAACTCAGAAAATTAGAATATCGTCGAAAAGTGCATTTATTTCAGTAATGCAACTTATTGATTTTTATTTTTATTTTAATTTTTACAAATGCTTTCCTTTTGGAAATTCCACAGTAATAAAACAAATAGTTTCAATAATACAAAAATAAACATCGCTATTACATTTCATTAATTGCATTCCACTTATAATTGACCCGCCTAATGACAAATCGTTACAATGGCAACAAATCAAGGCTTGACGTATCTTGCTTTGCATGTCAGGCATCTATCTCATATATTGGGTTCACCTTTTAAGTTGCGTTACTGAAATAAATGCACTTTTCGACAATATTCTAATTTTACGAGTTTCACCTGTACGAGTTTCACCTCACCTCCTCTGTTGACGTAGAGCCCCTTCTCATTTTTCTCCCCCGTGATGGCTTTGTTGAGGAGGAGCACCGCCTCTTCGTAGAAGCCTTTGTCATAGCAGTGTACCGCAAAGTCGTTATAGGTGAGAAGAACCTGCTTCTGGGCCTCCACGCAAATCTCACTGCCATCCTCCTCTTTACTGAGCTCCACGGCTCTGAGGTAATCGCCAATGGCTGCATCAAAGTCTCTCAGCCTTCTCAATATGTTTCCCCTGCCAAAGGGATCACAATATTATGTGTTTTGGAAGAAGGGGCTGTGGCTCAAAGAAAGAACACCTGCTTTGCATGCAGAAGGTCCCTGGTTAGACCCCCGACATCTCCAAGTAGGAAAGACTTGCTTTCTGAAAGCGTGGAGAGCCTCTGCCAAACAATGCAGACAGTGCTGAGCTTGGTGAATGAAAAGTTGGGCTTTGGTATATAAGGCAAGTAAAACAGGGGCGTACCCAGGATCAAAACTAGGGGGGACAAGGGGGGGCAAAGAAACGGGAGTGGCCACAAAGTGGGAACATGGGCGGGGCTACGGAGCCCAGGTGAAACTGACTCCGGTCTCACCTAGGCACCGCGAAGCTTTTTGCAGTCAGAGGTGCCGGGGCTCCGCTGACAGCACGCAGCCAGGGCGCTCGCTCTGGCCCGCCAGGCTGCCCCCGGTGCACTATGGCCAGGACCCCGGCGGAGTGCACAGCCATGGGCGAGAGCGGCGCTGCCGGTGGGGCTGGTGGGCAGAGGCGGAGCACAGCCCAGCGGAGGGTGAGTTCGGTGTTCCCGCCTGCCACGCTGCACCCTCCAGCTTCCCGTCGCACTCTCTGGTTCCCCGCCGCGCTTGGCCTTGCCAGAGGGCGCAGCGGGGAGCTGGAGGGAGGGTGCGGCGCGGTGGGCGGGAATGCCGAACTCGCGCTCCGCCGGGCTGTGCTCCATCTCTGCCCACCACCCCTGCCGGCAGCGCCGCTCTCGCCCACAGCTGCGCCGGCGCTGGGTACGCCCATGAAGTAAAAGGTGACAGGGCAGAAGGACCAAGGAAGCTGCCTTATTCCAGGCGAATAACTCGGTACCACTTACTCTGACTGGCAGCAGCAATCCAGGGTTTCAGAGGTATTTTCCACTTCTGAAAAATCTACAGGGAGGTTAGGTATCAAGCTTTGTGTGAGCTGTGCCACCATATGGATCACTTGTGAGCCTATATTAAGCCACCAGGAAATGGCTATGGTTTGTCAGCTACACAAATAAAACAAAGACTGTTGAGGCTTTGGGGGGTGGGGTGCGGTATGACACACAACAGGAGTGCACAAAATCATGCATGGTGCTGAGAAAAGGCTTCTTCTTGCACAATGGTGGCTGCCTCTAATAATTTGAAGCCACAAAATGGAAGAGGCTTCTGGCAGGGAAACCCTGAGAGGCCCAGGCCTTCAAAGCGTGCTGAGATTATGGGTACCTGAAGAGGAAGTAGTCTGCCTGCAAGGGGTTGTGGTCAATGGCCTTGTTGATTTTCACCAGGGCTCCCTTCAGGTTTCCCTTCACTGCCTTGCTCACAGCGTGCTCCTTGGACTTCTGAGCCTCTTTCTTCAAGTGCTCCAGCATGAACAGAGCTTCACTGTGCTCGGGGTCCAACTCAAGGGCATCTTGGAGGTTGTGAAAACAGAACGTGACCTATGGAGAAGGCAGTATCCTATCTGGAACCTGGGCTCATCCAATAAATAGGGCTTTCTTCGTCAAACTCCATGTGGGGGCAGGTCATAGAATGGTAGTGTTGGAAGGGACCTCAAAGGTCATGTAGCCCAAAACCCTGCAGTGCAGGAATCTTAACTGACAAGATGCCCTGACAAATGGACATCCAACCTCTGCTTTTAAATCTCCAAAGAAGAAGAGCCCCCCCACCCTCCGAGAGAGTCTGTTTCGCCATAGATTTAAAGCATAGCTAACACACATCATTTCTCCCCAAGAATCCTGGGAACTGTAGTTTCCTCCCCTCACAGGGCAACAATCCCCTGTACCCTCAACAAACCACAGTTCCCAGGATTCCTTGAAGGAAGTCATGTGCTTTAAATGTGTGTGGGATGTGCTTTAAATCCATGGTGTGGATCTACCCTGTAGCTAAGACTACAGAATTTGTAGCCACAGGAGGTGGTGACAGCCACTAACTTAGAAGATTCTAAATAAATTTATAAAACATGACTTAAGACCAATTTATGGAGGACAAGCCTATCAATAGCGACTAGTCACAAAATGGCACCTCCAAGATCATGGAGCCTCTAAATGCCAGCTGTTGGCAGCGGGGTAGGGGACAACTGCAGGAGAATGACTGTTGCATTCGTGTCCCGCTTGGCTGCAGTGGGAAACAGAAACCTGGACAAGGCAGGCCTCTGGCCTGATCCAGCTGGCTCTTCTTATGTTCTTCACTGTTACTTACAGAGCCATGGAGAAGCGAGCAGAAATGGCACAGAGACTTAAAAAGACTTAAAAAGTGGTCTGCCAAGACCCTGGGGCTGGGGGTGGGAGATCCCTGGTCTAAGCTCTCAGTTTGGGAATCCCTGGTCCAACCAGAACGGGCAGCAGCTCTTCCACCTATTCCTCCACCTGGTCATCACTTGCAAATGAAAACCAACCTGGCCAGCTCTTTACCTTTCCAAAGCACTGATAGAGTCGAGCCCTCAGGACAAAGAGATCTGGATTCTTCCTCTCCTGAGCAACTTCTTCATTGATCATCTGAAGGCAATCATTGTATTTTTTCAGGGCAGCGAGGCAGGCAATGCTAGCGAAACAGAAAGGAAGAGCAAAGCCATGAATCTGAACCTGTGTGCTCACAGGGTTCTGCAAATGTCACCTGGCCTGCTGAGGAAGAATGGAAGGAGGAGGCAGGTGAGGGGACACAGACCTCGTTAGAGGAGGCATAGACCACGTTAGAGGAAGAACCACATCTATAAATGGGAGCTTTCCTTCTAAAGCAGGCATCCCTAGACTTCGGCCCTCCAGATGTTTTGGACTACAATTCCCATCTTCCCCAACCACTGGTCCTGTTAGCTAGGGATCATGGGAGCTGTAGGCCAAAACATCTGGAGGGCCGCAGTTTGGGGGTGAGGGGGGAGAGAGATCCAGATCAGAACTGCAATGTTTGGAGGTAATGTTTTTTTTTAAAATCCCCTCCACTACCCCTTACAGGAGCCCCATCCAGATCACTGTGCCCATCTCAGTTGTTTACTTTTTCTTTTTTTTAAAGCACAATTGCCTCTTGGTTAGATTACTGCAACACTTGCTTTATAAAGGCCTGGAAACGATGCCTTATGAGGAACGGCTTAGGGAGCTGGGTATGTTTAGCCTGGAGAAGAGAAGGTCAAGGGTTGATATGATAGCCATGTTCAAATATATTAAAAGATGCCGTATAGAGGAGGGAGAAAGGTTGTTTTCTGCTGCTCCAGAGAAGCGGACACGGAGCAATGGATTCAAACTACAAGAAAGAAGATTGCACCTCAACATTAGGAAGAACTTCCTGACAGTAAGAGCTGTTTGGCAGTGGAATTTGCTTCCAAGGAGTGTGGTGGAGTCTCCTTCTTTGGAGGTCTTTAAGCGGAAGCTTGACAACCATCTGTCAAGAATGCTTTGATGGTGTTTCCTGCTTGGTAGGGGGTTGGATTGGATGGCCGTTGTGGTCTCTTCCAACTCTAAGATTCTATGATTCTATGTGGGGATGCCCCTGGAGATGGTTCAGAAACTTCAGCCGGTACAGAATTCAGTGGCCAGGTTACTCCCCAGCACAAGATGTTTTAAGCATATAATGCCAATCCTTTTTAAACTGTGGAGGGAGAGTATTGTTTTGTTTGTTATTATGCTATTTTTTGTTTTGTTTGTTTTTGTACTGTAAACAGCCCTGTGCTCTTGGACGAAGGGCAGTATAGAAATTTAATAAATAATTAATAATTGCATGAATAGTGCAGTGTCTAGATTTGGCCCTGAAAAGTAGGCCTCCATTACTATGGTAACAAAAAAAATGCTCCCTTGCCCCTGGCGTGGCAACAGGCCCTCTTGAGGTGATAAAGATGTGGCTCTCAAGAGGGATCTGCACTCTGCACTCTTAATTTACTGTTTTCTCTCTGGAGCATAGCTGCCAAGTTATCCCTTTTTAAAAGGGATTTTCCCTTATGCTGAATAGGCTTCCTCACGAGAAAAGGGAAAACTTGGCAGCTATGCTCTGGAAGAAAGAGACTTTGAAAGTGGGATTAGTTTTTGTTTGCAATAAACCAATGATAGCTAACACAGCACTCTCCTAGGTTGAGGGGAGTCCACAACATCTAGAAGACACCAGGTTGGCTCGCCCTGTAACCATCTGTTAAAATTCCAGACGAATAAACTACTTTTTAAAAAAAGCCTTCATTGCTCAATCAGCCTAAATTTAGCGCACACTCGCCTTTGCCAGTCTGGTGCCCTCCAGGGACTGATGGCACTTATAGTCCAAAACATCAGGAGGGTACCAAGTTGGCGAAGGCTAGTAGTGTACAATGCGCAGTGTTGTGCCAGATAAGACTGAGATCCACCATCGCTCTTGAAACTCTTCTGCTTCCAAATGTGTATATCCTTTTTTTCTGTTACAAACCCAGTGTTACCTCCTCATGCGATAAAGCTTATTCTGAGGCTGAAGTTCTGTGGCACGAGTGAAGGATTCGAGGGCATCCAGGTAGGCGCTCTGCTCATACAGACACTGGCCCTGAAAACCAGAACACATCATAAAATTCTGGAATAAGTAGCCGGCCCAGCCCAAGACATTTAGCTCCCTGAGGTAAGGTGGCATATTGTACAAGGTAGGCCTCTTGCCCCCAAGTGTGGGTACGTCTCACCCCATCCTTGACAGTAACAATACATTAATAATAAATTAAATAACAAAACAACCCTCTGCTTCCTGAGGAGGCTGCCTCCCTCCACCTGATGGTAGGGTAAAAGGAGCAGGAATCGTGCCATAGTCCATTAAGGTCATGTAGTCCAACTTCCTGCAATGCGTGACTCATTTGCCCAACGTGGGAAGCAAACCCACGACTCTGAGATTAAGAATCTCATCTCTGCTTAAACCTATGCCCTCCCTTGGTTCCACCTACTAGGTGCCCAAAGCTGTTAATGAAAACAATAAATAAATACAACCTAACAAATAACACAAGGTGGCGTGGTGTAGTGGTTAGAGCACTGGGCTATGATGGGCAGAATCAGGTTAAAATCCCCACCCGGCCCTGAATCTGGCTGGGTAATCTTGGGCCAGTAGCCATTTATCAACCGAATCTACCTCACAAGGTTGTTTTGAGGAGATATTTGGATTTTCATAAGACTTTTACTATGAAATTAACAGGAACTGTGAGATAGAGTCAGCACAGTCAAAATAAAGTTGCTTCTTCACACAGCACACACTTAAAACCATGAACTTCACTGCCGTAAGATGTGGTGGCAGCCACCAACTTAAAAAGGTAAAGGTCAAGGGACCCCTGACCATTAGGTCCAGTCGCAAACAACTCTGGGGGTGCGGTGCTCATCTCGCTTTACTGGCCGAGGGAGCTGGCTTACAGCTTCCAGGTCATGTGGCCAGCATGACAAAGCCGCTTCTGGCGAACCAGTGCATGGAAATGGCATTTACCTTCCTGCTGGAGCGGTCCCTATTTATCTACTTGCACTTCGTGCTTTCGAACTGCTAGGTGGGCAGGAGCTGGGACCGAGCAACGGGAGCTCACCCCGTTGCAGGGATTCAAACCGCCGACCTTCTGATCAGCAAACCCTAGTTCTCTGGGGTTTAACCCACAGCGCCACCCGCATCCCAACTTAGATGGCTTTTAAAGAGAAATGGGCAGGTTCATGGAGGAGAATAAAGCTTTTCAACGCTACTAATCACAATGGCTATAAGCTACCTCCAGAATCAGAATTCACTGCAGGCTTCTGAATATCAAATACTAGGGAACAAGAGCTGGTGAGGCCTACAAAATGTCCTACTTTTTGACTTCCCAGGCACATCATTTCCATGGAAAACAGGCAGCTGTACTAGACAGGCTTTTTCTCTGATACACAGCAGGGTTCTATTAATGCATTTAAGAGATCCTGAGTATCCACTCTTGCTTTGCAGATTTAAAATAGATTGGTAGAATGTGGAGATATTCTCTCTCTCTCTCTACGTACAGGTGAAACTCGGAAAATTAGAATATCGTCAAAAAGTGCATTTATTTCAGTAATGCAACTTAAAAGGTGAAACCAATATATGAGTTGGGGCATGACATGCAAAGCAAGATATGTCAAGCCTTTATTTGTTGTAATTGTAATTATTTCTCATTAGGCGGGTCAATTATAAATGGAATGTAATTAATGAAATGTAATAGCGATGTTTATTTTTGTACTATTGTACCTATTTGTTTTATTACTGTGGATTTTCCAAAAGAAAGCATTTGTAAAAATAAAAATAAAAATAATTTTTTATAAAAATAAAAAATAAGAAGTTGCATTACTGAAATAAATGCACTTTTCGACAATATTCTAATTTTCCGAGTTTCACTTGCATAAAGCAGGTCAGGGAAGACTGATGTCAGGCTACCCCTACTGTGTCCTATGCCAACCTAGCAGTTTGAAAGTTTATCAGTGTGAGTAGGTAAATAGGTATCACTGTGGCGGGAAGGTAAACGGTGTTTCCGTGTGCTCTGGCACTCACCACGGTCCTCCGTGCGCCAAAAGCAGTTTAGTCATGTTAGCCACATGACCTGGAAAAGCTGGCTTCCTTGCCAAAAAGTGAAAACATGGACACAAAAATCTACACTTCTGACATGGGTTGCCATACGCCCAGGCACTGTTACAGATGACAGAATCCTAGGTATGTCCAGGAAATTCCAGATGTATGACAACCCTAAATTAGAGTTTACCACAATTACGTGATTCCCTCAGTGGGTGGGGGAAACCAGTACTGTGGTGCTGGTATACATTTGTAGGAGGGGACACAAGAGATGTGGCAGGGAAGCACTGAGCGAGCTGGGGAGGGATGCTGATCTTTATCTGTTTACCTGGAGGTGAAAAACGAAAGCAAAGCGGTGTCCGATATCCTCCTGATGCGATGACACTATATAGGCCTTCTGGAAGTGCAATGCAGCAGACTGGAAGTCGCAGAGCTGGAGAAGAGCTTCTGCCTTCTTCTCATACAGTTCTACCTGCAGAAAAGGACTGTCTGTGGGCGTCAAAAAGCCCCTACCCTTCCATATACAACACACAAACCAAGGGCAGCCACATCCAGATCTGTCCTGCTTTCCCCAACCCCTCCCCAATGCCAGACTGGAAGGAACACAAGGCTCAGTCTCTTACCTGGCAGGTGCTTCTCCCTTCCAGAAAGGGAAGGTTACCTAGGAGCTCTCGTCTTAGAGACTTCTTGGGAGCAACCTCTCTTTTCAGCAACTGGGAGTAGGGCTGCATGCCAATTTTGTCTGGGCAAGGCCAAATTTAGGGCAGTGCAGGTGGTTCCCCTGCAAAGGGTGCCAGCCTGAGTGAGTGCAAAATTGAAAAGATCAATAATTGAGAAGATCTATTTGGGGGTGCCAAATTTTGGCTTTGCACGTGACAAAAGTGCAAAGATTACAAAAGTCCACTCCTGGTCTGGGCAACCTTGGACAGATTCAGCTTTGGGTTTTGCAGCAAGGGTGGAGAGCTTCTGGCCATGTCCACCTAGCCCAGAATTATCTACTGTGGAAGGCTCCCTTGGCACATGAGTGGGTAGCCTTATCAAGGAGAAGGAGGCTACAATGGATGTATATTAGAGGCAGAAGACCTCCACATGCCAGCTGCTGGAACTCACAAGAGTGCTGTTGTGATCATGTTCTGCTCATGGACTTCTAAGAGGAACCCCATTTGACGCTGTGGGGAGGAGGATGCTGGACGAAATGGGCTTCTGGTCTGATCCAGCATGGCTCTCATGTTCAGTAGATGGCCTTGTGAGCCTGAACAATTCTCAACTCTACCTTATTACCTTGTTATGATTCAGGTTAAGGGCTTTGGTATAGCAGATGACAGCGTTTTCCCAATCCCTCCGAGAGAAGTATTGTTCGCCTTTATTGCAACTGTAGATGTAAAAAAGAGTTGTTATTAGCCACAGTTGTTAGCACCAGCAACACAGAAGCAGAAACATACCACTCACTTCTTGACTAGAAGCCATCTTGAAGAGCCTATAAAGAACTATAGTATGCTTCAGCCATAAACCTATTCAGGAATTTCTGCGACTCAATCAATATCAGAAGTGAGGAACATGCAGCCCTCTAGATCAGGGGTTGCCAACCTGGTCCCTCCTGCCCACTAGTGGGCGTTTCAGGATTCTAGGTGGGCAGTAGGGGGTTCTACGGCACAAGCTGAATCCTCCTTCCATCGAGCACTGGTGGGCGGTAAGGAAATTTTACCATCAAGAAAGATGCATTAGTGGGCGGTAAGTATAAAAAGGTTGACTACCCCTGCTCTAGACGTTGCTGGAATATAACTTGCAGCATCATCTCTGGCCAATGTTCATGTTGGCTATGGCTGATGGGATGCAGAGAGTCCCACGACATCTGGGGGACCACATGGTTCCAGCTCCTACTGTAGCCCTCCGGGTATTTATGAACTCCCATCTTCCCAGCCTTCTGGCTGCGCCAGATAAAGCTGACAGGAGTCCAGCATCACCTGGAGGGCACCAGGTTGGGGACAGCTGGATCAGACTGTCCAATTAGCACTGGGAAGGCTGAGTGACCTGGGACTAGTCACCACCTTTCTGCCTAGTCTACTTCACAGGGATTTTGCAAGGCAAAAGCAGAGGAATGGCGAAAGGAAACCATGCAAGCGACCCTGAGCAACCTGGAAGGAAGATGCAATTAATTAAATAAAATCACACACCAATCCACAGTCAACATAAACCATGGTTTCAAAACTGACTGCAAGCAATTGTTTCTGATTCTAGTTTGCCTGCTGACTGCAAACTATCATTTGGTGTTGTGCCCAAACTGAACACTGAGGGACCACATATAAAGGAGGGGCTTCTATCTGCTTGGGTAAAACTTGGGGAGTAATTTAGTTTAAACATGAGAACATCACGTGCCATTACGGAGAATGGCAACAGCACTCACTGCTCATCTATTTTGTTCTGCAGGATCCCTTCAAAAGTCCCCACTTTGTTGGGGTTCGTAACATGTTGCAAGGTCTTAGCAGGCCCGAAAATGCGACTGATCTTTCTCTGCCGGGCTTCCTCAAGCTTCTCTTCAGTGACTGCAGTAGGGAATAACTCCAGGTAGACTGTTGACATCTTCACTTCCTGCAGGAGAAAGAACAACCACAAAAATGAGTGAAGCCCTGCATCCTGGGAGGCAGCCCATGGTCCATCCAGCCCAGTAATGTCTACACTGACTGTCAGCAGCTCTCCAGGGATCTGGATAAGGGTCACTCCCAGCCATTCACGTAGCCAGGGGGGCAATCAAGTAAACAAGCAAAAATACATAACTGACCAATTGCATCACAGATAACTTGGTTCTGCCCCACCCTAACATAAATCCTGCCTATGCCCATGCTCCCAACCTCACCTGCGGATGCCAAAGATTGAATCTGGGACCTTTCCAGGATGGGAAAACCCTTCTTTTCGGTCTCTCATCTACTCCAGTGCCTCCCCAGCTGCCCTCTGCTAGGTTGCTGTTTGCTTCTGCTCCCAGGTGTGTCTCACCTTCTTCACCTCCTGTACCTCTTTCTCATTCTCATCCTCCTCTGACTCCATCATGCCTGGTTCCTGGATCTCCAGTTCCTCCGGTTGCTAAGCAAACACAAAAGCAAACAACCCTTCAGGTGTCCAGAAGAGGGCAACCAAAATGGTCAAAGGCCTGGAAACAATGCCTTATGAGGAACGGCTTAGGGAGCTGGGTATGTTTAGCCTGGAGAAGAGAAGGTGAAGGGGTGATATGACAGCCATGTTGAAATATATAAAAGGATGTCATATAAAGGAGGGAGAAAGGTTGTTTTCTGCTGCTCCAGAGAAGCGGACACGGAGCAATGGATTCAAACTACAAAAAGATTCCACCTCAACATCAGGAAAAACTTCCTGACAGTAAGAGCTGTTCGGCAGTGGAATTTGCTGCCAAGGAGTGTGGTGGAGTCTCCTTCTTTGGAGGTCTTTAAGCAGAGGCTTGACAAGCATATGTCAGGAATGCTTTGATGTTGTTTCCTGCTTGGCAGGGGGTTGCACTGGATGGCCCTTGTGGTCTCTTCCAACTCTAGGATTCTATTATTCTAGGTGCCGTTATTCCTAGAACTGCCACTAGAGCGGGGGCGGGGAGAGCCAGAATAAAATCTGAGCATCCTCATGTCTTTCTAGGTGATTTGAGGTTGTGTGAATATGCTTTGCACATTGCACAAAGACCATTGCGCCCCCTTTCTTTCTTTCTTTCTTTCTTTCTTTCTTTCTTTCTTCTTTCTCTCTGTCTCTCTCTCTCTCACACACACACACCTGTTAGACGAGTCCCTGATCTCCCAAGTCTTAGGTCTTGTCTGACTCGATTTGCAGTATGGGATGGTGGTAATTATAATCATTTACTTGTTTGCTATTTTTGTTGGGGGGGGGGGCTGCCCAGCTTTTTCGTAACAACGAAAGAAAGGTTCTCCACTTGCCTTGTGCTTTCTAGGCATGGGCCCAAGTGATTTTGTGTTGCCCCACAACTTTCCCCTGGAAAACCTGCATTTTACCATTGAATTGGACCAAACAGCAATCCATGGAAGACCCAATTGCTGTAAAATGCAGGTTTTCCTGAGGAAAGGCTGGGACTAAAAACAAAACCAAATCACTTGGACATGGAGTTCTAAAGCATGGGTCTGTGCCTAGAAACACGGCACAAAAGGAAGTCTGACTGAGCCCTCAGTTTTGTCTCTCTAGGATTTTCAGGCAGGGGGTTAGTGTTTGTTTTGTTATGTTTCATGTTTCATGGATTCGTTTAAAAGGTTTGATTTTTAGCTATCACATCTTGCCTCAGCGAGTTCCACAGTGCCTTGGCTGTATGGCGCAGCTCGGTTTTTTCTGGGGGTACTCAAGGGTACACAGTGGCACCCTTTTTCTATCTATCTATCTATCTATCTATCTATCTATCTATAGAAAAGCACTGTTTATCATTAACATTTACATGCCACAAATCCTACATAATTAAAAAAGGTGGTTAGATGTGCCACATAACTTTTTGTTGCTTTTAATTACGTATCTTGGAACCAACAGCGACAAGGTCTCATCTTCCACCAGCACTTCGTGGCTGCAGCTCTGAGTTTTGCACCTGGAAACTGCTTTGCACCTCCAGGTGTTAATGGGCCCGAAAAGGATCACACCCACTCCATACATTGAAAGCACTCTCATTCCATGTTCATGTACGCTACAATGGCGGCTAGGATACTGCTAGCCCAAAAGAGGAAAAGCGAGGAGACACCAACTAAAGAAGAATGGCAAGACAAATTTATGGACCATGCCAAAATGGCCAAATTAACTGAGAGATTAAGAGATAAAGACAATAGAGACTAGTTCAAAAAGGAGTGGGAACCATTTACGATGTATTTACAGAAATACTGTAAAGAAATGAGTTCACTAGCAGGAGTTGACTAAACACTTACAATTACCAAACAGAATAAAGAAAGGATCTAATTTAGAGAATACTGTACAATATTAAGATATAACCAAAAAGCAAGGGAAATGATTATGCAACAAACCAGAAGAGGAAGTTGAGGCATAGCTGCCAAGTTTTCCCATTTCTCACGAGGAAGCCTATTCAGCATAAGGGAATTTCCCTTTAAAAAAAAGGGAGAACTTGACAGCTATGAGTTGAGGGAAGTCGTAGGGGTGGAGGGGGCTATTTGGGCTTGGGTTTATATTTGAGATGGTGCTATTGTGATAAAGATAAAAATGTAAAAAATCAATAAAAACTATTTTTTAAAAGAAAGAAAGAAAGAAAGAAAGAAAGCACTTTTAACAGTCGTAGCTCCCACAAATAATCCTGGGAACCGCGATCTCTTAAGGGCACTGACCTTGCAGACATACAGTTTCCAACAACCTTTTGAAAAACTTCAGTTCCAAAGATTCTGTTAAAGGCGGTGGCATAAAGATCGCTTGTGGGAGTTTTCGCCCACAAGAAAGATGGTGCAGCACTCTTCAAAGCCCACCTAGTGACGTAGGCACACCCGGACTCCTGCGATAGGCCGCAGGCGTGGATGACGTCACATTAACAAGTGAAGGCGGTGAGCTGGGGTTCTCCTCAGACTGAGCCGGGGACCGGAAGTGTAACATCAGGGGCGTCTCCGGCAAGGAGGTGGAGGAGGGGAGGCTGATGCTGCCTTTCCGGCCCCTTCAGAAACTCCTTAGTTGGACCATGAATCGCCATGAAGAGGAACTGCGAACCGCTGGGAAGCGGGTGCTGGTAAGGGGGAGCGGGGGGGGGAGAAGTTACAAGAACGGCATATTTTGGGAGGTGTTCAGGGCAACTGCTTCCGGGTTATAAGAGCAAGCAGTCACAGGGATACAGTCGAATGAAGACATAGGGAGAGAGTCCGGTTCACGCACCACTTCCGACTTTTGGTAGGACAACCCTCCATATGCGGGGCAAGGGTGGCGGAAGTATCGAGAGGCGAATGAAATAAAAGCAAATTGGGCACAGCTGGGGATATGCCATACACTTAAAGCCTCTCACCCCCCCCAAAAAAAGGATTATGGGAATTGTAGTTTGTTTAAAAGGTGCTGGGAATTGTAGAACTGTGAGGTGCAAACTACAGCTTCCAGGATTCGAGGGAAAGAATGTATGCTGTAAATGTATGGTGTGTATGAGCCATAGCCTAATAGCTGTTGCAGGACCACAGGTTCCCCATTCCTGGCAAGGCGCCTTTGGCTTTTCACCACCTTAGCTTTTCCCTGCTTACTGTCCTTGACGTGTCTCATTTGCAGGTGGCAGGACTGGGCAATCACGGCCTGTGTGGCACCCGCCATAGTGTGGGCATGGCTGTCCTTAATCACCTGGCTACCAAGCTGAGCGTGGCTGACCAGTGGAGAAAGGACAAGCGTTGCTGTGCGGATGTGGCATTCACCAGCCTGGGAGAGGTGGAGTTGGTGCTGATGAAACCCCGTAGCTTCATGAACATCAACGGCCATTGCGTAGTCAGTGTTGGTAAGAAACAACCTTTTTTATTTTCCTTGACCTGTGCAGCAGAGCTCGCCTTGCCCCCCCTCAGACAGGTAGAACAGGTAGAAACTGACATGAGGGGAGACCCACCCATAGGGATCCTGGTTCTTACTCAACCCAGCAGAGCAGAGGTGGGGAACCCCAAGCATTTCAGCAGAGTGTAAGGCTTCCTCATTGCCTAGAATGCAAGCAGAGGTATTCTGGCTCATACCTGGAAGCAGAGCTGACCCCACTATGAGCCAAGGTGAGCCACCAAGCTTAGGTGTGGGACTTGGGGGCACCTTTCAGAGCAGCAGATTTCTGGGGTCCTTCAAGCCTCCAAGATTTGGCTATTGAGCCAGCCAGCCCACTTTTCCACTGCCTTTCCAGCCAGCTCACCTGCCTCCTCCATTAGAAATTAAGTCTACATGCTCTTTTCCCACCTCCCATTGGGAGCATCAGCAGGAGCCAAGGAGGAGGCAGCAAGTTCACTTCTCCTGCTTGGACCTAATTGAGGTCCAATTAGAAGAATGGAAAGCATGTTTGTGCCTGCCCCCCCCCCCGGTGTGTAAGTCTAGCTGCAAGTGCAATTCTGCTCCAGGCTGGTGTTTGTCTGTTAGGAACAAGAACAGCACTTCCCACTACCCACCTAAAATTTTCTCATTTTTTCTTCAACATGAGACTACCAGACATCTTTTACTTCTATTTATCTGCCCTCCAGCACCCATAGAGTTGTTACTCTGTTTTATCCTCCCAACAACCTCGTGGGGTAAAGTAACATGAGAGAACATGAGAGATGGTGGCTCAATGCAAAGCCACTTCTTCAGCCTCATAGCTGAGCTGCGATTTGAACCCACTTCAACACTCAATAGTAATACCAGCACAGTAATAGTAATAATATTTATACCCCACCCATCTGGCTGGGTTTCCAGCCACTCTGGGTGGCTTCCACAAGAATATTAAAATACAATGATTCATCAAATATTAAAAGCTTCCCTAAACAGGGCTGCCTTCAGATTTCTTCTAAAAGTCAGATACAGTGGTACCTCTAGATGTGAATGGGATCCGCTCGGGAGCCCCGTTCACAACATGAGCAGTGTGCAACCTGAAGCGCCGAATCTGCGCATGCTTGCCGCACGATTTGGCGCTTCTGCGTATGCGCGAATCACCAAACCCGGAAGTAACCCGTTCTGGTATTTCCGGGTTCGGTGCGTTCGTATCCCGTGGTGTACGCAACCCGCAGCGAACGAAACCAGAGGTATGACTGTAGTTGTTTATTTCTTTGACATCTGATGGGAAAGTGTTCCACAGGGCTGGCACCACCACGAAGAAGGCCCTCTGCCTGGTTCCCTGCAACTTGCCTTCTCGCAGTGAGGGAACTACCAGATGGCCCTTGGTGCTGTACCTCAGTGTCCGGGCAGAACGATGGGGGTGGAGACGCTCCTTCAGGTATACAGTGGTGCCTCGCTAGACGAAATTAATTTGTTCCACGGGTCTTTTCTTATAGCGAAAAATTCGTCTAGCAAATCCCATAGGAATGCACTGGATTTTTTTCGACTTTTTTTTGCCCATAGGAACGCATTAATTGAATTTAAATGCATTCCTATGGGAAACCGCGATTCGCTAGACGAATTTTTCGTAAAACGCATTCGTCTAGCGAGGCAAGCTCCGCTCGAAAAATCCTTTCGTTAAGCGGAAATTTCGTTAAGCAGGGCATTCGTTAAGCGGGGCACCACTGTACTGGGCAAAGGCCATTTAGGGCTTTAAAGGTCAGCACCAACACTTTGAATTGTGCCCTGAAACGTAAACTCTAGCGAGTCCAACACATGCACTTCTTTCTGGCATAGTCCAACACATCAGGGATGGCCCCTCTGTTGCCCTCCAGATGTTGCTGGACCACATTTCCTAATATCCTTGATCATTGGCTGTACTGATTGGTGCTGATGGAAATTAACAATAGTGGTGCAGCAATAAAACTACTAGTGTGTTTTCAAAGCTAAGCAGGGTCCGGTGTGGTTTCAAATTGGATGGAAGATCACATGTTGAGATTCCTGCATTGTAGTGGGTTGGACTTGATGACCCTCAGGTTCCCTTCCAACTCTATGATTCTATGATTCTGTAGACGGAGGGCCACAAACTTCCCATCTGTGTTCTATGCCACAGGTTGTGTTGTTCTCATTCTGCCCAGTAGAGGGCAAGCCACCCCGGTTCCTGCAATAACATGAGAGTGTAGCTGGCCAAATATTGAACTTGCATCTGGAAATGCAATTTGTTCATTGTGTTAGCCTTGAAAGAGATTTTCTCACACACAGAGATGAGGGCTTTAAGAGAGGAGCAAGTACAGATGTCATCTTTTGAGGCATTTTGAAATTCTATTGCTTGTTTGCTGATGTGAGGCAGAGTAGACTCCTGACCTCAAGAAGCCTCGCCTGGTGCTTCTGAATTGCATTGCATCTGTTTGTGGTCAAGTAGAGATCTCGGCTCCCCATTTGACTGCTGGAACTTTTTCTTTCTTTTAAAGCGGAGATGTTCAACCTGAGCGCTGAAGATATTTACCTAGTTCACGATGACCTGGACAAGTCCTTGGGAAAGGTCGCCCTGAAGCTGGGAGGCAGCGCAAGGTAACTCTTCATAATTATGCAGCTCCCCTTGTACAGAGTGCATTAATAATAATAATAATAATAATAATAATAATACCCCACTCATCTGACAGGGTTGCCCCAGCCATTCTGGGCAGCCTCCAACATTATACAAAAACATCGTAAAACTTTAAACTTTGAAAAGCTTCCCTATACAGGGCTGCCTTCAGATGTCTTCCAAAATTTTTATAATTATTTATCCCCTTGACATCTGATGGGAGGGCGTTCCACAGGTTGAGTGCTACTACCAAAAGGGCCCTTTGCCTGGTTCTCTGTAACTTCACTTCTCACAGTGAGGGAACTGCCAGAAGGCCCTCAGAGCTGCATCTCAGTGTCCAGGCTGGACAAGGGGGTGGGTAAAGACACTTCTTCAGGGATACAGGACCATTTCGGGGTTTACAGGTCAGCACCAACACTCTGAATTGTATTTGGAAACACACTGAGAACCAGTGAAGATACTTTAGGATCAGTGTTCTATGGTTCCAGTGGCTACTCCTAGTCACCAGTCTAGCTGCTGCATTCTGGATTAGTTGTAGTTTCCGAGTCACCTTCAAAGGTAGCCCCACGTAGAGCGCATTGCAGTACTGTAGTGCAAGTGGGAGATAACCAGAGCATGCACCACTCTGGCCAGACAGTGTGCAGGCAGGTAGATGGAGCTGTGTCCAGTTGGCCTGGGCACAGGTTTAACCTGTTTTAATACAAAGGGGTTTGATCTTCTTGCAAGAAGATCAAACCTATCCATTCTTAAGGAAATCAGCCCTGAGTGCTCACTGGAAGGACAGATCGTGAAGCTGAGGCTCCAATACTTTGGCCACCTCATGAGAAGAGAAGAATCCTTGGGAAAGACCTTGATGTTGGGAAAGATGGAGGGCACTAGGAGAAGGGGACGACAGAGGACGAGATGGTTGGACAGTGTTCTCGAAGCTACGAACATGAGTTTGACCAAACTGCGGGAGGCAGTGCAAGACAGGAGTGCCTGGCGTGCTCTGGTCCATGGGGTCACGAAGAGTCGGACACGACTAAATGACTAAACAACAACAATAATACAAAGGGGAAGGGCAACATGTGTATGAGATCAGTGGAGTGTGTGTGGATGGGGGACTGATGTTGATTTCTGGATGAGAAAAGGGGTGGGGTGGGGATGGAGAAGCTGTATGTCCCTCTAGAATGCTGCTGGACTTCCAACTCCCATCAGCCCCAGCCAGCATGGCCAGGGATGGTGGAAGCTGGAGTCCAGCAACATCCAGAAGGACACAAAGGCCAACAGTGGATGGTGCCAGTGCAGAGACAGCTAATTCTAATTTCATCCCCATCCTCCTCCCCCTGGAGTTCTGCAAGGACAAAAGTGAGGCTAAGGAGGAAGAAACTGACCAGCCATGCTGCCCCCTAGGCTGGTTGTAAGATGGTAAGTAGCTAGGGGCTGGCATGGGGCATGTCAAGGTTCATGGGGTTGTTCCCCATGGGGTTCATGGGGTTGTTCCCCATTTGCCCAAACCAACCAGCCTCCACTGTTCGTTTCTGACAAGGGATTCTGTGTCTTGGCAGCCACAGGACAAAGTAGAAATTTTGCCAGTGTGCCTTTTTTTTTTTACTGGAAGAGGCAATGAATCCGCCCACAGCTGTTAGATTTCTGCACTGTTAGATGGCTCTTTCAAGGCACAGTGCCTCTCTTAGGAAAAGGACAACCACCCCTGTCCTCAAACAGCTTGTTCAGCGTTTTTGGGAATCTTCTGGCCAAGAGGATGAGTATCTGACTTGCAAAATCAGACACAAGGAGTCTGGGCCATTGAGAAAATGTTTCTTGGCCCCTGTCAGGAGTAGGGTTCCTTTGTAGAGAGACTGACCAGAGGCTTAAGACGCCTTGCTTCTTTTCTTTCAGAGGTCATAACGGAGTCCGTTCCTGCATCAAGTCCCTGAGATCTGATGTGAGTTGCCGCTTTGGTTCACGCGCGTACCACTAAGGAGGACCGATCTTCATTTATTACCATGACTTGAGGTCTTGGTAGGGATCCAAGGATGGGATTCTCGCATATTAGCAGCTGTGTCTGTCTGGAGCTCAGCTTACACCGGGCGAGAACCCTTGCATGTTTCATGCTTGGCCCCAGGCCGGGGGTGGTGGAGGGAGGAGGTTATTTCAATTGGAAGCAGATGGCTGGCTGCAATCCCAGGACGCCAAACTAAAAAACATTGCGGCCTTCCTGGATTGCTGTGTCTCCTAGCTCAGCTATAGCCAAAGTTTCTGTCTAGCCAAAGGGCAAAGGCTGGAGGAGAATTTGCAAGCTTGCAAAACCCACAGAGTTGCTACCAGAGAGAATAACAGATCCTACAACTGTATAGAGGAATTATTCACAATTCCTATCAAAGGAGAAAAATTCAATCTTGTAACCAGTCCTTTGTTGGACCATACTGGTTTTATTGCTTTATTGGTATCTTTTAAAAAATGGAATGAATTCAAGACCGCTGGGTTGGCTTGAAAGCTTGTTACTTCTAATACTAGATGGACCATTGGCCTGATCCAGTAGGCTCTTCCCATATTCTTATGTTCTTAGAAGTGACGCTCCAACCCCACCCCAATAGTCTGCTGATTAGTAAAGGCAACCCCTGACCCCCTTTGTGCTGCCTGAGAGGTAACAGCAGAGTGGGAAGGAGGAGGTGGAGGGGGGGAGGTTTCTTTTTGGAAATTGCTGCCTCTCAGGGAAGATGAGTGAGGGTAGGGCAGGGATGAGAGAAGCAGCTGCTCCTCGCCCCCGGGTCTCTATCCTCTATCACTGCCTCTTAGGGTAAAATATTCCTTAGATGGACTATGCATTGTGTAAAGAAGCACTTACCTTTGTCCTGAATCTTCCAGCGTTCAGCTTGCTTGGATGTGCGAGAGTTCTAGTGTGGTGAGAGAGGGAGAAAAATCTTTCTCGCAGCACTTTCTTCATGCTAGGAACTATCTTATACACCTCTATCATGTATCTCCCCTGCCCCACACTCACCAGCAAGTGAGGCTTGGACAGGTTAAACACCAAGACTGGCAGCTGCCACTCTCAAACCATAAGAATTGGGTCCTTTCTGTTCAGTTCAAAATACGCAGCCTCAATGTAGACACGACAGCAAACTATGGTTAAGGAAGCTTAACTGTCTTTTCACATGATGACTGAAATAATCAAATAAAAAAGATCAAATAAAACCATGGTTTACAGTCATGTAGGAAACCGTACTCTGAAGCCAGTATTTGAAATTTGCAAACCATGGTTTGATGTGCTGTCTGAATTGACTGACAATCGTCACAACAGTTGCCTCACCTTGGGAGGCCACCACACCAAAGACCAGAGCTCTGAGCAGGTGGGAAATGAAAGCAAGCAACCCTGTTCTGAACTGTAGGTTGTATGGCTGTGGTTGTACATTTGGGAGCTATAACCATGGTTTGGGTTCTGAAACTCTGGTTAGGGCAAACCATGGTTTGGTGCATCTGCTGTTGGATCCAAACACATAACTGGTAAGCACCACACCTGCAATTCTGGTGTATGTTACTGGGCAGAACAAAACCAACTCCCCCCTTTATTTCTTTCTCTCTTTCTCTTCCCCCCTTCAGCGTATGGTCCGACTCAGGATAGGGATCGGCCGGCCAGTAGGAGAAGCTGCTGTGGAGCACTACGTGTTGGGCAGGTTCACCAGAGCTGAGCAGGAGATCTTACCGCAAGTCTTTGAGCAGGCAGTCACAATGTTGCTGGGACACATCCAACAGAGGAAGAGCAGCCCAGGGGCCCCGGTCACTTCTGGGGCACCAGCCAAGACACCTCTTGGGATGGAGGGCGCATAGCAATCATGAATGCTTTGGGTGTTTGTGAGCCGGTGTTCCCAGAAAGAAAGAATTTGGGGGCTTCTGATTGCCAGGATGGGCCAGAACCTGTGACCTATTAACACATCTGAACCCAGAATTACTTGGGAGTGGGATGGGCAGGCATTGCCCAAGATTGCTAAAGGGAACTGGGAGGGGGAAGGCAAACCACCAGGACCAAGCAAATGGATGTTATCAGAGAAACAGCGAGTCTAAGGCTATGGATATTCCATGTTTATGTGATCTTACCATGCATTGCCTTGCTACCTGAAGTACCCCCCCCCCAGAATCACAGCTTTCAGGGGGGAAACAATCCTTCTAGCCCTCATGAAAGCCGGGCTTCGAATTATGTGGGCAGCAAGCACCTAGTTGTCACTACGACTTCGCCTTCGGTAAAGCTGGAGTTGGAGGGTGGGGGCTTCAGTGCTTTTCTTTGTACCTTGCCCCTCCATGATGGGAGAACAAATAGTGCAAAATAAGAAAATGTATGTTTAATTTGCATAATTTCTTCTTTTATCTCTCCTCCCCCCCCCTTAGAACATTGAGTCAGGGTGTGATTTACCAGTTTTATCACTGGAGTGGCCTGCTTACCACTCTGAGTAATGGGGTGGAGGTCCAAAGTTCGCTTTCTCTCGCCTATGCCTTTCAGCTGCCTCAGAGCAAGTTCCCACTCAGAAAAGCCCAGATATTAACCCTTCTTTTGAGTTACATAGCTGGCTGAGGGCTCCACCTAGGACAGGGCCGGGAACCCTCAGTCCCAAAAGCCTCTTGGGCCTCTTTATCTGTCCCTTGAACCTCTCTGCAGACCACTCTCTCTTCCCCCAAGCTTCACCACCCTTGCTGTGTTTTTGCCTGGCTGGAATGTGCCCTTGAACCTGTGGCAATGCTTCTTTCTTGTCTAGGCTGTGGGTAGAGTCATAGGCAATGTCTTCCCATGTCTTTGCTGGGTAAGTCAAGCGCAGACAGCAAAACAGGTTAGTGTGTAGAATAGGAATTGTTGACTCGGGCCCAAACTGGGTCCAGATATTGCTGGACACCCAATTCCCATCTTCCCTGACCACTGGCTGCCACCGGAGACACCTCACTGGTTTCCTGTGAGGATAAGACAGGGCGCGTAATTTCTTGTCCCAGATCTCCAAGCCTAGTAATTCCCAAGCTGTGTAGCATGAGAGAAAGTGGGTATCTTGCGGGGTACCATGAAGAAAACGTGAATGGAATAATTTTTAAAGCTTTTTGTGAGCTTCCAATGTGCTCACCCGTAGACGAGGCTCCCTGATAATGCCCAAAACAGGAGGGGGGGTTCAAAAGAGTCCGCCCCTCTTTTCTTTGGGGGTAGCCTTTATGGCCAAAGAGTAGCAGGTGGGGTGTTACTTGTTTTTAAATGCTTTGTATATAGAAATAAAACAGTTTCCTCACACCTCTAAAGAGCAAACCTTGAGTATAAGGGTTGAATTGTGTGTCTTCCACTTTAATTCAGAAAGGAAGGTGGGAGCATATATCCGCTACCAGAAAGGCCAGGGGCCTCCTATCCTATCAGGATCCCACTTTTGCAAAGACCTGTTGTCATGCAGGAGCAGTGTGGTGGCCTTGCCCTAGGAAATTCACCCAGCCTCGGAACTTGGTTGGGTTAGGGGGCCACTTGTGCCTCCTGCTTTGTTTGCCTTCCGTCTCTGACTCAGAACAGCTCAGTGGCTCTGTAACTTTCCTCAGACCATTCTGCACTGACCTACTGGGATATAAAAGTCCTCAGAATTCCACCCTGAGTATTGTTATCTCTTTGAGGGATAGGTGCTGATGCAAAATGAGAATACTGGATAAAAGGGTTGCTTCTCCATCCACTATTCCTCAGTTGGTTGCTGTGTAGCCAGTTTCTCGCAGACAGCTTTCTCTTGTGGCTTGGACTCTTCCTCTTTCGCCTCTGTTCTCCACGCTGTTATTAAAGGCTATGGGGAAAAGGCCAGGTGTTCAGGCTAGGGATGTTAAATCCACACCCCTCACAATTTCACAGGTGAAAACACGGATAAATGTACTCATAAAAACAGGACCAGCCCAATACATTTCAGCTCCTGAGGCAGAGGAGAAGGGTAGTTCTCCACAAAGCGATCGGAAAGAATAGCTCCTGGACACCTTTATTTATTAGGCTCATTTATATACATTTATAGAAAATTCGAGAATGGTTTGGAATTTTTGTTGTTTTTTAAAAAAAAGAAAAGAAAAAAGGTGGGAATCTGGGCCAGCCTACCCTACTTCATTGGGTTGTTGTGAGGATAAAAACTACAAGCCCCCCGAGTTCCTTGGAAAGGGTATAAAAGGTGGGATAGAAAAGTAGAAATGAATGAAAATAAAACAAACACTAGGCTATGTGTGGCCCATACAGCTCTCTCACCCCAACAGAAGGGAATGGCTTGTTAGGTCACATCCGTACCATTCATTTTTAAAGCAGTATTATACCACTTCAACAGTCGTGGCTTCTCCCCAAAGCATCCTGGATACTAGTTGTTAAGGGTGCCGAGATTTGTTAAGGAAGAGAACCATAACACATGGAGGCTCCCAGGAATCTTTGGGGCAGCCATGACAGTTTATTTGTTTACTATTAAATCCCACCTTTTATCCAAAGAGTTCAAGCTGGCATACACACTTCTCCCTGTCAGTTTTATCCTCGCAACTACCCTGGCTGAGAGACCGGTGGCAGCAAATTCCATGGATGTCAGGCATTATTGCTCCAGCCTTCATTCCTGCAAGTTGCTTCCTGGAAGCCATGCTGTTGCCTAGGTTTTGGTTATTGCTTCCCACCTGGGAGCCAATAAGCCTGATTCCCCACTCACCTCTGTGGCACTGGAGTAAGGCCGGACTGTATCCTCACGGATCTGGGAGACGTTGCTCAGAGACGGCATACTGTGGACAACATGATTCCCTTTGATCTTGGCAACATTTGTGTGTGACGTGAAGCGGGCAGGCTTGGTAGCAGAGAGGCTGCGAAACAGATATCTACAGTTCTACACCAGTTTGCAAATTTGCTTATTTATTTTGCAAAACATTCCTGTGGAAATTCAGCAGCATTTTCCTGCCAATTTCCCCTAACACTCAACATTTCTACATGCTATTTTGCCTAACCCACACATTTTCCCAGAATGCTGCTGTCTAATGTTCATTTTGTGCATATACAGCTAATGTATATGCTGTTTCTACGCACGCTTTGCTCTCTTGAACATGTATTTTTGGCTGGATAACTACACTGCAGAATTGAAAGAAGCCTGAATTTTGAAGAGTGGTGGCTGGGTTTCGGTTCATGCATTGTTTCAGAAAGTGCAAGTTTCAAGGTTGTTCTGAGGCAGCAATGGAGCCCATCTAGGCTTGTAGAAACAAAACCCATGTGCTGGAAGAAGTGTGGCGATGTGACCTCCTTTTTCCATACATGATGGGGGTACACAGTAGCACGAGAGTTCTGGGATAAGACATTTGAATCACCCGTACATCTTTGGAGCCTTTGCACTCCTCACTAGACATTAACATGCATAAGGAGCCAATCTGCATTTTATTAACAGCAGCCAGGCTTGTAACGTTTGGGAAGTGGCAATTTCAGATCAAGGCATTGAATATAGAATTTTGGCAACCTGTGGCTCCCCACCTTTTTTTGCATGCGCTAATAAAGGAGAGAGACCTTTTCATCCTCTTTCATCTCAGGAACGCCTGTGGATACGATTATGTACAGGTGAAACTTGGAAAATTAGAATCTCGTCGAAAAGTGCTTTTATTTCAGTAACGCAACTTAAAAGGTGAAACCAATATATGAGATACATGCATGATGACATGCAAAGCAAGGTATGTCAAGCCTTTATTTCTTGTCATTGTAATTATTTGTCGTTAGGCGGGTCAATTATAAATGGAATGTAATTAATGAAATGTAATAGCGATGTTTGTTTTTGTTGATTCGTGTATTATTGTAACTATTTGTTTTATTACTGTGGAATTTCCAGAAGAAAGCATTTGTCAAAATTAAAAGGGGAAAAAATATAATGTTGCTTTACTGAAATAAATGCAGTTTTCTTCGATATTCTAATTTTCCGAGTTTCACCTGTATATTGTATTGCTTCCTTTCGCTAAGTAGCTCTGCCTGTTTGCCATTTTACAAGAACCTAACAGGTGGTTGCACCCCTTCCAACCCTCATGGATCTCATTCCCTTTCTCTCTTACCTGCTGCTCTCTGTGGTGGTAGGCTTGAGCACCTTGCTCTCTACATAGAGAGTCCGGAGAAGCTGATTGGCTTCGATGCGTGCAATGCTTCTGTTCAGGAGATTCAAGGTGGCCTGCAGCACATCATTGCGCCTTAAGTGGAACATCACGTCAAAGTGGCCATCCTCATCCTCATCAGATGGGCGTTCCTGTGGGAGTGAAGAGGAAGAGCGTGGCTGCAAAACCCTCTTAGATTTCCACCATATTTGTTTCCCACACTTCAAATAAAATGCAAAGTTTGAAGTGGGCAAGGACGTGATCCCAGTGTGCCTAGCCCAAATGCTTACAGTAAGTGGACAGTTTAAGTTAGTTCCTAGAATTGTAGCCAACTCCTTACTCAATGCAGGATCTACAAAGAAGGAGATTAGCAATAGTTTGTCTTTTGCTGTTCACAGAATGGAAGATGGCAGGATCTCCTCTATGGAAAGATGGTTTCAGGCACCAGGCCTGTTGGCAAACCAACTCTGTGTTACAGATATTTCTGCAAATGTGACATGAAAGCTGGAAACATCACCCCCACAGTGTGGGAATCCCTTGCACACGACCACAGTGGCTGCAGACAGACAGACAGACCGTACATCCTTAGCAGTAACCAGAGAAGGAATGACTGCAGGGAGGAGCACAGAGAGAATAAATGCCCGGGTGCATCTGCAGACGCACAACTGGACGCCTTCCTCTGCCCCAGCTGCAACAAAACATGTCTCTCCCATATCAGTCTCCACGGCCACATTGTAACTGTCCAATGGTTTGACTTCACCACCAAATGCGCACTCTTCCATTGTCTCCTGAGACAGACAACTCAAATGCAAATAGATGCAATAATGACCCATAAAAATCTGCCAAAGCTCAACTTGGATTTGCTTAATGCAGCAAAAGGTCTCAAAACCCTCCCAACAGTGTCCCTATATTCCCAGAAGCTCACCAGTAGCACTTCCTTGAGGCCCTTCGCAGTGTGCCTGAGGATTCTTTCAGCGTTCAGCCGCAGCTCATGCTCCTCTTCAAGGGCCTTGGCTTGGCTTTCCTCTTCACTGCTTTTCCGTTCCATCTCCTTCCTCTGCTGGGTCAGCTCCTCTCTGGGGCAGGAGAAGGCGAGACCAGGAACAGAAACAATGCAGTTAGTCAACAACCAGCAGCCCCTAACCAGGAAAGAAGCCTTGGGGGTCCTGGGCAGTTAGTTCAGTGAATAAACTGGCTCTGCTTTCGGCTTGGCTATTTAACTTAACATGCTGCTATTATTTTCTGCCTTAGACACATCATGTAGTTGAAACAAAAGAGAAAAATTCCTTCCAGTAGCACCTTGGAGACCAACTAAGTTTGTCATTGGTATGAGCTTCCGTGTGCATGCACACTTTTTCAGATACCAAGAAGTGTGCATGCACACGAAAGCTCATACCAATGACAACTTAGTTGGTTGGTTTAAAATGTGCCATCACGGGAAAAGGATGAATTAGAGATATTAACAGGTTTGAAGATATGTCAAAAAGTAAAGTATTTGGGCATTTGGATCACCCCCAAAAATATAAACCTTTTTCAAGACAATTATACGAATCTTGAAATCTGGAACAGGTTAAAGCTCTCATTTCTGGGTAGGATTTCTGTCATAAAGATGAATGTCCTTCCTAAATTAATATTCTTATTTTAATGATTCCAGTGCTGGGTGAAGCGGGCTGTCTCAAGACTTGGCAAAGAGAGATCTCTTAAGTTTTTGTGTGAGGGGGGAAAACCCGGGAGATGGTTTACAATGAGATTTTAAAAAAAAAATATAAGGTGACTCTTCCAAAAAACCAGAAGCATTTCTCTTAGGGATAACTGGGACGGATATTCCAAAAAGGCAGTTGAACTTATTTTTAAATGCAACGACGGCAAAAATCATGAGATGAGGTGATAACCACAAAAGAAGAGGGACAGTTAAAATCGATGTAATATGCCGAACTTGGCAAATCTAGCTATGAGAATTAGAGATTAGGCAGATTTTTGAGGAGGATTGGAAACATTTTGTAGAATATTTAATGAGTTACTGTAAACATAAAAACACAAGTAGGATTTGAATGAAGAACAGCAGTTAAACATGTACAGTATTTGGGAACAAGTGGCAAGGATAGGGCACAGATTAACTACCGGTATAATGTGCAGCAATATTAGAAAATATGGGGAGACCATGGAGGGGGGGAGGGGAAGTCAAACGGTAAATGAATATCAATTGGGAAATATGTAATTTGTTTTAAATTTGTAAACTTTTGAAACTTATATTAAAAAATTGAAGACTCCAATAACTGAACTACCATTTTAAGCCTGCCTGGACAAAGCTTGTTGCATCTGTTACTCTTCAACAAGTATTTTGCGCGAGTAAATGTTATTTTTCCAGAGAGAGAGAGAGAGAGAGAGAGAGAGAGAGAGAGAGAGAGAGAGAGAGAGAGAGATGCCTGTACTAACTTTAGCACCATGTTCTGCTGCTCCAGCACCTCGTTGGTCTCCTGTGTTTGGGCCATGACCTTCTTCATCTCCATGTACTCTTCCACCTGCGCCTGCAGTTCCTTGCACTTGCTGGTAAGCATCCAGATCATCTGTGTACCAAATATGCACATGTGAGCACGCCTGTTACATACACAGGGGATCAGCAGCCTGCATTCTGAGTGTGGAAAGGCTCAGCACCATTTGAATGTAATCTAGTAACTAAAACCAGCTTCCCCACAACCCGACGCCCTTCTGGTAATGTTGGACTCCAACTCCCATCAGCCCCAGCCAGCATGGGCAAAGTCTGGGATGGTGGGAGTTGGAGTCTAGTAACATGTGAGGCACAAGGTTGGGAGGTTAGATTTATCATAATTTTATTTTATTAAATATCTTTATTATACCTTTAGCTTAGACACCTGGGCCTATTAGCCGGGTGGATTTACTCATGTGGTGCACAAAAGCATCAACCCTGGATCATGCCACTGGCTCTTGGTATCCTGGTGAGCAGAAAATGCAACACGGAAGTCAGCTGCTGTTTCATGGATGGTCAATGTTTCAAAGGGTCAGATGTTTTGGACTACAGTTCCCATCACCCCTGACCATTGACCATGGTGGTTGAGGCTGATGGGAATTGTACAGAGGTGTCATGGTCCAAGGCTGCCCGATCAGCATGAAAGGGGAGCTTTCTAGCCACTGAAAATAAGGATTCTCGCCCTTTGTGCTGATTGGAGCCACAGAGGATGGACTACCAGGGTCACTCTGGAGAAGGAAGGACATAAAGGAGAATAAACTTGACAGCCATATGTCAAGAATGCTTGGATGGTGTTTCCTGCTTGGCAGGGGGTTGGACTGGATGGCCCTTGTGGTCTCTTCCAAGTCTAGGATTCTAGGATTCTATGAGAAGTTTGGCATGCTCCAAAGCTAAGCATTTGGCAGCACTGAAAACAACAGGAGCTTCAGTTTCAAGAGAATGGTGTGCAAGTTCTGTTACGTACAATGGAACTTCAGGGAAAGCACAACTCCAAAAGTAGCTACTGGAGCACTCCAAATAATTTGTCCAGGTACATGATCAGAATACAGTAGATGTAGCTGGAAGTCAGTGCATGGAGGTTCTCACTGATGGTTGCAATGCATCCTAATTCTTATTATTGTAAGAACGTAAGAGTCTGCAGGATCAGGCCAATGGCCCATCAGTTCCAGCATTCTGTTCTCACAGTGGCCGACCTAAAGGGAAACCAGAAAGCAGGGCCTGAGCACAAGAGCAACTTCCCCCTCCTGAGCTTTCCAGCAACTGGCATTCAGAAGCATCGCTGCCTCAAACTGTGGAAGCAGAGTGTGGCCATCCTGCCTAGTAGCCATCGATAGCCTTCTCCTCCCCCCATGAATTTGTCCAGTTCTCTTTTAAAACCATCCAAGTTGGCGACCATCACTGCCTCCCGTGGAAGCAAGTTCTAGCCAAATGCCACATGATAAAGTGAACTACAGTATCTTTTAAAGATGATTGTATAATCATAGAAGTGGATGCAGCTGTGAAGTTGTGTGGTCGTGACTACTTTGAAGGGAACTTCATGCATGAAATATACTCGGAGTCAAGAGTGAATTTCATGCTCTTTATTCAGCTCATAGTCATCAAGGAGGAGAAGAGAAGACGAATGGCTCTTTTCCCCAAACCATCTGCTTATATACATTATTTACACAATGGGCCTTGCGTGATTGGCTACTTCAGGGCTACACCTGTGGGCCAATTATATTGTGGATTGACTTCTGCCTGCAGCCTGATTGGCTGCTCCTACAGGCCAATCAGGTAGCAGATTCACTTCTGCCAGCCGCCTGATTGGCTGCTCCAGCAGGCCAATCAGGTTGCGGATTCACTTCCACCTGGAGTTGGATTGGGTAGCTCCCGCTGATTCTGAATCCTATTGTTCTAGGATTCAGCTCAGTACATAACACCCCTCCCCTCTAAGTTACAGTCCTGCCCGGGAAGTTGCATTCGTAGTCCCCAAGGTCTGCTGGCCGCCTCCGTGTGCGTTGTGGCCTGGGGTGTTCCTTGGTCAGGGGTTCTGGTTCTGGCTCGTGTTCCGAGGCTGCTGGCTGTGCCAGGGCTGTCTGGTCTGGCGCCACTGAACCACTAGGTTGTAGCTCTGGTTCCGGTGTCCTTCCAGCCTCGGGGCGCCCCTCTGTGCCTACTGCTTCTGCTTCCCCTGCCCACCCCTCTCGCTCTACAGGCCTCACTGCCCTGCTGTCCCCTTGGGACCCCTCTGTCCCGCTCTCCTCCCGGGTTCCTCCTGGGAATCGTCGCCGTAGCTGGTCGCAGTGGCGGCGCCAACATTGCCCCCCTTCCGTTAGTACCTCGTACGACACGGGACCGGTCACCTTGGTGACTGTGGCGGGTACCCATGCTGGGCCTGCCCCAAAATTCTTTGCATACACTGGGTCCTGTGCCACAAATGTCCGGGGGTTCCTGCCTTTCCCCACCACTACCTCATCCTGAGCTCTGTCGGGGTGAAGTCGGTCCAGTCTAGTTGCAAGGCGCCGGCCCATTAGTAATTCAGCTGGGCTCCGGCCCGTCGTTGTGCTTGGGGTGCTGTGCTGTGCTAGAAGAAATGTGGCAAGGCGGTATTCCCAGTCCCCTTGTGTCATGCGGCGGAGGCTGTCCTTGGTGGTCCGCACCATGCGCTCCGCTTGGCCATTGGTGGCAGGGTGGAATGGTGCTGAGCGGATGTGGCGGATGGCGTTCTGCGCTGTGAAGGTCTGGAACTCCTCTGACGTGAATGCGGTTCCATTGTCCGAGACGAGGGTGTCAGGGAGCCCGTGGGTCGCAAACAGCTTACGTAGTACCCGGATGGCTGCCGCCGTAGAAGTGGATGGTACCAGTGCGACCTCCAGCCATTTGGTGTAGGAATCCACCACTATGAAGAATGTTTTCCCCTGGAAGGGGCCAGCGAAGTCCACGTGCAAGCGTGACCATGGATGTCGGGCGGACTCCCAGGGCTGGACTGGGGCCCTTGGGGGATCCGGGCGGGATTCTTGGCAGGTCTGGCAGTGTTGGACCCAGGCCTCTATCTCTCTGTCAATCCCCGGCCACCACACATAACTCCTGGCAAGGGCCTTCATCCTCACTACCCCTGGGTGTGTCTCGTGTAGGGCTGTGAGGACCCTTTTGCGGAGGGGCTGGGGAACAACAACCCTGCTTCCCCATAACAGGCACCCCTTGTGGGCCGACAGTTCATGTTTGCGGTTTGTGTAGCCAGCGAATTCTGGCCCGGGGCTGCTGCTGGGCCATCCTCGCCACACCCAGTCCAGGACCCGGGAGATGACCCTATCTTTTGTGGAATGGTGCGCAACTTCTTGTGCCTGAATGGGTCGGTCGGGAAGCAGCTCCAGGGTCATAACCTCTTGCGCAGGCGCTGGGTCGGGGCCTGTTTCTGGTAGTGGTAGCCTGCTGAGGGCGTCTGCGTGGCCCATCGCCTTCCCAGGGCGGTGGATTAGTGCATACTGGTAGCCGGCAAGGAAAATTGACCACCTGAGGACACGTGGAGACAACACTTGGGGGGTCTGCTTCTCAGGGGCAAACAGGCCAAGCAACGGCTTGTGGTCAGTCACTATGGTAAAGGGCCGCCCGTACAAGAAATCATGGAATTTTTTTACGCCCTTCACGATTGCCAGACCCTCCTTGTCAATCTGTGAGTAGTTTCGTTCGGCTGCAGCAAGCGTCTGGGAGAAGTATGCCACCGGCACCTCTCTTCCATCCGGGAGTTGGTGTCCCAGGACAGCGCCGATGCCATAGGGAGAGGCGTCGCATGCCAGCACCACTGGCAGCCTCTCGTCGAAGTGTGCTAAGACCGAGTTCGAGACGAGCAAGTCCTTGACTGCCTGGAATGCGGCCCTTTGTCGCTGGCCCCACACCCAAGGGGCCCTTTTATCTAGGAGTCTGTGTAGGGGCTCCGCTACCGCTGCCTTATGGGGAAGGAAGGCATGGTAAAAGTTCAATAGTCCCAAGAATGACTGAAGTTCGGGCTTGCTCTTGGGCGCTGGGGCCTCACAAATGGCCCGTACCTTGTCACCGGTTGGATGGACCCCTTCTGCGTCCACCTTAAATCCCAGAAAGTCCACCTGCGGCACTCCCAGTAAACACTTTTCCCGCTTCACCTTGAGGCCCGCCGTCTGGAAACGGTGCAGGACGGAGCGGAGGCGGTCCTCAAATTCCTCTGGTGTGGGCCCGGCGATCAGTACATCATCGAAGAAGGGGGTGACGCCAGGAATCCCTTTAAGGAGAGAGTCCATTAGATTCTGGAATATGCCTGGTGCCACGCTAACGCCAAATTGCAGTCGCTTAACTCTGAATGCCCCTCTGTGCGTCACAATCGTCTGAGCCTCTGCTGTGGCTTCGTCCACAGGCAACTGTTGATACGCTTGGGCCAAGTCCAGTTTGCCAAAGATTTTTGACCCAGCCAGGGTGGCGAGGACATGGCTGACCACTGGCACTGGGTATGCATGGGCCGTGAGAGCCTTGTTTATGGTGCATTTGTAGTCTGCACAGATGCGGACCGAACCGTTAGGCTTGACGGGTGTGACAATTGGAGTTTCCCAGGGGGCGTTGGGCACCGGCTCCAGCACTCCTTGCTCCACGAGCCGGTCCAATTCCTCGTCTATGCGGGGTTTCAGGGCGAACGGGACCCGGCGGGCCTTGTGCCTGATGGGTCGTACAGCGGGGTCTAGCTGTAGGGCAATGGGGGGTCCTGTATATCGTCCCAATGCCCCATCGAAAACCCCTGGAAACTCTTTGCATATGGCGTCCACGTCCACTTGTAAGCTAGTGCGGTTCACCCCGGTAACAGCTAGCCCCAGAGGTCCAAACCATGCCAGTCCCAGTAAGCTAACGTAGGGGCCCTTAACTACCAGCAAGTCCAATTGTTGCTTTCGCCCTCGATATTGCACCCTGAAGGTCCCCACCCCCATAGTAGGGACCTTACGTTTCTGGAAGTCCCGGAGGGTGAATGGGGCCGGCCTTAGTTTGGGACCCCCATTAGGGCACAGTTCCCTTAATGTTCGGGCCGAGATTATGGATAGAGTTGAACCCGTGTCCAGCTCCATGCGGCATGGGGCTCCCTCTATCTGTACCTCTATATAAATTTTCTCTGTGCTGGGATGGGGCAACTGGAATACCTGGTAGTCCGTGATCTCCGTCGAGTTGCCTTGGTGCATGGTGCCGTGTGACCTGGGGCTCCTGGGTCGGTCATCTGATGCTTGTCGACGGGTGAGTCGAGCCCGACACACCCGGGCGATGTGTCCCAATTTTCTGCACTGCCTGCACTCTGCGTTGCGGAAACGACAGGTCCTCCTCTCGTGGTTCTCCCCGCAGCTTGCACAGTTCCCTCCTTCTCGTCGAGGCTGCTGTGGTGTGTGTGCTGCTTGAGTGCGCCGCTGTACTCGGTGTACTTCCTCCCTGTCAGATTCGGATTCGTCGGTGAGGTCTTCGTGGTAGACCCTCGGTTGGGATGGCGGGGCCGGTCGTGCCTCTTGCGTTGACCTCTCGGCGGCTTCGGTTGCCAGGGCTTCCTCCAGAGCAATCTGGAATGTGAGGTCTTTTTTGGCGTAGAGGCGTCGTTGCAACATCTCGTCCCTCAGGCCACCGACAAGGCGGTCACGAAGCATGTTCTCCAACTCTGAGAAGTTGCATAGCCGGGCGGCTTGGCGGAGGGAGGTCACAAACCCAGTTATGGTTTCCCCCGGGGCTTGCCGCTTTGCGTAGAAGGCATTTCGGCAAGCTACCACCGAGGGCTGTGGTGAGAAGTGCTCCTTCAGCCGTTCCATTATTGTTTTGTAAGAGACGGTAGCGACATCTCTAGGTGCAAGGAGAGCCCGGGCGATTTCAAACGTCTCCTCTCCACAGACGCTGAAGAATGTCGCCCTCTTCATGGCATCGTTGGTGACTTCTTTTGCTTGCAGGAGGAAGTTGAAACGGGCGGCGTACCCTTCCCAGTCTCCTGATGCTGGTTTGAATGGCGAGAAGCTGCTGTCGGTTGCCATTCTGGGTTCCTTGGGTCCTGGAGCTGAAGCCTGGATGCACGGTGCGATGCAGCGGTGCAGCAGGTGGCGGTGCTGCGGTGCAGTGCGTGGTGGCGGTCAGCTCAGCAGGATCCCATCCTCGTCGCCAGTGAAATATACTCGGAGTCAAGAGTGAATTTCATGCTCTTTATTCAGCTCATAGTCATCAAGGAGGAGAAGAGAAGACGAATGGCTCTTTTCCCCAAACCATCTGCTTATATACATTATTTACACAATGGGCCTTGCGTGATTGGCTACTTCAGGGCTACACCTGTGGGCCAATTATATTGTGGATTGACTTCTGCCTGCAGCCTGATTGGCTGCTCCTACAGGCCAATCAGGTAGCAGATTCACTTCTGCCAGCCGCCTGATTGGCTGCTCCAGCAGGCCAATCAGGTTGCGGATTCACTTCCACCTGGAGTTGGATTGGGTAGCTCCCGCTGATTCTGAATCCTATTGTTCTAGGATTCAGCTCAGTACATAACAATGCACTTCTGAATTACCCACTGTGTTATTGGAGTTGGAGTCTAACAGCTTTTGGAAGAAGGCACCATGCTGGCCACCCCAAGCATAAATTGTGGCCCAGCCCTGCACTTTTGCAAAGGACAATTCTTACCTTCTGGTTGCTGAGGCTGTTCTGTGCCATCTTTGTCTCATTTTCCTCCAGCAGCTCCAGCTGCTTCAGAGCTTCTGAGTGAGCCTCCTTGAGCCGTTCATTCTCTTGGAGGAGCTGGAGGCTCTGCTCAGTTATCTTGGTCAGCTGGAAGCTGATGGTGACATTCTCCCGGATGGTGCGCTTAGTGGTCTCTGCCATCTGGCTGTGGGCCACCTTGCGGAACTCAGCAGCCACCGCATTCACACGGTGCATCATCTCCTTCTTTAACCTGAGAGAGAGGGAAAGGAGGGATCACTATACCAGCAGGGAGCTGGATCAGGACAAAGGCCCAACTCATCCAACATCCTGTCCTCACAATGGCAAACCAGGTGTCTGTTTTCATGCATTTCTGCATTACAGGATTCAAGGAATTTGCAATCCAGGAAATGACAAAATATACATTTTTTAAAAATCACACTGTTGTCCTATAGTAGGGGTGGGTAACCTTTCAACAGCTATGGCCATTCCTGGACCGATAAAGACTTGCCACCGTAGTTCATGCACTGGTTACTTCAAGACTGGATTTCTGCCATGTGCTCTATGTGGGGCTTCCCTCACACTCCATCTGGAAGCTGCAGTTAGTGCAGAATGTTGCAGCGCGGTTGCTGACGGAAGTGAGGCCTTGTCAGCGTATAAGAGCCGTGCTCAGAGCTCTGCACTGATTGCCAATTTGCTACCAGGTCAAGTTCAAAGTGCTACTATTAGTACATAAAGCCCTTAACAACTTGGAACCAGCTCACTTGAGAAATCGACTTACCCCACATGGGCCCACTTGACCACCATAAGTGCCAAGTTATCCCTTTTTTAAAGGGATTTTCCCTTATGCTGAATAGGCTTCCTCGCGAGAAAAGGGAAAACTTGGCAGCTATGTTGACCACTTCAGTCAGCAAAACAAGTGCCACATAATACCTGTTCTGCATTTGTAAGAAATCGATCACAACACCTACACTTTGGAACTCCCTGCCTCTTGAGATTAAGCTGGTGCCTTCAATGTACTCTTTTTGACGCCTGCTGAAAACATTCCTGTTGCAACAACCCTATCCAGATGCTTAGAAAGGAGAGGCAATTTTAATCTGTTCTGGTAATTTAACTTTCATATGTTTTAAAGTAGGGTTGCACATTTTTCTTGATTTTACTGCTTTATTTTTTGTAAACCACTTTGAGGGTTTTTTGTGGGGTTTTTTTTTTACAACCGGTGAAATAAATAAGAAACAAAAAGAAAGGTTGTCTTCAGCAAGCCAGGTATTGCCTGCTCTGACAGGCACTGGCTCCCCAGGTCTCTCACACCACTTGCTACTTAGTCCCTTTAACCAAGGATGCCGTATACTGAATCTTGGTTATATTAGAACCCCTGATCTGTACTTATCACAATGGGGATGTCTGGGTTTGCATAGGCAGGCCACCTCAGCAGAGCACGTCTCCACCCCTGGGCCCACCATCTTGCCCGTGGCTCTTCTCACTATTCTGCCATTATATTGCTGATAGCTCCAGTTGGCTGAACCATGAGGTAATTGCAAATAAATAAATAAGAACAAGAACAACACAGGTCTGCAAAGCCTGTAGCCGGCATGAGTTCCACCCTACAGAACAGCTGACACAATGGCCCCCTTGGCCAACCCCAGCCTTCAACCTGGTGTCCCCCAGATGTTTCAGACTACAACTCACGCCAGCCCCAGCCAGCTGATGGGAGTTGTAGTTCAAAGCATCTGGGGGGGAGGCACTAGGTTGGCGAAGGCTGGTCACCCCCCCCCCCACAGCACACACCTCTCTTTATCAATCACAGCTTTCCTCTCCAGGTTATAGATGTATTCCTTGTGGTCTTCTGCTTGCTTCTTCAGTTCCGCCTCGAGTTCAGAAAACTTCATCATGATCTCATCTTTGTGGATCCTAAAATCCTCCAGGGCAGCCAGCTTGCCACCTAGCGACCAGAAATCCTGACTTTAGTCTTGGTGCCTAGGATTACGTGCACACACACACACACACACACACACACACCTTCAGGTGTTTTGCGCAACAACTCCCATAGGTCCCAGTCCACACACTGGGGTATGAGCAGAGCCAGCTCAATATGTTTTGCTACCTGAAGTGAACAAGAAAACAGTGCCCATCCCTGTAACCTGCTATGCAGAGGTAGACTGCCCCTGAACCTGGGTGTTCTTGTTTCTTTCCCATTGGTTTTCTAAGTACAGAGAGCCCAGCCGGGCAGGCAAGTGATCAACTTGGCTGCCCATTTGAGGCAGCCTCCATGTGCCAGGATTGTACCCGTTTGCCCACTCCCACCCCTTGCCCACGCCTGCCTCCATCTGACCCTCTGCCACCCAAGCGACCGCACCTCAGGAGTGCCATGGAGAACTTTGTGCCTTCACCCAGGTATTGCACCTGGCCTGACCGCCTGACTCACCAGGGCAGCTGCCACCCATCCCCGCACCCCTCTTAGTCTGTTTGGGATGTAACTCCTTCCTTGTGCCCAGTTGTTAAAAGGAGGTCTCAGCAGGGGCAAGATAGAGAGGGGCAACCATGTCCTTCTCCTTGACTCCACCCCCTGGAGCATTTCTGTGGTCTCTGCAGGGCAGAGAGGCAGGTGGGGGCCCCAATCCAAACCTGCCGCCCCTCCCAACTCTGCCGCTGAAGCAACTGTCTCATCAAGGCTCATGGTAGTGCCAACCTAGGTGGGGCGGGCGATTGATAGGAGACACACATCCTCTTGTGCTCGGGTGGTGCTTTTCCGACTACATAGCCAATGGCATTTGCAGCCTGGATTGTGGAATTATGTACACATAGATTAAGAACAGCAGAAGTACATGCCCTGGTTTTACCTTCAGTATGCTTCAGAAGCTTGTTGTTAACTGAAAATAGAGTTCAAAAGTGCTGCAGATGCAAGCCAGGCACTGTCCTGGAAAGCAACTGAAAGCAATTCCTTTCTAGTGTGCTATACACAGGCACACTCCACCTGTGGAGCTAAGCAGAGGAGCCTAAACCTCCTTCCCCTTTGCTTTTTTTTCTTCCCAAAAAGCGGCCTGGCAGCCTTACTGAGGTTCATATTCTCAGAAGTCAGCTGATCCTTGGTCTCCTGGAACTCGTGCCTCAGCTGGCCTAGCTGGGCCTCAAAGGCATCCTTCTCCGTGTCTTTGGCCTGCTGGAGTAAGTGGAGCTGCTCCGTCAAATCTGCAATCTCGTCGACCCTCTGGTTGAGCGTCTTCTTCAGAAAGGACACAATCTCTTTGTTGTCATGGAGCATCTTCTCGTATTCATTGCGGAAGAGCTCCTCGGTCACCTGCATCTCGTCCCATCTCTTCTGGTACCTAAGCAAAAGAAGATCAGTCAAGAGGCAGGAACCCAGAACCCATTCCAAATGTGGTGGGTTGTAACCGAAGGTGGCCATGGGTGTACTCCAAGTACGGTTCACCTTGGGCACCACCTTAGCATGCAGGAATCCAGCCTCTGCTCCAGTTGTGTGGTTGCTCCTTCTGCGCAGTGGGGCCCCAGATAGAGTTGGCTCACTCAGTAGAGCATGAGACTCTTAAATCTCAGGGTCGTTGGTTCAAGCCCCACATTGGGCAAAAAGACTCCTGCATTGCAGGGGGTTGGGCTGGATGACCCTTGTGGTCTCTTCCAGCTCTATGATTCTTTGACACTTCAGCCCCAAAATCCCACCCTGATGGTACATCTGGCTACCAAGAAAGGGGATGCTTTCCATATGCCCCATCTAAGGAGCACATGCCTATGCTCTGTTCCAGATTCCCTTCCCCATGGACCTCAAAGAATACAGTGTTCACACAAACACAAAACACACACAAAATCCTTTACCCACCGGGCTAGTCGCCCCTCCAGATCTCGGATCTGAATCAAGTAAAACTCCCGGCTGTGCTCAGGTACGATGGCTTCATCAAACTCTGGTTCCTTGGGAGCCTCTTCTTTCTTGCGCCCCCCTCCTCCTCCTTTTCCTTTCTTCTTGGGCGCCATTGGTGTTGCCGGGGTTTTCTCTTGCTGAGAGCGGGAGATTCAGGGATGGAGAGATCGAAAGGGAATGCTGCCAGGGCCCTTTCAGAGGCAGAATGGTTGTGCTGTCACTAGGGATGGAGGAGATGTACATAGCAACAGTGGGAAGGGGGGTGTGCCCATCTGGAATGAAACCTTAAAGGGCCAGGAAACCTCCCTCAAAGACACACGCCAAAAAGAAGTTCCCTTTCGTTTAGTCAGAAGGGATAGTATTGGGAAACAGCCCTACTAGAAAAAATTAACCCATAAACTGAAACTGACACGGGGACAAATAGAAGATGCCCTCACCCCAGTATGGCTCCCCTTTATCACATACACAGCCCAACAAAACAACGACAAGAGCAAGCATACAGCTTCCAGGTCATGTGGCAATAATGACAAAGCCGCTTCTGGTGAACCAGAGCAGCACACAGAAATGCCGTTTACCTTCCTGCTGGAGTGGTACCTATTTATTTACTTGCACTTTGACATGCTTTTGAACTGCTAGGTGGGCAGGAGCAGGGACCGAGCAACGGGAGCTCACCCCGTCGCGGGGATTCGTTCCGATCGGCAAGCCCTAGGCTCTGTGGTTTAGACCACAGCGCCACTCGCATCCCTACACCTGATTCAAAAACACCCACCCACCCCACTCACACACGAAAACAAAGTTCACCACAGCCAATCACAAACAAGGAACTGCACCCTAGGCCTACCCCAATTTCTCTCACCACCAAAGGAACACAAGTGAATAGCAAAGAGAACCCGTACAAACACAAAACCCCACAAATAAAGCAAATGAGAAACATCACCACCCCTCGCCTTCCCCCCCTCCACCTCTCCCCACCCTTTTCTTCCTAATGTAACCCTAATGTCTCAACAAATGAAACTGACCTACGGAAAATGTAACTTGAAAAGAGACATTGCACATACCTTTGTAAACCAAAAAAACTTTAATATTTTTTTATTTTTTATTTAAAAAGAAGGGTTCGATTCTCCTTTACTGTGAAGTCAGTGGGGCCTGGTTCCCGCTGTGGGAAGGAATTGTCACTTAAGAAGCAGGATGCCCGGCTGCATGTGTCAATAATAATAATAATTTATTATTTATACCCCGCCCATCTGGCCGGGTTCCCCCAGCCACTCTGGGCGGCTTCCAACAAAACAGAAATTCTAAAATACAGAAATCCATCAAACATTAAAATACAGAAATCCATCAAACATTAAAAGCTTCCCTAAACAGGGCTCCAGGTTCACCCTCGCAGCATCTCTGGGCATGGCTGGGATCATGCAGTGTTGCTCTAGGACATTCTGGAGTGTTTAAATGGTGGCCCCCTGCCACCCACCACCAGGTACTTTCATTTTAAGGCTGTGCAAGTTTCTAGCCATTTGGGCAACCACAGGTAGAATATAGTCATCATTATTTGTTATATTGTCCATTATAAAGAGAACCTAGGAGGTGCTTTCTAAATCCCATTTGTTCCAGAAAGCAGCCTCCCCCTGACAGAGTGGGTTCTGTGGTGGTTGAATGACTCTAACACCTTTGTGACTCTCAAAGTGGCCCTTTTTGCCCTGGTGGCAAGGAAGATTAGGAAGAAATAACTAGACAAAACAGCAATAAATTTAAATACATACTGTATGTAGCCAAGGAGGCTTCTCATTTATAGTCACACTTGCATTACATGATCCTGTATTGTTCAAGTAGAGGCTTTGGTTTTTTTTTTATATTGTCTGTGCTTATGGTTTTGTCACAAGACCTATAGAATGCAAAATTTGTCACTTTCCTGGCCAGGTATAAAAGCAGCTTCTTTTAACCTCACTTAAAAGCACTGACGTAGGATCTGAGCATTCAGCAGAGGCCTCTGTCTATTGCTCCTTCAACTCATGTGGAATTCCATCAATATTTAAAAAGAACTAAAATAACCAAGACAATCAAAATAAGAATGCAAATTACTTTATGCATTTATTGTAACACCCCACCCCACCCCCCAAAAATAGCACAGCTACAATTTTCTCATCACACCATTAGTTTTAGGTGCCAGATCAGAACCCACAATGGCTGAAGTGGAAATTCTCCAGGTAAGCATATACTGTACCCTAAACAGATTTCCCTCCCATACAGGGCCTTGTGCTGTTAACACCTGTACAAACTTAAATTCAGCTGGTGAAGTCTCCTCCCCTGCCCAGCATGGAGATGTGTTGGTGGAGAAAACATCATAGGCCAGGCTTCTTTTGGTTGTACAGGGGCTTTTAAAGGGCAGAAGAACATTGGCAGAAAAAGTTGGCAATGATGGGTGATATCCAGCCAAGTCATAATGAGATGAAATAAATGAAATTCCTGAAGTCAATGGGTCTACTCTGGTTATAGCCAATGGATATCACCCCATAGCTTTGGAGAGGGGAACAAGAATACAGTGAAGATATGGCCCTGTATGTACATTTAAGTAAGAGATCAAATTTAATCTTCAGTTTGGTTTACTAGTTTTGCTTTTTTAAGAAATGCAACAAAGAGTTGAGGAAATGGTGTGTCAGAGGAAGCTGACAGTGGAGAGAGAACTGGAACTGAAGAGCTCCAGAGTCACCAGGAAGCACACCGTCTTTCAGCCAACGTGGGGGTCCTAACTGATCCCACCCCTGCTGGTGGCAGCTGAACAACAGATTACTCAAAACTGGAGAACTTTTGATAATTTACAGTCGGCTCTTTGGAAGCAGGAGGTTTGCACAGCAGCGCTTATGGAAAAGCAAACCCAACAATTAAGAGCACTAAATGGACCACAAATGGAAAAAAAAAACACTTCACAGAAATATCATGGGACCACAGAACCGTAAAGCTGGAAAGAATCCCAAGGGTTATCTAGTCTAACCCCATGTAAAGCAGGAATGTACAACTAAAGAAACCCTAGTTAAAAGTTTTCTGTTATGCATCCTCCAGCAAGACACGGCCAGCTATGTATAAGGTAAAGGGACCCCTGACCATGAGGTCCAGTCGTGACCGACTCTGGGGTTGTGCGCTCATCTCGCGTTATTGGCCGAGGGAGCTGGCATATAGCTTCCAGGTCATGTGGCCAGCATGACAAAGCCGCTTCTGGCGAACCAGAGCAGCGCACAGAAACGCCATTTACCTTCCCGCTGTAACGGTTCCTATTTATCTACTTGCATTTTGACGTGCTTTCAAACTGCTAGGTGGGCAGGAGCTGGGACCAAGCAACGGGAGCTCACCCCGTCACAGGGATTCGAACCGCTGACCTTCTGATCAGCAAGCCCTAGGCTCAGTGGTTTAACCCACAGCGCCACCTGGGTCCAGCTATGTATAGTGGGGTACACTTGATTAGCCTTTGTATCTTACTCTTCTGAGAGAAGTGTTCTTTCTTCTTGTCTGCATGGGTGTTTTCTATTTTGTTATGCTGTGAAAATTGTTGTTGTTGTAGGTCAAAGAGGCAATCCTGAGTTCTCCTAGCTGGCTTACAATAGGGGAAACATTCACTTGCTAGTAGCCTTCCGGGTGGCAGAGGCAAAAGTGGGTGTAGCAACAGGTGTAACTTCTACCATTTGTACCGTAAGCCAGATTCTAACCATGCGAATGTTGAGAGGGTTTCCCATATATACATCCACACCTGTTGCTCCACCCTGGTAGGCAAGAGCCACAATATCCCTGCTGAACAACACATTTCACCCAGGAAAGGAACTCAAGGGGTATGTGGCTTCAGGAGGACGTCAAAGGCCTGATAGAAAGATCTTGAGGGCCAGAGGTGCTCCCCTCCTTTGGTGTTCAATGAAGACACTGTCTCTCTAAACCATCCATGGCCATGGCAATGCCAGGCAGGGCAGAAAACTCCAATCCCCGTGCAGATTATTTATCCAAATTGGACAGTCTTTTCTATATAAAAAAAGTTGGAATGGCCTGTTCCGACAGCAAACATCTGCACAAACCAACCTACACCTCAGCAGGCTGCAGAAATTAGGTCTCTTGCAACTGGTGTGTGTGTGTGTGTGTGTGTGTGTGTGTGTGTGTGTGTGTGTGTGTTGGAGAAAGGAAAGCAGCTGGTGCCACTATCAGCTCCAAACCATCGTATAAGTGAAGGAAGCTTTTGCTGCTAGGAGAGCACAAATATGGCAGCACCCCAAAACTCCACCATCATCCCAAAGGGAAATTCCAGAGCCATTGGCAGAGCACAAACTGGTCTTTGATGCAAGTTTTGCACACAGTGCATTCGTTTCCCTGTCCAACACAGCTCAAGCAAAAACAGTGTCCTAGGACAAGGTGGCGAGTGAGGGAACCAGTCCTTGCTCTTTCATCGTCTCCTCGCTCATGGGCTGCAGCAGGTAAACCTGGGAGGGGAAAAAGGAAGAGATGAGTGTTACTACGGACAGAGCGAAACCTACTGACAGAGAGCAGGAAGGGAAAACACTCTGGCATAGACCTGCTGCTGTAGTTGGAGACACATAGGCCCTGTGTGCAATGGTAAACAAGGTGCTTATTCCACCAGCTGCTGTTTTCGCAGGCATTGCTTTTCAGGGAACAGGGGTTAGGAACTTGTCCTTCGTTGCTGTTTAAAAGGAAGCCAAGATTCTCATTGTTGACAAATTACAAAACTCTGTGATTTGCACGGAATTTGAAGGCGCACACTGCCAACATATAAACCTGCCCAGTGGCAGCAATCTTAGTAAGAGGAGTAAGATTAAGGCCACATTCGTACCGTACATTTAAAGTGCTATGAAACCACTTTAAACAAACACAGTTTCCTTTGAGATGTAGTTTGTGAAGTGTGCTGAGAGTTTATAAGGGATACCCTGTTCCCTTCCCAGGGTGGATTAAACAATCAATCCGTCTTCACAGGAACCTCTGGGGATTGTAGGTCTGTGAGGGGAATAGGCAATTTCATAGCATGCCAGTGGTGGGCAGGGGAAAAAAAGGGGGGGGGAGTAGACAACGAATGTGCTTTTTGCCTTTGTGCAATAGGCTAGTTTCTGCACACACATGCAGACTGCCCTCTATCCTCCATCCAGGCAACCAAGAGGCATGATCAGAATTCAATGACACATTCCAGCCACTCATGAAGGTCCCAAAGCAAGGCTGGTAATGGGTGCAGCCAGTGAACAGTCACAAACAGAGGGTCAGATTTGGCTCCTGGGTCTGAGGCTCCTCATTCCTGTGGCAAATCATCAACCAGCACATGCAAACAAGGACCCAGAAATAAATTCGTTGCAGGAAACCGATCCAGTTTATAGCGACCTGCCTTGCATGGCTTTCATTATTCTGTGGTTGCATTCTTGACACAGCGAACAGCAAGCGGGCTGTGAGTGCAGTGCTTTGCTGCTTCATTTCCTTTCCCTGGACCGTGCATCACCAGTACGCAAGATCTTTTTCAAAAAGTGGGGGTGGTGGGAGGCAACGGCTGAGAACCAGCTGGCTAACAGCAAAGCAAGTCAGACTTCCCTGACCTCCAGCTGCAGAGAGCACAGGGCCGCTGTTTGTTTACCTCGGAATCTGAGCAGTTTCTCGGGATTTCCTGTCCTAGCAGCTTCAGGGAACTCACAAAAGCAGCACTGAGCCTCAACACACGTCCTTAGACAGAGTCTTTTGAAACTCCTGCTTGTTTAGGCTCTGCAAGACACACAGGCAGTCCGGGGGGGGGGGGGAGAGAGAGACAGTCAGCCAGAGTGGCAGAGGAAGCCCGCGCGGCTTTTGGGAGCCGAGGCCAACTGTCTGAAATCAGGACAAGGGCAGCAGGATTCAGAGCCATGTTCCAGATGCTCAGTTTTCTCTGGTTTCCAGGGTCTTTAGACTGGGTCACAGGTTATGCCCAGATGTCGGGCTCCTGCTAGTGCTAGAACCTCCCACACAAGCAAGGCACAAAACAGAGAGAAATTCAGAGAAGTGGGGCTTGTGGAGAATGAATCCCTCTTTCCTTGGACTAAAAACTGCCAAATGTTTTCATTTACAAGGCTGTTTATCAGTGATGTGTTGTGAAGTGTTGGAGTAGGATCTGGGAGACCTGGGTTCAAATCCCCCCCCTTGCACTTGGCCATGAAACTCACTGGCTGATCTTGGATCAGTCAGTCCTTCACAGTTCAAGGCCCTACCTCACAGGGTTGTTGTGAGGATAAAACAGAGAAAGGAAAGAACCTTGTACACCACCTTGAACTCCTTGAGGGAAAGGTAGGATGTAAATGTACAGTGGTACCTCTACTTACGAATTTAATGCGTTCCGAACGCACATTTGTAAGTCGAAAAAATTCGTAAGTCGAAGCAACCCTATCTAAAAAATCATAAGTAGAAAAAATCCTATCTAAACCGCATCCAAGATGGCGGACGGAGCTCCGTTCGTAAGTAGAAATATTCGTAAGTAGAGGTACCACTGTAAAAAGATACCCAAACATATTAGATTAAAGTCTGGTTAACTACAATAACAAGTGTCCCCCTCTCCTTTTTGTAATGTATACAATATCTTTTTCTAGTTACAGGTAGGTAGCCGTGTTGGTCTGAGTCGAAGCAAAATTAAAAAATTCCTTCAGTAGGACCTTAAAGACCAACTAAGTTTTTATTTTGGTATGAGCTTTCGTGTGCATGCACACTTCTTCAGATACACTTGAAACAGAAGAGCCAGACCCTTATGTATATACAGAGGGAGGTGGGGTGGGTGGAAATGGGTGATGGGCTGATAGGAGTGGTAAACCTGTTGATGGCTGTTAACGACTGCTGATGACTGCAATTGGTTTAATTGCTCATCTTCTAATATTGTGTATGCCATCAAATGCCAACAGTGCCCTTCAGCTCTCTATATTGGACAAACAGGCCAAACCCTACGCCAAAGGATAAATGGACATAAATCTGACACCAGGAACCACAAGACAGAGAAACCAGTAGGAGAACACTTCAATCTCCCAGGACATTCTATACAAGATCTCAAAGCAGCTGTTTTATTACAGAAAAATTTCAGAAACAGACTGGAAAGAGAAGTTGCTGAATTGGAACTCATTACCAAGCTTAAAACCACGCGGCCACCTGGGATGAACAAAGACATAGGATTCTTATCTCATTATGCATGATCAAGCTTTCTTTAGCACCTCAGCCCTTGCCTTTTCCCCGCAGGACCAATTGCAGTCATGTAATGAATGTGAGCCTCCTTGCAAGGTGCTCATTTATTTATTTTGGTTATGAAGTAAAAGTATTTATATACTACCCATTCATAAAGTATCAGGGCAGTGTACAGTAATATAAAAATATTTACCGGGCACTGCCCAGTAAGCAAGACAGAGAGCTTAACAGCTCCTTCCATGCTCAAAAAGAGCTTTCAAGCTCTCCACCTGGTGTGCATTTAATTTGCACAGTTTCAACCAGTCTGTTTTCAACCGTGCAAGTTTGCAAGTTAATTGTGCATAAGATGCCATCATGCTGTAGACGAGTTGCAGGGCAGGGGGAGGACGAGGAGCAATCACTTCTGGGAAAGGCTTCCTGCAGCCAACTGCCCTACAGCATACAGCTCCGCCCAAGCAGTTCCACATCTGCTGCACAGATGTTTCCCAGGCCTTACTTACCAGCCAGATGTTATAGCTCATCCCGAGAGGCTGGGCGGAAGGAGTGACCTGAAGTGCCTACACTCCCATGGGTGTCCTTCAGTGTCTTCTGCGAGCCGCTCCAGGCCGTCTTGCGTGAGTCATCGTCCCAGATGGTGGAGGTCTCTGTGTCGCTCAGCCACTCGGCATCACCAGCGTAGTGGGTTGGGTAGGCGAGGAGGGGGCGCACAGAGAAAGCTTGCAGGTCCCGGTTGCTGAAATGCTTTTTGTAATCCTCACTGAGAGAGAGGGAGGAGAAGGAAGCATCAGCCTATCCTTTTGACCAGTGATTCTCAAAGGGTGCTCTGCATTATGACATCTGAACTCCAAGCCAATTCAGCCACTTGCCACTCTTGGGGGATCGTAAAACCTTGCAACTTTGTTAGAGGTCGCCAACGTGGTGCCCTCATCGGGCATTGGTGGATTCCAGCTTTTATCGTCTTTGACAACTGGCTATGTTAGCTGTGGGGAGTTAGGAGTCCAGCAACAACTGTAAAATGTTTTACAACTTACCTGGTATAAGCATACCATTAGCTCCTAACAGTGAAAATAAATGTATTTTCAATGAATTTCTAGAAATTCGTTTCAGAAATTTGTTTGCTCTCTTCTGTATTTGTTAATAATTTGGAAATTCAATAAAACATTTTTTAAAAAGTCATTAACCACCACCACCACAACGACAACGACAACGACAACCTTGTGGCTACCTAGTGTTGGCTAACCTAGCATAAACATTTATTGAAGTCCACTTCATCAGTCCTAAACTGGGGTGGGTGGGGAGAGAAGTGAGATCAAAGGGAGACAAAATGCAGACCACACTCACATCCCCATTAGCAAAGGAAGTATTATTGACTACCCAGCAATATTTTATTTGTGTGTGTGTATGTTTGTGTGTGTGTGTGAAAAAGAAAGAAAGAAAGAAAGAAAGAAAGAAAGAAAGAAAGAAAGAAAGAAAGAAAGAAAGAAAGAAAGAAAGAAAGAAAGAATTGTGCAAAAACAGAGCCAAAAAAGGCCAGGTGAAATTCTGGTTTGGAGCGAGAGCCTGGCAGAGATGGAAAGTCTGAAAACACTGCCAGGAATCCTGGCTCAGCCTCAGCTTGCTGCCTGTAAATCACATTCCCGAACTGTCTTGAGCAGAGGCCAGTGTAGCCCGTGGAAAGCCATGCAGCAAGCAAGACACAAAAGCTTCTCCTATCAAGCCCACTTTCTACTTGGGGCACAGCCTGGCTGCTCCATCCACGTGCCAGCATTGCTTACTATGGGGACCCAGTGATGGACTCCATATTTTTTTTTGGGGGGGAGGGGAAGGGGCAGGAGGGCTGAACAAGACCTGCCTCTGTTGCCCATTTGCTTGCTCTCTCCCACTGGGCCCAATCAGCACCAGCGCACAGAGGAAGTGGGCAAAGGCAAGTGGAGGCCAATGCTCCTCCTTGCTCAACTGAGATGGAAGGCGAACATGTGGCAACTGCAAAGCTGAAAAGGGGCAGAAGGAGAGGAGGGCTCTGAAGGTCAACAGTGCTGCCCCTTACCAAAGACGTGGGCCTGTCAAAGCCAATCACTGCCTACTGACACAGTAGGGAAGGCCAGGAAAATAGCCCATCTGTTAAAAGAGGGATAGGGAGCCTGAGGCCCTCCAGATGCTGTTGGGCTGATGGGAGTTGGAGTCAAACAACGTCTAGAGCAGGCATCGGCAAGGTTATCCGGCCGTGGGCCGGCCGGACGCAGTGTGATGCCGGAAATGGCGTCGGCACATCTCCGCAACACTGGAAATCACTTTTGCGGCTGCGCAGACGCCAGAAATCGCACCTGTGCAGAAGCGATTTTTTGCGTCTGGGCATGCGCAGATGCGGTTTTTGGCATCTGCACAGGTGCAGGCGCCATTTCCGGTGCTGCTCGGCAAGTCCCCACGCCATGCTGTGCCGGTTTAGCGTAGTGCGTGGGGGACTCGTCGAGTGGGTGGCTCGGTTCATGGATGGGGGCCGGATAAATGGCCTTCGTGGGCAGCATCCGGCCCATGGGCTGGAGGTTGCCAACCTCTGATCTAGAGGGCCACGGGTTCCCCTTGTTGTTGTTGTTGCTGGCATCCATCTGTCTTTGGAGGTCTTTAAGCGGAGGCTTGACAGGCATATGTCAAGAATGCTTTGATGGTGTTTCCTGCTTGGCAGGGGGTTGGACTGGATGGCCCTTGGGGTCTCTTCCAACTCTAGGATTCTAGGATTCTATGTCTTGAGAGACAATGGAGTGCACCTCTGGGGGTGAAGGCAAACTGTTGTGTTTGCAGCCCCAGAGTGTGCATGGAGGTCCTGGGCTGCCCAAGCGACAAGACCCCGCTCTCGGCATCGCAAATGTGGTCCAAAGGAAAGCAGAGCAAGACGTTTGGCACCAGGAGTTGCCGGAAGGAGGAGTACAAGGCACCATTCAACTGCCTTAGGGACTCCACTCTGAATTTGTGCAGGGTTTATTCCTTAGCTTAGTCTTTTCTTCCCCTGAAGGTGTCTCACAAAGAACCAGGTATAGATTTTTCCTCAGGGTTCACTCCTGAAGTCCCAAGGCATGGCAATCAGCTACATATCCCTGGCTCCTGCTATGCTTCCAGCAAGCTGAGCAAATGGCCCTCCAAGAAACCTCCTTGCTGACTATTCTTTTCCACAGACATCTGCAGGCTGGAGGGAGTGAAGTCATAGGAACAGATGTTTTCCCTTAACTAGTACCGAAGCAGTGAAGGCGAGGATTGGTGCGGGGTGGGGGGGAGAGGCGCTTTTCTTTGCTTACAAGGCATGATCCTGCCAAACCTATTCTGGAGGCCTTATCAGTGTGTGTCAGCCTTGAAGGAGATTTAGCCCCCCCCCCCCCCCCGACTGGTTGGTGCTTGTTTGGTTTTCCCAGATATATGCTGCCACGTCACTGGTGCAATAAGAGTACAATAGCTGTGGATTTGTACTGGACCGTCCACACCTCCTTCCACATTATTAGCTGTTTTGAGATGCCATGTTGCCGCTTTATTGCCCTCTGGATTACTAAGCTTTTGCACTGCAGCGCAACAAAAGGAATATTTGTGGTATAGGAAGTTAACAGGATATCAGCAGGGGGCTGCACGGCACAGGAACAAAGCAAGCATGTCTGCCCTGAAACTTTTGCATGTGTGAACAGAACTGAAAGTGGGATAGTGCATAACTGCCCCTGAAGCACCATGAAAACAAACAACCACAAATTCATAATAAAAATGTGGTCTAGAGGGGCCCTTTGTGTGTGCCCTGAGCAGTGGGACAGAAAAACCAGTGAGAGGAGAAATAGAACGGAACACCTTGTAAAAATGTGTGCTTATCTGAATGGTACTCTGAAGAGAGGCATTACGAACATACAGTAAGTGCCCTGAGGCTGGATCAGGCCCATGGCCCATCTACTCCAGCATCCTGTTCTCACAGTGGTCAACCAGTTGCCTGTATGAAACCTGCAGAATGGACCCTGAGCACAAGAGCAATTCTCTCCCTTCCTGTGGTTTCCAGCAACTGGTATCCACAAGCATTACTGCCTCCGAATGTGGAGGCACAACAGAGCCACCATGGCTAAGCCATCAACAGCCCTCTCCTCCATGAAGTGTTCCACACTGCAACATTTTGTTGCAGGTCCCACTCGCACATTAAATCATGCCACAGGCTTTCCCGTACCGACAGGGTGCTTCTTCAGCGCTTCCATGAGAACATCAAGCAGAACATTGCTGTTCTGTATTATTACATCTGAACTCTCCAAGCCAATTGAAACAAACCCACAACATTTCAAGCTCCTTACTTGGGGTGCTTGTCATACATGATGGGCAGGAATTCATCCACAGGAAGGATTTTGGAGAGCGGCTGGGCATCAATCAGTTTCTGAGCCCCTTGCCGTGAGATGATGTAAGCTAAAGTCCAGTAGGAATATCCAGGCACCACAAGGTTCCGTACGTCCTCCACTAGCTCCTCATCCTCAGAGTTCACTTGCTTCCGGCCCAGGTAACTGAAGAAGACAAATCAGCCTTTTTAGTGTTCACCCATTTCCTTCTGCCTACACCAAGAGTGGGCAACCTTTTTGCCCCGGAAGGCCAGATTGTCGCCTCCCACCTCCAGAAGCCAACATTAGCCCCTGGGCAGTGCCACCAACCTGTCTAAGTTGGCCCATGGGGATGGAGAGAGATATAACTGAGCAGAACTGGGGAGACCTGTCAGGCCAAACCTGGCTGGGGGGCTGGAAGGTTCCCCACCCCTACATAGCATCATGTGCCAGGCAGGAACACATGTGAACACCTGTCTTCAAATGCAGGTCAGGGAAGATTCCATGTTCAATCCAATCAAAGGGGTCTCCATTAGCAAACAGACCTCAGGGAGCTGCTGCTAGTCAAAGCACAGTGTTCCAAGTTGGACAGATCCCTGATCTGACTCAGTATAAGGTAGCACCATTTGGAGGCAGTGAGAGGATCCACAGCCCAGTGGCAGCGCACTTGCTTTGCATGCAGACAACCACAAACCCCCAGGTTGGAGGAGGGGTCCTTATCCATGTGCCACTTATCCAGCCTGCCCCACCTCCCACACCATACAACCCCAGTCTCCCCAGCTCCTCTCCTCCCAGACACACCTCCCCTCCTTCAATATAAACAAACAACAACAACAAGCCCTACACAGATAAAACAATTAAAAACAGTTAAAACAACTGTAGCTGCAGTTCTGTCTCAGCTTTGCGCTGCAGCCAGAAGTTGCAGATTGGCTGCAGGTGCAGAGGGCTGGCTTGTGACTTAGCGCAGGATGCTGCTGCCCGATTGCTGGCAGGAGTGAGGTGTTGCCAGCTCAGAGGTCTGCACTGGCCGGTGATTTGTTACTGCACGAAGTTCAAGTGTTTCTATTAATATATATAAAGCCCTTTGCAACTTGGGACCAGTTAACCTACGAGATCACCTTACACCAAATGTGCACACTCAATCACTTCAATCAATGGAATTGCTACTACTTTACAGGTGCCACATAATAACTGTTCAGGATTTGTAAGAACTCAATCACTTAGTGTGGCAGCGCCTGCACTTTGGAATTCCCTGCCTATTGTCGTCAAGCCTTCACTGTGCTCTTTTCAGCACCTGCTAAAACATTCCTGTTCAGGCAAGCCTACCCAGGTGTTTGGAACGTTGAGGTGATTTTAATCAGTTTTAGTATTTTAACTCTTGTATGTTTTGAAGCAGGATTGTGGTCTTTTTCTACATTTTCTTCTTTTACCATCTTTTAAACCACTTTGAGGGGGTTTTTTTTATGCGCAAGCAGTGCATAATTTTTATGAAATAAATAAATGTGAATACAGGAAATAGCTTTCTAATGATTCAGACTATTGTTGCATTTGGCTCAACATTGCCCCTGGTGATTCTGCAGGATTTCAGACAGAGTCAGGATCTCTTTCGCAGCCCTACCTGGGGTTGCCTAGGATTAAACCAAAGACTTTTGCATGCAAAGCATAGACTCTTAACAACTGATTCATTGTCCTCCACCTAAAACTAAATATTCCAGCCCTCATAGTTCTGAATGAAGGGATGAACCAAACAGGAACACAGGAAGTTGCCTTATAGTGACTCAGGCCATAGGTCATTCGAGCTCAATATTGCCTACACTGACTGGCAGCAGCTCATCAGGATTTCCAACAGGAGACTTTTCCAGACCTTCCTGGAGACACCGTTGGGGATTGAACCTCGGACCTTCTGCATGCAAAGCAGGCACACTGTCACTGAGCTATAGTTATTTTGGAATTCCAAAGTGTAGCCAAACAACTAGGGCTGTTTTGCAGCTAAGGACCTCACCCAATCCCACCAGCTAACCCAACATACATCAGGTCCCAATTCAGCTGTGCTTGCTCCAGTTCATCCATCAGCCGCAAAATTCGCTTCTTGAAATATGCCTCAAACCGCACATCATCTTCCAGCACCACAGACTTCTCCAGACCCCGTTTCACGATCTAAAGGGGGGGGAACAACAGCGCTATAGAGAGTATGGGTGAAAGAGACCTTACAAGTTCCATCGCGGAGCTCACCCAGCAACTTTACCAAGGGAACTTGCTGTGTGTATGGTATAACAGCACAGCTCAGAAGCAGGTTGCCCTCCCATTAGCTGTGGGGCTGATGAGAGTCCAACAACATCTAGGTAGCCACAGGTTCCGCATCCCTGGTGGAGACCTTGTTGAGAAACCCAAAAGACCTTTTTGGGGCAACACAGGAAGTCATCCAAAATGGTTTAATTTGGAACCGGATAATTAGCTCTTTTAGTTGCATTATGATTTGATATTGTATTAATGTGGCTTACATTGAATTGTTATTAAGGAAAAATTAATAAAAAGTTATTTAACAAAAGAACTACTTTGGAACATTGGGAAAGAGTTTGACTCCTGCGGTGCTGCAGCTTGGACCAGATGACTGCCAGGCCCCCTTCCTACTCTTCAGCTCTATATTCCAAGTGCAAAAGTGAGAGGGCAATGAATTCCTGGTGCATGTGTCAATCTGGGAGGTGGGGGTCAGGTCAACCACTGTCAGGATTTGCAAGGATTGGGCTCCCCAAGCCTCCAGACACTTCTCTACCCACTCTCTGCTACACTGCACAACGTTGAGCAACAGCCAGAGACCCCTCTCCTACTCTTCAGCCCAGCAAACCAGATGACCTGAGAGGGAGACAGTGGGAGCCTAGCTGGACCTATATAACCATTGCACAGGGCTTGGCCCCGTATCTTGAGTAGCCAACCAGAGAGAAGCTGATGGGCAGGCTCTGCTTGACCACATCAATGGCCATTCCCTGCACCGAACCAACCCAAGCCCTTGACCCTTTCACCCAGCCCAAGCCCTTACCTCATTCCACACATGATGGTGACTCAGGAAGCAGCCCACCTCCCCTTTGGTGAGTGTCCTGCCTGAGAAGGGGTCGAAATAACCTGGAAGTAGGTCCACACCCAGTTTCTTGATGTCACTGCTGTTTAGGGCACTAGCAGAAGAGATAACAGAGGTTAGCAAAAGCAGCACTCCCAAGAGCGCAGGTCAAGAACCAGGGCAGGCAGCATGGAGCTATGCAGCCCCGTATAGATATCCCAGCCAGCCTCACGTCCCCCAGGTGTTGTTGGAGTGCCAGTTCGCATCAGCTGTAGGCAGCATGGAGCCCACGTGCTCTCCTCTCCAGCTTTCAGGTGCAATGGGGTTCGGACAACTATACAGCAAGTATATTTATTGCGTTTGTTCGGGAGCATTTCTAGTTAAAAGTTCTGAAAGCCGTATACAAAGAACAGCATACATGCATTGAAAAAAAGAAAGTATTTATAAAAAAGAGGAATTCAGCAAAAGCAGGGTCCGATCCTATGGGTAAGGGAAAGCCTGGGCAAAAAGGTTTAGCTTCACAAAGCTGACTAAAGCTAGTAATGAAAGACGCTTCACATACAGCAGAGGGAAAGACCGGGCTATTTAGGAACATGCGGAGAGGGTCCTTCTGGACCACAGGCCTGTCTTTGTCCACAGCACCAAAGCAGATGCCTGCAGGAATCCCAGCAGTAAGGTATGGCAATGGCATCCCCCACCCTGGCTACTGCTCTTCACCTAACAACTGATATTCCCTGGTACACTGCCGCTGGTTCTGGAAGCTCTATAAATCCATCATGACTAGTAGGATTTGATAGCTGTTTCCTGAATGGACTTGCTCCTTCAAATCTATCTAAATAATGATGATGATGATTTTGGCCTCAATATGTTCCCCCCTTCTCCTATTACATTTGCATTTTTAAAAGCTATCTAAGCCAGCAGCCTTGTGGCAGAGAGGTCCATCAGTTGCAGCGACCCCATTTCACGCTAAAAGCCAAAACAAAGCACCCCAGAAAGCAGCATTGGCCAGTCACCTTCCATCGACAGCATTAATCACCAAGGGCTCTATCTCCAACTCCAAGAGGGAACTAAGCATGCGCTGCCGACGGTCTGGGCGCCTTGCCAAGTTGATGAGGAAAACCTAAAAGGAAAACAGAAGATTAATTTCCTTTTTTTGAGTACTTATATAAACCACTTTTCATCACAAAAGCAAGCTTATAAAGAAAATCAAATGAAATTAACTAATGAATTTTAACTGGAATATATAAAACAATGAAGCTCAAAAAAAATATGCATAAAATAGGATTCCACTCACTCAAAACGCACAAAATTCGTCACATGCATTCAGGCATATTCTGACTCAGTCACTCACTCACAGTCCTCACAGGTGCTGACAATTTCACTCTTACACACACATGGGGTGGGGGGACAGGGGAGGCGAGGCACCCAAGAAGCATGAACAGGAAGCTCAAGAAGCTCTTACTTACCTCGTCAAACCCAATTTTGGTTGGATGCTTCGGTGGGAGGTAGACATGACTGGAGGGGAACATTGGGGTACCACCCACTGCAAGAGAGATGTAAAGCTTGGAGAGGAGGCTACGTTGCTGCTCAGGTTTTTAACCTGTACAGTGGTACCTTGGGTTTAAGAACAGTCCTGTTTACGAACGATTCGGTTTATGAACTCCGCAAAACTGGAAGTAGTGTCCCGGTTTGAGGACTTTACCTCGGTCTAAGAACGGAATACGAACAGTGGAAGGGCACCGGTGACAGGAGGCCTCATTAGGGAAAGCGTGCCTTGGTTTAAGAACTGTTTGGGTTTAAGAACGGACTTCTGGAATGGATTAAGTTCGAAAACCGAGGTACCACTGTACTGTACTTATCAGCAAGTGAGTTCCATAAACAGCTTGCTGTAATTTTGCTGGTATATTCTGCCAAAAACTCCAAATCAGCTCCCAAAACTTTCTCCCCTTCCCTCTTTGAATTGCTTATAACTGTTATCTTTAGGGCTTCCATTGTGGTGGTGTTGTTGATTATTATTAGCATTATTAATTAGTAGTAGTAAATGGAGAAGGAGAAATGGTTCTGGGTTTGGATTTCTTGCATCAAGCAGGAGTCAGACAAAATGGCCTACAAGGCTCTTTCCATCTCTTTGGTTCTAAGGATAAATTTCCCCTTGAGCTTAAGAAGGTAAGTTATTAATATTATTTTAAATTAAATTTGTATACCATCCTATACCCATAGATCTCAGGGCAGTTCACAACATAAAATTACAATATGAAAAACACAGAAAACATAATAAAAGCAAAAACAAAGAAAACCCAGTAACAACCCCCCTTCTACAACACATTTAAAAGGGCGTCTGGTGTCAATTAGCCAAAGGTCTGGTAAAAGAGGAACGTTTTTTGCCTGGTGCTTAAAGGTGTGTAATGAAGGCACCAAGTAAGTCTCCCTGGGGAGAGCATTTCACAAATGGAGAGCCACTGCAGAAAAGTCCCGTTCTTGTGTTGCCCCCTCAGGACCTCTCATGGAGGAAGAACATGATGAAGGGTTTCAGAGGCTCAGGGTCCAGGAAGGTTCATATGGAGATAAGTAGTCCTTGAGGTACTGTGGTCCTGAGCCATTTAAGGCTTTATAGGTCAAAACCAGCACTTTGAATCGGACCAGAAATTGGTATAATATGCTCAAACCTATCTTGCTCAGGTAAACCAGAGAAAAATAGGGGGCCATATCCAACTAAATTCTACTCAGAGCAGACCTACTAAAATTAATGGGCGCAACTTATGGTGCTTCCAGACAACCTGCTTACTGAGCATTCATCCCCATTTGTTTGCAGGGAGGTTAGACGCTGTTGCACCAAAGCAAATGCGATCCCTCACTTTCCTTACCACAAAAAGTAGGTTTGCAGCACAAGCCCTCCCAATGGAATTTGACGATGCAACCTGAATTTGCCAGCATGTGACTGAATCCCACCTGAAAATAGTGGTGGTCTGGAAACTCCCTTAGTCATAGCTATTAATTGCAATGGGTTCGCTCTGAGTAGAGCAAGTACTGGGTACATGCCATCAAGTGTAGGCCTATTAGGGTCCCACAGCAAGGAGGAAAAACACCCTACAAGAACCCCCAAGAAAGATTCTCCTGTGGGCTAGGGCAGTATTTGGAGCAGGTGCGCTAACTAACCCATTGCCTCCAGGATCAGGTGCACAAAGTTGACGCTTTCATCCTCCAGTGTCTGGTGAGATTTCACAGGGACATTGATATACCCAAACCGCTGCTGGTTACACAAGTACATCTGGGCTCCTGCGCAGGAGACAGAATAATAACTTAAAAGCATGCCGCTCGACAATTCTATGGTTCTATAAACGAGCACTTAAGATGAAATCCAAACAATTGTGAGCCCCACATCGCCAGCACAGGCTCCTTGACAGCAGAATTCCTCTGCTCCACGAAATGCCACACCAGACCGCTGTGCTCTTCTGCACACCTTGGTAGACATAGCATGGGCTGTCCATCTCCCTTTATTGCTTGCCCCAGTTTGAATCAAACATTCGATAAAAATCAGGGTGAAATGGAGCCTCCATGTCCAGTAGCAGTATAATGCTAAACATGAGCTGCAGGGAGGGGGAACAGAATAGGGCTGCTGCTTTCATGCTGTTTGAGGGGCTTCCCAGAGGCCAGTTAGGTACAGGAACTCTGGACTAGGAGGGCGTCTGGCCTGAAAAGTAGGGCTCCTTTTACAGTGGACCCTCTGGATACGGATTAAATTCATTCCAGGGGTCTGTACTTAACCTGAAAAGTTCATAACTGGAGGCGCTGCTTCTGCGCACGGGCATGGCGTGATAGAGCGGTTCTGCGCATGCACGCATGGCAAAACCCGGAAGTATACACTTCCGGGTTTGCCGCGTTCGCAACCCAAAAGTTTCATATCCAGAGTGGTACGTAACTTGTGAGTCAACTGTATTATCAAGCATTGTGTAGACATGTGGAAACTCTACACAAATGCTAGCCATGATGATCTGCCTCCCTCTTCTCCTCCCTCACTCTCACCTACAGTTTGGCAGGAATATGCAAAGACAATGATGTCATCAAATGGCCAGGTGTAGCTGGGGTGGGGCGGGTGAAAGGCCAGGTCAGCAGTATCGTCCTTCCGCAGGTCAATCAAGAAGGCGGCGTAGACCATGGAGACTGCAAAGCACCCGACCCGCTGCCGGTTCTTGGTGGGGAAGTAGTCTGCTGTCCTACGATAGTAACCCTGGAACGTGCGAGAGAGTCTCTTAACCCAACATAGCCCAGTGCCAAGAACTGTCTGCCATCCAATTAGGAAACCATAACTCAAAACAGGAAAAGTCCTGCAGCAATGGAGGCTGGTCCACCAATCTCAGCCGCCAAACCCACCACCTGCATCTTACTTAAAATCAGCCCGGGGGTTGGGGATAGGGAGGGGCAGCATTGCCTGTCAAGCTCACTGCCTGTCAAAATAGCGGAGTCAAGATCAGAGTGGCACATTAATTTTCATGGGTCTGCTCTGAGTAGGATATGGTTGGATATAACTCTAAGGATGATAAGAGTTATATCCAACCATATCCTACTCAGAGCAGACCCATGAAAATTTATGTGCCGCTGTGATCTTGACTCTGCTATTATAACCGATGAACCTCAAGGGGTGCCAATGGGTTTCTGGGCCCAACGCAAACTGCGGTTTTGACCTATAAAGCCTTAAACGGCTCAGGGCTGCAATACCTCAGGGACTGTTCTCTTTCCATATGGACCTACCTGGACCCCGAGATCATCTTCTGAGGCCCTTCTTCATGTGCCTCCTCCACAAGGGGTCAAGGGTAGCAACACAAGAACAGGGTCTTCTCTGGTTTCCCCGTCTGTAGAATGCTTTCCCTAGGGAAGTTCACCTGGTGCATTCCTGATACACCTTTAGGTGCCAGGCAAAAGCGTTCCTCTTATACCAGGCCTTTGGCTAAAATGACATCTGATGCCATTTTAAATGTATTGTGGAAGGGGGAATTATTGGGTTGTATTTGTTTTTATTATGCATTCTGTGTTTTTTATATTGTTATTTTATGTTGTGAACCACCCTGAGCTCTATGGTTATAGGATGGTATACAAATAAAATAAATAAATAAAAATGTTCATTGACTTTAGTGGACCTACCTCCACCTCTCATTCGTTCTGGCTCTGCTTACTGTGTGTCTCTACTTTCTGCCCCTCAGCAGTCACTCAACGGGTACCAGCCAGCACAGGCTTGAAGGAAAGTGTTGGTTTTTTACCTTTGAAGACCTAAATACTCCGGGGCCAAGTTATTCCATGAACCACTTGCACCCATACAAGCCTGCTATGGAGACCCCCTTCTTGCAGACTTGCCTATCAAGCAGGTGGGAATGGGAGGCAGGACCTTTTTGGTGGTGGCTCCTCACATAAGAAACTCTCTTCCCCAGGAGGCAGGTTTAGCCCCATCCCAGTTTTCTTTTAAGCAGGTCCTACACACATAGGGTTATCTCCAACTAAGTCCTATTTAAGGTAGCCTGACTAAAGTTAATGGACATTCCTTAGGTCCCTTAACTTCAGTAGGTCCACTCCAAGTATAACTTAGTTAGATACAACTTGTTGCTTTTTCAACTTGTTAGCTCGCGTAGCTGGTGGTTTTTCTAAACCTGCTTTTTAAATTCACTGTTTTATTCATTTATCAATCACCTTCTGCACTAGCATCAAGGTGATTCACATAATTTTTTTTAGCATAGTTTAAAAACATTGCAAAAATAAGAACAACTTAAACAAGCTTTGAAACAAAAATGTCTGTAGAAAAAAAATGTATTCAGTTGTTTCCAGAAAGAACAAATAGTGGGTGACTTCAGTCGAAGCCTGGCTGTATTTATGATATATATTTGTTTTTATATTGCTCTGATCTGATGGTGCATGCATTTTCACTTGCTGAATTGACTCTGTTGTCTCTTTGTAGTGGTCCTCCAGATGTTGAGCAATGACTCCCCTCATCCCTGGCCACTGGCCTACGTTACCCGGAGGGCCACAGATTTCCTGCTCATGCAATAAATTCTGCAAATCTTAAGCACCTCCCCCAAACGGGCTTACCTGAGGAGTAATCCCACACCAGAAGTTGGAGTAATAGGTCTGAGAGTCCAGCATGGGAGCAACAACAGATTTATTTTGTGCAATGAGGAACTTCAGAGTCTGGTTATTTGTCAAGATGCTGTCCGTGTCTGTGAACTGAGGACAGAATTAAAAGTGCACACTTTTATCTTGATTGAAACCATGTCTGAAAACTACCCCCCCCCCCGAGGGAGCCTGGCAGGCACAACTGAACTGCATCCCTCCAAGGCAAAATTGCCTGCATGGATAGAAAAATCTCACCTCCAGTGGATTTTAAAATGGCCCAAGCAGAGGAGCATCAGGCAGTCAGGGCTGGAAGGTGTGAGGCAATGTACATTTGAAGAAAACTGAGGAAGGAAGTTGTCTGTGGGCAGGTGAGGAGGAAGAAAGCAGGATGTGGGATGCCCTTGGTTTGAGGGGGAAGGAAAGAAGGTGACCCCCCCCCTTCCCGGCAACCTGGACTCCATCTCTCATCAGCTCCAGGAGCCACTATGGCCAAAAGTCAGGTTTCATTTATCTGCTAATTAGTGGGTAGGAGTATTGCTTTAATTGTTTGAATATTGCTAAAGTTGTTCACTACCATTTATGCAGCTGGCATGTAGCTTCCGTTTTACAAAGTTGTGCATTATGTGAAATGATCTTGCCCTCCCTCCCTCCCTCCCTCCCTCCCTCCCTCCCTCCCTCCCTCAGGGTACTAGGTATGTGCATACAGTACATATGTTTTTCTTTATTGTAAGTCTCTTGGAGACCTTCCGGGTGACAAGCAACAAATAAGCATGATAAGTAAGTAAGTAAGTAAGTAAGTAAGTAAGTAAGTAAGTAAGTAAATTGTGGCCGCAGAGTTTGTAGAGCACCATGTTGAGGAAGGTTGAGGTAGATGAGAACCAGGTGCACCCCAAAGTGTCTTCTAGTGTGGACAGAATGGAGGAGACATTTCCCCACCTCCAGAAGATCAAACTGACTTACCAAAATGTAATTGGCCCGCTCAGATCGGGCAAAGCTCAGAGCTTCCTGTTTGAGCCTCATTACGTGCTCAAAGCGTGTGTCACTCCAGTGTTTGGGCCCATGTTCATCAGGATAAGATCTGCAAGAGGCAAGATGGTCAGCAGAGAGTGCAAGGCCTGTTCCTCTCCCCTTTCCTTTGCACTGCAGTGCCTATTTTATGCAACCCTCCAGGTTAGCACAGCCCTTCCATACTGTAGACCCTTCCAAGAAACACAGGAGCGCATTTAATGGTTCACTGGAGGGAATTCTGTAGATTGGAAGATCCCTATGAGTAAACCAACTCAAGTTCTCTACCCTAAAAAGGGATCACAGCATAAGAACATGGGGAAAGGGGGAGAAAATCTTGCAGCATGGCGTACAGTCCCCTTGGCCTGATCTGGCTTCAAGGCTCCATTTACGTTCCTTAAGAGGGTAGGAAGGCATTCTACCAACAGCGGTTCCTTCAGCAACTTGCAGTGCCTCTGAACGCAGATCTTCCTATGGACAACTTCTCCACAAAGTTACAGCTGCACCACATCAACCTTCTAAGAAGTACTGCAATTGTTTCTGAGTATCCAAACCCACCATGATCTTCTTTAATTCCTGACCTATGCATGCTTCTCAACTATTTATGAAATTCAAGTATTCCAAACTTACCTGGGCTCATCTACGGGTCTCCACTCAATGTGCCAGTACTGGCTTTCCACTGCAGTGAGCCACTCATGCAGTATTTCTGTTGTGTTGTCCACATTGTGGTCAGTGGCGCACCTGAGAATCCAAATTGCAAATGGGGGATCAGTTCCTCCTCAATTCACCATTAGCCAATTTTACCCAAAAGCTGGCAGAAACAGCAAAGAAGGATCAAAGAGGACCGGTGGTGGTGGTTTGCAACTAGATAGCCATAGCTGCCAAGTTTTCCCTTTTCTCGCGAGAAAGCCTATTCAGCATAATGGAAAATCCCTTTAAAAAAGGGATTTGGCAGCTATGTAGATAGCCAAGGCTGCCTGTAGCCTTTCCAGTTGGTTTGTCCAGCCACTGTTTGCCGTGCACAAAACATCAACACTTTATGTCAGCAGAAAAAACCTACTAGAACTGGAGATAGCTGGAGTCCAACAGTTTAATGCCACATAAGCCAATTTAACTACTGTATACACATTATTGGTGTGTACCGTATATACCCTGTGTATATTTGATACCCTGGGATGACAGGCATGATGCAAGTGGAGGAAACAAACTTGACAAAGAACAAAGAAGAAGTGGGACCTGCAATGTGGAGGGCTGCTATTTGGGGGCCCAGCCAGCCATGCCCTCTTCCAGCACACTCCATTCCATTCTCCACTCGAACATTCGGGCACAAAAATGGAAAACCTGCCAGATCAGTGTGGGTTTACCCTTTTTTATTTTGAGTTAGAATAAAGGCAACCTGGACTTGGAAGCTGACAAACCCTCTCATCTACTGCAAGGTCCTCTCAGTGCTGGCTAGGAAATCTGCAATTTAGACACTATTGCAACTCAGCCAGTTCTTGAAAATTACATGTTAATTTCCCAAAGGGCTCCTGACTGGAGCATGGCTATGCCAGCACATCATCTCTGAGCATATTTATAGCTAGTGGCTTGTATTCGTGGCCAAAACTAGCACTAGGTGGCATGGGCACTTTTTAACAGACCTTCCAAAGCAGAGATTGGGTGTTCTATAACTCCTATCATCCCTGGCCGTTGCCTATGCCTTAAAATGTGCTCCAAATTGCTCCTTGGCAAGTGGGGCTTGTTTGGGTGCATCCTAAGGCAGGAATCAAAGCCAGTGTAAATTAGTCTACAAGCCCCAACCTGGAAGTGGATCACCCAATGACATGATGAAGCAGGGTCAATTTGATTTAAATCAAATTGATTTAAATCTAGTCAGTAAGACTTGATTTAAATCATTATTTTTACAGAAAGACTCATTCTTGCTGGTATAATCTTAATATTTACAACCAGATGAAATTTCATTTTTTTCAGAGTAGTTTTTACAGTTACAGTGGAACCTCGGTTTATGAACACCTCGGTTTACGAATTTTCAGTTTACGAACGCCACAGACCCATCTGGAACGGATTAATTCACTTTCCATTACTTTCAATGAGAAAGTTCGCTTCAGTTTATGAACGCTTCAGTTTATGAACAGACTTCCGGAACCAATTGTGTTCATAAACCGAGGTACCACTGTATATCAAAAACTACTAGTACTGGTTCTGTGTATATAAATTTGCAAAGGAAAAATGGGATTAAGGTTTTTCCCTCAACTCTGTTTGTTTATTTTATAACATTTTTCCTGTGAAGGAAAGGCATGTTATCTCTGCAAACACAAATTCACACTTTTGAAAACTGCAAAAACAAACACCTGTGATAATATCTTCTCATTAGAAAAACTGCCCCAAATAATCTTACAAGACCTCTGGAAGAGCATGACATTGAATGGATTAATGGAATTCATTTATAAAAAAAATTTAAACATTGCATATAAAGCCTCATGCTACATAATTAAAAACAAATCCTTATTTCCTGATGAAGGGGACGCGGGTGGCGCTGTGGGTTAAACCACTGAGCCTAGGGCTTGCCGATCAGAAGGCCGCAGTTCGAATCCCCGGGGCGGGGTGGTCAGTCCCGTTGGTCAGTCCCAGCTCCTGCCAACCTAGCAGTTCAAAAGCACGTCAAAGTGCAAGTAGATAAATAGGTACCGCTCCGGCAGGAAGGTAAACAGTGTTTCCGTGTGCTGCTCTGGTTCGCCATGCTGGCCACATGACCCAGAATCTGTACGCCGGCTCCGTCGGCCAGTAAAGCGAGATGAGCACCGCAACCCCAGAGTCGTCCGCGAATGGATTTAACGGTCAGGGGTCCCTTAACCTTTATTTCCTGATGAATAAAAAGCAGCAACCCCCAGTGCAGCCACAGCAGAGCCAGTGGTATATGGCTAGACTGCTTCAGTTCCTATCTCAGAAAGAAATGTATGCAGACAATTTGGGAAAGTTTTTGCAATCCTGAAACAAACCCCAATGTATCTCAAGGTAGTGAAATGCCCCACAAACAAAGGCATGTGTGTGATATCGAAAGAAGTACCCATGAGTCTGCTTCCCTAGATTAGTTTCTAGAAGGGGAGTGTTGTCAGCTTACAGCAGCAAAAAGGAGAAAAAAAACACCAGAGTCTTGTGGCACAAATTTATTAAGACAGACGCTGGTCCAGACTCTGTGGTCCAGAGACCTTGGCATATTGTTTCCCTGCAACCTCACTCCTCTCTCTCTTGCCAGCCATGCTGGTATATACATTTGCAAATTTAGGATTACCCTTCATGGATCTGAAAAAACAGACTTCCATCTGCAGATGCTACAGGAGGAATTCCAGAAAGGGAGTTCTCTCTGCCCTGCCACACAGACTCCCTCCAGCAGTGTTGAACAAGCCAAGAAGCCACAGGTCCAAGAACGAAGCTCGAGGAAAATTAACTTGGTTTAAAAGAAAGAACAGATGTTAATATATAGCAGATTAAATTGCAGATCTAGGATGTCGTCTCTCCCGAACTGGATTGAGACATCGTTAAGAGGCTTGTGCATCAGTTTAACAGAGACAGCAGATGGAAAACAGCTCATGAGCTCTTGAAAAAAGAAGATTTATACTACCAGGGTAAGGTTTCCTACAAGATCATAGAATATGCTATAAAACACGCCTGAGGCAGAGAAGCTTTGGAACAGAAAGGAAGGGAATCCTGTCGTCTCTGCAGAGTACTGAAACATGGTTTGGGAGGGTGGAGCAGAACAGTCCCAGCAAGGTTGGGGAAATGGGGCAGGAGGTTGGAAATAAAAGGCAGGCAACAAGGAGGGCTCTCTGGGTGCCATTCAACAGGGATGGGAGAAAAACATGTGGCCTTCCAGATGTTGTTGGACTACAGCTGCCATCATCCCTGGCCCTTGGCCATGCAGGCTATTGGGGCTGAAGGGAAGAGCTGGAGTCAGAGCCGTCTTTCCTACTGGGCTGCCTGACGTGTTGCGCCAGGGCGTCAGCCTCTCAGGGGTGCCCCAGAGAGTGGGGGAGCTGCGCGGCCCACATGGAGGCGAGCCCGGGGTGCGCTGTGGGAAGAGCTCCGACCGCTCCTGAGCCCAGACGGGGGTGGGAGCAGCGCCCAAAAGGGCTCCTTTTGGTGCGCTGTTCCCACCACGCCCCCTCGTAACAGCAGGGGAGGAGGCGCTGGAAGGATTTTGCACCACGGCGCTGGATACCCTTAAGACGGCCCTGGCTGGAGTCCTACAAAAGCCAGAGGGCCACAAGAAATAGCTAGGAGTTGGAAAACAGGAGACCTGCCTGTCACTTGACTCATGGTGTGCATGGATGTGGACTACCAGGCTGGCAGAAAAAACTGACATACCAACTGAGAGCGATCAAAGAAAAATTAGACCAGAATAGGCAGGAACACCATAAGAAGAGACAGAAACAGTAAGAAAAGTCACACTTGCTGGCCAAAGTCAAGTTTTCATGTTCAAGCAAGTGCCAGCATGCACTGCTGAAACAGCTTTCTGTAGCCTCCATAAGTAGAGCCTAGAAACGAACTTTTTTAAAATAATAAAGCCTAAAGACCACCACAAACACAGAGACATATTTGGAGAGACTTCCAAATCTTCCATGCTATGTGTCTTAACGATCCTCTGTAATTCATCATAGCTGCTTTCAACCTTTGTGGAACAGTGGTCATGCTACATTTTGTTCCATGTGTTTATCTCTTTACCCCATCCCTGAGGTAGAGGTGAAGGGAAGCAGCCACTGCTCAGGATCTGCTACCCCTCTTAGGATCCCAGCCTTCCCAAAAGTGTAGCCTTGCAGGTATTTCCCTGGATGGAAACTCACACCATAGCTCCGCCCACTGGCCATGCTGGCAGGAACTCATGGGAGCTGGAGTCCAGCAGCACCTAGAGAACCACAGGTTTCTTATTCCTGCCACAGAATCCTCCACCCTAAAATGTTGGTGTGGTTCCTGTAGCTCTTTCTCCTGAAGCTCCAGTGTAACCAAAAAACCTGCCATGCTAGCCTGGGGATGAGGTCACCTGGGTGTGGCTGGCCTACAACTCCCACCACCCCTGGCCACAGTAGCAAGGGCTTATGGGAGCTGGAGTTCAGCAGTATCTGGAAGGCTACAGGAACCCTGTCCTAGCATGTCAACATAGCCCAAAGCATTACAAATGCTTTTGATTACAACCCCTCCCCCCGTGTATCCTTAGAAAGGGCTTATATGCACACACAAAAACTTCTAGAACTTTTGTCCCTTCCAATGGGAAGTTTCCATCCTCAAAGAGGGAAGAGGTACATTAAAGAGAAAACATGTGTTGGGGGATGCATTCGGCAACCATTTCCTACACCTGACCTCATCAGTGCCCACCTCTACAAAACGAGGTCTTCCCAAGAGGGCATTGATAAGTCCATCTCTCCCCGTTGATCTGCATCATAGGAGGAACATCTGTGTAGCCCTTCAGATGTTGGAGGCCTCAGCAACTGGAGGGCTACATCAGGCACCCCCAAACTGCAGCCCTCCAGATGTTTTGGCCTACAACTCCCATGATCCCTAGCTAACAGGACCAGTGGTCGGGGAAGATGGGAATTGTAGTCCAAAACATCTGGAGGGCCGCAGGTTGGGGATGCCTGGGCTACATGTTCCTCACAGCTGACCAACACAACAGCAGCTCCATTAGATCCCATTAGGTCTGGAAGGATCATGGCCAGGTCAGTGCTGAAAATGGGCAGCTGGCCCTGCAAAAACAAAACAAAAAAACACCTCAACACAAGCAGCAGCAACAACAAACTAACACTCTAGGAGACAGTCCAGATACCTTGCAAAACTCAGCACTCCTTGTTCAGGCACGCCAAAGAAGACATTTCTGGAACTGTACATGCTCCTGTGCCCCCACACTAGACACCAGAAGTCTTCAGGGCTCGCCCCAAATCACGCTCACCTATATACTCCCAAACCATATCCTGCAGGGCAGCAGAGCCTCTGAGGACCTGCTCCTCCCTAGACACGCTCACCCCACGCAGCCCCCAAGATGAGGTCCTGAGGCACACCTTTGCACGGCCTGCCCAAGGTTCAAGTCCCTACAAACCAGGCTCAAGCACCTTCAAACCTAGCACTGACACTACAACTGGCGATACCTACCACCACCCCAAAATTAACTAGGTTTCCTCCCCAACTAACCCTCACGCTCATAAACACTTTTCTAGGGCGTCTCGAATCAATCCCAAATTGGGCTGAGAAGGGGGAACCCCTAAAACTCCATCCTGTCCCCCCCCGAGGCAGCCAGCGTCATCGCAACTAAGTTGTTGCGCCCCTTACCAGATGGAGATGCGCTCTTTGGGGTAATCCATGCGCTCCAGGGCCCCCAGGTAATGGGGCAGAGAGTGCTGGGAGTTGCGAGCCAGAATAGCGAACACCACGGTTGGAAACTCCTCCCGCAGTCCGGCAGGACTCCCCGTCCTCTCAACATCCTCCCCCTCCTCACCGGGCGGGGTAGAGACCCCCAAACTGGAGCGGAGAAGGAGAAGCAGGGCGCAAGGGAGAACAGACGCGGCCGCAGGCGAAACCATGTCTCGGAGGCTGCAAAACTAATGGGCGCGCGAGCGGTGCGCGGGGTGGGGGCGAAGATCGACGTTTGGGAGGGGAGAGGCGAGGAGAGGGCCAAGAGGGGCGGAGCCGAGAATTCCAACATTTTAGTACAGTACTGTAAGTCGCCTTGGGTTGAATCATAGAGCTCAATGTTGTCTGCGGGCTGCGGCTCTCCGGAATTTCAGGCAGGGAGATTCCCCCCCCCCCGGGCCTGAATACTTAGGAATTACCGGTTGCTGGAAGCCACGAGTTGGGAGAGAGCTCTTGCGCTCCAGTCCTGCTTGCAGTGTTTCCATAGGGGCATCTGTTTGGCCCCTGTGAGAAGAGGGTGCTGCACTACCGGTAGATGGGCCATTGGCGCGCGCGCGCGCGCGCGCGCGCGCGCACCCACCCACCCACCCCAATCACCCCCAGTCCAAAACCAGACAGAAGCATCACACAGCAAAGCAGACCCACCCAAGGTGGGTGACTGCCTCAGGCAGCAGGATCCACAGGGGCAGCACCTCCAGCCTCTAAGGCAGGGATGCCCAAACTTTTTTCAAAGAGGGCCAGATTTGATGAAGCGAAGAAGAGGAGGAGGAGGAGTTTGGATTTGATATCCCGCTTTATCACTACCCTTGTTGTTGTTTAGTCGTTTAGTTGTGTCCGACTCTTCGTGACCCCATGGACCATTGGCAAATAGTGACCCCATGGACCATATGGCAAATAGTTATGGGCAGGTGGGAGAGCTTAGATATTTGAAAGGGGTTATATTTGTAACAGGGATCGTTCTCTGATGATCCAGATGGAGAAGAGAATGTTGTTGTTCTTGTTGTTTAGTCGTTTAGTCGTGTCCGACTCTTCGTGACCCCATGGACCAGAGCACGCCAGGCATTCCTGTCTTCCACTGCCTCCCGCAGTTTGGTCAAACTCATGTTGGTAGCTTCGAGAACACTGTCCAACCCCTTCTCCTAGTGCCCTCCATCTTTCCCAACATCAGGGGCTTTTCCAGGGAGTCTTCTCTTCTCATGAGGTGGCCAAAGTATTGGAGCCTCAGCTTCAGGATCTGTCCTTCCAGTGAGCACTCAGGGCTGATTTCCTTCAGAATGGATAGGTTTGATCTTCTAGCAGTCCACGGGACTCTCAAGAGTCTCCTCCAGCACCATAATTCAAAAGCATCAATTCTTCAGCGATCAGCCTTCTTTATGGTCCAGCTCTCACTTCCATACATCACTACTGGGAAAACCATAGCTTTAACTATACGGACCTTTGTCGGCAAGGTGATGTCTCTGCTTTTTAAGATGCTGTCTAGGTTTGTCATGGCTTTTCTCCCAAGAAGCAGGCGTCTTTTAATTTCGTGACTGCTGTCACCATCATCAGTGATCAAGGAGCCCAAGAAAGTCAAATCTCTCACTGCCTCCATTTCTTCCCCTTCTATTTGCCAGGAGGTGACGGGACCAGTGGCCATGATCTTGGTTTTTTTGATGTTGAGCTTCAGACCATCTTTTGCGCTCTCCTCTTTCACCCTCATTCAAAGGTTCTTTAATTCCTCCTCACTTTCTGCCATCAAGGTTGTGTCATCAACATATCTGAGGTTGTTGATAGGATATTTCTTCTGGCAATCTTAATTCCTGTTTGGGATTAATCTAGTTCAGCAAATGCTTCTCCCAGCATAGTGCTGCCACCTAGTGACCACCATTGCATCCTGCTTTGAGTTTAATTTTCACCCCCAAGACTGTTTCCATGCAATGGACTTCTTAAGCATTTATCCTGATCGATTGGTTTGCACAAAGTTTGTGAGGCAAGTTAGTTGATGTCTGCTTTTTACTGAGCATTTGTTCTGATTTGTTTGCATTTATATGGAGTCACACCAAGGCAAGACGTATCATGCCACTTCCCAGTGCATTTTCCTGCCGCTTTCCTGAGCAGGGGTGTTACATGCAAAAAGAGTTTCACTCCTGTCAGCAATTGCACTGCAGCATTTTGGTTTCCTGATCAAGTGCAAGGGAAGCCCCACACAGAGTGCACTGCAGTAATCCAGTCTTGGAGTCACCAATGCCCATAGCTGTCAAGTTTTCCCTTTTCTCGCGAGGAAGCCTATTCAGCATAAGGGAATTTCCCTTTTAAAAAGGGAGAACTTGACAGCTATGCCAATGCCTGAACTACGGCAGCCAAGATCTCCCAGTCCAGGAACACCTGTAGCTGTTGTACCAATTGCAGCTAGTAAAAGGCAATTTTAGCCACAGGCTACCTAGACCATGAGTAGGCAAACTAAGGCCCGGGGAATCACCTTCTAAATCCAGCCCATGGACGATCCAGGAATCAGTGTGTTTTTACATGAGTAGAATGTGTGCTTTTATTTAAAATGCATCTCTGGGTTATTTGTGGGGCATAGGAATTCGTTCTCCCCCCCCTTCAAAATATAGTCCAGGCCCCCGCAAGGTCTGAGGGACAGGGGACTGGCCCCCTGCTTAAAAAGTTTGCTGACCCTGACCTGGACCTACAGTGACAAAGCTGGACCCAGAAGCACCTCCAGACTGTGAACTTGCTCCTTCAGGGGGCATGCAACTCCATACAGGGCAGGCAATTGACCAAATTCTCGGTCACAGGAGCTCCTTGCCCACAGTTCCTTTGGTTTGGCAGGATTCAAGCACAGATGCTCTCTTGGTGAGCTCTGCCCTTTCTCCATTAGCCAGAGCAAGGTGGATGCTTCAGGCAGCACATTTTTGGGGTCCCCAAAGGACACCAATTTTCTGGTTATTTAATTTATTACACCTTGATCTGGCTTGATGCTTCAGAAAATTCGGAGGGTGCAGGCACCATTTCCTGTTCTGCCTCAGGCAAAATGTATTGGACCAGCCCAGATTGCCACCTATAGATTTCCACCAAGGCCAGAGAACATTTCCTTTTATTCTTGCTGGTAACTGAATTATTCACTGTAATATTGATGCTGATGGCAATTCGTTAAGTATCTTTGTTACTTACGGAACTGTTTTGAATTGCCTTGCTGTACTGCTTTTTTGGGGTCATCCTTGTGTTGTGAACCACAGTATACAAATACATTTGACTATGTCTATTTTTAGTGTTATATCACAATCCTGGAATTGCATCCCGTTAGAGTCCAGCCTCCAGTGTGAGAACAGGATGTTCAGCCAGATGGGCCTTTGGTCCAACCTAGCAGGGCTGCCGCATGGACGATGGAGCTGCTCCAGAGGGCAGGACCTGAACCAGGGTGATTCTGACTAAACAGGAATAACTTTCTGACAACAAGAGCTGTTCCACAGTGGAACGGATTATTTCAGAAGGTATTGGACTCTCTTTAATTGGAGGTTTTTAAGCAGAGGTTGGATGGCCTCATGGATGCTTCAGCTGAGATTCCTGCATCACAGGGGGGTTGGACTAGGTGACCATTGGGGTCCCTTCCAAATCTACAATTCTATGATTTCATGATTCTATGACACAGAACAGGGAGGAATTGCTATCCCTTCAGAAAACAGGAATGCAATTAATTTTGAATTCTCTAAAGAGAATAGAAGATTGGACTCTTAACAATGTGAAACTCAACAGAGCATGGGCGTAGCCAGGATTTTTTTTGGGGGGGCAGGATTTTTGTTGGAGGGGCAGAACTGATGTGATGGGTCAGTTAGTTAAGTATTTGGCAAGAGTTCATTTGTCTCTTCTTTCTCTAGGAATTTTGAATTTTGGAGGTTCTAGCAGGGGAGCGCAGCTATCGTATACCCTTGACCGAAGAACGGTACACTCCTTCTATCTGGGAAGGTCGTCCTCTTCCACCGAGCACGCAGCTTCGGGAGGGACGCACATGGAGTGGTGAGGGAGGAAGGGGACACCCGCCTAGCCAGCCAGATCAGCCGGATAACTATGCAGGAATATGTACAAGAAATTTAGAAAGCCGTTTTTTTCTTTTCTTTCATAGAATTTATGATAATGTGATTATGATTTAGATTATGTGGCTATGATTAAGTATAAGTGTTAAAGTGATTATGACGGGCAAACAGAGGACAATATGTAAAAATATTGAAGGGTAAACCCCTGTGTATAGTGTGGTGGAAGTGATAGAGGAGGTAATGAATTTTGATAAGAGGTGACCGTTGAGTCAGTCAACAAAGCCTTGTCTTCCTTTTTCTTCCTTGTCTTCCTTTTTCTTCCTTGTCTTCCTTTTCTCTTCCCCCCCCTTTTTCTTTTCTTGCTTTTTTTCTTTTTTACTCTCCCCTATAATCTATTTCCTTTCTTTATTATTTTCTCTCTAAACTTTTCTTTTCCCATCTTGAAGATTAGATACGTTTCTTTGGATTTTAAACTCAGAAGGAAAAAATTGAATACACTATAAAATATAAGTTCTTTAGATATGTGTGTATTGTATGTGTGTATTAATCTTCGTCCATTCTTTGTGTGATGTATGGTTTAGTAGGTTTGTATGTCAATGTATCATTTTTGTGTTATTTTTTGTACAATAAAGATATTTTTTAAAAAAGGAATTCTGAATTTTGAAACAAGTGTGCATCTATCTGGGACCAGTAGATGGTGCTAATGTACCAGGTATGAATTATGGTGCTGGAGGAGACTCTTGAGAGTCCCATGGACGGCAAAAAGATCAAACCTATCCATTCTGAAGGAAATCAGCCCTGAGTGCTCACTGGAAGGACAGATTGTGAAGGTGAGGCTCCAATACTTTGGCCACCTCATGAGAAGAGAAGACTCCCTGGAAAAGACCCTGATGTTGGGAAAGATGGAGGGCACAAGGAGAAGGGGAAGACAGAGGACAAGATGGTTGGACAGTGTTCTCGAAGCCACCAACATGCTCCAACACTTTGGCCACCTCATGAGAAGAGAAGAATCCTTGGAAAAGACCCTGATGTTGGGAAAGATGGAGGGCAATAGGAGAAGGGGACAACAGAGGATGAGATGGTTGGACAGTGTTCTTGAAGCTACGAACATGAGTTTGACCAAACTGCGGGAGGCAGTGGAAGACAGGAGTGCCTGGCGTGCTATGGTCCAGGGGGTCACGAAGAGTCGGACACGACTAAACGACTAAACAACAACAACAACAGATGGTGCTAATGTACCAGGTACAGCAACACACATGTTGCATGAAGAAGCATCAGTTCCAAAGGGAGCCAATCAGGCAAGACGTGCTATTAAGATTTTATATATCTATCTGTGTCCCTTGGCCTCTGGCATTGGGGACCGGAAGCACCTGATTCTCTCTTTCCTTGACTCTACACTAGATGAGAAGGGGTCCAGCAATGTGTTGTGTGTGTTCTGTCTTTGGTCCCTATTCATAGAATCATAGAATTGTAGCGTTGGAAGGGACCACGAGGGTCATCTAGTTCCAACCCCCTGCAATGCAGGAATCTTTTGCCCAACGTGGGGCATGAACTCACAACCCTGAGATTAAGGGTATCACGCTCTACCGACTGAGCTATCCCATGGTGACCATCAGGATACATTCATTTACAGTACTGAAATTATTTAATTTCCACCTTCACTACGAGGCACAAGACTGCTCACAAAAATGCAAATAATAAGAACATTATTTTTATTTTAGGGGGGAAATGTGGTACTAATATAACAGATTACAGGAGCATGAGAGTGCCCCTTTAATTAAGGCAAGTAGCAAAGAAAGAAAAAGTTCTGTATTAAAAGTACCCAAGTCTGATGGCTTGAAAAAATGGCACATATTGAACTACCGGTAATCACTATATAGTAACATATTGTTAATGAGTTGGGAGACCCCTCCTAAACCCTAGAAATTAATAAATGGGAGGATTTTGATTATTTGGAGTATTGAAGGGAAGATTGGAGACAAAATATACCGGTAGGCTTCCTTTCCAAACCAGGGCCTCACCTGGGACAGGGGTGTTAACATGACAAAAGGTGTAGATCAGGCATCCCCAAACTGCGGCCCTCCAGATGTTTTGGCCTACAACTCCCATGATCCCTAGTTAAGAGGACCAGTGGTCAGGGATTATGGGAATTTTAGTCCAAAACATCTGGAGGGCCAAAGTTTGGGGATGCCTGGTGTAGATGACCCATCTAAGAGAAATCTTGGGCCTGGGCAGACAGAAGGTTGCCAGGCTAACCGGGTGGGAAGTGACAGGAAAAGAGGGTCTTTAGCAGAGGTCAGCAAACTTTTTCAGCAGGTGGCTGGTCCACTGTCCCTCAGGCCTTGTAGGGGCCCAGACTATAGTTTTTTTTGGGGGGGGGGTGATGCAAGAGCACCACGAGCCCCGGTGGCTGCTTACCTGTGTCTTGCGAGTGGCAGGGGCTGGCAGTGGTGGCGGAGGGATGATGAGCGGCGCGTGAAAGGACTCTAGAGAGGGGCTGTTTAAAATGGCAGCTGCTCGAGCACTGCTGCTGGTGGTACAGTGGACGCTCGGGTCATGAACATGATCTGTCTGGGAGGCACGTTCGCAACCTGCAGTGCCGCATCTGCGCACACGCGGGTCGCAAGTCAGCGCTTCTGCACATGCGCAAAGCACAATTCTGCACATGCACGAGCGCCAGAACCCAGAAGTAATCTGTTTGGGGTATGACTGTACCAACAAAGCCCAGCCCCCTTCCTTCTCTAGGCAGGGCGGAGAGAAGCCAGGAGGAGGGAGGGAGGTGGGAAGGGAGAGGGAAAGAATGTGCGCGTTGGCGATCCACACAGCAATTCCCAGGCTGTCCATGGGCCGGATCCAGAAGGCAATTGGGCCTGATCCAGCCCACAAACCTTAGTTTGCCTACCCATGGTCTTTAGCAAGGTATGCTGGGAAGAAGAGGGGAGAGAACAGAGAGAGATCCATCTTGGGAAGGCTGGCTGAAGACATGTATCGCACGCCAGTGCTGCAATGCTGTGTGGAACAAGACCCTCTTGAAAAGAGCATGCTGTAATATCTGGATTGAAGTGTAAACAGGCAAATAAACCATATTTCTTAAAGCTATGGCAGTCTCCACCACATCTTCAAAGTCCTACAATTTATTAATTTCTGGAGTTTGAGGGGATCCCCCCCTGCAACTCACAATACTGTACTGATTTAGGCCAGGCATGTATTGCATGTTTATGTGTAGCGTTGGCCATGAAACTCTCTAAAAGGCGTTCAAAAGGACTTACATAGTTTGATGACTGAGCTCACAAATCTTACCCTGTATGCCTTGTGTGGCATTGGGAGCAAAGCAGTGGTATTGTGGAAAAAGGCACTTAGCCTCCTTTATTTATTTGCTTCTTCTCAACTGAAATGTCAGACCACCCAACCCATTTTCTTCCCCCAAAAGCATATCAAGGTCAAAAGCATGCCTAGGCATCTTGCATCATCATCATCACCATTATTTATTTATTTATTTATTATTATTATTATTTCTATGCCACTCTTCATCCGAGCGGCAGTTTACAATATAAAAGCACAAAACTATATTCCATAGCAACAAACAAAAACAACACTCCCAAAAACACACACAGTTTAAAAGGCCATATATTGTTTAATTAGTCCAAGACATGCCTGCTGGTAGAAATCTCAACATGCTAGGGAACCAAGACTTTTCTCTTGTTCATCGTTTTGCAGTTCCAGATACAGAATAAGACATTTTGAATTCTCAAAACATTCAGATTTACTGCAATGCCAGCAGAAGGATTGCAGAATGTACTGAAAGAGGTTCACCTCCATTTTTATAGCTGCAGAATTTGGGGTGCCAGTCTCTTCTCTCTCCACCCCCCAAAGAGTTTTGTAAGCCTATAAAAGCAACAGGGAAAGCACAGGGAAAATTTAGTGTGGGAGATCAAGTCTTCCCACACTGCAGTTTTGTTTCGTTTTCATGGCTGTTGTTTTTGCAGCGTCCATATGACATCATTGGCAACAAAAAGCCAGCCCCTCCCCAATTTAATTCTGATTCAGATTTACTCTTTTTGGTAGAAACACAATAAAATAAAAAGGAGGGGAGGCCACTTTGCAACATCTCGCTGACCCATTTACAGTATTAATCATGAGCCTGGAAGCAATTGAAGTATGGAGGAAGCACTCTTGTTGCCTTCCGCAGCTTTTTCCATCACCAATTTTGACATTTTGACAGCTTTACCAAGTGAACCTCCCCCCCCCCATTTGCTAAGGATTCACTTGGTTATCCTAACACAACAATGCCCACCTCAGCTGTTCTTTCTTGCAGTCCAACCATTCCTAAGATCAGCAGGCAGGAGCGAGCTGCAGTAATCAAAATATAGAATGGATTTCTAGAAAATCCATTCAGTTTTGGCTGACCACCCACCTGTTCCTTCTCTCTGGCCACTAGCCATAGCTGCCAAGTTTTCCCTTTTCTCGCGAGGAAGCCTATTCAGCATAAGGGAAAATCCCTTTAAAAAAGGGATAAATTGGCAGCTATGCCACTAGCGGAGGAACAGGGGTGCGGGAGGAGCACACCGTCCCCAGTGGCATGATCCCGGTGGGTTGCCCCCGCCCCTTGCCCCCCCTAATTTTTATCCTGGGTACGCCCCTGCACCTATGTGAGCCCCCACCTCCACTCAGCCCAGTCTGGAAAGGCTGTGGAGAGGGAAGCTTTCCTAGGTGCAGTACCAGTGTAGCCGTCGCTAGAGGGTGCTGCTTTGCAACATCTCCTGTGCTCCCAGCATGCACTTGAGGGTGATTTGTGAGTTCTGGAATACAGGGTTTTAGGGGTTTTATGTGGCCAAGGGGGGACAACTGTCTATGCAACCTGTATATGGTCACTCTCATATTTGCTTTGGACGTTGTGTCAAAATTTGAACGTAATTGGTCAAGCGGTTTTGGAGAAAAGTGGACACCTACCCACATGCCCATTTTACATTTATATATAGATTTCAAGAGTTAAAAGCATCCAGCATATAAAGAGCCCTGCTGGATCAGGCATGGGGCTCATCCACTGCAAAATCTAATGGCAATTGGTGTGGTTTGTTGGCTGAATATGCAAAAATGTTGCAGCCCACATATTTTCCACCATGCTCAGTGCACTTTTCATGCACATTTAAAAGCGGCTTCAAATAATAAATATGTTGCTCAAATTGAGGTGGACCAGAAATGCCTCTTCAAATAAGCACTAAGGCAACCTACAGTTAGAGAAATTCTGCTGATCTCTCCTCTCCAAGAAACTTTGGTACCCAGGAAGAAGTCAGAGGGCAACACATGAGAATAATGATCTGAGGAGGATGACATCGGTGAAGATGCCCTATTACAATTTAGAGAACGAAATTTCAAAGTAAATGCCAAGCATAAAAGCACCTCCAAAGAATGCTGCTCAGGTCTTCCTTGGAAGAAAGTCTGGCTCCTTCAATGTGTCCTTTTTACAGTGCATTTATACAAAATCCTACCTTCAATATTATTTGCACCTGCAAACGTTTCAGGCAAACATACAGCTGCATTGGAACACATCCCATAACCTTCTCCTGAAGTTCTGTAACTTTTCACATGCCAGATATCCCAGATCAATATTTGCGCTGCCTTTGTTGTGCTGAAGTGCAAAAGTGCCCATCTCTCAGATGGCAACAATGCAGCAACACTCAGGAAGCATCACAGAACAACTGGGAAAGCTGAATGTTGTGTGGGTGGTTCAGGACAATTCTGCCACTAATGCACTATTATTGCATCAATGGCATGTTGAACACAGACATATCAGTTGGGAAAGGCCCATCAAATATACAATGGGTGCTTCCAAGTGGGATGGGTACTGCTGCTCATGCATCTTTAAAACCCTAAACGGCCTCGGTCCAGTATACCTGAAGGAGCGTCTCCACCCCCATCATTCATCCCGGACACTTAGGTCCAGCTCCGAGGGCCTTCTGGCAGTTCCGTCACTGCGAGAAGCAAAACTACAGGGAACCTTTTCGGTAGTGGCACCCGCCTTTGGAATGCCCTCCCATCAGATGTCAAGGAAATAACAACTACCGTATCTGACTTTTAGAAGACATCTGAAGGCAGCCATGTTAAGGGAAGTTTTTAATGTTTAATGCTGTATTGTGTTTTTAATATTTGATTGGGAGCCCCCCAGAGTGGCTGGGGAAACCCAGCCAGATGGGCAGGGTATAAATATTATTATTATTATTATTATTATTATTATTATTATTATTATTATTATTTCTTCCAGCAGCACCTTAGAGACCAACTAAGTTTGTCATAGGTATGAGAACTTCTGAAGAAGTGTGCATGCACACGAAAGCTCATACCTATGACAAACTGAGTTGGTCTCTAAGGTGCTGCTGGAAGGTATTTTTTTATTTTGTTTCGACTAAGTCAGACCAACATGGCTACCTACCTGTAACTATTATTATTATTATTATTATTATTATTATTATTATTATTATTATTATTATTATCATCATCATCATCATCATCACAATGTCATTAGCATCAAAATACTGGTTTGTATCTCTCCTCTGCCCCAACATTTAATCCCGATTTACCCTACCAGACCCATTTTTAATGTTAAGCTCCAATCTAGAAGCAGCCAGGTTTGTTTGGAGCAAAGATTATTTGAGGGGGAACCCAACACATTATTAATTTGATCAATGGGGTGCGGAATATCAAAATCTATATGAGGAGTGGCTAACCCCTTTTGAGTCTGTGAGAAGATTTGCAAACTAGAGAAACTATCATGGGCATGACATACACATACCATAGCTAAGCATAAACCACAAGCTATTTTTTTTGAAAACAAAAACAAAACAAAAAAACATCAGTTTTTCCAAATTATTACCAAATAGAAATGTGGAGGGGAAACCAAATTTCTAAATACACAAACAAAGGTAAATAAACACCATAGGAAACCACAAGATATTGTATTGGCTACAATAGAATGTTTCTTTCTAGGGTTGTATTGAAAGAATTTGTACTCAGAGTAGACTCATTGAAATTAATGAACCCTAATTAGCCAAGTTCATTAATTTAAGGAGTCTACTTTGAGTAGGACTAACAATGGATAAAAAGGTAAAGGGACCCCTGACCATTAGGTCCAGTCGTGACTGACTTTGGGGTTGCGGCACTCATCTCGCTTTATTGGCCGAGGGAGCCGGCATACAGCTTCCGGGTCATGTGGCCAGCATGACAAAGCCGCTTCTGTCGAACCAGAGCAGCACACGGAAACGCCATTTACCTTCCCTCCGGAGCGGTACCTATTTATCTACTTGCACTTTGACGTGCTTTCAAACTGCTAGGTTGGCAGGAGCTGGGACCAAGCAACGGGAGCTCATACCGTTGCAGCGATTCGAACCGCCAACCTTCTGATCAGCAAGCCCTAGGCACTGTGGTTTAACCCACAGCGTACAACCCCCTAATTTTAGTTGGCAGGAGGGAATGCCAGGGAAGGCTCCTGTGGGTGCATGAGCATTTTATATGCAACAGGGCTGGCCCATGACCTATGCTATCAGCCATCAGTAAAACAAGCCAACATATTGCAGGAGGAAACCTGTGGCAAACCTTTGAAGATGCCTTTTCTATTATATATCCATTGCTATTGGCTAAAAACAATCAATTGTTGGTTGATTTGATTAAAAAGAAAAGAAAAACAGTGACAGCAAGATACTGTTCCAGATATTTCCATATTATATTGTAAACAGGACAACAAAGAGCAGAGTCAATTTTTCACAATCTGTGCACAGTTACAACATCTAAATGCTATTCTGATAGGTCTCTGGAAAGCGGGGCATGGTTTTAAACCTGTCTGTAGCATGGAAATAACCGCACTAAAAACAGGGCCAGCTCAACCATTTTGCCCCTTATGGCAAAGGACAATATTGTGCTCCCACCCCAATTCCACCACCTGGAGTGGTGGCTGAATTATAATTCAACAACCAGCAACAGGGCAGTGTGTCCTTAACTGGGTAGCATCCTTCACTTCATTTGAGGGCAGCAAGGCAGTCATACAGGTGACAAGGCGCACAATTCACAACTCTGGAACTTGTGGACATCTAATGGAGCTGAATGTAAGAAGATTCAGAAAGGATAAAAGAAAGTATGAAAGATGGGTACCGTAAATACTTCAATCCTTTAGCCTTTTTTATATATTCCGTTTCTTTAGGATAGGCTCTTCTGGTTTCTTACAGCCCCACAGAAAACTCTCAGGGTGACTTGTGCCATCTGATGCAAAAACCCTTCGCTCTCCGTAAAATACTGCTTCAATTAAAAAGAAGAAGACAGTTTGATATCTTCATTGTATTTTGTGGCTCAAGGTGTTTTATCCCTCATTTAACTCACAGCATAAGTTTCTAAATTCTGCAGATCCTCTATACATCTGGCCTAATTCTTTGAATGTTTTTTTAAAAAATAATACTAATGGGAGGAGTTTTCTTTATATCCTCTTCCCGCCCCTAATAAATTCCCTCACTTTAAAAGAAAGAGGGGAAAGGAGGGGGGAGGGGAGAAGGACCCCTTCCAAATTCTTCAGCTAGGCTCTCTAAAGTCTGGACACAGAAGTGTTTGGCCTGGAGGGGTGGGAAAACCCTCTAGGAAGCAGTGACCCATACTTTCCCAATCCCCCTCCCTCCCTCCTTTTTCTCCCACCCACCAGGGCTTCGGTCAGTCCTAGTCCAAACCTGGGCAGCTGTGACCAAAAACAAAGCTATTTTCACACACAATGCCCTTCTGTCCATTCCCAGATGCTGACCGATGCAGTGGACAGAGCCCGAAGCCAGAGCCATTCAAGGTCCGTGCCAGGACCCTGCTGGCAAAAGACAATATTGGCAGTGATGAAGGGTAGATATTCTCAAAAGGATTTGTTGTCATATGACCCACAGAGACAGGCTGACCCTTCAACCCCCCCCCCCAACCACACAGGCTCCACCGCCCCAATAGCAACTGTCCACATTCCTGACCTCGGGAGGGGGGAAAGTTTAAAAACTCTTAGTGGAGAAACAATAACAGTGTCATGGAATTGATTTAGGAGGGGACTCTTTCCATTACAAAGGATGGACAAAAGGACTTAGAGCCGGGGGGGGGGGGGAGAGTGCCCTCTTGCAAATCTCTGGAAGGAAACCGAATGTAGATAGAGCAACCATCTTTTGATGGACTGTCAGTGGGGGTGGGGTGGATTTCACCTGTTATCCACACAGTCTCCCCACCTCCCCCCACCCCAACTGTCGTCGGCAACTCACCCAGATTTCAGGGGCACCTCCAAGTTGTATTACATTTTAATCTGGTATGGAGCCAAATCCCCATGTTCTGTATTACCACCTTTAACACCCAGAGGAATCCCATTTTCCCACCCACAGCCACTCTGAAGGGGGAAAGGGGGAAGACAGAAGGGAAAACAGAGAGAATCAACCTGTGGGCCACTCCAGGCTGGTTTTCTGCTCTGTTTTCTTCTGGTGCAATTGAAACAATAGTGTGCTGGTGGTGGATGCATACTAGACTGTCCACACATCATTCTGCTTTTTTCCTTGTTCTGCAATATTTCCCCGATGTAACCGCATTGCTATTGTTCAGAGGGGCACTCTTGCACTACAGCGCAATGAAACGGAGACCAAAAATCCCCAACAACCCTGGAACATTTCGCAGGAATTCAGGAGGAAGCTACGAAGCACAGGCAGATTGGAAGCCAAGGAACTGTGTCTGCCCTGAAACTTTTGCAGATGCAAACGGTGTTGTAAGCAGGGTAGCATGTAACTTCACCAATACCATCCTGAGCACAAATCGTCATGAATACACAATAAAAAGGACACCTGTAACTTCCTGTTGAAATTCCATTGCTATTTACACCACAAATTCGGGATGGTAGAGCTTACTTTTTATCTTACATTTAAAGCTGAACCTACCAAATTCACACTCACATGAACTGAAACACAGCTGATCTTTGGCGGTCACACTCTCTGAACCTTGTGGTCCAGTTCTCCAACCACGCGATGTTTACAAAAGTGACTACATAAGGTGAAATCGTGCATAAAAATAAATATAACGGTGAAATTAACATACAAATTGTTTTATATTCAGGGTAATTACTTGCCAAAAAATGTGTCCATAAGTCAAAACTGCATACAAAAATGTGCTTAAGGAGACAAATTTGCATTAAAATGCTCATTTATTTTCATAAGGGTATTTTAAAAAAAAGAAAACCACATATTTCTGCAGAAATGTGGAATACCAAATTTAAGATTGGAAGATTTAGAAACTGAGAAAACCAGAACTAACAGAACCTTCCATCCTGAGCAAAAATGGTCCATTTTATTCTTGTCCCACCTTTGTTGGGCTGAAACCTTAGTTGATCAGCGGCAATAATGTGGCAGCCAGTGCTATTTTTCTAGAAAAAGATGTGCAGGAACTCACCATGAACTCACCATGAACACCTCCCTTGTTCTCTTAGAATGTCAGTGGCGCCCACCTGAGAGCTTGTCAGGGAAGAAGTTTTCTGAGTACAGAAGCTACCAGAACAGCACAGCTGTTGTTTACAACACTTGCTCCGGAGGTAGCCTATATCTACTGTAACTGGGTAGCTCTGTTATTATCCTTCTATTTTTTTCCCCTACTGGACTGTAATTTTTAAAAACAAAACAAAACACAACACCTTACTTTTTTGCATTACTGTATATTGTGTGGTGTATTTTTTACTGCTGGAAACTGGATTTGCTCTAAATGAGCTAAATTTACATTGCTAGGGAGCTAGCAAGGAACTGTACACCACGTATCCACTAAATTTCCACTACTTTGTTGATCAAAGGAGACCGGGGTGTCTCTGGTTTTGGAGTAGCCTTTACTCCTCAGAACTGGGTTCTGGCTAGTTCCAGTTGAAAAAAAAATGTCCTGGTGGTAGCCTTGGAGAAGCATCACAGAACAAACTAAAGCAGAATAAATCCACCACTAATACACCAGCAGTGATGTATGGAAGTGAGAGCTGGACCATAAAGAAGGCTGATCGCCGAAGAATTGATGCTTTTGAATTATGGTGCTGGAGGAGACTCTTGAGAGTCCCATGGACTGCAATTCTGAAGGAAATCAGCCCTGAGTGCTCACTGGAAGGACAGATCGTGAAGCTGAGGCTCCAATACTTTGGCCACCTCATGAGAAGAGAAGACTCCCTGGAAAAGACCCTGATGTTGGGAAAGATGGCGGGCACTAGGAGAAGGGGACGACAGAGGATGAGATGGTTGGACAGTGCTCTCGAAGCTATGAACATGAGTCTGACCAAACTGTGGGAGGCAGTGGAAGACAGGAGTGCCTGGCGTGCTCTGGTCCATGGGGTCACGAAGAGTCGGACACTACTAAACAACAACAATACACTATTATTGTGTCAAAAATATGTTTTAGAATACATTCCCAATAAAAATAATAATCTGAAACCCTGGAGACCTGTTGTCAGTCAGTGCAAAGAATACAGTCCAGTACTGAGTTAGATGGACGAATGGTCTCACCGAGTCTAAGGCAGCTTTCTACAGTACGTTGCTAAAACAAAACAAAAGCACACTAAAGCTTTTGTAGAAAGGCCTGCTCACACATTATGTTTGTTCAGCTAGTGCACACCTAAAGATCTGCACAGAAAAATGTGAAGTAACAGGCCAAATGAGACACTACATGCAGTTGTGGGAGACGCACACAAGTTTGGAAACCTATGTTATCATGCAGGCACACCCAGAAAACTAGACAGGACTACTTATAAGACGCTATTGGTTGGGCATAGGAGGGCAAATCCAGGATTGCCGCCATGTAATTTGTGGAAGGTGAAGGTGTTAAAAAGTCCAAGAGGCTTGGAAATAGTCGTTTTGCATCAACTTCCAACTCTACGGTTGTATTAACCCTGCTTATTTATAGGGGATCAGAGCTTAGCAGAATTCCTTTTGTAGCATGATCTGACATAACACCATATACACAGCAGTTAAGTGAGCAATTACCATTATGATGTATCTGCTGTTTTTTGGCACAGGCACCTCTTCCCCGCAGCTTTTGAAAGCAAGGGCTCATGCAGGTGATGCTTAAATACAAAGGTACACTACAATATCATTCCTGAGCTTTCTGAGTCAATCATAGATGATCAGCAGGAAATTCTAACAGCCCCAGATGTCTTAAACGAATGAAAAAGAGACAGCAAATCCAGGGGCCAGTTGACGCCATAGCTCAGTGATAGAACATTTGCTTTACAAGGATAAAGTACCAGGTTCAATCTCTGCCATCTCCAGCAAGAAGATCTGGCGAGATGCTTGGGAGCCACTTGCTGGGCTAAGTGGAAAAATAGTCTGGGCTGTATAAGGCAGCTTCACTCCAGCAATGTGCCAAAATGGAGTTGCAGAATTATAAACTCAGGACTGAGATGCTTCCCAGAGACAATATATTAACATGGGTGCCTGGTACTGTAACTTGGTCCAGGGGTGGGGAAACTTTCTTAGCCTGAGGGTCACATTCTGTTCTGAACAACCTTCCAAGGGCCACATACCGGGTGGGCGTGGCCAGAGAGCCAAAAAATGGGGCAGAGCAACAAATGTAAATTTCACTTGTAGCCTAATTTCCACACACACACACACACACACACCCTCCAGCCAGGCAAGCAAGAGGCATTATCAGAGTTCAAGGGCAAATCCTACCAAGGTGTAAAACACTCAGAGTGTGAAACAAGGTTGGTGAGGGGAAATGAGGTGTGTCCTGGGGCAAGTTCCAAGGAGGGCCACATTCAGCTCCCAGGCCTGAGGCTCAGCATTGCTGGGCTGTGAGCAACCTAGCCTGACGCGGTCGCAAAGCTGGAACATGTCAACATGACTCAACTGGGCAGCATCTCCTGTGCTTGTTTGATAATTTATTTGTTTGTTTTTGTTTGTTTAAAAAATTAAATGTCTAGTCCTCACAGCTAGTTAGAAAATCACAGGTGTTTTATCTGGTGAAGGCTCAACCTTCCAATCCTTGGAAGAAAGAGGGTGGTGGCACAAGGATGGGGCCTTTTCTGCGCTGGCACCCCATTCATCAGATGCTCTCCCAGGGTGGTTCACATGGTGCCTTCATTACATTTTTTTAGGTGCCAGGTGAAACTTTTCTTCTTCACCTAGGTCTTTGGCTAATTAAACAATCAATGGCATTTTAAATGTTTCGGGGTGGAGGTTATTGTTTTGCTATGAAGTTATGTAGTTTTGGAGGTTCCGGTTTCCGCCTGCAGGAATGGCGGACCTGTTTTCCATCTCTCTGACCTTCGTAAGGAATTTGGCGGTTGCTAGGGGAGTAAATGGCAACCCCCTACCCTCTCCGGGGGTTACGGAGAGGGGCCGCTGGCCCGCGATGCCCCCAGACCCACTCCGACTGTTTTTGGAGTGGGGGGAGCTTGGGCTGAGCACTTACGACGGCCAGGACTCCCGGACGCTAATCTGCATGGCGGGGATTTCCATGGTTAAAGAAGATAATTAGGCTTAAATCTATGGACATACTTCAGAAGGAGGGGAAGAAGCGCTGTTTACTGCTGAGAATTTTATGCTGCTGAGCGAGAGGAGTCAAAGAATGTACGGCATCTGGAAGAAGGATTGATGGGGACGGAGCGATAAGGGAAGCAAGTTTTTATTTTTTCTTCATATTGTTGCCTCGTATCTTCCCGGACGCGATGTCCTGGCTTGTTTGGAGTGAAAGAGAAGCAAAAGACTGTGTGAGTTGAACTTTATAGCTGTTGTTGAGCATATTTCTTAAAGATGTGAAGTTGCCGATGAGAAAAGCCCCCCCCTAGTCAGACGGAAGGAGTTCTGGACGCGTTCGGAGGATTTATGAGCTGTGACGCACTTTAAATTGGAGCAGCGACCTGAAGCTAAGTTCAGCTATAGGGCAAGGAGATCCATTAATTTACCAAGAGTTCATGGTTGGATGTTTGGGTCTCCTGCCTGAAAAAGCTGTAAATTCTATAAAGATAAATAAATCGTAAATCTTCATGGCTATGAGAGAAAATGAAAGTGATTTGAGCCTTTTAAGATGGCGCTGCTACTCCGTCGCAACAGGGAGCTCCACTAAGAAGATTTATGGGGAGGCTGGACTGATTAACTCACACAGGAGAAAGAACATCTGTGAAACTTCGTTTGACATTTATCTCAGCAGCTGGAACAATCGGATGAAAGTGGAAAACATCTAGGTGACTGTAAGGGGAAGATTTGGAATATTATGAGCTTGGAGGACGATTTGAACTTTAGAAATAAGACGGCAGTGGACAGTTGCGAGGAATTCCCAATTTCTTGAAGCATGGGAACCCAAAAATAAATTATTTAGATGATTTGGCATAACATTCGGTTTGATTGATATATATATGTGTATAATTTGAAATATTGAATGTGATATAATTGGTTTTAATTGGAAAATTAATAAAAATATTTTTTTTTAAAAAAAAAGAAGTTATGTAGTTTTGTGTTTTTATACTGCCAACTGCCCTGTGATCATTGGATGAAGGGTGGTACTGTATATAAATTTGTTTGTTTGTTTGTTTGTTTGTTTGTTTGAATTCAGACCTTAGGTCGCATTTGTCTCTCAGGCTCAGGTCCTACACCTCTATGGGGCAAAAAACATTGCCAAGTCTAACAGGTTCATCTTAAGGATCAGCATGATAAATTTAAGCTAAGCACTTTGAACACCCTGATATCACTACCTAAATCCAAATATCATCAGAGGAGCCAGAGCATCTCTCCTGCCTTCATCAGGTCTTGGGTTCAGTCCTGGGAAAAGGATGAGGAAGCAGCAAGTGCTGTGGGCACGACCCTTCATTGCTGGAGTCTCTGCAGAGCGGCTGCCAGTCAGAACAGACAACACTGGGCTGGGGCTTGACTTGCTCTAATGGCTTTTGAATTATAGTGCTGGAGGAGACTATTGAGAGTCCCATGGACTGCAAGAAGATCAAACCTATCCATTCTGAAGGAAATCAGCCCCGAGTGCTCACTGGAAGGACAGATCCTGAAGCTGAGGCTCCAAGACTTTGGCCACCTCATGAGAAGAGAAGACTCCCTGGAAAAGACCCTGATGTTGGGAAAGATGGAGGGCACTAGGAGAAGGGGGCGACAGAGGACGAGATGGTTGAACAGTGTTCTCGAAGCTACCAACATGAGTTTGACCAAATTGTGGGAGACAGTGGAAGACAGGAGTGCCTGGCGTGCTCTGGTCCATGGGGTCACGAAGAGTCGGACACGACTAAACAACAACAAATGGCCCTGCTTTTGCGTATATAAATATTTATACCCTGCATTTTACACTGTACTATAATTTTACTGTTTTGATGTTTGCTTTTCAAATGATTGTACACTACCTTGGGATTCAATGTGGAAGATGCTCAAGAAATATCCTCAATCAATAATAAACAGGTATCACCACACATGCTCACACGCCAACCAAATATTGCCCTGCTTGGGGAAGTGGAGAGAGTTCATGTTATGCGGCAATTCTGGTCAAAACCTGTCCCCAATATGTTAACATTTCTCAGTCAGGTGTCCTCCCAGGTGACTCGGGCCACATTCACAACACACATTTAAAGCCTCATGACTCCATTTTAAGCAGCCAGGGCTTCTCTCAAAGAATTCTGGAAGCTGTAGTTTGTACAGTTTGCTGAGAATTGGTTAGGAGGAGACTCCCTGCTCCTATTCCCTTCAGAGACCTGCATTTCCCAGAGTTCCCTGCTAAACTGCAGCTCCCAGAATTCTTTGGGGGAAACCACGGCTATCCTAAGTGGCATCATAGTGCTTTAACAGTGGCATAAGAGGAGGGGGTGGGGAGAGATGAAAGAGGGGGGGGAAAGGGGTGGAGAAGATTTTGCAAGAAATGTAGGGAGAACAGCACACATCCACCCCTTGTGTGACTTAACCCTCTCAAAACCTTGCACTAACTTAAATATGTTAATTTAAATCATTTGCAGTGTCTGCATTCTGCAGCAGAGCAATGGGAAAAGGCTGTAACTCCATAGCAGAGCCAACTAAGTTTGTTCTTGGTATAAGCTTTTATTTGCATGCACACTTCTTCAGATGCACATGAAAGCTTATACCAAGAAAAAGCTTAGTGGGTCTCTAAGGTGCTACTGGACACACACACACACACACACACACACACACACATATATCGACTGTGTCAGACCAACACGGCTACCTACCTGAATCTAGATCCAAAGCAGAGCATCTGCCTTGAATCCTGATTCAATCCCTTCCGTCTCCAGGTGGGGCTCGGAGAGGCTCTGCCCTAAACCCCTGCCAGTGTAGATGGTATTAGAGTGGATGGACCAGCATTTTGACATAGCATTTGGCCACTTCCTGTGCTTTTTAACTTAACCCATCCTTATTTTTAAGGTGAAGGGCAGCAGCTCAGTGATAGAGTGCCTACATTACATTTTTCATAGAATCGTAGAATTGTGGAGTTGGAAGGGCCCCTGAGGGTCATCTAGTCCAATCCCCTGCAATACAGGAACTCCCCCGGTTCAGTCCCTGGCATCTCCACATCAATGCTTGGAGGAACCTCAGTCTGAAGCCCTGCAGAGCTGCGGCTGGTCATTGTGAGCCAGAAGTCTGACTCCTATGTTCGTACATCTCAGGACAGCTAGCAATGATCAAATTGAAACAAGAAGATGTAAAAACTAAGAGGAAACAGCGTTTTTCTGAAAGAAGTGGAGAGTGAAAAGTAGCTGGCCAAACCAATTTCAACAACACAGCTCCTGACAGGTCAGCACTCCCCCACCCACTCCAAACATCTAACTAACCCACTTCTGGCCCACAGCCCATAACTTTATTCTGCACTCTTTTTCTTTCCTGGGACAAATGAGGAGATGAGAGACCCAAGAGTTCTCTTCCGTGTGTGTGTGAGGGGGGGAGATAGCAGGGGAGACAAAAGTGACATACACAGTACACACACGCACAGTACGAGGGAGTCCACTGGCCTAGGAAGAGAATGGATGATTCATCTTAAGGCTCAGTCAAAAGTCCTTTGTTAAGGCCCTTAACCCTTTGGCAAGCCTTGGAGATGTTTGCAATCTGCACCACCAGACACACCAGCGACACTGGGTCTCTCCCCGCCACACCACCGGACTTATAACACAACAGAGGCTGAGATTACTGATGAAGAGCGAGGCAGAAAGGACACAAGAAAGGTGGTATTCAAGTAAACTTTACTCAAAGGTGGCTCTGTTGATTTCCAAGTAGAACATGGCTGCATGCAACCAAAGCACATGTCAATCCCACCAAGCCATTTCAAGTGAAATTGTTCCAGTCAGCAGACAAAACAGTCTGACTTTGATTCAAGCCACAATGTGTGGCTTTCTTTCTACACCACAAGAAACACCTAAATAAGAATTATGTCACATGGCCTAAATAACATTATTTATCAATTACGCATATTCTGGAGTGCATAGGGTGTTATGGGAGGGGGTAGTACCTCTGGTGGAGGACATGCAGTACTCCTTCTGGGGTGGCTCATCCCTCTTTGGTCCCCACCCTACACTCAGCTCTCACCTGTGACTCATCTGTGACTCCTAGAAGATGTCAGCATGTGACAGCAGCCACACCCCAGGAAATGGCTTTGTCTTACCTGGTAAACCAGGCGAGGGTAGCCGATGGGTATCAAACCCTTGGTGAGTTAGTGACTTCTTCGTGAAGATAGGCTCTGGCGGATAGAGAGGAGGAGACCAAGAGTTGGTCAAATGGTCAAGAAGGCAGTTTCTGCACGTGCTGGAGAGGGAAGTGAGGGGCAGATGGGGCCCGTCAACCTGGAGAAGGAAAACTCTGATCCTAAACCTGCACTGCCTCGTGGGATATCTTCAGGAGAATAAAAGGCTAAGGAGTAAATCCTACACAAGTCCGGAACAGAGTCTGTAAGGCAGTTGAATAGTCCTGTGTACATCTCCTTCCGGCAACTCCTGCAGCCCAGCTGGTGCCAGAGGTCTTGCCCTGCTTTCCTTTGGACTCCAGCAGCAAGGCCAAGAGAGGGATCTTGTTGGCTGGGCATCCCAGGAACTCCCTACACACTCCCCAGGCTTGCATCCCAGAGAGGTCACCTGGGTGCTGCTAACTCAATGGTTTGACTTCACCCCCAGAGGCACACTCCATTTTTTCTTGAGACAGATGGATGCCAACAATCTGTATTCCACACTCCCTTGTAGTAGGTCATGTTAGGATAACCTCTAATGTACCCTAACAACCAGCTAGACTGGTGACTGGGAGTGGCTGCCGGGACCATATAACACAGGTCCTGAAAGACCTACATTGGCTCCCAGTATGTTTCTGAGCACAATTCAAAGTGTTGGTGCTGACCTTTAAAGCCCTAAATGGACCTGGCCCTGTATACCTGAAGGAGCGTCTCCACCCCCACTGTTCAGCCCGGACACTGGGATCCAGTGCCGAGGGCCTTCTGGCAGTTCCTTCATGGCAAGAAGTGAGGTTACAGGGAACCAGACAGAGGGCCTGCTTGGTAGTGGCACCCGCCCTGTGGAACGCCCTCCCATCAGATGTCAAAGAGATAAATAACGGACTTCCGGTCTGTCACCAGCTCCATTTGGCAGGACTCGCCTCAGCTCTGAGGCAGCCCGGCTCTGTGAGGGGGGGGGGAGAGCTGAGAGGGCGACGCAGCCCCTGAGAAAGAGCCCCAGATTGTGTGTTCTGGGGATGAAGGGCTCAGCAGTGCTCCATTTGCGCCCCCTTTACCTCCCGGTAAGCTCGAGAAGAGCCCCGGTGAGAGTGGAGGTGAGAGACGCAGGAGCCATTTTTGAGCGTCATTTTACCCTCACTGGGTGAAGCCCTGCGCCGGTGGAGAAGAGCGATGAATTCTTCCTTTAAAGTAAGAATTTGATTTGTTGGATAAGCCTAAGGATAAAACATTGATTTGACAAGAAGATTTGGAAACAGGGGGCAACTTAAAAAGGAAGTCGGTTGCTACCCTCTGAGAGATAGTGAAGCAGTTAACTAACTCTTAGCTGTCAAAAGGATCGGAAACATTCAATTTATCAGGAAGTGGACTTAAGAGTAAAAGAAAGTTCCTCTGAAAGCTGGACCCGAGTCCCTGGATGGTTCGATGGAAAGATTTGGAGTTAATTAAAGTATTGGATTAATATATTTAATTGGAAATTATTATTTTGGATTCGGGGATTTTATGGACTATGCACAGAAAATGGAGGAAGAGTGCATTCAGTTCACCCTAAAAAATGGTGAACTTTGTGTTGGAATCTGATCCCTGCCATTTCCGGTTCTCTAACTTGTTGGATGTGTATGAAATTTGAGATGCAGGAGAAGGAGGAAGGCACAGCAAAGGCACAAGACTTTGTTTTGCAAAAAAAATTCTCACTGCTCACAGACATTAAACAGGAACTAAAGGAAAACAAAGAACAGCTGCAAGAGATCAACAGTTTATGGAGAGACAGACTCATTATAGAAAAGGGAAATGAGAAAGGATTGAATTTGGAAAACAAGGAAGAAGTGCAACACGAAGCAATACAAATTTTGGAAGAAGAGGAGGATGAAGAGCATAATGCCCCACAAGTGGCAGATGTGGGGCAGGACATAGATATATTCCTAGGAGCTCTCAAAAAAGAAACAGTGGTTTCTGCTGGACTCCCAGTGAGAGGGGGGGTCCAGGGGGAACACTGGGAAATGGAAAAAAAGAAATGTTTTCATGACGTAGTGCAAAAAGAGATTGCAAAGGAAGAGGAGAGGGATGGGCTAACAGGTGCAGCGAGAAAGGGTGGGCAGAACCTGTGGAAGGAAGGTTGGAGGTGGATGTGGGAAAAGGTGGGAGTGGGATGAATATGTAAAGATTATTTTTAATGGATGGATATGTATGGTTTGAATTGGGTACGACAAATGGAACTCATTGAATTGTCCTGAGGATTTGGCTTCAGAAGTAGGGGGGATGATTTTAAATATAAAAGGAAAAATAAAAGTAAGATAGATCTTATATGATTTAAAATATATTGCATTCCTGGTAAAAAATAATAAGTTAAGAGAAGAAGTATTAGATATAAGAATGATAAGCTAGAATTGAATTAAGGTGAGGATTTGGAATGAGTAGAAATTGAATAAATAAATATATATTTATATGTATAAGATAGTAAAATTGGGAATATGTAAATGGATGTATGATGTACGAAAATAAGGTGAAAACTGCTTTAAGGATAATAATAGGGAACCCGGGGGGGGGGGGGACAGGGGAAGTCTAAAGATTTATGGCAATGGTTAGAATCAAGAGATTTTTCTTTTTTGTGTGTATTTTTTTTATATATATTTTTCTTTTTTGTCTTGTCATGATGTTATTTCTTTTTTGTTATTAATGGAAGATGAATACCAAAGAGATAAATAACTACCTGACATTTAGGAGACATCTGAAGGCAGCCCTGTTAGGGAAGTTTTTAATGTGTGACATTTTAATCTATTTTTAATCTTTGTTGGAAGCCACCGAGAGTGGCTGGGGAAACCCAGCCAGATGGGGCAGGGTACAAATAAAATTTATTATTATTATTATTATTATTATTATTATTATCATCATCTGTGAGGTAGGTCAGGTTCAGAGACAGAGTGATTGGTTTAAAAATCACATACAAGCAGGGACCTGAATTTAAAGTTCAGTCTGTCGCTATTTCTACAACCTCACCAAACCTGTCTCTTCATGGCTGTTCTGCTATATATTTGAGGCTCTGCTTATTTCTTGTCAACTAAAAATGAGGTGGCATGATAGAAGATAAAATGAAGCATGGCATGGAGAAGGCGGATAGAGGAAAGTTTTCCTCCCTCTCTCACAACCCCAGAACTTATGGACATTCCATGAAGCAGAAGGCTGAAATATTCGCACGCGACATAGTTAAACCATGGAACTCCCTCACACAGAAGGAAGGATGGCCATCAACTTGGATGGCTTTAGAAGAGGATTGGGAAAATTTATTAATACCAGTTGTTGGAAGCCACAGGAGAGGAGAGTCCTCTTGTGCTTGGTTCCTACCTGAGAGTTTCCAGGTGGACCCTGTGAGAATAGGATGCTGGACTAGATAAGCCATTGGCCTGACTAAGAAGGATCTTATTATGTTCCTATGATCCTTATTAAATTAACTCTGACCCCCACTTTCCCTTCCAGCCCTTCTACTCTCCTTCATGAAAGATGCATACAATATCTGTACTCTTGAGGAAATCCTTCCTGGTACCCCAATAATAAATGGAGAAAAAAATGAACTTCTAAGGTGTCTGCAAATATAGAAAAACAGTTTGAAAAAATCTCCAACTTACAGGGTTCTTGCAAGGCTGGTCTCTGCTGCCATCACCATCACTCCAGCACTGAAGACGTTCTGCTAAAACAGTTATTTGCTTCTAGAGGAGAAATATTTGTCCTGCTTTTTTGGAAGGATCAGAAGAAAGGGGGGGACTGGAAATAACTTCACTGTGTTGCGTTTTCTGACTGGCCCCTCCCTCTTGACCTATTTTCTTTCCTGGCAAAGTCAGGAAGGAAAGGGGGAAAGTTGGCACATGTGGGATTTATTTTATTTACCTTGCCAAAAGAATTTGCCTCTGTTGTTTGGGGATTTTGAAATAATCTGATTATTATCTTCAGTGGATCTCCAAAATGAGATTTGTGGCAGAAGAGAAATGATTAAAAAAACAACAACGGCTAAAGAAAGTGAGTTGGGGCTCAGGTGACCAGTGTTTGGTTTCCTCTCCTGTCCACACACACACCAGCAACTTGGAACCTAAAAGGCAGGTAGAAGGGCGGGTTACAGCGCTCTATTTACTTTGCTCTCATATGTCATATATGGTTTTTTCCATGTTGAAATTTCATTTGCAGAAATTACATCTGCAGAAAGGATGCCTTTATGCTTCAGGCTGCAAAGGAAATATAAAAAGAACCTGCTGGATCAGACTAAAGGCCCATCTAGGCGACATTCTTACTTACCTTCCAATGTTCCCCAGATGAACATAGGGACATTTCTCACTCTCCTTGCAACTGACTGTCCTATACTGTAAACCCCTTTGGGGGGGGCATGTCCCCCCCCCTAACCATTTCCTATCAGAAGAAGGGCAAGTGCCCCCACCACGACACCAAGAGGACACAGTACACATGCCTTCCAAAGTCTTGAGAAAACTCTTTAATCCCAAATTTATTTTTATTCTTTGGTAGATTTACAAAAACACCCACCAGTAAATAATTTTTTAGAAAGGGACAAGATTAGACGTGGACGAACAAAGCATTTTTTGAAACAATCAAGACTCCTTGTGGTCCAGTCTGCTCTCCCTTCCCACCCTACCCCCGCCCAGGCCAGGAAGGCCCTGCCCTCTGCCTGCCCCTCAGAGTTGATGTGCCACACAGGGGGGGGGGGCATGGTAGCAGCAGCCTCTTCTCCTCCTCACCTGCTCTCCAGCAGCTGCTGTGAGCTGCCCACGGGAGGAGAGCAGTGACAGTAGCCATGGAGAGGCAATGGGATGCCCCCCACAGCTGCCACCACCGCCATCGTCATCGCTCGGGACAAGTGGCAGCTCACACACACACACACCCCGAGCTCAGCAGAGGTGGCACTGGCAGGGGAAAGAGGGATGGCTTTGTAATTCCAGAACTGTCCTTGGAAAATCAGGAGACTTGGAGGGTGTTCTTACCATACATAATACCACTTAAACAGTCATGTTTCCCCCCCAAACAATCCTGGGTGCTGTAGTTTGTTCAGGGTGCTGAGAGTTCTTACAAGACCCCTGCTCCTATTCCTCAAACCAAATACACACGACAACCAAATATTGTCCTGCTTGGGGAAGTGGAGAGAGTTCATGTTATGGGGCTATTCTGGTCAAAAACTGCCCCTAATACATTCACATTTCTCAGTCAGGTGTCCTCCTGGACTTGGGCCACATTCACAACACACATTTAAAGTCTCATGACTCCACTTTAAGCAGCCATGGCTTCCCTCAAAGAATTCTGGAAGCTGTAGTTTGTTCAGGGTGTTGAGAATTGGTTAGGAGGAGCAGGGCAGTCTCGAGCAGGTCATGCGACCTGGTACTGAGGGGCAGAGATCGCTCCAGCGCCCCCGCCCTCGCAGGGCGCAGCATGGTTTCCGCGCGGCAAAGCCTACCGGCTCGGCACCCTGGCACACCGCACCACCGGGGTCTACCTAGAGCCGACCCTGAGGAGGAGACTCCCTGCTCCTTCCCCTCATATATCTGCATTTCCCAGAGTTCCCTGTGAAGAGGAATTGATCAGCTTGAGCAATGGATTCAAACTACGTGTCCAGAGGAGGGCAACCAAATGTGTCCAGAGGATCATTTGATCATTTGTCCTGTTCTCACTGATCACTTATAGGTCTTCTCATTAATTACTTGTTCACTCCATGCTTTTTTGGGGGGGGGGAGGTGGCGATGGCTTTAAAGTGGATCTATGGCACCTGGGCAACAGAGTGCTTTAATCAGCTTGTTTTGGGCAAGCTTAGGTTTCTGGTATGCACTTGCATCCCTCCTGCCAAATACTGGCAGTCTGAAGGCAACCAGAAAGGCAACAGAGGCCTCTAGGGGAACATTCCTAAGCAATACTCACCAAATTCTCTGTGGTCTCTTTTGGATGAGTGGATGAAAGCATTTAATGTTGTTTTCCAAGACTGCGCCAAAATCTCCAAGAAGGCTTTTGCAACTCACTTTATCTTGGTCATGGCCTAATCAACTCTTTGGCACCTGCAGAAGTTTTGACTTTCTCAATTATTCTACGTGTGCTTTACTATAATGGGAAGAAAAGTCTGGAATTTGCGCCCAGAGTTATAGATTCTTACATCGAACAATGACATTGAGATTCTTAGCAACCTTCCCACCACCCTGATTTGGATGAAATAATGTGGAATCCAAAAGTTGCTCCTTACCAGAGGCATTTTCCTCCCCCCCTTTCTACCATCCCGAAAGGTTCAAATGGGAGGTTCAAATTTAGTCAAGCGAATTTTCTCTCTCTTCCTCCTGTCCTGGCAAGGGGCTCCAGAAACTTCAGGTTCCCTCCTTTTGACTTTTCCCTGTTAATTTTGTTTAGCCGCTTGTCAGGATGGTACGTAAATGGAGTGCAAAGATCAATCCAATCTTTTCAGCACTGTGGGAAAAAGGTATTTCACTAATCCATATTTATTGGTGTAAGAGAGTGAAGGGGGAGCCCCCTCTCACCCCACACTGGTCAGGAGCAAAAGACAGAAGGGACATTTTTAAGACTGCCCTTTTTCATACAAGGGTCACATGTCACCAAAATCTTTAGCTTTGTCTTTGAATTGGTTACATTTTGTCCAGACTGTGTGTGTGCGCGCGCACGTATGTATGTGTGTGTGTTTCAATCGGGGTTGCCAAGCAACTAGAAAAGACCAGCTAAGATATTTTCTTTATTACAAGTGAAGCAGAAAAGCATCAAGGAGAGGAAAGCTGCTTCTTCTTCTTCTGCTGCTGCTGCTTTTTTAAAGGAAGAGACATTTTAGACAATATGTATAATATCACATAACTTAATTAATTCTGACACTAATTTTGGAGGAAGCAGAAAATCGGGGAAAAGAAAAGATGAGAACTATTAAGAAATAAAGTTAATAGAGGTACACAGAGATATTTTCTCCATGACCTTTAAAAAGTTGTTATCAACTAGTATCACCAACGATGATGATGGTTACAACTATCGGTACTACTACTACTTTAGAAGCTCAGCTTTATGCATGGGCAAATATATCACTTTCAGTTTCTCTCAGTTTCTCATGTTTCCAATATTAACTTAAGTTCAATTCTCATTTCCACATCTGTTTGCATCTTCTTCTTTTTAAAAAAAAAGTCCTCAAAATAAGCAACAACCAGCCATCAGCATTTTAGTGTCGGTTTCTACAAATATACATTTTTCCTAAATATATTGCATTTTTGTATGTTATTTTTGCTAATGTATGCATTTATACTTTATCCTAGTATGTGCATATTTGTACACATTACTTGGCTGGAGAACTGCAAAATTCAAAGAAGTGCACATTTTGAAGGATGGCTGTGTTTCAATTTGCATACTGCTTCTAAAAGTGCAAATGAGCCAAGTTTGTCCTTAAGCATGAACTGAAACAAAATTTATCCTCAAAATGTATCCCCATCCCAACTCATGGCCCAAGTAAACTGAAGAGGAAGTGTGCAAAAGCTTGGTTAGTCATTGCAGCGCAGATTGTACAAGAGTATTTCTTGATAAAGTTTTGTGTGTTCCTGTTGTTGCTTAAAATGGAAAATAAGGAAAAAATCAGAAGCAAATGCTCTCCCCAGATGTTACCCAAGCAGCATTTAAAAAGTCACAGATGAAAATTCATTTCCCTTTAGCATTACATTGGTTAATTTACAGCCCAATTATGTGTAAGTTTACTCAGGAAGACCCAGATCAGGGTGGTGGTTTATGTGTGTTAAAGTCTCCTTCATCAGATACATCATTTTTACACATGCATCATGAAAGCTTGCAGAATAATGTATCTCCTGGCTTCCAATGGGATACATGACTATTGTTTTGTTTCTGCTGCAAGCCATGGCTTGATGGCCTACCCCTCTGCTTTGATTGAAAAGATACCACAATCATGTTCCCAGCACCACAGAATTAGCCAGTGACAGAAAGGAGGGTTTTATGTTAAGTCTCCACATCTTCTGGTGTGCTTGCTTTTTAAAGGTTTGAAGAAAAGGAGGCCCTTGCCAATTGACTTACTAAGAAGGAAAATGGTCCAAGTTGGGTTTTCTTTTAAGGGAGGCAGACAGGCACCATTGCCTCTTGCCACAAGGCAGCCACCATACCCATGACCCACCTGCAAAAAAAAGTCCACATACTCAGGTCACAAAAGCTGGGATTGATCGCATAGAATCAGACCATGCCGTCCATTGTGTACCCAACTTGAATCTGTCAGAATCATGACCTTGGTTCAAATCCCCACTCCATCATTGAAGCTCACCTGGTGACCTTGGGCCAGTCACCCTCACTCAGTCTAACCTACATCACAGGGTTGTTGTGAGGATAAAATGTTGGAGGAGAGAACGATGGGTGCCACTTTGAGCTCCTGAGATAAAAAAGTGGTAGGTAAGTATAAATAAGTAAATAAATATTAAAAGCTTTACACATATACAACACAACCATATTTGCCATGCACGATAAAGGTGACCAAATCAAGGTTTCTTTGAGCATTCTGTCTTCTGATTCTGTGCACATACAGTACTCAGGAGACATGCATTGTTTCTGTGTTTTATTTATTTATTTATTAAATTTATATACCAGCCTCCACCCAAAGATCACAATATAAAAACACAAAAATGTACACCATAATAACAAACAGAACATTAACAATAACACACACCATACGCAAAGTTTAAAAAGCCATAGGCTGTTTAATTAGTGGAAGAGGAAGAATGCTTCCACCAGGCAGTTTTCATATACAGTGGTACCTCTGGTTGCGGACACGATCTGTTCCGGGGTGCCCCGAAAAGTCCGCAACCAGACTGGTGCTTCTGCACACGCGCAAAGCGCGATAGAGTGCTTTGCATGTGCGAAGTGGCGCAGAAATGCTTCTGCACATGTGTGTGTGTGTGTGTGGCAAAACCTGGAAGTAAACACTTCTGGGTTTGCTGCATGCACAAGCTTAAAAGACGCAACCTGAAGTGGATGCAACATGAGGTAGGACTGTAAAGTCAGACTGGCAAGCTCCTGAGGGAGCCTGGCACACAGGGCTAGCAGAATTGCCTTCCTCAGCAGGTATCTTTTCAGGGGGTGCAGGAGAGCCATGGTCCTTATGCTAAGCAATGGGTGGAGCTAGAGCGGAAAGTGGGTGGGGATAAAGGCACTTTGTATATAGGTGTGCAGGGCCGGCCCAGCAATGAGGCAAAGTGAGGCAACCATTTCAGGAGTCAGGATCCACAGAGGCAGCAGATCCCAGATGCCTTGTTACTGATGTAGATCTTCACGCCCCCCTTCTTCTCTGGCGGGGAGGGGGCACACCTTTTGTGCACCACCTCAGGTGCCAAAATATCTTGGGCAGGCCCTGGTAGAGTAAATTCTAGCCATGCAAAGCCAGAAATTTATTCATATATACACTCCTGTCTAGGCAAACAAGAGGCATTACCCCAGCTCAACAACACTCCAGCTGGACAAAAGAGCCCAAGGGGTGGCATTTGTGAGGCCACATTTTGCCTATGGGAGGGACCACAACCTTTCAAGTAATCTCCTGTGACCTGTGAATTTGCTCCTCCACGTTGATGGTGCATGCTTCCCCCAAAGGTCCTCCAGAGCTTCAGCCTGAGCTGTGCTCAGCTCCTTGAATAGAATGCCGTCATATATATAATATACAAAATATTTTTAAAGAGCCTTTCTGTTTTGTAAGGCATCATGGAGGGTTCGGGAAATTGTGGGAGTGTTTTTAGCTTTTCTGTCTCATCTTGTAATTCCAAAGTATCGTTTAGGGGAAACTTTTGTATCACTTCTTTAAGACATTGTGTCTGTCTCCCATATTCCTGAACATCTTCTCCCAGCTCTTGAACTAATTGTAACAAAAGTTGCATTCTATCTTTGTCCAGCTGGGTATGCATTGTTATGTCTGTCCAATTCCTTTGTGTTCTCAGGTTACGACGGAGGGCGCATGGTGTCTTTTCCCAAAGATGGCGCACATTCCTTGCTAAATCAACTTCAATCCTTTAATTACTTCTTAGTCCTTCATTTATTTATAAAGTCCAACGTCACTTTTCCCGGTTAAAACATTCTTTTCCCAAAGTTCTAATATTTCCGCGCCTAGTTTGACAGTTCAAGAATTCCTTTTTTAAAGTAACTTCTTAGCCGGTGGCAACGCGCTGTTGGCTGGTCTTTGTTTCCAGGGTCTCGCCTCCAGGTTTACAAAGGGTTCGTTCTAAAACTCAAACATTTTTGCAGAGATCCATGAAAGTTCTCCTTCCCTTGGCTCTGCCCCACAGGGAAGGGTCCAGCTTAATTTTTTAGTGGTTTTTAAAGTCCCAATCCAACGTTTTAGCTGCGGGTCTGATAACTGCTCGTTTGTCTCAGTGGGGGGGGGGGTGAAACGACCTCCGTTTCCTTTTTAGATTCCCTTCCCCAGACCAAATATTTTCTTCTTATCAATTCAAAAGAAATTTACTCACAAGTCCAATCTTCGTTAAATTTGGAGGTAGCTGACGCTCAAGTTGTCGTCGGCATGGAGCTTTGCTCCCCAGAGGTAGCAGTCGACCCAAGGCTCCGTCCCGCTCTGCCAGCTCTCAGCGCACCTCGAAAGGCGCATTCTGGGCGGCAAACGGGACTCTGCGGGGCTCAGCTGGGTTCCCACGTTCCTGGAAAGCACAATCCGGGGGTTCTCAGGGGGATCGCGGTGCCCTCACGACTCCCCCCCCTCCTCTGGGTCGCTAGGGATTTCGGAGACCGAAAATCCCCCGCCGATCGCAAATGGCGCCAGACCAGAAGCTCCGCAGTGGTAAATTAATCACGCAGAGTCTTCTTCATAAACAGAATAAAACTTTACTGAAGAAAATAAAGTTGTTCAGAAACAGCGTGGTTGAAGAGCATACACAGAGTGCTCATAGCAGCTGCCTGACTCTTCACAGAGGCATAGACTTAGTTACTGATTAACTGGAGTCCTGGAGCCTCTCTGTCTGCAACAATCAACAGGTCAACATATTTACCACACCTATCAGCCAATCCCCCATTCCCACCACCCTAATACCCCTCCCCACCCTCTCACTATATATAAGGGTCTGGTGACTTCTGTTTCAGTGTATCTGAAGAAGTGTGCATGCACCCGAAAGCTCATATGAATGACAAACTTAGTTGGTCTCTAAGGTGCTACTGGAAGGGTTGTTTTTTTTTTTGTATGGTCCTATAGGTTAATCAGAGAAAATCTGAGGTGAGGAGAAACCATGTGAAATTTCTGCACCAACAAGAAACCAGACTGATTTACATATTTAAATCATTGCATCCGGGGGATTTGAATACTGAATTATATTTCAATCATTTTATTTAAGTTTTCTGACAAGATGGGTACTGTTTGTTTTCTCTTTGCTAGATTTTGGATACTGTATCTTTAAATTTCCTGAAATTTGATGTGATTCATTGCACCTGTGGGTAGCCTTTATCATGCTACTAGGGTTTTGCCAACAGTATCAGCTTGCTACACTGACCGCTCATCTATTGCCATTTGATGTACCTTTGGGGACAATTTATTTGGTATGTATTTATTATTGGTTGCTTATTGCAGGCCTGTCATTTCAATTTCTGTTTTGTATTGGAATGTAATGGATTTCATTGTATATTATAGCTAGCTGATGAAGAATTATCATTGAAACAATTCATTATCCTGGAAGAACTGTTCTGTCTGCTGTTGTGCTTGGAGCTCCCTATTGCAATGTTCAGAGCACCCATCACCTCACATTTGGAGGATATTGACTGTGGAAAGGTATTCTGCCTCCATTTTAGTGATCATTGATAGTGACCACCTACCATTTCTGTTTACCAGACATTGTGTTGGCTAGGACCCACTCCTGGGACAGCCCTGTCCCTCCCCCCTTAAAGACAGATAATACATAATTAAACTAATAAAAATGGGGGGGGGCAATTTATTCTTCGGCAATCACTCGTAAGTGAGTACAGTGGTACCTCAGGTTACAAACACCTTGGGTTACAAACCCTTCGGGTTACAGACTCTGCTAACCCGGAAGTAGTACTTCAGGTTAAGAACTTTACCTCAGAATGAGAACAGAAATCGCGAGGGAGGCCCCATTAGCTAAAGTGGTACCTCAGGTTAAGAATGGTTTCAGGTTAAGAATGGACTTCCAGAACGAATTAAGTTCATAACCAGAGGAACCACTGTAATATTGTCTTCCATTAACATGGCCTTAACTGTAACTGTAAGTGACTGTGGAGGCCAATTCTGGATCCACACTTCCTTTCACAGTGGGGACATAGGTTTCCATGTGGGAGTTGATCAGCGTGAGGTTTTGCCAAGCGTGCCTTCCTTTTAGCTTATTTATCCTTTTCTCCCTGAGTTCATGCTTCTTCAAAGTCCGTAGCACCTTTGGTAAAGGCTGTTCTCCAACTGGAGTACTCACAGGCCAGTGTTTCCCAGTTATCAGTACTTACACTAGTTTTTTTTAGATTTGCCTTGAGAGCATCTTTAAACCTCTTTTATTATTCACTGGTATTTCACTTTTGATTCTTAGGTTGCTTTGGAAAATGATAATCAGACATCCAAACAACATGACCAGTCCAACGAAGAATCATTGCTTCGACACTGGTGATCTTTGCTTCTTTCAGCACACTGACATTAATTCACTTGTCTTCTCAAGTGGTATGTAAAATTGTTTGGAGACCACCATTGATGGAATCTTTTGAGGAGTTGGAGATGGTGTTTATAAGTGGTCCGTGTTTCACAAGCATATACTGTAGTAAGGTTGGTAGTACAATAGCTTTGTAAACAAGCATTTTGGTTTCCCTGCGAATGTCATGGTCCTCAAACACTCTGCACTTAAATCAGGAGAAAGCCGCACTTGTAGAGCTCAGGTGATGCTGGATTTCGACATCAATGTCGGCCCTTGTGGAAAGATAACTGCCCAGGTAGGAGAAGTGATCAACATTTTCCAATGTTACACTATTAAGTTGGATTTGTGGTGCTGCAGAGGGGTTGTTTTGTGCTTGTTGGTGCAGCACTTTGGTTTTTGGGATGTTGAGCAATATGCCAAGCTTTTCGTAAGCTATTTAGGATGGTTTGAAGGTCATCCTCTGAGCATGCACACACTACATTGTCATCAGCATACTGAAGCTCTATGACGGAAGTTACGGTAACCTTACTCTTTGCTTTCAGCCTGCTCATATTAAATATAGCGGTACCTCGGTTTGCAAACGCAATCCGTTCCGCGGTGTTCCATGAGTGTTGGCTAAGTGCTGGATCTCTAGAGCTTGTTTTATCCTCCAGGTGTTCTTTAGTTCTCTGGTTGTTCTTTGAACCTCAGCCTTTCACAACCCCATCAAAACATTAAAACTGGTGCACTTTTTCCAGCACTTCCAGATACATAGCCAGCTTGTCTCACAATTCTTTGTGCAAGGTATCCTTGGACAGTACCTAGTTCAGGGCAACGTCAGGCTGGCTGGGAAGACCAAACTTGTCCCTTGGGTAGAAAGTGGACAGGCTCTCATGCTGCTGCTGCTCGAAATTGAAGAGCCCTTCCAGGCTGCAGGTGTTGGGCATGGGGCCCAGACTGTTGAAGAAGATGGACGTACCCACCTCAGCCTCAGCATCCACACTTGCAACAAAGAGCCATAGCTGTTCTCTATGTGGTGACTGATCTTCCTGGCAGGTACCTGCATTCAGATGGTACTTCTCTTGCTATACAAAGTTCCATGTTGTTTTAATGAGTTTTTAACACCAAATATTGTTCAGCCAGTTGTTGTTGTTGTTCAGCAAATTATTTTCTCAAGCTCTCTTTTGTCTCTCATGGGAGAGATGCCATGTTATCTTCAACATGTTCAAATCGTGATTCAGCTGTGCTCTTGTCTCCTGGAGTTCCACAAAGTTCATGAGATGTCCTTTTTTGCTTTGTGAAGGACATCATATAAAGGATGTCATATGGAAGAGGGTGAAAGGATGTTTTCTGCTGCTCCAGAGAAGCGGACACGGAGCAATGGATTCAAACTACAAGAAAGAAGATTCCACCTAAATATTAGGAAGAACTTCCTGACAGTAAGTGCTGTTCGGCAGTGGGATTTGCTACCAAGGAGTGTGGTGGAGTCTCCTTCTTTGGAGGTCTTTAAGTGGAGGCTTGGCAAGCATATGTCAGGAATGCTTTGATGGTGTTTCCTGCTTGGCAGGGGGTTGGACTGGATGGCCCTTGTGGTCTCTTCCAACTCTGATTCTATGATTGATATCCAGGCATGATATGCTGCCCTAAACAGCCTGGGAACATGATATCTAAAGGATTTTGTTATTATTAAGAAAATGTATAAACAGCTTGCTTTGAAAATAAATAGATTTCCAGGCAGTGTACAAGTTCAATTTTACATGAAACATGAATACAACACAGAAATCAATTAAAGCCAATATTCAAAGCACCATTTTTATGAATAATGGAACTGGCACATTCTGCATCTGTAAGAAATTGATCTTTTAGTGTGTCAGCACCTGCACTTTGGAACTCCCTGCTTATTGACATCAGACAGGGTGCTTTCACTGTACTCTTTTTATTGACTGCTAAAATGTTTTTGTTTAGACAAGCCCACACATATATGTAGGATATTGGTGTGTGTTGTAATCTGCTTTTAGCTTACTGCTGACTTTAATATTATTAAATATTTTAAAGTTGTTTTTAACTGTTGTTTTCTCTTTGTAAATCACTTTAAGGTTTGTTTTTTGCAATCAAGTGGTGTATAAATTTTATGAAATAAATTAAGAAAATTATTAAAAACAAGGATAAAAATAATCAGTAAAACATTTAAAGAAGCTGCAACTCAGATTATGTGCCTGGGTAGATTTGCAGAAACAGAAAGGTTTTCAGCATGCGCCAAAAAGAGTACAGTACGGTGGAGGTGCCTCCCTCATGTCAATAGGCAGGGAGTTCCACACAGTGCTTTTTTTCCCTTAAAAAAGAAAATGTTTAGGGGTACTCTCATTTTCCTACTCATATTGAAATACTGCCCCTCAATGAGGCCAAACTTAGATTCACAAAATGTTTAGGGGTATGCGTCCCCCTGTCCCCCCCCCAGGAAAAAAAGCACTGGTTCCGCAGCATAGGTGTTGCCTGACAAAAGCAACAACTCCTTGTCAATGCAGAACAAACTGTGGTTTGTTAAAAGGGATATGTACAAAAAATGGAAAAAGGGGGGAAATCACCAGAGAGGAATTCAAACATATAGCCAGCACATGTAGAGACAAAGTCAGAAAAGCTAAAGCACAGAATGAACTCAGGCTTGCTAGAGAGGTTAAAAGCAACAGAAAGGGCTTTTATGGGTATGTCCGTAACAAAAGGAAGAACAAGGAAACCAGGGCCGTCTCAAGCAGGTCGGGCACCCTGGCACTGAGGCACGGAGATTGCTCCGGCGCCCTCGCAGCGCGCAGCGTGGCTTCAGCGCAGTTTCGCCGCGAGCGCCCCCCCTGCCGGCGCCCAGGCGCCCCGCGCCACCCGGACCTTACCTAGACCCGGGCCTGAAGGAAACAGTGGGGTCACTTAGAGAAGATGGTGAAATGCGAACAGGGGGCAGAGAAAGGGCAGAACTCCTCAATGCCTTCTTTGCCTCAGTCTTCTCCAAAAAAGAAAACAATGCCCGACCTGAAGAATATGGAGCAGATGATTCAGCAGGGGAAACACAGCCCAGAACAAGTAAGGAGGTAGTACAAGAATACTTGGCTAGTTTAGATGTATTCAAGTCTCCAGGGCCAGATGAACTACATCCAAGAGTATTAAAAGAACTGGCAGAGGTGATTTCAGAACCACTAGCAATAATCTTTGAGAATTCCTGGAGAACAGGCGAAGTTCCAGCAGACTGGAGGAGGGCAAATGTTGTCCCTATTTTCAAAAAGGGGGAAAGAGAGGACCCAAACAATTACCGCCCAGTCAGCCTGACATCAATACCAGGAAAGATTCTAGAGCAGATCATTAAGCAAATGGTCTGTGAGCACCTAGAACGCTGTGATCACTAAAAGTCAGCATGGGTTTCTGAAAAATAAGTCATGTCAGCCTAATCTGAACTCAATTTTTGACAGGATTACAAGCCTGGTAGATGAAGGGAACGGTGTGGATGTAGCCTATCTTGATTTCAGCAAGGCCTTTGACAAGGTGCCCCATGATATTCTTGTAAAGAAGCTGGTAAAATGTAGGCTAGACAATGCTACCATTCAGTGGATTTGTAACTGGCTGACTGACCGAACCCAAAGGGTGCTCATCAATGGCTCCTCCTCATCCTGGAGAGTGGTGACTAGTGGGGTGCCACAGGGTTCTGTCTTGGGCCCAGTCTTATTCAACATCTTTATCAATGACTTGGATGATGGGCTTGAGGGAATCCTGAGCAAGTTTGCAGACGACACCAAATTGGGAGGGGTGGCTAATACCCCAGAGGACAGGATCACACTTCCAAATGACCTTAACAGATTAGACAACTGGGCCAAAGCAAACAAGATGAATTTTAACAGGGAGAAATGTAAAGTACTACACTTGGGCAAAAAAAAATGAAAGGCACAAATACAGGATGGGAGACACCTGGCTTGAGATCAGTACATGTGAAAAGGACCTAGGAGTCTTGGTAGACCACAAACTTGACATGGGTCAGCAGTGTGATGCAGCAGCTAAGAAAGCCAATGCAATTCTGGGCTGCATCAATAGGAGTATAGCATCTAGATCAAGGGAAGTAATAGTACCACTGTATTCTGCTCTGGTCAGACCTCACCTGGAGTACTGTGTCCAGTTCTGGGCACCACAGTTCAAGAAGGAAACTGACAATCTGGAACGTGTCCAGAAGAGGGCAACCAAAATGGTCCAAGGCCTGGAAACAATGCCTTATGAGGAACGGCTTAGGGAGCTGGGTATGTTTAGCCCAGAGAAGAAAAGGTTAAGGGGTGATATGATAGTCATGTTCAAATATATGAAAGGATGTCATATGGAGGAGGGAGAAAGGTTGTTTTCTGCTGCTCCAGAGAAGCGGTCACGGAGCAATGGATTCAAGCTACAAGAAAGAAGATTCCACCTCAACATTAGAAAGAACTTCCTGACAGTAAGAGCTGTTTGGCAGTGGAATTTGCTACCAAGGAGTGTGGTGGAGTCTCCTTCTTTGGAGGTCTTTAAGCAGAGGCTTGACAGGCATATGTCAAGAATGCTTTGATGGTGTTTCCTGCTTGGCAGGGGGTTGGACTGGATGGCCCTTGTGGTCTCTTCCAACTCTGATTCTATGTCTTCCTTTTATCCACAACCCTAAGCTTTTGCACATCCAGTACCTTAAACAGCCATTGGAATGTGGCCCTTCAACCTCTTTTGGATGTGAGGCCTCAGATTATTTGAAGCCATTTTAATGGCAACAGTGCCTTGGAGTACACACGGAGTGCCTCTCCTTCAACACTAGAGCAAACACAACCCACGTCTCACAACCTTGGGACAGGGAGATGGACATCCTGACCGGCTTTCAAGCAGATAGCCTAAGCTACTGGTTTACCTAAAGGGCATCTAATCTTGCATTGGGGATAGGGGAGTGAGCAAGATCTGATTATACTCCCTTGCAGGGTGGGTGTGTTAGAGCCAACCACTTCTTTTTTTAAAGGGGGGGAATCCTCAACAGCTCTTCATCACCTTCTTGAAGGGAAAGTTCACTTCCCTGGCCCACCCATCATCAAGATTCCCCCAATCTCCATCCCCATTCGTTGGCCTTGCTGCATTGCAAGAGGTTAAGCTGGACCTTTTGCTCCAGTGGCTGTTTTTGTTTGCTGGTTTCGTTTATTTGTGTATTTACAGGCTGCGACCTCAGTCTCTGCACTCTCTTTCTCCTACACACACACACACACACACACACTTTCTGACCTTCCTCCTTTGATAGGCTCTCTGCCTCCCAGCATCTAAGCGAGCAAGCAAGCACTGCTGATCTAGGATTCATCTGCTGCAGCTGCAATCCAATGGGTGTCAAGTACTATAGTATTCATGAGTGGAAAACAATGAGTATTATTTTGTGGCTCCCATTTCTGCTTGCAGTGGAAGGCAAAGGCCGGAGATGTTGGGCTCTTAAACAACCACATTAAGAAGCCAAGGGCCGTACTGTTGAAAGGCTATGTGTGTGAGAGGATGTTTGTGTGTGGCACCTGCTATTTAAAGGTGAATTTAAGTAGCAACATTTTCCTGCAATGTTCCTATACAAATAAGCAAGTCTCCATCTGTTACCACCCAGCACCACAACCCCTGCCATCTTTTGAGCGGCTGTGTATACACCCCTCAAAGGTTGTATTTAAAAAGTTGTAAAATTGTTCCAAACATATAACATATGCCTCTGCTTTGAAGGCCTGCAGTACAGTGTGTGTGTGTTTTTAAAAAAGCTAAGGCTGCAATATTGAAGTAAAAATGTTATCCTTTGTGGGGCTTACTGCTGAGTAGACATGTGAGGTGGTGGTGGTTGGGGGGGGGGTGTTTTAATCAACTTCCACTACGGATTTACTTGGATTCTATGTGAGCATATGTTTCCTGCATGCTAAAAACCAATTACTCCTTTAAATATGCAGACATAATTAAAAAGGCACCATATGATCTGTGAAATATTGTATATTAGACCTGCAGAAATCTGTATCCCTTCCTAACACTTTCTCTTGGTTCACTTTCACACAAAATATTTTGGAAAGAAAAGAAACACAAGGGTGATAGGGTGCTTTGCAAAATACAGTTCACAACAAACCCTTAAAATTGTGAGCTTCGTCAAGGCTGTTTCATTTTTAAAAGTCAGAGAGAATGGATGCCCGATGGTTTAGGAAAATATCCTCGTCCAACTCTTTTTATATATTTTTAAAGAATGAATATAAATATTCTCTCTTACACACACACACACCATCATTAGCTGACTAAAGAGCTTGTCTTCCTTAACTTGGGCCATGGGCTTTGGGTTCCTGTGTCTTTAAGAGATGACTGGCTCCAGGTTGCAGCTGCTGCTTCTGAGCTCTGAAGAGAGCGGGAGATTCATTACCCCCTAAAACACAATGGACATTTATCACCCTGTGGTGTTATTCAAATCCAGTACCAATTGCAGACCATCCCCATTCTTTGCTAGCCCTCCTCTGCAACACACTTATTGTTGCCGGGCTCCAGTAAAAACCCTGCCCCAGCCAGCCCCAGCCTTCAGTTAGCTGCTTCCTGAGCGGCTTCGTGCATCAGAGCTCCGGAGGCCTTTTTTTGGACCAAGCCAGAGGATGCTCAGCCTCGCCGGCGAGCGCTCGTCTCCTGCATCCCCGGCAGCGAATGGGAAGCCGGCAGTGACTGCTGCTCGCTCGGACGGATTTGCGGGAAGCATCAAAGGATACAAGGCAGAGAAGGCGGAGGAGGGGGGAAGCGAAGAGGGCAGAGGGGGTGGGTGGGGAGGTAAAATAAATAAAATAAAAACCTACCCAGAGGCAAACAACCCGCGCAGGAGATTTGGGGAGGGGAAAATTTGGAAGGAAAACACCCAGCGTCTTGATATTCCGGCCCGCTTTCCCCCTCACGCCCCGCTCAAAAAAAGAGAAAAAGTCACTTGGGGGATGCCTGCGAGCTGCTGCAGAAAGGTCTTGGCCAAGATCCACGTGCACGCTGCCTGTCTCGGAAGGAAAGGGGTAACAGGTGTAAGGAGGGAAGGATATCGGCTGGCAATTGCGGGGTCTCCACGTTGCATGGATTGGCAATGGGGTGTGTGGAATCGTGCTTAGCTATTGCTTCGAAACTTTTGTAGACCAGTGTTAAGGAATACTGTATATACTGTTGTTATTATTATTGTTGTTGTTGTTACTATCTATTATGCTGGTCTCGTTTTTGTTTTTGTGTTTTGTTTCTGGGTGCTTCCCCCCCACCCCCTTTCCTTTCCTATCAGTAGGCGATTGATAGTCTCACCGGTATCTGGATGAAAAAATCTAAGGCATTCCAGGGGGTGAGGGGGGAGAGAGAGAGAGTAATTGAGCGCACATACCCAAACTAACGGATCAACAGCTGTGTCTGTTGGGATCCAGTTGCTCCTGCTTCAAACTGCCGCGCCTGTGTTTTGTTTTGCTTTCAAGTAATTATCATTATAATCGTCATCAGTGGTGTGGGGGTGGGGGGTTTCAATAATATTAATGCTTCCCCCCTCTCTCTTTCTTTCCCTTGTCAACTGGATCGACTCTTATATAATCTGACTAGTGAGATTTTAATTTTCACGTGTGTGTGCGTGGCTGCGTGGGGGTTGTAATATTTTCCTCTCCGCTAGCGACTCCACTTTAGGTTTACCAGACCAGTTCGGTGTGGCCCATCTCCTTAGAATCCGCTGAGATGAAATTCCAATCTCCATTTGGACCCTTTCTGCAGTTTTCTAGAAGGCAAGCTGAGTCTCAGATGAGAGAGGTCTAAGTATTTCAAGGGAAAAGAGCAAATGAGCGCTTAACCACTTCTTTACAAAAGAAGTGAGGCTTATCTAATTCGGATACCCGTAGATTCAAGTCCAGGGTGTTTATTAAAGCAATTAAAAAAAGAAAACACCGGGCCACTGCAAAGATAAACCTTTAGGTTTGGTACCAGGACAGAGAAAGAGACAGGCGGCCTGATCGTAATGGACAATTTGCAGATGATCTTTTGAATCCCATTTTTGATCATGCAATTGAAACAGAGAAATGAAACAATGTGAACATTATTCGATTGTGCAAGAGAGCCTGCACAATGATGTTATGAAGGGAGGGAGATTTAATCCTGAAAATGGGATGCCGGGCCTTTGCTGCTAGAAGCAGGAAAACTGCATCTAATTTTTACGGAGAAAAACTGGATTTGGAAAAAGGGTGAGGATTCTGGAATAGAATCCTAGTTGCATTTCCTTCTTTCTGGTCCTGTTAGACCAAGCTGGGAATGAAACTGGTCCAATAGGCAGAACTACTATATTAATTTCACACACACGCATTTTATTTTATTTTTAAAATAATCATTTTGAATTTTTGTGACAAGGTGGTGGTGGGAGATGAAAACTGTGTTCTCCGGAGGCTGTTGGGCGTCTCGGAGCCTGGCAACCAGTTCCGAGATCCCATTTAAAAAAGAAAAGAAAGAAAAGCAGAAGGAAAAGCGGAGTTTTATCTCTAAGGTGATATCTTTCACTGCACCCACGAGGAAGGGGGTGCACAACGATCTCTTCAAATCTTCTGTAAGGTTTATGTGTGGAAGGGAATGCGAGCCCCCCTTCCCCGCTTTGGTTCAGCACTCACACGCAATCCATTTTATTTTATCACTTAAGCACACAACTTGGGCGTTCTTATTTTAAAAGCCTGGTCAGTTTTACTGCTAAACAGCAGAACAGCAGAAGCTTAGAAGGGGTGGATCCCCTAAAATGCGTTTTCACCCCCACCCCTCCCGCAAAACGATCTGGCGAATTAGATGAAAAGTGAGAAAGAAGGAAACGACGCGAGAGGCAGAGAGGAGGAGGAGGAGAGAAGTAAGAGAGGGAGGGAGGGAGAGGGAGGGAGAGAGAGAGAGACCAAGGAGGGCAGTTGTGGCCGAGAGGGCAGTTTGGGCACACTGCATTTTTTTCCTAGGAAAATAACTATTTTGGTTTGCTTGGTGCTGCTGCTTCGGTTGGTTTATTTCTCCCCTCGTAAGAGAGATGTCAACACAAAACACGGAGAGATCCTGGAACCTTTGCTTCTGATTGTCCAAACGCAATTCTTGTCCAGGAAACGTACAAACCAAGAATTGTGTCTGGACATCTGTGGCCGAGTCTTCAACTTCATCGTCAACTCGTTCGCGTCGGCCTTTCAAGAGACAGAACGGGATCCAAAAGAGCTCCTTCGGGTCTATGGCAAGCAAGGTAATATTTGCCTCTTAAACTGCTCTCTTCTGTTGAACTGGAATGTCTCGAAAGTTGGGACCTGCGATTTCGCAATGAAATAGGTGTGTGGAGTTATGATCGCTTGTTCTTCAGCTGACTACAGGATGCCCCTGAAAAGCCGACAGTTTGAGCGGTTAAAATATCTGCTTAATAGCAAGATATTTTCCCTTGTGGGGAAAAAAGACATTAAAGCAGAATTTAGATATCGTTTCCGTGTGTGTGTATTCGTATGTTTTCCTCCTTTGCTTAATTGTTCTGAACCTGAATAAAGAATTTAGACTAATTTCCCATTGGTTTTTTTAAAATTCTTTTCTCTGTTAACGAGATTTTTTGAAAGTCGATTTTTAAAAAAATGAAGCCATTGGTATGAAATTCAATGGGATTTTTAAATTATTATTGTTTTACGCGGGGAAGGAAGGAAAGAAAGAGATGGGCAGAATGAACTGGGCGCAACATTCATATGGGAAGAATAGCAGAGCCAGGCAGAGTATTGTGCGTGCATCTTGAAATTTCCCTCCGTGGATGAATTTGAGTAACTCCCGGATTAAGCGCGTGTGTGAAGTCATGCAAATTGGAGCAGAGAGCAGCGCCTGGATTGTTTCGATTTTATTTTATCTTTTTTGGAAGATGAGTTTGAGCTGCTTAAAAATGTAATATAAACATGAACGTGGTTGGCGCCCCACGTAGATTAGAAGGAACAAAACATCGCTCCATATCCCCAAATTCTCCCATCTTTGATTCTTCCTTCCTATGTAGAGGTGGAGGGAGGAAGAGAGAGAGAGAGAGAGAGAGAGAGAGAGAGAGAGAGAGAGAGAGAGAGAATATTATTCTGACAGCAATCGAATTGAGGTCTCTTTCCGTCATTGCCAGGGACGAACGCCTTTTGGAAATTATGGTTTGTTCTGGAGCGCATATTTAGGTGTTCTTCTGTTGCAGTTTTATCTGATGCAGGCCACCAAGGTGGTAGGGGCAGCCAGAAGCCGCGGTTCCTCTCCCCTTAGTGATGTAATGTTGATGTGATGACACTGGGGGAAAACCGAGACAGTTGCTGGCTGGCAGTACCTGGAAGGGAAGAGGAAGAAGAAGGTGCCGCCGCCACGTGGTTTCAAAAGGCCCACACTCTGGGAACTAGAAAGAGTCGCTCTTACGAGGGAGTGGGAGGCTTTGCAACGGTCCCTATCCCTGCCCTTTCGAAAAGCAACGCATCTGGCTCTCCCCACCATATTACCTCCTCCTTGTCTCCATTTTCTAGATCGTCCAGCTTCTAGAAATGCTCCTCTCCCCCCAGGCTATGAACTGCTTATATTTTAACTGTGCTGATTTTGTAGAAGTCAGATTTCACCTCACAGTGTTAAGTGTTAACAGAAATGGGTCTGGTGACCCTGAAAAGGGTTGGGGAGTCATTCTGTGATGAAAACCAGGTTGGCAGTGGATGGTGGTGTTGGTGTAGGAGCCTAAGACACACATTTTGTGTCATGCGTTTGTGCATGGAGGTGGTGGTGAATTAGGAAAAAGTCCAAGAATGTGACTGCTTTTGAGATAGAATAGTCTTTTACTGAAGATCACCCACTGCCAGTCTCCCTCCAAGTTCGATGCAGCCATTTCACAGATGAGGCACATCAGTCTTCCAGCTGTAATCCCACGAAATAGACAAGGCTTCAGTGCCAGAAGAAGTAAAACATCTACCAACACAGCCTCTAACAGGGAAATCCTGTCCATGTGTAAATCAATGGGATTTACTTCCAGGTGAATGGGCAGAGGATTGAAGCCTAAGGGCATTCTGTGGGGTGACTTTATAGGACAAAGTCTCCATTCTCTCCTGGAACCCCATAAGAGAGGCTTAGCCTCCTTATAAACCCATGCCATCCTAGCCTCATAGCATCCCTTTAGCCCTCAGATTTTAGGCCCCTCTGTTTAGCACCCTGTTGCTTTAAGTTATTTGGAGTTTTTATCAGTGCTTTCCTGCCATGCCAAAGTCTCAGAGCAGGAATTAAGGGAGAAACGAGAAACTATGTACCTCCATCACCTGAAGTCCTGCTATCAAAATCAGGCCCTGAGCAGCACAGGACAAATATATTATAGAATTTATGTTATAGTCTCTGCCCCCAAACCCTCCCCATTCAACACCTATCTCCCCCAAACCCAATAGCCCATAGAACAGGTCACCCTACAGTATAATATTAGTCCTGTATCTGTGCCATGTGTCACTTCTTATGAAAAGTCAGGTTGCCTCACAGTCCCATATAACCCCACAGGAGAATGGGGAGCAGTCCTAGGCCACAGAACAGATGCTCTGTGTGTGTGTGTGTGTGTGTGTGTGTGTGTGTGTGTGTCGGTCGACTCCCCTCTCCCATCGAATCCCTTTGTTGCACATGCCTTTGTTTTTTTTAACATTGCAATCTAGCCATCTTTTGCAACCAGTGAAAACCAGGATAGGATGCAGAAGGGAGAAGGGAGAAGTTAATAAAATTAGGGCGATCAGATTGTGTTGCAATGTTGGGAGGAGGGATGGACACACACACACACACACACACACCCCTCTACACACACACACACCTGGTCCCTTTGATGTAGTTCAGAAGTGGGAATTTCCAACCATTGTAGTTTCCCCTGTGCTCTATCAGAACAAAACGAGCCTCAAAACCCTAGAATTCTCTTTTCTCTATGACACATGGACACACATGCCTTGCTTTAGAATGATCACCCCTAGAGGAACGTGGTGTGTGTCTTTGTGCTTTGTGTGTGTGTCAGAATCAGTACCTGAAACTTACAAAGATATATTCTTGCTCAATGCTGACTGAGGCTTCGCAGTGCTTGATCCTGGGGTCTGTATGCATGTGTGTGTGTGTGTTTTATAATTAATCTGAATTAGAGCTGCCAAAACACACATCCACAACTGTGGCTCATGTATTTCCAACCATGTACATGAAGAAAGATTATAAATGCTCTCTTTCCCCCCCCCAGCCCCCCCCCGGGGTCATGGGCAGCACAGCACACAAACAGTTCTATGCCAGTAAGGAGCAGATATCCTCACAACAGTGTTATGGCTCTTAAGAATCCAATTCATTGGGGGGGGGAGGTATTATAGGGAAACCCCACCCATTAAAAAAAGCGCAGTAACACAATTCACTATCATCAGGATCTCTTCTTGTGTGTGTATGTTATTTGTACTTGACCTTTTAAATAAAGTGAAGTGCAAATCTTCTCTTATTCCCTCTGTGTCCAAACACAGCAATTATTTAATTACTTCTTAATCTTATTTGTGTCCTCACCCTTCATAGCATTCATAATGCACCTATTAATTTATGGAACTCCCTGCCACAATATATGGTTTAGACAGCTTTGAGGTCCACCCAGCTCCCAGAAATGCTAGTCTTCTACTGGGAGTGAGAGGTGTGGTTTTTTTGTTTGTTTACATGTTTAAATAGGGATCCTGCCCATCTGCTGTGGTACAGTTGACACTCAGAAATCCAGAACCTCATTCTGCAATGCATGCAGACTAAGGCTCTCATGGAATAGAGACCTTGGTGGTTGCTTTATAACCCCATGGGAAAATGGTTTTATATGCTAAACTTATCCCCCAGATAACTCCAGAGTGTTTTGTTGCAAGCTAAAATTACTCTTCAGGTGGTAGGTACGCCCCGAAGAGCAAAAACTAAGCAAAAGTTGAAATAATCTATTTCTCTCTGCTTGAAAAGTGCTAGACAGCTTGTGTAATTGAGAGGAATGTCAATATGCTGTTGGAGATGAAGCATCATAGGGGCTGGATGTACAGAGGACTGGATGTACAGAGGACTAGCCACACAATTCTGGGTCGCTGCCAGATGTATAGCATGTGAGAGACAGAAGCATCCAGTGAATACAAACTGAGGAGGTACAGCAAAATTGACTACCAACAATTCTTGGAAATTTCTATAAGAAGGTTCCAGTTGAAAAAAACGGTTCCAATAATGTTTGGGCTGATTCTAATATAAATGAATTAAATTATGTTTGGGGGATTCTAACACCAGTATATAACAGGATGCAAAAGTGGGTGAGATCAGTTCCTTTGAATGCACTTGGAAGACCATTAAATGCTTTCGGAATAACAGGTGTAATACAAAGTAGTAAGTAAACTTGTTGCTTTTTTTAAAGGTGCTTGATATTTTATTAGGCAGCAATGGTTCAAGGACGGTCTTGTTATCTGATCATGAATCATTTTGTAACAGTGCCAGATAAGACCAAGTCCTATCAGTATTGTGGTAGCATTAAGTACCATGTTTCAGTTCCTCTTTGGTTCTTATTAAGAGGAATGTCAGAATATCTATTTTAGCTTGGTATTCAGTAACTTAGGATACCAATTTGGAACAGAAAGAACCCACCGTTTATGAGAGGGGAGAGAACAAAGGTATCTGTGGGTCTAGGCATACACTGCAGTTCCTGTCCCCAGGGCTGCAAATTCTGAAGAACTAACTTGTAATCAGTCTCACTGATGAGTTAACAGTGCAGTCGTAACCATGTCTACTCAGAAGTAAGTCCTATTGAATTCAATGGAACCCTGTCCCAGGTAAGTGGGGTTAGGACTGGACACTAAATGAATGGTTTTGTTGCTTAAAACAACAACCTGTTAAAATAGGCAGTGTGTGGTGTATATATAAATAAACAAAAAGTTGAAAGGTTATGTTGTTGTTGTTTAGTCGTTTTGTCGTGTCCGACTCTTCGTGACCCCATGGACCAGAGCACGCCAGGCACTCCTGTCTTCCACTGCCTCCTGCAGTTTGGTCTAACTCATGTTCGTAGCTTTGAGAACACTGTCCAACCATCTCGTCCTCTGTCGTCCCCTTCTCCTAGTGCCCTCAATCTTTCCCAAAATCAGGGTCTTTTCCAGGGAGTCTTCTCTTCTCATGAGCTGGCCAAAGTACTGGAGCCTCAGCTTCACGATCTGTCCTTCCAGTGAGCACTCAGGGCTGATTTCCTTAAGAATGGATGAAAGGTTATATCCACATTCAAATTTCTGTGGGGCCATAAAGCTAAAGACGTAGGTTTGAGCAAAGCACATTCTCTAAGTTGAACCTGTTATATCTGTGCATGAAGTTTGTGATTAGGGATACTTCAGTTGAATTACAAATAGTAACAAGTACTGTCACTTTGAATGAGACAAGCTTATTTGTACTAGTTGTTAAAGAGCTCTGTGTACTCCCTCCAACCCGTGTGTGTGTGTGTGTGTGTGTGTGTGTGTGTGTGTGTGTGTGTGTGTGAAATAGATTTTCATCCGGGTTTGTGGGGAGAGAGCAGCAAACATAGCAGATGGAAATTCAAAACACAGTTTAATTCTTAAAAAAATGTAAAAATCCTTAAAACTCATCAGTGCAGAAAAACAACAGCTCAGCAGGGCCATAGAAAAAATATGTCATCATCATCATCATCAACCTACCATGTCAACTGCCCACTTAAAAATTGTTTCTTAAAAGCTGCAGAGAAGAGATGGATTTTCAGAACCTGCTTGAAAAATTGTAGAGCTGGGGCTTGCCCGATGTCACTTGGAAACAAATTCCAGAGATATAGGGCTACCATATGGGTCCAACTGAATGCACCTACACACACTTTCACCAGATTTGCACCTCCCTGTCTGGAACCAAAAGCGATGGACTATTTGCCACAAACAGTGTGGGGGTGATGAAGTCATCCACTTCCTGTTGTTCACCTCCAACTTCCTTCAGCCTTGGATATGGGGACCTCAGGACTTGTTCTATTATCTTCTGCCTTGGTTCCTATATCAGTTATTTTGAAGATTTGCATATACACGTATATATGCCATAAAGCACAAGGGATGTTTGGCTGGAGTGCTTTTGATCAATGGAAAATTTCCCCAAACCAGTAAGTTCAGGATAATCTGATCATCTAAGTCCATTCTCCTGAAATGTAAAAACATCCTTTCCATATCCTCTCTCCTCCTTGTATATCTTGGTATCACCTTCCAACTTACCTCACTGAACCAACCCAACCTAACTGCATTTTCTGTACCTCTGCAGTTGCCAAATACTGCGGCAACAGACACATAATTATCTAATCCAACCCTCTGCAATGCAGGAATAGGCAGATGTCCCATATGGGAATTGAACCTGCAACCTTGGTATTATCAGCACCATGCTCTAACCCAGTGTTTCTCAACCAGTGTGCCTCCAGATGTTTTGGGACTACAACTCCCATCATCCCTAGCTAGCAAGACCAGTGGTCAGGAATGATGGGAGTTGTAGTCCCAAAACATCTGGAGGCACACTGGTTGAGAAACACTGCTCTAGCCAACTGAGCAGTCCCACCCTTCCCCCAAGCAAGCTCTTTGACAGTTGCTTTACAGCAGGGATGGTGGAATCTGTGCCCCCCCCTAAGGTATTGCACTCCTATCAGTCTCAGCCATCATGGCTAATGGTCAGGGATGATGGACTCAAACAAGAGCTGGAGGGCCATAGGCTTCCTATGTCATTTAGTCGTGTCCGACTTTTCATGATCCCATGGACCATAACACGCCAGGCACTCCTCTGTCTTCCACTGCCAATGGCTACCTAACCATTCCTTAAAGGGACTTAAAATTATTCCCTGGAAAGAATCAAATTCTGGAACCAGAAAAACATTATAGCTCTGGTACAGTTTTCCTAGGTAAAGGAAAAGGGACCCCTGACCATTAGATCCAGTCGTGACCGCCTCTGGGGTTATGGTGCTCATCTCGTGTTATTGGCCAAGGGAGCCGGCGTATAGCTTCCAGGTCATGTGGCCAGCATGACAAAGCCGCTTCTGGCAAACCAGAGCAGTGCACGGAAACTCCGTTTACCTTCCCGCTTGGAGCAGTACCTATTTATCTACTTGCACTCTGATGTGCTTTCGAACTGCTAGGTTGGCAGGAGCTGGGACCGAGCAATGGGAGCTCACCCCGTCGCGGGGATTCGAACCGCTGACCTTCTGGTCAGCAAACCCTAGGCTCTGTGGTTTAACCCACAGCACCACCCGTGTCCCTCTACAATTTTCACAAAATTAATCTGATTGTGTCTTGTTCTGCACCAGTGTATTCATGTTCCCCTACCCCATTTTCCATGGCGCTCTGGGTGAAGGATATGCTCTTCTGTCACAATAACCTTGTGTGGTAGGCTTGGCTCAAAGATGCAGTGACTAGTTGAAGGTTACCCAGAAAGCTTCAAGGGCAAGTAGGCAGTTGGTTTTTTTAATTTAAAATATTTTTATCCCACTGTCCCACATTTATTATCAAAACAGCTCATTTTTTTAAAAAAACAACAACACAACAGCAGCTCGCTGCAGTAATAAATAATACACAATTCAAAGCCAGGTGTCAGCAGTCCTAGGCTGAGATGCTTAAACATTAAACCATTTTCCATTCAGAGTTTTGATTTCTTCTTCTTCTTCTTCTTCTTCTTCTTCTTCTTCTTCTTCTTCTTCTTCTTCTTCTTCTTCTTCTTCTTCAGCAACCACAACCCATCACAATCTTGTAGAGAATGTAACATTTAAAGGAGACCCAAGCTCAACTCTTGAACCCTAGTCAAGGCTAAACCATGGTGGGACTACACTTCCCAGCAAGAGTCAGGGATGATGCAGTCATAGCCCAGCATCATTTGGAAGGCCAGAGGTTCCTCACCCTTCAGTCAGAGGACTACAGAAGACATACAGCAGCTGCATATTCCAGACATTTTAAGCTCCCTTACCTCTTTTTTGGCAAAACACAAGAGTCTGAGGTTAGCCGTTGCAGGGCTACTCCATCCCCTTTAAACACACTGGAAGTGGCTCCTGTCCTCCTTTCCTGTGACCATAATAAGCTGCCAACAGAACTCTGGCTCATCCAGCTCATTATTGTCTACACTGGCTGGCAGCAGCTCTCCAGGCTATCAGAAATGGGGCATTCCTAGTACTGCCTGGAACAGCCTGTCTCAGCCTCAGGTCCCCAGATGTTGCTGGAGTACAACTCCCATAACCCCTGACCAATGATCCTGCTAGTGTGGTAAGAATTTACCTCTATACTACCTCTGTCCGTTACCCAGGTGAGTGACCACCTTTTAAATAAACCGCAGAACCAAGGAAACTATTTCAAGTCCAGCATCCAGATTTAGGGACCTTGCACTTTTATTTATTTTATCTATTTCAATAGGACAGATCTCAACCCAATGTGCCACTCAAGGAGGTCTGCCCCAAGGCACTTCAGGACAAAAGCTTATTCAGTATAGTAGTTCAAACACTGCAAACAAAGAGTCACAAAACTTAATATTCACATACATCAGGAAATGTTACATGTAATGGGATAGAAAACACATACGGCGTCTTTCTGCTCTCCACTTCCCCCGCTATCCCTTGGCATTGACCAGAAGCGCCAAAGGCCCTTTTGCCCATTTTAGGTATCAGATGTCCCATGTTGCCCTGGCAATCTAGTCTGTGATCAGTCTTTATTGACATTTCTCCATCTATCTTTTGGGAAACTTCCAAGAATTTCTGCTTAGCACCCTGGTACTAATGTCAAGTGCAAGTAGATCAATAGGTACCGCTCCAGGGAGGGAAGGTAAACGGTGTTTCCGTGCGCTGCTCTGGTTCGCCAGAAGCGGCTTAATCATGGCTGGCCACATGACCTGGAAGCTGTCTGCAGACAAACGCCGGCTCCCTTGGCCTATAGAGATGAGTGCTGCAACCCCAGAGTTGTCCGCGACTGGACCTAACGGTCAGGGGTACCTTTACTTTTACTAACTCATTCTGCCATTTGTGCCACTTCCAAGGTCAGATAAGGAGATGGAGTGCAGCATAGGAAGAAGAGGCTCACAAATGCAGATCTCACAAAAACCAAGCCAAATACGTTCAAAAAGGTTAAATTCAATTAAAGTGAAACATTGAAACATTATTAAAATAATATATATAAATATACACCTGGGGTCTCTTAATTCTGATACCATTAGCTACAGGTGATGGGAGTTGTAATCCAACATCTGGGGACCCAAGGCTGAGAAAGGCTGACCTGGAGGACTGAGCCTGGGACCTTCTGCATGCATAGCAGGTGCTCTTCTAGAAAGCTGTGTGTCTCCCTTTTGTACCCAGAGTGGTTTGCAAAAACTGAATTGCTTTCTGTGCAAAAAATTACAACTCGAGGGGAAAATTCCCACAATCCAAAAATACAAAGCCACTTCCTTTAAAATTTTCTATGCACAACAGCTTGACAACGGAGATCATTAGAGTTTTATTTATTTATTTCGCTCATAGAAAACAAATATCCAGGCTGTAAATACTGTGCCATTAACTCCCCCTCTTGCTCTTGGGCAAATACAATGTTTGTTTGTTTTCCTGTACTGGTGGTATATAATGCCTTATAAAAAAAAACCACAATAAAGTGAGAATAACTGTAACCACTCTAACGCCTGTCATTTGTGAATTTGTTCCATTGCTATGAGCATGCGTAACACAAGGCTGATGTCTCTGCTAGTTGTTTACTTGGGGCGAGGTGCCGGAGGTCAACTGGAACTATTTATTTACCATGTGTGTGGAACTTTATAACATAATGAGAGTCTTTTGCTTGCAAGCAGCTTACAATGGAAAGCAAATCACACACAGGAGAGGGAGGTGGAGGAGGCAGGATTTGCGTTCAGTTTTGTATACCATGGGGTTACCTCCAGCAGGAGTTGTGGACCAAGGGGGTTGTGTCAAAGGCACCGTGGGAAAAGGTATGTTTTGAAGAGGGATTTGAAGCTGCTTCATGAGGCTATGCACAGAAGCTGTTCTCGGCGCGAGGGAGAAGAAAGGGCAGCTTGAGTGGTCTGCAAGCTCATACCTCAAATTTCAAATATAAAACTGTGATTACATAGTAGCAAGAGAGGCACCCTGCGCATGGCCCAGGGCTAAGACCAGGCATTAAGAACAGGTTCCAAGATTGAATCCTGGCTGTAGTTTTCTTTGCAGGATAATCCTTCTCTGTTAGTCTAAGTAGGAGGTGCTGAGAGCCTTTCCCCTCCAGGGATGCCAGCAATGGATGTGGCCACCCTACACTCTCCCAAACCTACATGCCATCATTTCTTCTCTATTGCACATGCTCAGCTGACGTGGACAGAACAGTTCCCTCCCTGCTCATCAAACAAGGATTTGATGACTGGGGAAGGGTCAGTGCGTATGCCCAGGAGAGTGCTGGAGAGGAAAATTGCACAGTTTGTACCTTACAGAAATATGTGACATGGCAAAATGGTTTACTCGGCTTCCCCTCCCACCCAAGCATGTGGGGGCACAAGGTAAAATCATTGGCTTAGTGTTACACAGGAACAGGGAATTGTGGTTCTTTATACCAAAACAAACCACAATCTTTAGCCAAGGTTTGTTTTAGTGAAACTAACCGCAATCTCCAGTTCAGATGTAACATATAAGCCAGGCATCATGATTTCTTTCATTCATCTGCAAAGGGGGTGTAAGTGGTAAACCATGGCCTATGGTTTACTGCGACACATGAACCAGGTTGTTTAATTTAGTACTGGCATCCTAGGGAATGATTGGACTATAGAAGTGCCCAGACAGCTCAATCTATCTTTCTGCAACACAGAGCCCTCCAGGTGTTTTGGACGACAACTCACATCATCCCTGACCACTGTCCATGGCTGATGGGAGCAATAGTCTTAATATCTGGAGGGTGCCATACTTGGGAGGTCCCTGTAAGATGGACAAGACAAGGGTAATAAGACAACTATTTCCCAAGTGAACCATCTACACAAGTCATCCCAACTGTTAACGCTGAAACCTAAGCCAACCGTTGTCATGCTGGTTTACTGGAGATGAAGAGTCTGGTTTCCTAGTACTTCAGAGGCCACATTTCCCCAGATCATGGCCAACTGGAGGCAAGCAACAATTTGGGTCTTCCTGCAGGACCTTTTGATGTTGCTTGAATTGTGGGCAAAGCAAGCAGCTTTTTTATTTAAGACTCTAAAAACAGAAAAATGGCATGCTTCTTCAGCAGTGAGAGAGAGAAGAGAGCTCAAAAGAAACTCAAGTGTTTCCCTGTTTCCAACAGAATCTCAAGGACCACCTCAAAGCACACTGTAGGAGATCCTTGGCCCAGAATTAAAACAGAGACAACACTGACCAACACAATGCAAACTGTGAATCATCACAGGAACTCTAGCCTTGGTACCATTTACTCCTATACTCAGAATCGTTTCACAACTTTTATTGTTTATTGTCACAACCATCCTGCAGAGTAGATCATTCCATTTTCAATCTGCAGACAATTTGAAAAGGGGAATCAATCGCATGCATATGCAGCTGCTGCAGCAGAACAGGATCAGGCAGTGCCTCCAGAAGATTAAAAAAATAGAGCATCATAGAATTGTAGAGTTGGAAGGGACTCTGGGGGTCATCTAGTTTCTTTTTCTTCCAAAAAGGCAGGCAAAAGTGCACTTCATAGGCATCAAAATTCAAAGTAACCATTTGTGAGCTGGCTCTAGATGGGTACTTTTTAAAATTGAGTCACAGAACTGAAATCCATGCATCGTAAATCAAGAGCAGATAGGCTGAGGGTGGCTTGGATGGCTTGCGTCTGCCATCTTCCTTGAACGCCCCCCCCCCAATATCCCTTAATGACTGTAAATGGCTGCAACCTGATCCAAGGCTTGGATTGGAAGGGAGACCCCCTCTTTGATCACAGACCGTTCCCTGCTGCTGCTGCCAAGGAGAAGCCAGCAAACAAGTGTGACAGCCAGGGTGAACTCAGCCGTTCCACGTGCAAAGCGGCTCATTTTCAGCCATTTGTTCCATGGTGTGCGCCTCCTGGAGCAGGGAAGAGGGTGACCAAGTGCAGAAATTATTTTGACCTTCTTGGACAAAGGAGGCGAGAGCTGAACCACTGGGTGGGAGGAGCCAAGTGTCAAAAGGGCAGACTTCATTAAAGAAAAGGAGCTAATGAGAAACCAACTCTGATCTGGGGTGACAGCCAAGAAAGCAAGGAATGTTTATGTCCGGGCCAGGAATCCCTTCTGCACACCAGCACAAATGTTCTTTTTCATACTCCCAGCAGTCTAACCACCATGCAAGGTGGAGATGAAAACGATGTTATCCTGGTCTTGGAGCAGATAGTCCAGCTCCCCCTGATTGAAGAAAAAGAAAACAAAATGAGAATGATTTCCGTACCATTTACTTTATATGAGAGATGGGAAGTGTGCAGCTTTCCAGATGTTGTTGGACTTTAACCTCTAACAGCCTGTCTGCCTAAGAGTCAGTGATGATGAGAGCTGGAGTCTACCAAGATCTAGAGCCACAGATGTTCCCCATCCTTGTTCTATACGCTGAGATCTTAATGTTTCAGCTGCAAGTCAAGTCAATGTTTATTACGGCAAGCAGCCAGCATATTAAACCAGAAATTCTGCATAATTCTCTACATGAACAATAAAAGCAACCGATATGGGGTTTTAACAGTCAATATACAATACTTAAAATACAGGTCCAGCGGAATAAAACAGCATAAAAGAATAAGAGATTTAACTAAGAGCTGTAGCAGCAATATCATCATCAGAGGACAGGACAAATTGTTATAATATGTTATTCAATAAAAGAGATTTACGTTTTTTAATAGCTAAGGTGCAGAATTTGGCCACAGCGTAGGATACTGAGCTCAAAGAGTCTTCCAGAAGGAATTTGCGTAACATTTCGGGGGGAAATTCCAGATAATATTGCAAGGGTGTGAATTTTGATAATAGGGGTAAAATGAGTCAGGATCGTTCTTCATTATAGAATTCACAGAATAGAAGAATGTGAATAACAGTTTCCACCTTGTTGGACATGCATGGACCGAGGCGCTCTTCGATTGGTATACGCAAGAATTTGCCGTGTAAGACAGCTGAAGGCATCACTTCAAATCGGGCTCTGGAAAAGGCCTATCTATAAGATTAATAGATAATATTGGATAGGTACGGGGCAGCTGCCAGATTAGGCCAAGATTTTAGACACCTGTAGTTCTTAGCAAGTAAGGCACCTTCTTTTTGCAGTTCAGTGTCAAAAAGCCTCTGAGTAATAATTGTTTTTGCCTTATTCAAAGTACCATTAAAGAGATTTTCTGGGTTTAGGCCAATTTGTTTGATCTTTTTAGTAATTTGCGAAAGCCAAGGTGGATAGGGGGCTGCGGCCAAGAAATGAGATAACATTCCCTTTGGGTTATAATGAATTTTCACCCAGAGGGATATTGCTTGTTCCCAGACTTTTAATTCAACTCTAAAGCCAGCTTGTTCAATCTCCAGGAAGCCCACAAAATATTTTATTTAGTTCTGCTGTCTATGCACCACTTTTTTGGGCGTAAAGCAGCTCATACACAAAATTAAAAAAACATAAAAACACTACTAAAAATCATCTCATTATAATTACAAAACTGAGGTAGTTGTCCACAAAAGATTAGAAATCCAGACACCATTTTCCTCCCTCCCTGAAGTTGAGGGGGAACTAGTCACTCTAACAATGGTCCGCAAGAGAATTTGCAACACAGTTCCAAACAAACAAGATCCCCAAATGGCAGAATCCATACAAACCATCAACTCCCAATCTGCGTCATTGATCAGCACCAAGATTCCAGGCCGCCTGCAACAAAACAGAGAAGCTGTTGAGAGAACAGGGAATAAGTCTCTGAAGGAAGAGGGGAAGGGCTGTAGTTCAGTGGGAGAGCACCTGCTCTGCATGCAGAAGGTTCCTTGTTCGATCCCTGACACCTCCCTGCCTGAAACCCTGGAAAGTCAGTTATGTAGACCACACTGAGATAGGTGGGCCAGTTAGGAAAGGTAGTAATCATAGATCTAGAGGGTGTCTTGTAGGCCAAGTCCCTTCCTTGAGGCAGGAAATGCAGAGATCTAGAGCATTCCAAGCAGACCTAGTCATCAGCTGTCCAGCCTCTGCATGGAAACTTCCAGTGAGGGAGAGGCCAACTCTTAAGAAATTAGTTCCAGTGTTGAACTGCTTTTGCAATTCAGAGGCTTCTCCTAATGCTCAGCCCATATCAGACAACCTGTAACTTAAGCCTATCAGAGCTAGTCTTTGCCTTCTTCTGTTCTGTACAACAACCCTCTCGTGCCGAAATGGTACCATCACATCTCTCCTCACTCTTGTCTTCTCCAGGCTAAACATGCCCAGTTCATTCAACATTTCCTTGCTGGACTTGTTTTCCATACAGGTGGTATCCAACTCTGAGTATAACTGAGGATGCAACCGTACTATTACTGCAGTCCTCTGGAACTCCTGAAAGGATATCTGTCTACATCCCTCTTAAAGTGTGGCGTCCAAAACAGAGGACCAAATTGATTACCTTCTTGTGACTTGAGAGCTGCCTATGCAGCCTAAAATCACATTCAACTTTTTTTTTTGCAGCATCATGTTCAGCTTGTGATTTACTGCAGTTAATGCTTGCTTATTTTAAAAAGAAAAAAATATCCTCCATTTCTTCAAAATGACTTCAATATGGCTAACAGTAAACTAAAACACTACCAAGTCACCCCGATATCATTTTCACATGTACCACAGAAAAAACATCTCCCATATATATTCATTATTTAAGCCAGATTTTGCTCTGGGTCATTGAGGAATTTGTGCTTTCTGCACAAAAGACTTTCAGACCTTGGGTTCATACATTCCTCCTCTTCCCAGATATAATGAAAGGCCTTTTGCTTGATAAAGAACTCCAAATTTCAGATTAACACCTGCCAATTCTTAGGGAATAGAATGACTACAGGAATGCTGTCCGCTGTCTGCCAAAATGCAAGCACAGTTTTGAGCAAAACTTATAACGCAATGCAGAAAAAGGCAATTGAGTAGCTGAGAACTATATAAGCTTTCATTTTTGAAATTTCTAGATCTCATGATTGCAGAGTTGTGACTGAAAATGTACAGTATCTGAAAAGTTGCCTTACACCTGTTCAGACTATTTCTCCATCCACAAATTCTACTTACTGATGGGAATGATCTGTTACTGTCAAATAGAGATGTCATTTGGGATTGAACTTGGGACTTTCTACATGTAAGGTTGAGCCTCTGACCCTGAGCCCTTCCCCTTCTTCTGCCATGTACTCATCTGCTTACTGCTGAAAACTCAGAACCTGCTCAGCAAATGAGATATCACCAGATGCTGCCTTTGCATTTTTCGAGCTTCAGTTATCTTCACCTCCCTGTTGTTGTTGTTGTTGTTGTTGTTGTTTGTAGTAGTATGCATATAACAATGCAAATGTTTGAGAGATACACAGAGAATGTCCTGCCCTTTTGACATCATATGGTCCACAGACTAGTTCTATTCCTCTTTAAAACGACTGCAGAGATTAAATATCTTGAAATCTGCATTCAATACCAAATTTTACGCTGGCATGGTGTAATCACATAATACATCTATTATTGGCCATTACTTGTTTCTATGCTTGTCTATAGCTTGTGTGCTAAATATACATCATTTCCCCAATTCAACAAATGGCTCGAGGTAAATTTATTTATGCCACCACTTCTCAGCCAAGATAGGTTCCCAAAGCAGTTTACAGACACTAATGATCCACCACAAAATACTGAATCTAATCCCCTCTACAAATTAACCCCCCCCCCAAAAAAACCCTGCATTGCTTCAGAGGAAAGGTGATCCAGCTTCTTGACCATTTCAGTGGCCTTTTTGCTGGCTCTACAACAGCCTTCTTGGGATTGTGTGTATGTGAAACAGGGGGTGGGGGCTGACCAAAATGGCCCTTTCCACTCTCCTGCAAAATAACCCCTTTCATTCTACAAAGGGGAGGGGGGGAATGAATAAATGGAATAAATGGAAGAAACTGCAAAATGGAGATGATGAGCAGTGCCCATTGCAAGCTTGGAGAGGAAGACCAAATGCAGAGGCAAATTGCCCCAAAGATGGCTGTGAACCAGCAGCAGCTTCTTCTCAACACCACGCAGCACAGCCCCATAATTGAAATCTGTTCCCTGCAAATCGAGCACAGGGGCAGGTTAATGCGGCTAAAGCGAGCAACTGCAGCCACTTCGCTAATGACTGTAAACAGCCAGGATCAACTGTGAAGTCTTGGATCAGAGGCAGAGGGATTCCCCCTCTTCTGACTGCCAACAATTGCCGCTGCCAGGGGAGTTGGCGCACGCTCCAGCTCACCACAGAGCAGTGACGAATGTTAAGTACACAGCCGCCCCCACCTCGCTGCAGAGGAGGGCTCTTCCGTGCTCCTAGAGGATGAAAGGGGGTGGGGGAGGACTCCCAGGAAGGCTCTGTTAGTCAGCACTTCCGTCTTCAAAACACAGAGGCGGCGCCTGTGTTAACATAGGTGGCAGAAAGCACAGGACGTCATGTTCTGCTAAAGTGGGGTGTTGGTTGACGGAGTCCATAAGAATTATATGAGGGATTTATATTCCTTTTTCTGTCGTACTAGAACGGCTGTGGGAGCAGGGCTACCCGCAGAAATTCCACAGCTATAGAAAGTCTGCATACAATGCACAAAGGACTTCTAGAATTTGCTGGCTCAGGATTTGGTAAAGGCCACCCATCTAGATGGCTTTGGAAAACATGACTAAATGCTGCAATGCGATATCCCAGGGGTTGGGGGCTCTTTTTTGAGTCAGAGGGCCACATTCCCTTTAGGGCAACGTTCCAAGGGCCAGATGCCAGTGGTGGGTGGGGCCAGTGGCAAAAGTGGGTGGAGAAACAAATGTGTACAGCAGGCTATACCCCAAAACCCACCACTCTCTCCACACTCTATCTAGGGAAGCAGAATGCACCCTCAAAATTCAAGGACAAATCTCAGCCAAGCAAACTACACTCTGGGAGTGTGTGCACCCTGGGGAGAGCGGTTGGCGCTGACTGGGAAGGAGCTCGTGGGGCTCCGTTTGGGCCCTGAGCTAGAGGCTCCCCACCCCTGCTGTACCCATGTGTAGATGAGAACAAACCCCAGTGGATGCAGAGGGTCTTACATGGGAGTAGACATGCCTAGGACTATGCAGTAAGACAATTTCATGGAGCACAAGGAATCCACCAACAGCTAAATGGAGTCACAGCATCCCTCTAAATCAGGAACAGTCCACATGGTGTCTTGCAGAAGTTGTTGCGACTCCAACTCCCATCAGCCTAAGCCCCTAAAAGGCTATGGGGATTGTAGTCCAACAACATCTGGCTGTCCCTGCTCTAAATACTGGATGCTTTTTGAGGTGGGGGAGGCAACCAAGTGGAGGGGACAGCCACCTTCATGTCCAACCTTCCTGGGAATATCCAAAACAGGACAATTTTTGGGCAATCACAGTTACTTACACAGAATCTCCTTGCACAAACAGTTCTGGCCTCTCTTTCAACAGGTTCTCTTTAATCCACACCAGCAAGTTTCGAACATCCCCTGCAATATTTTTTTTTGGGGGGGGGGAGAAAAAAAGAAAGGAAGAATTAATTGAGATTATGCTTTAGCAGCAGTGCCCAGGAACATTTTCTGCCCATATGAAATCAGAACTCGGTATTGCTAACATTTCTTCCTACCCAGATAAAAACTGATTGAGAAAGGAAAGTTGTCACTGCAGTAATGTCGGTGAGCAGAAGGAGCTACCTGCAAAAGGATGCTGGACGACCAGGTTAATGCCACCTCATTGCTTTCAAGTATTTGCAGGGGCACCCCATAGTCTCACACTCATACCAACTCCAGTCTCATTTTATAAGCACCCCATGCACACATCCAGAACCCTGGCCTGAGGAGGTGGGGAAGGGGAGGGGGAACCAGAAATAAACATAGAAGGGGAAAGGGAAGCGGCAGCTGTAGAAAGGGCAAAGCACCCCCTTCCCACCCACCACTTCTCCTCTGCAAAGCACACTACTCAAATGCCACTTGGTGGTGGGTGGGGGAAAAGGTAAAGGTAAAGGTAAAGGACCTCAGTGTCCGGGCTGAGCGATGGGGGTGGAGACACTCCTTCAGGTACACTTCAGGTATAAAATAATAATAATAATAATAATAATAATAATAATAATAATAATAATAATAATAGGAATATTGTTGCTTGTGGATGACAGACTTTAAAAACAGGGAAAGTTGTGAAAATATGAAGGCTCCAAGACTAAAAACATTCCACGTTGGTAACTTGTCACCTTCTTAAAATCCTTTTAACAAATTATTTTCTCTCTCTTTCTTCTCTTGCTTCTCACCTGTCCAGTAGGAAATGAACTGATGCTATCACCATCTAAAATAAATTGTTCTTTGGCTGTCTCAGTCAAATTGATAGTATGAAAAAGAAAACAACCTGCCACCCATTTCTTCTCTCTTCCCCACCCTTAATTCTCCCGCAACCCACAGTGCCCATCTTCCTTGTAACTTTTCTAAATAGAAAGATAAAGACTGGATTTTAATAAGGAATAGGCCAAAGACAAAGGACTGTTGTTGACTTTTCAAAGAATGAGAGACAAAACTGGCAAAGTAGTCTTCCTTGCTGGAGATCCCCTCCTGTGCTTTCCAGCAACTGGTATTCAGAAGCATTGCTTCTGAAAAGGGAAGTTACAGGGTACCAGGGAGAGGGCCTTCTCAGAAGTGGCATCCACCATGTGGAATGCCCTCCTTTCAGATGTCAAGGAAATAAACAACTATCTGACTTTTAGAAGATGTCTGGAGGCAGCCCTGTATAGAGAAATTTTTACTGTTTGATGTTTCGCTGTGTTTTTAATATTCCGTTGGGAGCTGCCCAGAGTGGCTGGGGAAACACAGCTGGATGGGCAGAGTATAATAATAATTATTAATATTAATGCTCCACCTTTTCCCCTAACAGGGAGTCAAGGAAGCTTATAGATAAAACTAAGAACAGCTAAAAACATAGAAAAAACCCATTAAAAATAATTAAACATTAATAGAGTTAAAACACACAAGGTAAGGTGATAGATAAGATAAGGTAAGATAGATAAGATAATCTTTATTGTCATTGCCCCCCTGCGGGAACAACAAAATTACTCAGCTGCTCCATCCACTCAGATAAGGCACTCCACATAAATTTAAAATAACTACAAAACATTAATTAAACAATACAGTACAATACAAGAAGACAAGAAAAAATGGAAGTACTACTGTCTTGGTAGCTCAGTCGGTAGAGCATGGGACTCTTAATCTCAGGGTCATGGGTTCAAGTCCCAGGTTGGGCAAAAGATTCTTGCATTACAGGGGGTTAGACCAGATGACTCTTGAGGCCTCCTTCAAACTGTATGATTCTATGATGGTATGAAAGAGGCACCATCATGATGGTCAAGCTGGTCACTAGGGAGGTGGCTGAGCAGGTGTTGCACCTATGCTTAAACTGCCTCCTCGGATCCCCTCTCCATGTACCGCTTTCACCCTGACATCACCCTCCTATCTTCTTCCTTTCCTCCCTCTCCGCTCGCAACTCCACTTGTAAGAATGAGATCATTTATCATACTGACCACGGCCAAGCTCCAATTTGCTGAGGTCACTAACTCCGGCCAAGCGTCACCTTGCCTACATTCTCAGCCACCGTAGTCATGACAAAGCTCCCCCACCCTCACCCCCTCCACTTGCCCATGTCGAGCCTCTTCCTTTATTCCGGGTTGCATGGATGGGAAGAGTACGTACAACCTCCATCAACTGACAGATGACTTGTTCTTTCAATACTGAGGTAGGGGGTAGGGAGGAGAGGAAGCCAAGCAACCCCCCTACACACACACACACACACACACACACACACACACACACACACACACACCAATGCATTGTTCTGCAAGAGCTGGGCCCTTTGCCCATGAGGCTGAATTAAGGGCACCATTAAAGCAGGAGCATCACCAAACCAGACTACTCAAAAGATAATCCAGTGCGTCTTCACACTTTGATTCCCTCCTCCCCCCAGAAATACCCAGATGGCTTAGTTCCATAAAGCAAAGCAGAACAGAGCTGGGCATTCTGGGTGGGGGTAGGGGTGGAGATGCTATCAGAAGCTGCATTATAGCAGGCCAGGCCAGGGGTGCACTTAAGTAATTTTAGACTCTGGACTTAAATAGAACTCTTTAGACCAGTGGTTCTCAAACTGTTTTCTCTGGGCCACACTTTCAGAATAAAAATTTACTCACATCACACCGAATTTTTTGATAATAAATTCATTGGAAAACAAAAAGAAATAACTCATAGCAGTGCTTAATTTATAACCCATAACACAACTACTTTATAATATGATCATTGATCATAGATCGTATTATATTCAAAAAGTATAAAACAATGCAGCTAGATAAGAACATGGATAATTCCCAAAATAAAGTAAACAAACCTCTTAAATATGTACCTTAAGTATGTCTACAAACTCAGTGAGAGGCTTTGACCAGGTAATCTCATTTATATTATGTCTAATTTGAGTTAAACACACTCTCATCTCCTCACAAACACAAACAAGCCTTTCCCTTTGCTGATCTTGATGGTATATTATACTATACCAGTGATGGCGAACCTTTTAGAGATCGAGTGCCCAAACTGCAACCCCAAACCCACTTATTTATCGCAAAGTGTCAACATGGCAGTTTAACCTGTATGTCCCATTTTTTTCCTGTGTGTTTCACGTTTCTTCTTTATGACTGCTGTTGTAATAAATAATCCTGCACAAAAGTTATTGCATTATATTCTTCATTAAATTATCTTTCCATTGATATATAATTTTATGCTATAACTCAGTGCTCCTATACAAATGTTTAGGGGTACTCTCATTTTGGCTCAATAAAATCTCCACTGGGGAGATGAGCACCGCAACCCCAAAGTTGTCCGCAACTGGACTTAATGGTCAGGGGTCCCTTTACCTTTACATATTTAATATCTGGAGATATTATTCAGTTTTTGTTCCTGGCCCCAAAGTTCCTAGTCTTTAAGGCTGAGAAGATACATTGGGAATTACCAGTATATGCCTGTTTGAGAGGAGGAATAGTTGGCTCTTGAGAGTTGGAAGCAGACTGAACTTCTGGGGGGTAGGAAGGGGGCTCAGCGCCTTGCATTGCTTTGTGCACACAATCAGCAGAAGAAACACGAAGCAGGGCTTTTTCCCCACATGGACCATAGGGTTCAGCTTTAAACGATAACAGGGAGGTATAGCATGATTAAGAGACAATGACTGGCCCATAGTCACCCAGTAAGCTTCATGGCTGAGTGGGGTTTTGAACCTGGCTCTCCCTGGTCTTATTCCAACACACTATGTAAATCGCTTTGGATGAAAGCAGTATATAAACCCTGCTAAAATGAATATAAATAAATAAACATTCCTACCCAGCTTTCCCTAAACCCTAGAATGTCCTCCAGATGTCTAAAAGTCTGAGGATGTTGAGAATTATAGTCCAAAACATCTGGAGAGCACCAGGTTGGGGAGGGCTGCTCTAACCACTGCACCAGGGTTGGCTATCCTTTTTCAGTCCCCGGGTCAGACGCCCCTCCAAGAGCCATGTGCCTGCAGGGCATGGAAAGAAATGGTCCTTCTTTTGGCTCTAGAGAGAGCATCTCTGAAGATCACCTCTCAATCAGGCTGGTGCACCACTTTCCGTGGCTTGGTGTGCAGGATGAATTTTAAAAAGTGATCACGGGTTTCAATACCTTTGGTTCTTAAGAGGATGCCTTGTGTTTCTCTTCAGATGGCACCTTCTGCACATAGATTTGTGAGTACTCAATGGAAATGAAAATTAAAAATCGCTGCCCAACTGATTTTACAACTTTTTAAAAAAACAACTGATCAAAATATTTCAGTTTATTAACTAACATTTTGGGTGATTAACCTGAACTAGCTGCATAGTTTACCCCCCATATAAGAGAATTTTTATTTATGAATTCTTATGTGCTTACTGCCACATTGTTGTTGTTGCTCTTTTACTTAGGACTGATAGTAAAGTTAGTTCATTCACTGCTGTGGGCCCACCTGAACCAACTATGTTGGTGGGAAAGAGGCATACAGTCAAGTTGAATTTAAAGTCCCAACAGGCTCTGGCAGGTGGGCAGGGGAGAGGCATCTTCCAATACTCCCTTTAGACTGTCGTTTACAGTCATCAACAGCTATCAGTCAGTCAATCACCCATTTCCACCACCCTTCTGAGTGATACCCCCTCCCCACCTTAAGTGCCTGGGGACTTCTGCTTCAGTGTATCTGAAGAAGTGTGCATGCACACGAAAGCTCATTCCAAAATAAAAATGTAGTTGGTCTTTAAGGTGCTACCTACCTGTCCCTTTAGAACATTCTCCTCAAGGGCAAGCAGCTTGATTAGCTGATCCACTGGGCCTGCGCATGGAAGTGGTGGCCGTCTCTGATAGTCCTCCCCACCCCACAAGACCTGCCAATGGTCTTCCCCACCCCACAAGACCCGCCAAATCAGAATTCTCAGCTTCACTTGAAAGGGGAAAGTTGGGGTGGGGTGGGTGGGGAAAGCCAGTGAGAGGGATGGGGGGGGGGGGAAGCAAGGGAGATTTACAAGTGAAAGGGATTGAGAATGGAGCAGTTTGTGGGATAAAGAGACTGCAGAAGGGGCTTTACAGATGTGTAGGGGAGGGGCGGCTCATTGTTTAATTAAGCAGAAAGTGGCTCTTTTGAAAAGCAATTTTGCACAGGAGCCCCCAGCTCTGCAAACACTCCCTGGGAGGGAGGGCAAGGGAGGGGGGGGGCGAGGAACAGCTGGCACCAGGAACCGTGTGAACTAAACCTGAGCAACTTAAAGGGCTTGTGGACCTCCTACAAACATGCACACAAATACACAGACAGACACACCACCATCCCCTCCTCCACCACCCACCCCACTCGCACCACCACCAATTCACCCTGCTACTACCTTTAGGTTTCATACCTGGACGGTGGGGATAGAGAGGTAACCCTGATCGATTACTGTACTGAACTCTAAAGGAGCTCAAGGCAGTACCTGCCTTCATTCCACACAGCTCCCTTCCAAGGGATGGTGGCATGGTTGGGCCACACTAGCAGGACCAGCCCCTCCTACTTGCTACGGCAACCTGCTTGCCCACCTGCCCCTTGCTCTACTCCAGATGGGGAAAGCTGGCAAACAAGTGCTGGAGGCAAGGAGAAGGAAGAACTGCAGTGGCAGCAATTGTGTGGCAGAGGAGTAGCAGCAGCAGCTGGCAACAGTGACCGCAAGGGAGCAGACTGGCTGAAGGCGGATGGGCCCACTGAAGGCACCTTGCACAGTAGCCCCAGAAGAAGCTTAGAGCTGGCCCTGGCTGTCCCCTCCCTGACCCTCTTTTCCCCCTTCCCACAGCTTGGCCAAAGCCCTCCTAGGGATCTACTCCTGAGGGCCTCACCCTCCCACCCTCTCATCAAGTATGTGGCTGGGAGCAGGGGACCGCCAAGGCAATCTGTCTTAGGCCATTTTCTTTCTTGTGCAGAAGGGAGAGAGAAGCTTGATTTGAATAGTTGACACGCCTTGTAAGAGCCCCTGAGTCATAGTTCAACTACTGTTCTCCAAAAAGCCTTGAAGGAAAAGGCTGAGAAAGAGAGTCAGTTTGATTATTACCAAATAATCAAAGCGTGCATGCGGGGCGGGACACCCTCTGGTACCGTAATGGGGAAATTCCTTGTGTGGCCTAGAGAAGGCCATTCTACTTATGGATGTGAGGTTTCTGTAAGATCAACCCTGCAAGGTCATTGGCATAATGTACCATTTTGGCCACCACCCTCTTTTAGCCTCAGGAGGCAGGTGCTGGGGGACAAGATGGGACACAACTGCAGCAGCCCCTACCCCACTCAACAGCTGCTCCTCTCTCTTGGAGGATGGATCTATACATGCCACACAACCTGCCATGTAGTCCTAACCTAGCCTGCTGTCCCCTGGTGAAGTAGAAGGGCACTATCATTAAGAAGGCCATTAAGAAAGCCATTAAGAACCTTCGAAAAGCCCTCTCATTCCTTGTCAGGCACCATGGAGGAAGAAGAGGAGGAGGAGGAGGAGAGGGAAAGGTGAGCCTATTTTGGACACCAAGAGCAAGCTTTTCAAATTGCCCTGCATTCCAAGTTTATGTTTCGAATGATCTCTCTGTCTCCAAACAGTTGTACACAGACAGTTGCAGTTCAGCATTAAAACCAGATTTTGTTAGTACAATAAAATCCAGGGGAATTCTAAGATTCAGAAGGGAACTATGCAGAAGGGGGAAATGTTAAAAAAACCAACACCACATACTTCCCCCCCCCATGGCTTTTGAGGCAGCATGTTAAACAACAGCACAGAAGGCCCACAGTCCAGTGGGAAAGCCTGCACTCCAGTTCCCATTAGTCCCAAGGAGCATGGACCAACTGCCCAATGTGGAATAAAAGAGCTTCCTATATGCTCCTATCAAACACACCAATAACTGAAATATAATAATAATTCTAAATAATGAACAAAGAGCAACAAAGCACTTGAATCAGCCAGCAGAGTAAAACTACACCACCTGCTGTTCTCCAAAGGCATGTGTGAATAAAACAATTTCTATGGAGTATCAAGTCCAGAGCTAGGGAGCTGCTACTGAGAAGGCACAATCCATGGTTATCACCTGCAGGGAAAGCCCAAGACATTTTGTTGCCTGAAGCAAATGGCAAGCAGTTGCCTCCTCCCAGCCCCAGCAGACTGCTGGATCTTATTTCAACATACTTCACTGCACCCTGAGGGCAGTGGTTTATTTAGTGGATGCAGGTAGGTTGTATAGCACACACAGAGAGCTCTCTCCACTTGCTGCCCTTTGATACTTCCCACCTGAGGCAGCTGTCTCACTCTGTCTCATGGTAGGGCCAGCTCTGATCACATACCTAACCTCAGCAGGTGGTCACACCTAAATCTATGTCTCCCTAAATAGACAAGGAGGCAGGCAGCCCTTGAGAAACAAAGGGAGCCCCACACATGACATGAGCCATATTTTGAAACTGGTGCTTTTGCTTTGAGCCCACAAATGCAAAGGAAGCTTGTGAAATTATTACAAATATTGTGATGGGATCTGGAGTGCCTCTTTCGGGTCCTCCAAACCAGGAATATAGTTGGATAGAGTGTCATTTCCCCAAACATATTTACCTGCACTGGCATGAGACCTCTTTGCTCTCCCACAGTTTTGACATCTGCTCCTTTTGGGCCCCTATTAACCCCTCTGGGTAGAGGAAAGCTGTTGACATGACATTGAAGTTACCCTGCAGGTATCACCATTTATAAGCTACATAGATGTTACAGCAGCAGCAGCTAAGCAAGCCCACACATGGGACTAAATAGATGTCACAAGGAGAACAAAGCCTGACTTAGAAGCTGCCATCTATCAGAGCTCACCATTGAAAGAGTTAAGATTATTCCTGGATTGTTGTTTAGACACACACAGAGAGGAGAAAGTGATGCTTCTTTTGACGGCAGACAAATGCTGCACTGTATGGCTACAGGAGAAGGAGGCAGTTGCTCCGACATCTCTGGCTGCTGCAGCCATACAATGACCCGCTTCACTACTGAGTGATGGTGGAGTTCACAGCACTAACATTCAGAAGGACACCAATAAATATAATTCTTATCTTTCATGATCAAGGGTTTCCAGTTTATTCACCCTTGTCTGCAATTGTCTGCATCAGAGGTAGGCGCTGCAGGGTAGCCTACCCTGCTGATTGCCTCACCCTCTTGAGCCAGGCCAATTCACCTGTCCTTCCTGAGCTGGTATGCAGGAGCAAGGAAGAGGAGCTAGGGCAGCAGCAGCATCCCCCTTTAAACATGGTTTTTGTTGGGTTTCAAACAAATGAAGAAACCATCAACAGTACAATGGCAATGAAACAACCATATAGGACAGGAGGTACAGTAAAATGAGGTTGTCAAGAGAACAAAATAAAAGTCAATATGTAAGAGTGGACAGAGCTCTCCAAGTTCACAAATTACCAGGATTCATTGCAGGGGTTGGACTATATGACCCTCAAGCTCCCTTCCAACTCTACAATTCTATTATTCTACATTGTCTGTTTCTGATTACAAAAATAATACACAGAAGCAGACCAGCATCCTTCACTTGCCTTGGGCTCTCTGTCTCTGGACAGTTGTATGGATTGAGTCCCAATTAAAAAAAGGGCAAATGGGTGGGTAGTGGGAAACACCCTGTGCAAGTTTACTCTAATATGTTTAAACAGAGTTCTTGAGTAAGTGTGTATAGGACTGCAGCCTTAGCTAATGAAAACCTCAGTTCAGCCAGGAGCAAGGTGAGGTGAGAAGACACCTCTGGCTCATGAGCCTCAATTGGGGGTCCCAATTTGGCCTGAAAGGCCATCCTCCCAAGCCATGTCCATCTGCCCAACATATAGGATGTCAGGTTTTGGGCAGGTAAATATGTGGTTCCCCATGTCTACTTAAGTTGTTCAGACGGCTCCCCTAATTAAGAAAGCACACTGTGGAGCAGGACTTGATGAGGCTTCTGTCCAAGAACCAGCAGCAGCTGAAGTCAGCAAGACTGAGCTGGATAGACCAGCAGCCTGACTTGGTGTGAGGCAGCCAAGTATGCTCATAAGATTTATTCTTATTTATTTATTTAAAGCAAATAGTTGTGTGCCCCATTCATTAAAAAAAATCAATGCAGTTCACAACAACTGTATGTAAAACCATACAATAAAAAACTATATACAGTAAAGTTAAAACCAGAAGTTGGGTTAACTGTTGCAGAAAGTTGTATTAATTGTCCACAAAGGAAAGTTTCAGAAAGGTGTTTAAAAGCTGGTGCAGAAGCTGCCTGCTGAATCTCTGTCAGAGCCATCTTTAGGGGCTGGGAGTTACTTTGGTCAAAGGCATACATCTCTTTAGTTTAGGCTTCAATCAAATTTTGATTAAATTCTAAAACTAAAACAATTTAATATGGGTTTTAAGTTTGGATTAAGAATGTAAAAACAGCCCCACTGGATCAGTCTGAAATCATGCCCGGTCCAGTTTTCTGTTTTCCACAAAGCAGGACACAAGTGTGATGGCCATTTCCCATTGCTTCTCCCCAGGAACTGGTACTATTAAGAAATACACCATTTCTGACCCTGGAGGCAACAGCAGCAACCATAAGGAGTTTGCAGAAATCCAGGCCAGTTCAAGTTGGCAACCCTCACCTATGGTAGCGATTTCCATAGTTTAACCATGGGATGTGCAAAGCAGTATTTCCTTTGGTCTGCCTTGAAGCTCTCACCACTCAGCTTCACTGAATGACCCTAGATGTTTGAATCTAATGCTTACTCCCAAGACCGTGGCAGGTGACCAGATATTATCACACATATTCAAAAGCACATAACTTGGCAAAGGCAAAAAAACATCCTCAGCTGCAAATGGGAAACACAGTGGTGGATTGCTTCTGCCATTCACTTGTTCCTTGAGTCAGGAATCCCACTACACAGGAATGAGTAGAAACAGATCCTGAACTAGTCATCACTTCTCTGCCTAACCTACCTTACATGGCTGTTACATGCCTCTAGCATACCCTGGTTGTGTCAAGTTTCTTCTTGATACACTACTGATTACACATTATTGCAAAGGTATAGGGGGCGGCATCAGCATCTCATTCCTCATTTTCTCCCACGTGCCATGATTTATTGCTACATTTATTCCATTGTGGAACACAAGGTGGCCTAAGCCTCCTCCCATCCAAGCGCAGATTAGACTCAGATTAGGCTTAGTTGCAGAGAGGTTGCGTACATCACATGCCTTCAAACTGTTCTCTGGGACCTGAATTTTAGGGTACCACACACACACCCCTTACAAATGAGCAGCAGAACTAGCTGGGTGAGTCAGAACAAACACTGCCTGTTTCTAAGAGCAGCCAACTAAATATCTCCGAGAGACTCACAAACAGGGCATGATGTGCCCATGGCACTTCCTGCCTTCTGTCCCCAACAGCTGGTGTTTCAGAGGCATACTGCCTCTGTATTGGGAAGCCCTACTATAATAGGCAATAGTCATTGATAGAGCTAAGCTCTAGGAAGCCGTCTAATCCCGGGGGTTGGTGTGAGAAGTCACCCTTTATTCTTTGCAGTAGCCTTCATTTTGCAGACCAAAAGCACTTCACTATACCCTTGCCCAGAAACATGCATGAATAGGGACCAGAAGCCACCTGAATCAATGATGCAGCAGCTGAGCACCTGATTTCCCTGAAGAAGGTCCTTGACTCCTCCAGTTAAAGCAGGAACCTCCAAGCCAGACTTGGCCTGCCAGACCTCCCCATTTGGGCCATGAGGCTGTTTTGGGTAAACCATGCCCACCACCCTACACTTGACATAAAAAATGTCCGATGTGGGGCAAATAATGGCTTAAAGGGAGCTCCCGATTATTCCTTTACACGCTCCCATCATCCATTATCACTTCTTCCTCCATGAGGGAAAAGCTGTTTCCAAGGCATGGGTACTCCTTTTCCCTCCCAGCACTGCTACTTGAACCTCTGGTTTTTGGAGATTCAAATAACAGAATGGAGCTGTTTCAAACAAGCCATGCTGTGCTTTGAAGTTCCAACAATCAGGGCTTCAAAATGCATCACCCCCTGACATCACAGCAATGTCAAATTTGGCAGTATGGGTAGGTAAGGATCCGATGCAACAGCCATCAACTGAGTTGCAGGCAACTGAAGAGGGCTTTCTCTGCCCAAAATCAAGGAGTCATCAAGTCTGATCTACCATAAGGCAGTTTCCCATGTGCCACTGGACCTCAAGCATAAAAGCTTCTCAAATAGAACAGGTTTTCATTTTCATCTTGGTCCATCAATAAGAACCAAGTCTGGTCCAGAAGAAGACAGAACAGGCAAAATACTCACAAGGTATTTGCTGGCTGGGCAAAGTCACCTGATGTTTTCTTATCCCATCAAACAAGAGCTCTGCTCCACCTCTGAAAAATTAAGATGAGAAACACATAATCAGCAACATTCTGAAAGACAAAAATCATAGAGGCACCAGCCTTTTATAGTGTATGCATAATTAAAAACCAACTAAGGTGTTTACCCTCTACAAACCCCTCACTTTAGAATTATTATTCTTCATGTGCAAATGCAATAAATTAACTCATTGACTTAGCATACAGGGTTGATCCAAGACAATTTGATGCCTGAGGCAATGGACAAGATACAACCTACACCCTCTCATTTCACACAGAGAAGCCTACTCAATTGGCAACTGAATCTTATTCATCAGTGGTTGTCCTCCTTCCCTCTTAACTGAGGGGAGAAGGGGTAGCCTAGGGCAGTGTTTCTCAACCAGTGTGCCTCCAGATGTTTTGGGACTACAACTCCCATCATTCCTGACCACTGGTCTTGCTAGCTAGGGATGATGGGAGTTGTAGTCCCAAAACATCTGGAGGCACACTGGTTGAGAAACACTGGCCTAGGGGGCACATGGCAGGGTGTGTGATAAACTGAGCTGTCTTCTTAAGGGGGTTCAGAAAGATAAACTGCAGGGAGCTGCCTCCACTGTTCTGTAGCCACTCCCCCATTTGCCATCCAAGTTGGCTGCCTCACTTTGCCTACCAGTAGAGTTGGCTCTGCAAGTTATCTAATCAGGGGATAGCCCCACTGAAAACCAATCCGAATCAGTTTTAAAAGAAAAATACATATATAAGTTGAAGAGGCTATATTAGGGAAACAGGCACAGGAGAGAGAACTGCAATGTAAATAAAGCATCTTCTAGCATTTCTGAAGGACAATAAACACATAAAGTTTCAATTGAGGAATCTGTTCAGTACAGACCTGAACCACCATCAATTCTATACACACCCACTCAAGGAAAAACCTCACTAAGTTCCAGAAATGCACATATAACTATTTCCCCCAACCTGGCACCCTTCAGGTGTTGCTCAACTATAACTTCCATCATACTTGACCTTGGCCATGCTGGCTAGAAGTGATGGTGAGTCATAGTCCAACAACATCCGGAGGACACCAGGTTGAGAAAGGCTGGTGCACAGGAATACCACCTAAGACACACAGATGAGATTGATGGAGAGCAGGCAACATCTAACCATGGAACCATGAGGGCATGAGCCATCATGAAAATCTACTCCAGCAGTAAATTGGTACTGGCTTCTTGGCATCCACATGCTTCATGATTGCCATGTTAACAGAGAGATATGGAAAAGGAATTATTATCAAAATACTTACAGTGAAATATTAGCATTAGACCCAGTCCCTTTAAATCTAGCTACGTGGAGGGAGATTTTTGGCTGTACTATGGAACAGCACAACAGTGCCTTTGTAATGCTCACTGCAATGCTATTACTTATACAAAGCCACACTCCCCAAGGATTGCTCTGTTAGTGCTATCTAGGCTCAACAAAAAAGAAAAACGGTTAACTGAAAACTGAAGTAGCAGTTATTAATGTTAGACAAATCTGGAGATTCATGAGCGAACAATCCCTACCAATGATAGGAAAGAGGCATCTTTCTGCTAGCTGTGAAAACAAGCTCACACTTTGTGTTAATTGCAGATACTGGGATGTGAGATAAGGTCCTTCTGTAGCATACTAGCTGGGGGGAGAACTCAGCTGCAATGTGAACACATAGAGCACTCTTTTAGGCACTTCCAAGAAAAGTGTGGGGGAGACCAAATAAACACTGCTTTTCTGGAAATCAGTTCTACAGTGGCTAGCATGGGTGTAGTAGTTATCTCAAAACGATGTACTAGATGGTGTGAGCATGGAGGAAAGACATTATTTATTTAAGTTGAAGAAACCCTTCAAGGTTTGGAGAAAGGTATCTACTAGAACTGACGTTTATTTAGAATGTTTATATACCATATTTCAACTAAATGTTCTCCACACATTTACACAGTAAAATGGGGCACCTCTTAAAATCTCTTCAGAAGTAGCTTCCACCAGCCCAATGTAATCCAAATGCTCTGGACTATCAGTGGCTCCAGGCAGCACAATGGAAGTTCTGGACCAAAGCATATCTTGGTGAAGGCTGAATTTAAGTTTAATAATGTAATAATGTAACATTAATAGGATGTAAATCAGGGATGTGGAACCTAAGGTCCTCCAGATGCTGCTGGACACACAACTCTCATCATTCCCGACCACTGACCATGTTGGATGGGGCTGATAGAAGTTGGGAGACCAGCAACAACTGGGAGGGCCACAGGTTTCTCCATCACAGTCCACAAACATTTATGCCATAATAAATGTGCCAGCCTTCAATGTGCTACAAGCCCATTTGCTGTTTTTGTTATGAAAAACACAGCAGCCCCTCTGGAAATTAACATATGTATACAGTATCTAAGGCACTTCATCTATGTTATTATAGTAGGTTTGGTTCTGATAAGTGTGAATTCATATCATAGTTCACTGAGAATGCAATTTCCCCAGGTTTTCCCCCATAAAGACCCACCATTACAGACAGAGACAGTTATACCCAGCTGCAGGAGAGAGGGGACATCATCAGATACTGAGGGAAACACTTGCAAAGTCACTGGTGGGCTTGTTTGTTTAAAGAAGTATCATTTGTTTCCGTTCTATACCTATACCTGTGATATTTCAAAAACTCAGCATATTCACTGTAGCACAAACTTTCAGGGACTAGAGATACTGGCATTTCTCTTTTTCATAGTTGTGTTGCTTCCCTTTTGTTTTATGCCAATGATGCGTATTTGATTCCCTTCCTTTCTTGATTACGTATATAGTCAAGAGTTGTAATCCAGTCTATTCCCATTCTGGAAAGAGTGCTGTACTTCACATGTATGCTTTGCTAAGTGATGTTCAAACCCCCTCTTTAACGATAGTGCCTTTTTGTAAACTTTTACAGCAGATGTTCTCAGTCTGGTGATCTCCAAATGCTTTGGACTACAACTCATCAGCCCTGGCCAACATGGCCAATTGTCAGGAATACTGGGAGTTGGATTACAACATTTGTAGGCACCAGGGTGAGGAAGACTGCTTGACAGACTCTTCTGAGACCTATTTTCACAGACCTTATAATAAACACTTAACTACGGAATGACATCAGACTATTCAATGCAGAAAGCAGCATTTGAAAACTAAACATCAAGCACCTTGATGTCTGATGCCTAGCTGGATTTTTATCTCCCTTTCAACATTACCAAGAAAGGAAATACATTCAAGACTGAGCCACCTACATGGCACTAATGACATAATATTGTTTCATACCACTTTGTGCATTCATTCATTCATTTATTTTCTTTGTCACCCTTCGTCTGAGGACCACAGGGTTGTTTACAATGTAATTATTTTGCAGTCCTTAAAATGTCTAGCTCTTTATTCAACAAACAGAATCATAGACATAGAATTGAAAGGGACACTGAGGATCATCTAGTGACAGGTAGGTAGCCGTGTTGGTCTGAGTCGAAGCAAAATAAAAAAAATTCCTTCAGTAGCACCTTAAAGACCAACTAAGTTTTTATTTTGGTATGAGCTTTCGTGTGCATGCACACTTCTTCAGATACCTGAGGATCATCTAGTTCAACCCCCTGCAATGCAGGAAAATGCAGCCACCCCATACCCAGATCAAACCTGATGAACCATTAAAATCAGAAGAGGCTAACATGTGACCCTCTAGATCAGTATTTCCCAAACTTGGGTCTCCAGCTGCTTTGTGACTACAACTCTCATCATCTCTGACCACTGGTCTTGCTGGCAAGGGATGATGGAAGTTGTAGCCCAAAAACAGCTGGAGACCCAAGTTTGGATAACACTGCTCTAGATTTTGCTATCCTACACCTCTCATCATTCTGGCTGTGCTGGCAGCAGCTGATGGGAGATTGAAGTCCAGAAAAACCTGGGGGGGCTACAGGTTAGCAACCTGATTTAAAGGATAGTGGCAGACTATGTTCCTTCTGGTGCTAAATTTCTACATTTCTAAGATGAAAGGTGTTGAACTCATACCTTCCACTGCAAGCTAGCGCCCTGAAAAGGGCTTCTCAAGACCCAGCAGTCAACTGATTGGTGGTGCCTGTAACCTCCTCTTTATCTTACCTGCCCCACACCTAACATCAAGTATGTGGGAGGTGAGAATGACTTGGCTGATATGATATTGCCATTTGGCTGCCCTAATTAGACCACTGGGCTGCAAGGTCCACAACCGTATTCTATCCTGAAACACTAAAGGCACCTATGTAGGAACTGGTTCTGCCTATGCCTATTGAGAAAATGGCCATTCTGCACATGCTCAAATTCATTCTTTATTGTTACTTCACACATACCAGTGTTGACTTTAAAAGAAAATGGGATTCTTTGTGGGGAGGGGGAGTTTAAGGACCAACTCTTTGAATGTACAGAGAACAGTTAAATGACATAATACTGGTATATGGTACCCTGTAGTTTCCTTTCACTTCATCAGGTTCTTTTAAAGTAAAGGGTAAAGGGACCCCTGACCATTAGGTCCAGTCGTGACCGACTCTGGGGTTGCACGCTCATCTCACATTATTGGCCGAGGGAGCCGGCGTATAGCTTCCAGGTCATGTGGCCAGCATGACAAAGCTGCTTCTGGCGAACCAGAGCAGCACACGGAAACACCGTTTACCTTCCCGCTATTTATCTACTTGCGCTTTGAAGTGCTTTCGAACTGCTAGGTTGGCAGGAGCTGGGACTCAGCAATGGGAGCTCACCCTGTCGCGGGGATTCGAACCGCCGACCTTCTGATCGGCAAGCCCTAGACTCAGTGGTTTAACCCACAGCGCCACCCACTTCCCAAGTTCCTTTAATCTCACACAAATTTTATTATTTATAAACCTTTCTTTAGTACTGTATAACCAAATTATTACCCACTTCACTTCACTCCTAGACTAGGAAGCCTTATTTGTAGGCCAAAACCGGATATGGCTATCTTCATGCAAGCTTTCCTTCTCATGAAACCTGTGAATCTGCCACCTTGGCATAGTCATAAGCACCAATGACAGTCTCATTTTCAGTTCTCTGCCTCCCTACCTTTTTAAGGCCCACAAGTAACTTTAAGTTGATTGGAGGAAATCTACCTTGCTTGTTAAGTCTCTCTGCACCCCATTCTTAGTCCCCTTACCACCAGTTTGCCCCAGTATGAACTCTCCTCCCCCCCCAAACCACTGGGAATCAAGAAGTATGCACACACACCCCACCCTCTTTTAATCTATGGTGCTTTTTAACAAATAATGAGAAGATATTGTATGCAGTAAGTTAAATTGGTCAAGCAACATCAATAGTATTATTAAAAAGGTCCACCAGAAGTTGTATTTCCTGTGTCAACTAAGGAAATTTAAATTGCCCCAGGAAGTGTTGATCCAATTTTACAGAAGCATCATTGAAACTGTTCTCTGTAATTCTATTACTGTTTGGTATGGTACAGCCTCCAAGACAAACAAGAAAAGGCTCCAACGAGCTGTAAGAATTGCAGGAAGGGTAATTGGTGCTAGCTTGCCTACAATAGAGTCAATCTATGCTACCAGAGTTAAGAAGAGAGCAGTGAGAATTGCAGCAGATCCTTTACATCCCGGTCATCATCTGCTAGATTTACTCCCATCTGGACGTCGCTACAGATCTTCATATACAAAATCAGCCAGGCACAGGAACAGATTTTTCCCTTGTGCCATTAAATTGTTAAATTTGTAGATGTGTAGCTGAAGGGGAGGTCAATTATGGGTGGGTTTCTTTGCTTATTTGTATTGTGAGTGGAACAGTGTATGTATGCTTACATTGCAATGTAGCCGAAACAAATTCCAAGTATGTTGGAAAATGTACTTGGCCAATACAAATTATTCTTATTCTTATTTATGAGGGAGGGAAGTGTATGCCTCTCCACTTTCTCCGCACCATGCATAACTTTGCGCACCTCCCCTGTGTTCCCCGTTAGCTTTCTTTTTCCTAAGCTAAAAAAGCCATGATTTGTCACCTCCCCTTGTTTAGAGAGGAGTCATTGTGTGATCCCTGTGTTTAGATGCGATTCCTGAACTGCTGTGGCAGGCGGGGGACAAGCGACTCTCCTGAGTCCCTGCTGTGACGGAGAGCGGGGCGTGGGGGGGGCGGGGCGAGGTAGGGAAAGAAAGATTCCTCTGGGGAGGAGAGTAGCCTGTGGGGGGGGGATGCGGAACATGGGGGCGAAGTAAGGAAGCTTTAGAAACCAAATGAAAAACAATGGCGCCCCCCTTTCCCTCCTCCCCCCGCCCCAAAAGAACACCCTCACCCCAAACCCAGACGCAGACCCTCCACCCCTAGACCAAGCACCCCCTTCGCCGGCTGAGCTCCCCACGCAGGATCTCGGTGAGGAAACCCTCCGCCGCCCCGATGGCGCCCCCCTTACCCGAACTCCAGCTGAAGAGACAAGGGCGCCGCCATCTTTCGTGAGGGAACGGCGTTGCCCGCACCGGAAGCGCGACGCCGCGTCTGCTTCCGTGGGCGGCGGAGGTTGCCGAGCAACGGCGCGCCGGAAGAGGCTTGGCCCCGCCCACCCGCCCGCCCTTGTTGAAGAGCCTCGGAGCAGCCTTCTTCCCTTCTGCGCTGGTTGGAACCGCGCGGGTGGCCCGCCCGGCCAAGTCAGTGTTGCCTGCTCTGGCTGGCAGCCAGGGTGCCCGAAAAAGTTGCCAGCCGTAACTGAGAAGTACCAGACTTGCTGATCAGTATTAGGTCCCGAAGTTTCTATACACCGGAAATCACGACTGCAAACGCAGATTATTATCTTGTGCCATTCTTCCAACAGCCCGCTACCTGGTCTGCACCTCCTCCGCTGCCTGTTACATATTAAAGCAGTGGTTCTGGGACATTTTTTCTGTGGGCCACACTTTCTGAATACTGTACAATTTTCTTGTGCCACACCAATTTTTTTATTGATAAGAAATACATTGGGGAGCAAACAGAAACAAAAATTAGCAGGGCTTGATTTGTAACACATAGAACACAACTGCTTTATAGTATGATCATGGGGGCACCCAGAAATAAAACAAAAAGACAAGGCAGCTACATAAGAACACAAATCCTTCCCAAAATGTAATTCTAAACGAACCTCATATGTAACCTTATGTATGTCTACAAACTCAATGTGAGGCAGGAGCTTGCTTTTGCTGGGTAATACCATTTATAAAAAGGTAAAAACTGGACCATTAGGTCCAGTTGCGGACGACTCTGGGGTTGCGGCACTCATCTCACTTTACTGGAAGAGGGAGCCGGTGTACAGCTTCCGGGTCATGTGGCCAGCATGACAAAGCCGCTTCTGGCAAACCAGAGCAGTGCACGGAAATGCCGTTTACTTTCCCGCCGGAGCGGTACCCATTTATCTACTTGCACTTTTATGTGTTTTCGAACTGCTAGGTGGGCAGGAGCTGGGACCGAGCAACGGGAGCTCACCCCGTCGCGGGGATTCGAACCGCCAACCAGGGCCGTCTTGAGCAGATCGCACGCCCTGGTGCTGAGGGGCGGAGATCGCTCCGCCGCCCGCCCCGCCCTCGCAGGGCGCCTCGCAGGGCGCCCACCTTACCAGCCCCCCGCCGTGGTGCACTGCGCCACCTGGGGTCTATGTAGAGCCGGCCCTGCCGCCAACCTTCTGATCAGCAAGCCCCAGGCTCTGTGGTTTAACCCACAGCGCCACCCGCGTCCCTAATACCATTTATATTAGGTCTAATTTGAGAAAAACAAACTCATCAACACAAGCCTTTCTCTTTTCTGATCTTTCTTATTTACTTTACTACACTACACTACACTGTAATGTTAAAATGTTTCCTCAATTGTCCTTGAATCTTCCCGGCACACTTGCCATCCTCTCCTGCCACACCACTGTATTAAAGGCTTTGAAAAAAATATAGGTTGGGGAATTGGAATTTGTGACCTTACAGATGTTGCTGAACGGCAGCTCCCAAATTCTTAGGTGTTCATTGGCTATGCTGGTTGAGGCTGACTGAGTTGGGAGTGCAAGAAATATGGAAGGCATCTTTTGGGGGTTTGAGATGGAGACTCTCTCTCACTTTGCAGGTGTAGAATGAGCTCAGAGAACAACCCTGTGTTTCTGTTCTATCTATTTGAACATTGCATAGTAGTACTAGTATATTTGTTTCGATCAAGGACCAGTAAGAAGGTAGGAAGAAAACAGAATACATAAAACACAATATTATGCACACATAAAGCACATTATAATGTAAAATTAAATACAATATTAAATATAAAATTAAAAACAATGTAGAATATAAAACTGAGAAATATGAAATTATATACTAAAATAATGAAAAGCGCCCTAAAGTGTTGATAATTTTAAAATTAAGATCCTGTGCCAACAAGCTCCTGCTGCCGCACAAAAATGAGCTGCCCTGGCAGTGATCTCAAGCGACTGGTCAGCCAAGAGGTAATCAGTATAAAACACTTCAGATCTTCCTGGTATACTTTGTAAAATTGGATTAGTAAATTGACAGTGGATGTCACAGTAAAAGGAACAATAAAGAAAAGCCTCACCATTTCTACATTCTCTGCTTCACAAGGGTATATAAGTGTTCGCTGTATGGTACATTGTTGTATCTACCCTTCAGTACTCCAGATGGAAGCACATTAAATTTAACCTTCCCAAATTTTAGAATAGTCAGATGATCAGCAGTACACTCTGTCTCTAAAAGTTGGAAGAATGGAAGCTGTACTTAAGTTTGCAACTCCCATGTCCCAGATACAATATATTTTCTTTAGCGTTTGCATAACCCATAGCAAGAGTGACATTATGTGTCAGCAATATTGTATATGAATTCCTGCACCGCAGGCGGTTGGCCTAGATGGGGTTCCTTCCAAGTATACAATTCTATGACTATGACTCTATGACCCTATTTTTGTTGATTTGCACCCCCTGCTAGTGCCCCACTGCTAGGGCCTGACCCTGCACTGTGGTGCGCTTAAAGGTAAAGGTACCCCTGATCATTAGGTCCAGTCGCGGACGCCTCTGGGGTTGTGGCGCTCATCTTGCTTTACTGGCCGAGGGAGCCAGGTCATGTGGCCAGCATGACAAAGCCGCTTCTGGCGAACCAGAGCAGCGCACGAAAACGCCATTTACCCTCCCGCTGTAGCGGTTCCTGTTTATCTACTTGCACTTGACATGCTTTCGAACTGCTGGGTTGACAGGAGCTCACCCCCATCACGGGGATTCGAACCGCCGACCTTCCGATTGGCAAGCCCTAGGCTCTGTGGTTTAGACCACAGCGCCACCCGCGCTTAGGTTCTCCTTTAATCCAACACCATTCTTTCTAGCAGACGGCCTGCAACAAATAAAACAGTGGCATATATTTCATTTTTAATTAAGAGAGGGAGGACAGTGCCATTCCATGCAGTGTGGCTTAGCAGGCCACACTGAGGACCACATCTTTCCACCTGCAAAAGGAGCCAGTTATTTCTCAATAAAGCATTCTGAGGAACCCGCAAACAGCCTGTAGCAAGCCTTTGAATAACAGACGGAGCGCTTGGAGCCGCTCTTGCAGGCCGTGACAATGAGGGGTTCCTTGGCTCAGAGGCTTTTGTTTGGTTTCTCGAGGTCTCCGTGTTGAACTCCCTTCTGCACCAGAGAAAAGGGGTCTGGGGGTAGGGGATGGGGGATGGGAGGGAGAAATGATATGGCAGGGAGGGGGAAGGGAGGTCAGGGGGAGTTAAAACCTTTTTCTGTCTCATTCATGTGGTAATTGGGTGTCAAGCAGAGATCAGTAAGGTGGAGGCCGGCCTCTGAGCTTGGGTTAAACTGCTGCTCAAAGAAAGCAGGGGAGTCCCAGCCTACAGAGGCCTCACAGGAAACAGCCAGCCTCTCCTGCGAGGAGGAGGCCAGGGGGAGCCACTTGGGGAGTGGAGGCTGTGCTTTTCTCCACCCCACCCCCCAATTCACAGGCTCCTTGAAAGCAGCTAAACAAAGCTTGGAGGGTGTTCAAACAATGCGAGAAACCCCACCTCCGCCCTTCAATAGGGGGCTCTAAACAGGCATTTAACCTTCAGAATAGCTGAAAGTGATACTCAAAAGCAGCTTGCCATCCATCCCCTCCCCTTTTAAAGATGAACCAGAGGCCACTTGGACGGCTCCCCTCCGCCAGGAAGCAGGCTGCTTGCTGCCCTCGCCTTGGCCCTGAATCCCTTGGTTATCTTGCCGATAACATGGTTTCTTCAACAAGGCCAGCCAGAGTGCATGAGATTTTTAATCTAAGGGTTGTGGTTTGAGCCCCACATTGGGCGAAAGATTCTTGCATTGCAGGGGGTTGGACTAGATGACCCTCATGGTCCCTTCCAACTCTACATTTCTATGATTCTATAAATGCAAACTTCGCCAAGAGAAGGTGGTAGTTTTGCTGGGTAACACTACCCCTATTTTGCCTTCCTTTATTGTCCTTGTTTGGTGGAGCTACAGAGTTGTCTCTTAGCAAATGGGTGTCAACAAATTTAACCACTCCCTAAAGCTTTAGAATTTGCATCTTAACTCTGGTGCACAGGTCTGTAAATTTGTGTGCATGAACACAGAAGACCAATGTACTTTGGCTTTTCATGCCCTCTGCAGGAGTTTACATTAAAAAAAAAAAGTTGAGGAAAATAGCCCCATCATAGCTGAGACCAGTGGTCCAGTGGTCAAGAAGGCAGTTTCTGCATGTGCTGTAGTGGGAAAGCAAGGAGTAGACGGGGCTCATCAACCAGGGGAAGTAGCCCATCTAGAAGAAGGAAAATTCTGATATAAAACTTCTGCTTCTTTGTGGGACATCTTTGGGAGAAGAAAAGGCTAACACTACAAGTCTGGAGTGGAGAGTCCCTAAGGCAGTTGGATGGAGCCTTGTACACCTCCTTCTGGCAACTTCTGCAGCCAAACTATTGCCAAATATCTTGCTCTGCTTTCCTTTGAACCACATCAGTGATGCTGAGAGAGACGTCTTGCCATTTGGGCAGCCCAGAACCTCCATATTCACTGTCCAGGCTTGCGCCCCAGGGAGGTCACCGGTGTAGCTAATACAGCAGCTTGACTTCACCCCTGGAGGCACACTCCATTGTCTCTCAAACAGGGGGATGCCAACCTAAGACTCTCTCCCCCACCTCCCATCTATAATATGTTCCTGAATTTACATGTGCCTAAAATTTAGATATACATAAATAATATTGTTGGGGTTTTCACCTATGTTGATGAGTTGGTTATTAATTATTATTATAATTATTATTATTATTATAATTAATGGGCTGGGCAATCCATTCCAACCCCCTGCCAAGCAGGAAACACCATCAAAGCATTCTTGACATATGCCTGTCAAGCCTCTGCTTCAAGACCTCCAAAGGAGGAGACTCCACCACACTCCTTGGTAGCAAATTCCACTGCCGAACAGCTCTTACTGTCAGGAAGTTGTTCCTAATGTTTAGGTGGAATCTTCTTTCTTGTAGTTTGAATCCATTGCTCCGTGTCCGCTTCTCTGGAGCAGCAGAAAACAACCTTTCTCCCTCCTCTATATGACGTCCTTTTATATATTTGAACATGGCTATCATATCACCCCTTAACCTTCTCTTCTCCAGGCTAAACATACCCAGCTCTCTAAGCCATTCCTCATAAGGCATCGTTTCCAGGCCTTTGACCATTTTGGTTGCCCTCTTCTGGACACGTTCCAGCTCGTCAGTATCCTTCTTGAACTGTGGTGCCCAGAACTGGACACAGTACTCCAGGTGAGGTCTGACCAGAGCAGAATACAGTGGTACTATTACTTCCCTTGATCTAGATGCTATACTCCTATTGATGCAGCCCAGAACTGCATTGGCTTTTTGAGCTGCTGCATCACACTGCTGACTCATGTCAAGTCTGTGGTCTACCAGGACTCCTAGATCCTTTTCACATGTACTGCTCTCAAGCCAGGTGTCTCCCATCCTGTATTTGTGCCTTTCATTTTTTTGCCCAAGTGTAGTACTTTACATTTCTGCTTGTTAAAATTCATCTTGTTTGCTTTGGCCTAGTTGTCTAATCTGTTAAGGTCATTTGGAAGTGTGATCCTGTCCTCTGGGGTATTAGCCACCCCTCCCAATTTGGTGTCATCTGCAAACTTGCTCAGGATGCCCTCAAGCCCATCATCCAAGTCATTGATAAAGATGTTGAATAAGACTGGGCCCAAGACAGAACGCTGTGGTACCTCGGGTTAAGAACTTAATTTGTTCTGGAGGTCCGTTCTTAACCTGAAACCGTTCTTAACCTGAGGCACCACTTTAGCTAATGGGGCCTCCTGCTGCCGCCGCGCTGCCGCTGCACGATTTCTGTTCTCATCCTGAAGCAAAGTTCTTAACCCGAGGTACTATTTCTGGGTTAGCGGAGTCTGTAACCTGAAGCATCTGTAACCCGAGGTACCACTGTAATTCATTTTTTAAAAATCAAAATGGTTCCAAACAAGGCCCAAAGGTAGTCTCATATAGAGCACATGAGAATGCGTGGACTACAGTGGCCAGGCTATCCCTGCCCAGGAATGGCTGTAGCTGGACGAACTAGTCAGATAAAGCTAGTGAAAGGCACACCTAGCCAAAGAGGACCCCATGGCCTCTAAGTGACAAAGGTTTCTTCTGAGGGAGAGCATCCCCATGCAAAAAAGGTAGCTCACCCCCCTGGATATGGGAACCACTCGCCCAAAGAATCTTCCCAGGATTCAGGCAGTTTAGTGATCCTCATACAGTCCACCACTGTGCTCAGACACATAGCTAGAGAAGCAGAGCTGCTTGTCATCAGCATACTAGTGATAGCTTGTTCCAAAGTGTGTAGGCTGCACCCAACAGATGTTAAATAGCACTGGAGGGACAGGAGGGTAGTTCTCTGCCTCATAGTGTTAAGTGCCAAGGTGTTGAGGAGCACTCATCCTGAAGATATGGAAAGAACCACCGTAATACAGTGCCTTTGATGCCCATCGCTCTGAGTCAGTCCAGAAGGATACAATGGTAAACAAATAGTGCCAGAAGCAGCTGCTGAAAGATGGAGAAGTCCCTCTCATGGCAGAGGCCACCAAGACTGATTCAGTTCCAAAGTCGGGTCTGAACCCAGATTGTAGCAGATCTAGATAATCAGCCTCCTCCAAGAATACTTTCAGCTGCTTCACAACCACCCTCTCCACCACCTTTGCCAAGACAGGGTTGTTGGTGACCAGCCTATAGTTATTACACTCCATTGGTTGGCTTTTAAAGGGACACACCACATCCTGCTGCTGCTTGCCTTTTGTGCTCAGTGCCTTTCATTGGAGACGGAATCTGGGACCTTCTGCTCTTTCACTGAGCTACAGCACCTTACCAATGACATTTTAAAAATAAGCACTTGTAATAAAAGATGTATACATAAAATTGAAGGCAATTCTTTGATCTATTTAACATTTTTCAATCTAACCAATTGCTCATTTAGGGACACAGTTCTATACTTTTAGTACCATATATTTTTATATTTTATAAATGTTTTATATTTCAGCCTTAGGCTGCTTTTGAGGAATCCGACTTTAAAATTGTTGTTTGTATTATTAATATGTGTGTCTCTGTCTGTGCATACACCCACCCCAGTTCTGTGAATTTTAGCTGGGTTTTATCTACATTTTATTATGCACACCACTTAGAGAGCTCCTTGATTAAGTAATTTATAAATGTTTATGTTTAATAAGTGGCTTGTTTTGTTTTATGTGATCTTATGAATTGCTTTGCACATAGCCTTGGAAGGGGTACATGTTGGAAGCCAAGGCAAACATATTTCACACTGAATAAAATGCACCTGTAAAGTTGGGATCTAGTTGAAGGGCAAATCATCCCCTACCCATAGCAAAAGAAGAAAACAACAAAACAATGGCAAGTAACTTTGAAATCCTCTTTTATTAGACATGAAGATTCCATTTTCTTCCCTAGTTCCGTTGCAGGAATCACAAGCCATGGTGCCTCGAGATAGCAGAAGATGTTGTGTGATGATCATGAGCAAGCATCAGAGGTAAAACACAATTTTCCCTACTTTTCAATTCAGGGAAAAACACACATACATAGGGTAGGTAAAATACCCCTTTCTTCTCCATGGCCTCCCAAAACAGACACACAAAGACACTGACACCTCTTGCTGCACCATGTTCCCTGAGTAAATGTTGAAACAGCATTGATTTAAAAAAGACCAAAAAAACAATAAAAGCAAATACACACCCCCACAAAGAAAACAATGGATTTATTTTAAAATATGCAAACTGGTATTAGGAGGACCTGTTCCTGCAACCACAAATGAGATGCCCAAGTTCATATTCAGGTTTAGGATAACAGAATCATAGAGTTGGAAGGGACCCCAGGGGTCACTTAGTTCAACCCCCTGCAAAGCAGGAACCTCAGCTCAAGCAAATGAGGGTGCTCCACTGTTGAACATGCCTGTCAGAAAGTTTTGAGGAAGGCCTGGAAAAAGGGGGCCCTGGCAGATTGACCTGGCTACATTGGCAGCGTTCTGAGAAGCACAGGACAGCTAAGTCTAGCTATCCTTTCAGTTTCCCACAACACCCCAGAACAGCCTTTGTGCATCTGTTGTCCTCCAGATGTTGCAATCCCAAACATCCAGAAGGTACAACACTGGTGAAAGCTGCCCCGGAATGACACTAAACTGGGGGCACCAGGGCAAATCAAAAGTGGGTAGCTGAGAACTTGCCACCTGGTAATGTTCAGAGTACCAGGTCAGAAAACAAAACAAGGAAAACAAAGGGAGTCCACACAGCAGACATTAGCAGTGTGTCCCAGACGAATGCCCAAAGGATGTCAGCTGCTGGAATTACACACGGAGACACCTTAGGAAAGGGGGCACGTTTTCAGGGAAGCTTAGTAAACTCCGATTGATAGCAGGTAAGGAAATGGAAGCTGGACTTCCTAAGCTTGAAGGCTAGGCAGCCGGTTCCAATGAACAGCCATTCTAGCTAAGCACCCACCAAGCTAAGTGAGGAGGGGGGCTTCTCCTTGATTTCTTTTTTACAATCTTCAATATGGAGCACATATCTCCCTCTTCCCTTTGTATCTCCTTTCCAGCACTATTTTTTTTTTTTTTGCAGAGCTTAGTCAGTGCTGAATTGAAGGGAGTTTCCCATTGATGTGGAAAGCATCTACTGTGGAAGGTAATTTAGAGTTGTAAACAGGAGGGGAAAATTTAGTAAGTGTCTCCTTTTTCCACCACTGAAACAGGAGCAGCTGCATCATCAGATGATTTTACCTCCTTGTCTTGAAGACACCGGCTTAATTCAGCTATCGTTCTAAATAATGGTTTGGAACCCAAACCGTGGTTTAGGCTTCCAAAGACATGGCGGGCAATCCATGGTTTAGCTTGCTTGCTTTCACCATTCATGGCACAGAGTCATGGGTGTGGTTTGCCTATATACACCTGTCAGGGATTAGGCAGAGGAGGAATGGTGGAGACCGCACCCCCAGCTTAACCCTTCCAGAGAAGAAGTTCAGAATTACAACAGGGGTTTGAGGGAGATCACAGCTCAGAGGCAGATGAGGGGGAAAGTGGGGAAATAATGGGAGAGGAGGAAGCAGCAGCACCAAGGGGGCAACAGCTGATGGACACAGTGTCTTTAGAAAGCATTCCAGAGCCCTCTTCTCCCAGAACCCAGCGAACCTTGAAAGTAAGGGGGGAGAGGGAGGGAGAGTCACTCAGAAAAATGCCATTATTCCAAGAGACTGTGTTCCAAGCCTCTCTCTGTAAATATTGAATAAAAAGCAGGTGGTAATGACTTTTCCTTGTCTTATCCATTCCTGGCATTCCTGGCAACCTTGCCGCCTGACAAGACCTCACACAACTATCACACACACACACACACACACACACACACACACACACACACACTGCCTAAGCAGAACAACAGATGACTTCTAAAAAGAGTTAATGAAGTTTTCAACTCATAAAAAGAAAGTCTACAGCTCTTCAGTGCCAATGGCGTAGCAGCGTGCCCCCCCAAAAAAAATTCCGAGGGGGCAAAAACAGGTTCCCCCAGCCGCCAGATTCTTTGGGGTTTCCACTCCACCCTGGCAAAGGAAGCAGAGCCGTCCTCACGCTCCCAGGGGCATGGACCTAGAGTACAGAAACATAGAAACAAAGGAAAACATAGAGATACAACACAGAGAAAGGTATAGAGTCCAGAAAAACAGCAGCAGAATATGACAAAGCTTTGGCAGGGGCTGACCTGACTCAGGGTACTTTGCTGATATTGCAGTTTGTCTCAGGATTGAGTAAAACCACCGACTCAACTTCTTATTTGGTCCCAGCAGAGCGCAGTTGCACACCTCTACTGTTTACACACAAGCAGCATTCAGAGAACATAGGATGCTGTTTCATTCATGGTCAAGGCCATGTGTTCTCCTATTCCTGGACAATCTATGTCACCAGCAGCAGCTCTCCAGGGTGCAAGGCAGAAAAGTGTCTAGGATCCAACATTCTGCCTGTAAAGTGTGTGCTCTAAACACCTGCCCCTCTGTAAACAGTCAGTCCATCCACAAGTTCTCCACATGGTCATGCGCACAACTGCACACACACACACACACACACACACACACACACACACACACACACATGAAATACTGCTTGAAGGGAGCAGCTTAATCAAGGAAGCAGCAAGAAGGCATAGCAACCTGACTCTGAACTGGGGATCCTGCAGCCCTCCAGATGTTGCTGGACTCCAACTCTCATCATCATTGGCCATTAGTCACTATGGCTGGGGCTGATGGAAGCTGCCATTAACTCTTGCACCATTTGTTCCAGAATCGGCTCTACTATGAGGCAATGTATTTAGTTATTTAGACATTTTGGTACTGCCTAATCAACCGTGTTCTTTGGGCAGGTCCAGAAGCAGCCACCTCAGGCATCAGGTTTTGGGTTTCCAATGGTAGGACCGGCCAAGCTAGATACTAAACTTGCTTATTTAAAAGAGAGAGAGAGAGAGAAGTTGGTATCAGGCATGGGAATGGGCCCAGTGCTATCTGGATCACAACATGTGGAGGTGTTCTTTCCTCCTGCACTACAGTACAAGCAACCCCTGTCGCATCAAACACAATTCACAATTGCTGTTAAATCCAAAGAAAGAGAGAAGATCCCTTTCGGACCAACTGGTTGAGGTTCACCAAAGGGCATGGCAGACCCTGTGCCCCATGATGCCGTAATTACGGTAGTAAAAAGACACATTTTAATTGTCTGTACTTCAGCCACCCAAATGTCCTGAGCTGAAGCCCATTCAGTAGCCGGGGCAAGAAGAACTTTCACGGCACTCTTGTGGCTACTTGCACCATATGATGCAAAGGAAGCTTCAGTTAACCAGTGCTCTAGAGGCATGGGGAGAATATCACCATGTAGTCCTGTTCTAAGAAACAGAGATGGTAAGCATCAGGAACCTGCCAGGCACAACTCCTATCACCCCTAAGTAGTGGCCATGCTGGTTGCGGCAGGTGGGAAGACCAACGTCTGGAGAAACGCAAATGTTCTCCATGGCTACTTTAAAAATGTATATGACCCACTCACATAAGATATGTCTGGAACTAACTCTGTCTTCAGGACCACAGCCTGGATTTCAATGCCACCAGCACAGAACTCTTGGGTCTTCCTCCCTGCACCAGAGTCATATGCACTACACAGCAACCTTTCCCCCACCCAACACGCTACCACTTCCATCACCACTGGCCATTGGTCATGCTGGCCAGGGCTGATAGGAACTGGGTTCCAAAATGTCCAGAGGACACCAGGTTGGGGGAGGCTGCAATAAAGAGGAATGCAAGCAGACCTCTCAAGCTGCATTATCTGGTATTCGGGCTACAGTTAAGACACAAGGTTGGCTAGGGAAAACTTGTTCTCTGCTGCCTTCAGTAGTCCACCTGATTGAGCACATTAAAAACACAGCACATTGGGTGCATGAAGTTCACACAATGAATCATGCACAGGGGTTTTAAAAGAAGCCCCCAACCACCCCAACTCAAAGTGGTGGGAGCCGCTTCTCAAAGTGGAATGAATACAACTGCCTCTTAGCTTGCCCTCTTTGCGGCAGTTACACGGATTGGGCCCAGAGTGGGAAAGTGAGTAAGCAGTAGGGCCCTGGGAAGGTGAAATGCCCATTGTGGGAATCTCCCCCCCCCCAAGAAAAGAACCTCCTAGAGCCACAGGCCTCAATATGTGGGTGCTCTTTATTTTGGACCACCACCCAACTGCACTCAGATGTCTGTGGTCAATAGTGGGGTGGGGGTGGGGCAGACACATCAGTGAAGAGCAAAAGCTCTCAGGGGACAGGAAGTAGTTGCCTCTTCTTCTTCTTCTTTGGCGATCACTTGTAGCTGAGTAAGATTGTCTTCCATAAACAGGGTTTTAACAATGAGTCTGTAAGTGACTGTGGAGGCCAATTCTGGATCTACATGTCCTTCCACAGTGGGGACATTGGTTTCCGAGCAGGAGTTGATCACGGTGTGGATTTGCCAAGCGTGCCTTCCTCTTAGCACATTTCTCCCTTGTGTCTTTAGTTTGAGTGTCTTCAAAGCCCATGACACCTTTGGTAAAGGCTGTTCTCCAACTTGAGCGCTCGCAGGCCAGTGTTTCCCAGTTCTCAGTGTTTATACAGTACAGTATTACATTCTTTTAAAGATTTGCCTTTATACCTCTTTTGTTGACGACCAGCATTATGCTTTCCATTTTTAAGTTCGGAATAGAGTAGTTGCTTTGGAAGACGATCATCAGGCATCCGCACAACATGACCAGTCCAACGAAGTTGATGATCTTTGCTTCTTCCAGTACACTGATATTAGTTCGCCTGTCTTCCCAAGTGATATGTAAACATTTTTGGAGACACCATTGATGGAATCTTTCAAGAAGGTTGAGATGGCGTTTATAAGTGGTGCACATTTCACAAGCATACAGTAAGGTTGGTAGTACAATAGCTTTGTAAACAAGCATTTTGGTTTCCCTGCAAATGTCCCGGTCCTCAAACACTGCACTTCAATCGGGAGAAAGACGCACTCGCAGAGCTCAGGTGATGCTGGATTTCGACATCAATGTTGGCACTTGTGGAAAGATAACAGCCCAGGTAGGAGAAGTGATCAACATTTTCCAATGTTACACCAGTGAGTTGGATTTGTGGCGCTGCAGAGGGGTTATTTTGTACTTGTTGGTGCAGCACTTTGGTTTTTTGGATGTTGAGTGATAGTCCAAGCTTTCCGTAAGCTTCTGCAAAGATATTTAGGATGGTTTGGAGGTCATCCTCTGAGCGTGCACACACTACGTTGTCATCAGCATACTGAAGCTCTATGACGGAAGTTACAGTAACCTTATTCTTTGCTATTCTGCCCTCCTTGTCTTGATGTTTTTCTTTCACCCATGTGAAGACCCTATAAAGGAGGCTAAAACTCTGAAATCGCAGGTCAAGCCCTGACCCCAGGGGAGATCCAAATCAATACATGTGAGTGTACACACACACACACACACACACACACAGAGAGAGAGAGAGAGAGAGAGAGAGAGAGAGAGAGAGAGAGAGAGAGAGAGGAATCTAGAGGCACAGAAGAGCCCTCAAAGTCTACCTCTCAGGAACACAAAGCAAAGAAGGGCAACATCATTACTGGAGCTACCAAACATCTTAAGCAGCTGCAGTTACACTGCTTTTGAATCACCTAACGTTCTTCTGACACAGGTGCTTGCTAGTCCAGTAGTTCAAGCACTGCCCCCTATATATTTGATTGTTCCTATTTTGTAGGACCAGCAGACAAGGTTTAGTCTGCCTCAATAACCACCAGTGCTTCCCAGGCTGTTGCTATTCTTAAGGGGGGGGGGAGCCAAACACATGCTGGCCAATTCAGGCGGCAAATTAAAATTTCATTCATGGCCTTGCACAACAAATCTGCTGCCTGCTCCTAACCCCCTGCCCTAACTTTTGCAATAAGGAAATTGAAGGGGAAGTGCACTGCAGAGAGTGCAGCCCAAGCCTATTGGAACCAATGCTAAAGGAAAAAAAAGTCACTCTCATTTTTGTGCGGCTTTTCTGTAAACGGATCAGAATGAGTGCTGAATGAACAGGTCACCTGGCTGGAAGTGAGGCTGGTGTCTCAAGAGAAACTGGATTTCTGCCCTTGTGGAGAAACCATGCAGTGAAAGGCAAACTGTTCCAGCTTCAACCTGCTAAACATTATTTTGGGGAAGGGGGGGTACATCTTACAGTACGTTAGTGCTAGTGAAAGCAGTCCTGCTGGAATTCATGGACATGACTGAATCAGGTTCATTAATTTCCATCGGACTACTCTGAGTAGAACCCAGTTGGATACCACCCTGGGCTGATGGCAGTGGGAACACAAGGAGCTGCCTTATACAGAGTCGGACAAATGGTCCATCTAGCTCAGTATTGCCAACACTGACGGGCAGTGGCTCTCTGGTTTTTTTGGACAGGAGTCTCTCCCAGCTCTACCTGGCAATGGCTGAGATTGCATTGGCTTCTGCATGCCATTTGGTTACAGCCCTCCCCTTTCTGATTTACGACTCCCTACTCACAAACAACAGAGGTGTTTTTTTCTATTTACAAAATTTCTGGGCAAGGACTTTGGCATTAAAACTGGCAAATGGCTGGCTGAAGTCCCCAAAGCAGCCTGCAGCAAGAGAGCAAAGGACCACTGACTTCCTCTGAGTGGAGTGAGAGGTCCTGTGGAAACACAGCTCCCATCAGCATAGCCGAGGGATGAAGGGAGCCGGAGTTGGAAGACACCTGACAGACCACAGGCTCCCCACCCCCTGCCTTGGAGGTTGCTAAAAGGAAGCTGAGCAGACACCTCTTGTGGATGCTTATGCCTTGCAGGATAGCACTAGATCCAAGAACTCCTGGGTTGCTACAAACTCTGAGATTATTCTCCCATCCTTCTACATTTAGGTAATTTTAGACTGGAGGAACTTACTTCAAGATATGGTAAGCCAGCCCTGCTGAGCAGGCCCTTAGATCCCTTCCCCCAGAGTCCTGCCCGGATGGCACCAATGCACACCCTTGTGCAAAATACTAAGAGATAAGGAGCTCTATCCAAGCCCAGTGTGGCCAGCAAACTCCTCCAAGGTCTCCGGCAGAGATTCTCCCCAGCCCTGCCAGAGACTGAAGCAGCAACCTTTGTCTCTATATGCAAAAGCACATGCTCTACAGCTGGCCTGTGGCCTCTCCCAAACAGGTGTGCAGTAACTCACAGCACATGTGCAAACATTGCACATAGTAGAAGAATTTAAGCACTCATCAATCGTTTGGACTGACACTTCTGATAGGCGCTAGTGAGATGAGGCAGGACTTCCTTTTCCCCCAGCAAGGGTCCTGCCATTCAGTTCTATGGCTAGGTAGAGAGACAGAATCATAGCATGAATGGGATCACCTGGCTCACACCCAAACAGGCCTTCAACTCACAAGGAATTAAATGGAACCTGTGGTGGCTCTGAGCCTTCTGGACTGCCTTGGGCAACTGATACCACCAGCCCCCCTTGTCCCCATGCATAGAAAATGAATAACCCTCAAGTGCCATGCACCTGCTCCTCTGGAACAGGGGTGCATTCATGGGGTCTTGTTTGCACACGCACCCTAGTGCCATCCTGACAGTACAATTCGCCATTGTCAGTGGTGGGCTTGAGGAAGCCAAGCAACCAACATGCCCCTGTATCTTTGTTCGTGAAAATCACTCAAGAGCCATTTGAAGTGCGCACGCGCGCATACACACCTTTCTGAAAAATGCAGGAGATGGAAAGTTCCACCTAGCAAAACTTAAGAAACGGGTGGGATTCACACCGAGACACAACTGCTGAGCACACAGATGAAGGAACTGACCTGTAAGGATAATTTTTGCCTCTGACCCTTTTAAAGCTCCCCCACCCCTGTAGGAGAAGTGGAACGAAGCCGCCTGTGTTCATACATGAGATATAGAATGAGATGCTGTTGCCAGACAAAAAGAAGAAGAATGAAAAGCTAACCAGGCTTGTACTGTGGGCAGAATTGCAAGCTTGCCGTTAACCCTTTTCTGTTTCTTTAAAAACAAAATGGAACTTGCAATAAATGGCAAAAAATATATATGAATACCCCCACATACAAATAAACATCCATTTGTGAAGTAAAACCAAACCAAACACACACCACCCATATCCCTGGAATAAGTTGAGCCACTGTGCCCTTTCCTGCCCACTCCGCAAACTAGGGACAGTGTAGTCACAAGAGAGACAATCTCTCCTCATAAAAAATTATGATTACAACCTTGGCAAAGGGAGGAGGATCAAAGGTGGACCCCAGAAGGCAGAGGGGCTCCAGTGAACCCAGAGTATCCAGACATGGCGGAGAAAGGAAGCACCATGGCACCACCTAGAGGCGTGATGAAGCAGTGCAGCCCTTGTGGGTCCTATGGGGAAACACAGAAAAGGGGCAAAGGGAGATCAGGGCCTCGTCTGCACTATAAGATTTAAAACAGTACCGTTCCACTTTTAACTGCCATGGTTTCCCCTCCCAAGAATCCTGGGAGTTGTAGTTTGCTCAGGGTCCTGAAAGTTGTTAGGAGGCCACCCCGTCACAGAGCTGTAATTCCCGGAGTTCCCGGGACTGCAGCTCTAGCAAGGCCTCTTGACAACTCTCATTACCTTAAACAAACTTTAGATCCTAGAATTCTTTGTGGGGGTGGGGAGCCATGGCTGTTCAAAATGGTGCGATATTGTTTTAAATGCAGAGGGGTGGATGGGGCCTGGGAAACCGGAGGGCAGAGCCTTAGAATTTGACACACTGACCTAGCATGCTCATCCCAGAGGAACAGGAAACAGCATGGCCACTGTTCCAACCAAGTAGAAAATAAAGCCATAGTGCTTCTATGCTTTGGTATGCATCAACCTGCCCCCCCCCCCCCGCAGCTGCCCCCTGCAAACCATACGGCAAGCTTCCCTCACAATGCGAGTTATAGTCTGAAACTCCTGGAGGGCACCAGGTTGGGGAAGGCTGCCATTGACCATCGTCTTCTACAAAAACTGATCAAATCATAAACGAAACCAAAAACCAACTCGCTGTGCCTCCCCCCACCCCCCCGGCCGCCTTTTGTTAAATCTCTAACCATCACTGGCTTTTCCTTTCCTATGCAAACTCTTGTCCCACCGCTGCGCTACCCTAGACAGAGGGACAGAAGTCATGGAGAAGACCAGGGGCTGTTTCACAGCTTCATTTGTCCTGACTGGATTCTCATAAAGATGTCCTCGTTCAACGGGAGGTAGCGGCACTGCCGGGGCTCCAGGAAATAAAGCTTGTCCTTCACCACATTGACATCATATCCCTCCTTACGCAGGTCCATTTTCTGGAACTTGAAGGTACCTGAGAGTAGATGATGGGAGGCAGGAAGAAGAAGAAAAAAAGAAAAGTGGTTAAGGGGTGTTGTCCTTGTGAAATTCTCCTCAGCTCTTAATTGTAAAGGGAAAACGAAAATTTACGGTAATGAAATTTATGCCTAGGGGCACAGGAAGGAAACTGCCTTTTACTGAACCAGCTCAGCATGGTCCATACTGATTCATGGGGGCTTTCTGGGGCTTCTGGCAGGGATGCGAATGCTCTGCCACTGAGCCAGGAGCAGTACCCTTGCTGCCAGGTACAGAGCTAATCTGACACCAGGACAAGCCCTACTGAGACAGCTACCTCTAGCAGCAGGTGATGGGTGTGTGGAGAACAGGTGTGACGTTTTGGAGGAAATTCTGTGCCCCTCCAGATTGGTGCTTTGGGGGGGCAGGTGGGCAGGTTTTGTGTTGTTCTGCAGCATGTCATGGGCCAGTGTTTTGACTCTGTATAAAACACCTTCCTATGTTCCTATGCCTGGAGGCAAACTTGCACATACTGATGCAAACAAGCAGATGTTTTCCAAGCCAAAAAATGTACAAAGATGTCTATTTATGGTAAGTGAGATCACATGGATGAGGCCCTTCTCGGAGTACCATCAACAGGCGAACAAGCCATGTTTTTGCACATGGGCTTCAAAAGCTTGACTCCTGCCAACACTCCAATCTTTTCAGTGCCAAGTCAAAGCATTTCTACTTACTTGGGCTTTTAAATCTGCTTTTACAGACTCTCTCTATCTCTCTTTCTTTTAATCTGGTATTTTATTTAATTCCTAATTTGTTGCCTCTCTGTTTTAGCGTTGTGTGAAGGATATTATTGTTAGTATTATATTAAACAAGATAAATAAATGAAATAGTAAGTACATTGCAATGCACTGCAATATATTATATTACATTCTCCAGACTTGTCCTTCATATTGTGTTGTTGAATTATCATAATTTGTCAGAAAATTTAGAAATTTTCTTCCTTCAAACCATGACCTAGGTTCATCTGACACAAGCCATATTGCGGCTCATTTGTTAGAAATTGTATTAAATAAATGCATTTCTGCTGAAGTACATTCCAGAAAAGTATTAACTGCTCACATGTGGAGCAGACAAGAGTCTCCTTTTCTGTGGGTGCAATTTACTTACAGACGGATTTCACACTGATGTGGCTTCTGAAAAACGTTGCAGGAAAAACTCCACATTTCACAATCAGATTAAAGCCTCTTACGTATCTCTGTCAAGGAGACTCACTTGTCTTGTGCACTTCCGGAAGCAGACGCAGGAAAACAGGTCGGGCATAAGCAGGCAGCGCCTTCTTCATATCCTCTGCAAAGCTCTCCAAGTCACAGGACTGGTCTGGATCCACAACTGCTGCCATCCCAGCCTTCCCTTCAGAACCTAGGACACACAAAAAACACACACTGAGGTTTCTAGAGCTACTCTCATAGAGTTTCTAGAGCCCTCTCCTCTCCTGTGGCTTCCAGCAACTTGTGTTCAGAACCATTGCTGCCTCTGACCATGGAGGCAAAGCAGAGCCATTGCAAAGCAGCAGGCCCTCTCCTCATCTTCCCACCCACGTTGGTGGCATCACTGCCCTCCTGGGGAGCAAGTTCCAGAGTTTAATTTTGTGCTGTGTAAAGAAGTACTTTCTTTTGTTGTTGTTTAGTCATTCAGTTGTGTCCGACTCTTCGTGACCCCATGGACCAGAGCACGCCAGGCACTCCTGTCTTCCACTGCCTCCCGCAGTTTGGTCAAACTCATGTTCGTAGCTTCGAGAACACTGTCCAACCATCTTGTCCTCTGCCGTCCCCTTCTCCTAGTGCCCTCCATCTTTCCCAACATCAGGCTCTTTTCCAAGGATTCTTCTCTTCTCATGAGGTGGCCAAAGTATTGGAGCCTCAGCTTCAGGATCTGTCCTTCCAGTGAGCACTCAGGGCTGATTTCCTTCAGAATGGATAGGTTTGATCTTCTTGCAGTCCATTGGACTCTCAAGAGTCTCCTCCAGCACTATAATTCAAAATACTTTCTTTTATCCACCCTCAATATTCCAATGTCCAGCTTCATTGGCTGTTCACAGTGGGAAACTGTTAGCTGTTATCCTGGTGGAAACTGTTAAGAGTTCCATTACTGGGCAGAAGCACAGCCAAAAGTGGGCAGGGCCACAGCCACACACAGATACCTTAATACCAGAGGTATTACTTTGGTAATCTTTGGTAGTTTGGCACCCTGAGTGAGGCCAAAAAGTTTTGCTCCCTCAGCTCAGCACCCTGTGTGCCATAAGTGCCTGCACCACCCTAAATCCAGTGCTGCTTAAAGCTATTTCACATGGAAGCAGATACATATATTTAATTCCTGGTAACTCTGCTCATGTTTCACCTTCTGTTTTATCTAATACGCTTTTCTATTTTATTTTTTACAAAGCTAAAACAAAAAAGAAAGAAAAAGTCATCCAAAATCCTTTATCTGTCCTGACTGTGCAAAAGACAAAAATAATTCAGTAACCTCAGCAGAAGTAGGCAAATAAACTGAACTGCATAACTGAACTGCAAATCTCAGACTTATAGCTGACTCCCAAATGCAACTGCATTACGAAAACTGAATGCATACAAAATTCTGCATTGCTGCAAGGAACACAAGTCCACTGAGGAATCACATCCCACACTGCATTGTTCTGCCTGCTGAAATCTCATACTTTGCACAACATCAAATCATTTTCCTGTTCCCATGGCTTACACTTTTAATTTTAAGTAATAAAATCAGTTAAAACATGAAGGCACAGTCTAAAACCCATGCTCATGCAAGAAAGATAAATAATTCAAGTAGAAAGTAACGGTGGTGTGAGAATTTGAGTAGAAATGCATGCCCCCCCCCCCGCTGAAGTTCTTGTGAGAAAAATCAAGACGGGCATAGCTCACGACTGGTTCCTTCTCTGCCTCAATTCTCCTCACACATACCTTGCTGCCTGCTATCCCACCCTGTCCTGAACAGGGGAAAAAACTATTTTAATTGTCAATAAAGGTAAAGGTACCCCTGACCGTTAGGTCTAGTCGTGGACGACTCTGGGGTTGCGGTGCTCATCTCGCTCTATAGGCTGAGGGAGGAACATTTGCCCACAGACAGCTTTTCCAGGTCATGGCCAGCATGACTAAGCCACTTCTGGTAAACCAGAGCAGCGCACGGAAACGCCGTTTACCTTCCCGCCGGAGCAGTACCTATTTATCTACTTGCACTTTGACGTGCTTTCGAACTGCTAGGTTGGCAGGAGGAGGGACTGAGCAACGGGAGCTCACCCCGTCGTGGGGATTCGAACCGCTGACCTTCCAATATTGGGCAATAAATAACAGCAACTCCTTCAAAATGGTTCTTTCCACAATTGTTTGAAGATGACTCTGAACAAGTGTGCCTGCACCATCTAATTAAAGCACTATCACACCAGTTTAAACAGTCATGGCTTCTCCCAAAGAATCCTAGGAGCTATGGGTTGTTAAGAGATCCTTATTCCCCTTCACATTGCCACAGTTCCTAGAAATTCCCCACAGAGGGGAATGGGGGCTGCCTAACAACATTCAGGAGTTCCCAGGATGCTTTTTTGCAGCTATGGGGTTGGGGTGGGGACTAGTCAGGGATTTTGCCCTGGGTGACGCTTCCAGAGGGTCACCATTGGGCATCCCAGCCTGTGTGTGTGTGTGTGCGCGCACACACACACACACACACGCACAAATGCACATTTGGGGATGCCAAGCTGGGTCTTGGGTCTTGGGCCTGGGTGAAATAAAGTCTAATTTCACCCCAGCTTTGGGGAAGCCCACAACTCTTTAAAGTGGTATGATACTGCTGTAAATGTAGGGTGTGGATGTGTCCATAGTGACTATCAGGACCTTTTTAGACCAGGGACCACAAGGGCTGATCTACAGCACCACCAGCGAAAATGCTCCATCTCTCATAGCTGCCCATTGTATCGCCAGAGCAAATGGGGAAGAGGTGATCCCTGAGGCAGTCTGCTCGTAGGTTAGGAAGGGCTTTAAAGGTTTGCACCAGCACTTCCAAATAAATTTAAAAGTAGGGACCACAGACCTCTACTTAAGCAAGGACCGCACTGCCATTCCCCCTTTTTCTAAGCCACGCTGTTCCATCAATCCAAAATATCACAGCATGAAATCTTCTAGTTGACAAGTGGCTGCGGGAGTTTGATTCATCCACAAATTATTTTACCACTAGCCAGGGGTAGGTTGAAGACATTCCCATGAAATTCATGAGGTTGAAGGCATTCCCTGAAATATATTGGGCCCAGAACATTTAGCAGAGGGATAGAACTCTTCTGGCTTGCCAGGTGTTGTTAGACTACAAATCCCATCATTCTTGACTATTAGCCGTGCTGGTCAGAGATTATGAGAGCCCAAAAGCATCTGGGAAGGCTGCATGTTCCTTGTCCCTGGTTTGGAGCTGTAAAGATTATAACAAAACACCACATTGAATATCTGGGGCTGGAAACAAACAGGACTGTGATCCTCACAGCACCAAGACTGGTATACGCAGACTTACAGCTTGTGGGATCAACTTTAGCTTTCTAAAAGTGTCTCAAAGCCACTGGGATCCAGTTGCTTGAAGGAATGGAGCCAGACGTACCATTGTCAGCTCAGGAGGAAGCCTACTGTACTGTACTGTAAGCCATGTACTGAGATGACTCCACATCACTCCCCTTAATAGCCAACACAGGCAGTGAGTGCCAATAGTTATGGAACCAAAATGGTGCCAATGAAAAACGAATCAAATTGGTAGCTCTGGTGCTACCAATTATCTACAGCACTATATGAGCCATTCATCCAATCGGGCTCTCTGTAAAACTACAAATCTGCACCAGAGTGCCCACATGTTTGGGATTCTAACAGGCTAAATATAGGGGATGGGGTGGAGTTTTTACTTGGTGCTATTTTAGACAGCTTGGAGTCAGAAACTCTTGCTGATCTGCCTCAAACAGTCCAGTGAACTACCAGTCTATAGTAATCAACTTTCTGCCCTGCAGGAAAAGGGAAGGGCAACATTGGAGGAGAACCCAGAAAAGCTTGCCAGCCATTACCTGGAACTTCCACCCCGTAGACCACAACGTCTGTCATGTTTAGGATGCGACTGAGCATCCCCTCCACCTCCGTCGTGGAGACGTTCTCACCCTTCCAGCGGAAAGTGTCTCCTGTGCGGTCCCGGAAGAACATGTAGCCCAACTCGTCCATGATCAGCACATCACCTAAAGGGAAGCATTGGGGGGGGGGGGAGAGAGAGAAAAGGACCCCACAGTAAGATGAGAGTGTAGTCCTTTGCCACCTACGCCTTTATCACTATAGCACCCAACAGTTATTATTGGAAGAAGAAGAAGAAGAAGAAGAAGAAGAAGAAGAAGAAGAAGAAGAAGAAGAAGAAGAAGAAGAAGAAGAAGAAGGAGGAGGAGGAGGAGGAGGAGGAGGAGGAGGAGGAGGAGGAGGAGGAGGAGGAGGAGGAGGAGGAGGAGGAGGAGGAGGAGGAGGAGGAGGAGGAGGAGGAGGAGGAGGAGAAGAAGAAGAAGAAGAAGAAGAAGAAGAAGAAGAAGAAGAAGAAGAAGAAGAAGAAGAAGAAGAAGAAGAAGAAGAAGGAGAAGAAGTTTATATCCCAGCTTTTTCCCAGTCCAGGACTCAAGGCATGCTTACACAGATAAAATAGATCAAGCTAAAAACACAGAAAAGAGAATCGTTAAAATGTAACTAGATCCTAATGGGAATAAAATAGTATATAAAAATGCCTTAAAAACACAGACAGTAGCAATAAAATCAACACGGCACCAGCCCTTTCCTCAAAAGCCATCAATTCCCAAAGGGCTGTTGGAATAGGAAGGGCTTCACTTGCCGGCAGAAGCACAGCAAGGAGGGAGCCAGTCTGGCTTCTCTAGGGAGGGAGTTCCAGAGTCTGGGAGCAGCCACCACTGAGAAGGCCCTCTCCCAGGTCCCCACCAAGTGTACCTGTGAGGGTGACAGGACTGAGGGAAGGGCCTCTCTTGAAGATCTCAAAAACCAGGCAGGTCCGTATGAGTGAATACAGTCTTTCAGCTAGCCTGGGTCTAACCTGTGTGGGACTTTATATGTCATAACCAGCAATTTGATGGTGCCCGGAAGCAGACTGGTAGCCAATGGAACTGTTGGAACAAGGAAGTCACTTCCAGGTAATTTTTAAAAAACACTCTTTCTATTTCCAATATTCAGAGGTGAGTGTTGTTGCTTATAAAACCTAAAGAACACCATCCATAAGGTATCAACAGGCTCTTGGGGGGGGGCAATGAACAGATGACCCTTCCACCCCAAAAAACAGTCCAACAAGGACTGAGTGTGTTTCATGCCACATCGGTGGTGGATACAAACGAAACCAGGACGGAGGGAGAAAGGATTGGAAGAGTAGGAGCTCTTCACACTGCAATGTTTTGTTGCAGGCCCCCTTGCAAAATCCAAAAGAGCGTTCTGATCCTCTGTTCTTGTCCATGGAAGGGAAAAAAAGAGTTGGCCCATGATGGCCAAACTGGGACACTTATCCCCAACTTGGTGCTCACCAGATACCCGTATATTTCCATGTATAAGACGCCCCCATATATAAGACAATCCCTAATTTTTTGAACCCAAATTAGAAATCAGTATTTTAAACATCAAACAGAACAACTCTGAGCCTTTCGTGGGGAGATTGCCCAAAGTTGTACACGGAAAAATACAGTATTTCTTTGGCTACAATTCCTGCTGTTCCTGACCATCTGGCCAGGTTGATGGAGGCTGATGGGAGCTGCCTATTCTTTAAAAAATAATAATCCTGCCTTGGGTTATTTCCTCCTATTTGTCAATTGTTCTACACTTCTTTAATAATTTTTGAAAGAAATAAAATGTATGGAAAGCACCAAGTTCAGAAGGCTTAATGGAGAACACAATGGCCAACTGAACGGAAAAGTCAATGGATTCCACTGGCAATTTGGTGAAGACAATGTCCCAATATCCTGATTCAGTATAAGGCAGCTCCTGGTGCTATGGGGGGGGGGAGGATGTGGCTTGGCGGCAGAGCACCTGCTTTGCATGCAGAAGGTCCCAGATTCAATCCTTGGCACCTCCAGGCAGGGCTGCAAGAGACCCTGAGAAGTCAGTGCCAGTAAGTGTGGGCAGATGGGTTGGTGTTAGGCAGGCAAATGGTCTTACTACCTGGAAGAAGGTGAGGAGGAGGGCCTCACCTGTGAGATAGGCACAGTCGCCTTGGGTGAAGACATCGCGGGCAACCTTCTTATTGTTGGCCTCATTGTTCAAGTAGCCATCAAAGCGCTGCAAAGGATCGCTCTGGACAATGCGCCCAACCAGCTGGCCTGGCTCTCCTGTGGGCAGAGAGGGACACCTTACATGGCCGCCATGTATTGTAATAGCAATGCAAGAGGAGGCAGAAGAGGCATTTGGCAGAGCAACAATGTCATGGGAAAAGGCACACACGTTCCCTGAGTTTTGCTCCACAGTATCTTCCAGCTGCACTCCAAAGCATTGGACCGAGATGACAGGGACAAATGATTAAGCTGCAGGGGTAGGCAAAATAAGTTCTCATATCCCACATTTCTTCCATTCTGGATCCCAGGCAGTCATCTATCCATGCACTGACCAGCCCCCAGTGGCCTCATGAAAAAATATATTTTCCTTCTATTTATAATAAGAACAACTAAGTGTCTTGTTTCCCCTTAAAGATTAACAGAAGCTTTCATGCATGAGGTGAGTAAACTTTTATTTATACCCCGCCCTCCCTGGCCAAGACCAGGCTCAGGGCAGCTAACATCCCATATCAAATACATTAAAACACAATCAAACAATTAATTAAAATACAACTTAAAAATTGGAATCAGGATAAAATTAAATGATTGCCCATGAATTACAACCATAGGGGTAGGGAACCTCAAGTATTCATCAGGGCCAGCTATCTATGAAGGATTAACATCACTTGGCAAAACTCTCTGAGCACAATATCCCCTTCTCATGTTTTCCCTGCACAACTTCTGTCTTCACACAGCTCAGAAAATCCCACTTTTACTTTTTAACTTGATGAACTGCAATTTCTCCAGGTACAGACGACCCATTGCTCGGTGTATTTTGGGGCTGGCTATGACATATGCAGATTACTCTAGCCATTTCCTTCTCTATGGTCTGCATCCTTTCTCTAGGAATAAACTCTTATCAGTTTAACCTCTCCCTTTACAAATAGTATAGTATTGGTTTTATATCCATTTATTTTCTCTCCCCCCCTCCCCACTAAATTGCATTAGGGAGGCAATCGTAACTGGAAATGTAGGAAAAATAACAGACCATGGCAAATCTCAGGGAGTAAAGCATGAGACTCTTAATCTCAGGGTCATGAGTTTGAGCCCCACGTTGGGCAAAAAGATTACTGGGTGGTGGTGGGGGGGTTGGACTAGATGACCCTTGTTCTCCCTCCCAACTCTACAATTCTATGGTTCTATGAAAAGGGCTGTATTTGATCCTTTCCCTCATACTTCGGTCAAAATTAAAATGATTCCATCACCACATTGGGAGCTGGGAGAAAAGAGGGACGACCTAAGAACATTATTTTGATTAGAGCCACAAAGATCTGTACTGGGCATGTGGGCTCATACACAAACAAACAGTCATCAGAAGTGCTGGAAACATCTTTCTTTAAAAGGATTCCCAAGCTTTGAATTAAGCTCAGTTGATGAGTAGATGACTCAACTAACAGCAAAATCCTCTGTATGTTCACTCAGAATTAAGACATAAAATCATGACAGATTAAAACAAGGTATTTATTCATATAACGCCTTAAAGCTGTTAAAGCTCCAGCTGCTTAAATATAAAAGTACTTTGTTGATATCACTCATTGTTCCCCAGAAAGAATGTAGTGCCTAGATTGGACTATCTTCATTTATAAAGTTCATCAATGCCTGGCCAACTGTAAGGCACTCAAGAGCTAATTTGGCCGGGGGGAAAAACAGGTTTCCCTCTTCCTGTGTGGTGCTAGACTGCCCTCTAGTGTAAAGGTGGACAAACTTCAGACTAAATTGTATGTCTATATATAACATATTTTCCCGTGTATAAGACGCCCCCTATTTTTTGGGACACAAATTTAAGAAAACTGGGGGGGGGGGTGTTTGCCTAAACCCTTGCCGCAGCAACCAATCACCCACCCTATTTCCGCACCAGCAGCCAATCCAAAGCAACACTTGACGCAGCCACCAATCAGCAACAAAATCACCGCTGACAAGCTCCTACTCGCAGATGCAACCAACCACCCGCCCCGCCCCCCTATCCGCTTTAAGGTTTCCTTTAAAAATAAATAAATCAATCACCATACTTATTATATGAAATAAAGTAAACCATTCTCCCCCTAAACTTAAGATAACTTCAAATGTTTTTTTCACTACTACTGTGTGTGCATTTTAACGAGCATTTCAGTCCAGCGTCTGCATTCCTGTACCAGTTATTTGGCCGGAGACCTACACTGCAAAATCCAGAAGATTTGGAAGGATGTCTGCATCTGCTCTGCACTCCAAGGCAAAGGGGGCAGCAGAAAGGCCAGAGCTGCTGGGAGCCCATTGGGGTTCTGCTTGGATTTTACAAGGGAGAGGATCCAGCTGCTAGCAGTGACCCAGTAGAGGACTAGAAAGAAGAGGCAGTGTCTATGCAAGTCTCCCAGGCTCCTCTGAACCTTTGCTGGGTTTTGAGGTCCCTCATCTCCTGCTGCAGAACCCCCTGGCTCTGCTCCCTCTCAAGCTTCCATGCCACATGGATGTTAGCAACACAGTGCCCAGCCCTCTCCCTCCTATTCTCATTCAAGGATTCCCCAGCTGCTCTCCACCCTACCCAGCCTCACCTGGTTTGCACCGTATACAGAGCCCGTCAGGTCCCCGGATCAGCTCCATAGTTTCCTCATTCACTCGGACTAGGTTGATGGGGTAAATGTTGGGAAGGATCCTGCTATTGAAGCCACAAGCCCCCAGCTGCAGAGGAGAAAATTTTGGAGGTTACCACGGAAGCAAAGGGATAAGGGGCAGGAGGTCTGGGGCCCAGGGCCAAAAGCCAGGGCTCAGGCACTCTGGGCAAACACCTAGCAATACCTTCAGCAAGAAGGTGGCTCTTACCTTGTTGTCAAAGTTGCCCACACTGCAGTTGCATTCGGTGGCTCCGTAAAACTCAGCTATCTGGGGGATGCCGAAGCGCTCAGTGAACTCCTTCCAGATGGAAGCCCGCAGGCCATTGCCCAAAGCCATCCGGACCCGGTGCTTCCTCTCTACCTCTTGAGATGGCTGGTTCAACAAGTACCGACAAATCTCCCCAATATACTGTACGATCTGATGGCAGCAATAGAGGAAGAAGAAGTAGTCAGGAACAAAATGAGATGCATGGCACGAGGTACCTACATTTGGCAGCTATACAGTCTTCTACCTTTCTCATGAGAAGAGAAGACTCCCTGGAAAAGACCCTGATGTTGGGAAAGATTGAGGGCACAAGGAGAAGGGGACAACAAAGGACGAGATGATTGGACAGTGTTCTCGAAGCAACCAACATGAGTCTGACCAAACTGCGGGAAGCAGTGCAAGACAGGAGTGCCTGGCGTGCTATGGTCCATGGGGTCACAAAGAGTCGGACACGACTAAACAACTAAACAACAACAACCTTTGAAATGATAGCCTTGATTCTCACGTGGGCCCCTGACAAATCTGTACCCTGTCCCTCCTCTCAAAGAGTTAATGTTTTAGTTCATGTCTCTCCCACCTTTTTAGGCACCGGATGTTAAATGAAATGTATTCAGCTCTGGAAATAAGACTTGGAGAAGGCAACCCCTTAAAAGTCCATCGATCATTTAATCCACACAAAGCCTAGTTTAAGAGGAATGTTTTCATCTGGAGCCTATAAATATGTAATGAAGGTTCCTGGAGAGCCTTCCACAAAAGGGCCCTGTTCTTGTGCTGCCACCTTCCAGCCTTGGAATTCTTTGTCTGCATGAGATGAAAAATCTCCAACTCGCCATCCACCTTACAGGTTCTTGGTGTTCCAGCTACTGAGTCAATCCCCTGACTCTTAAGGTGCTTTGAAAATGTGCTGCTATGTGTTTGCCTTTGGGAGGAATTTGTTGCTTTGTCTGGTGTTTTTCTGTTTGTTATATAAAAATACACACACATGCATTTATTATGGTGTTTATGAGATGATGATGAGGAGGAGGAGGAGGTTGGAAGGCCATCTGTCAGGCATTCTTTAGCTGTGAAACCTGCATTGCAGGGGATAGAACTAGATAACCCTTGGGGGTCCCTTCCAAGTCTACAATACGATGGATCTCCTCTTTGGCCCACCCGCACAGTCATGGTCTCGGCCCTGCCTCACCGTACAGTTGTATTTCACACAGTCTTCCCAGAAGTTAGAAGCTGAGAATTTCTTCCTGATCACGACCGTCATCCCATGCAGGAGGCATTGGCCAACCCCAACAATGTTACCTAGAAGGGAAGAATTGAGAGGGAAACCCAGTTTAGCCAGCAGGAAATCTGGAACTAAAATGGTGACTGGCCAGTTTATGAGAAGCAAGACTTTGCTGTTCTCAGTTTGGCTCAGACCCAATCTACACAAGACCCCAGGATGTGATCTTGGGAAGGGAAGAATCCAGCAAGCCAAGTCAGTGCCTGGGTGGGGGAAATCACCTGGGAATGGCACCTAGAGAATCACATCCGGTGGGTCACTCCAGAACCCTGGAACTTCCTCCCTCTAAATAATAACAGGTGTACAGAATGGTGGGTAGGACACAGATTCTGAAGGCAGAAGGTCCCAAGTTCAATCCCCAGCACCTTTGGGTGGGGCTGGGATAGGCTCTTGTCTGAAATGCTGCTGCTGCTGCTCTTGATAGACCAACGGTTTGACTCAGTGTAACACAGAATCCTGTGTTTCTATGAATTCCCTTCGTTTCATCTGGACGTTTTGTTCACTGTTCAGCAACAATATTGCCATCACAAAAGTGAAGCAGATGGGTTGGGTTGAAGGTAAGTCACTGGAAAAGACTGAAAGGTTAAACGTGCTGGAGTTACCTGCTGCGTGGTATAAGGGGAGGCAGTCATAGACCACATCGTTCTGTCGCATGCGGAAGCCGTTGAACACCAGGGTTGCCATCCGGAAATACCTGGATTGGGAGACCAAAGAGAGAGATCAGTATTTGCCTGGAAACCAAGCCTTATGAGGAACAGCTGAGGGAGTTGAGAATGTTTAGCCTGGAGGAGAGGAGATAGGGTAGCTACTTTCAATTGCCTCAGGTTTCAGGAGCTTTTTGGGGGTGGGGCCATGAGGTAGGGGCACCACACAGCCTGTCCTGTGCACCCTAAGCTTACTTCTGAGTAAATATGCACAGTATGCTTTCAACCTGCTGTTTTGGATTTGGGTTTATAATAAACTTAGTCCTGTTTTCTTCGAGAAGTTGAGTAACACAAAACAAGATCGACTGGGAGTCTCCTCACCCCGACCACACAGCAGAGGGATGCCTCACAATTTTGCTCACCTGCAGTGGACAATGATTGCAGCTTTGGGCAGCCCAGTTGTGCCTGAAGTATAGATGTAGAACAATCTATCTGCAAGGCAAAAGGAAGTTGAAAGATTCAGGGTCACCTTTGCTATCTAGTGGCATTGGTGTTCCGTGAAAAAGCAGAACTTCAGTGCCAGGCTTCATTCTGTGGCAGGGAACCCTTTTTCCTGTCAGAGGCAGGGGGAGGCCACATTCCCTTGGGGGTGGTCTGCCAGGGGCCGCAGGCCAGCTGTGGGCAGGCCAGCCATAAGGTGGGCAGAGCACCCCTTTACTGTATTTCTGCCACACTCTCTCTCGTCATTTGCTTCTCCTCACCAACCACATGAAATTTGCAGGCTGCACGTTCCCTAGCTCTGTTTTTAAGGAGCCTAATTACCAGCCAAAATTAGACAGGCACTCAATGTTGTGATCTTTAGGTGCCTGCCTACAGAAGATGTTTCTGTTTAAGAAGGCTTTCCCTGAGTTGTGACACAGTCATTTATGAAATAAACTGCTGCAAAGCAGTTTATAAATTTGCAAGACATTGGTCCATACCTTTCGCCAGCCCTGCCTGTAAGTGAGATGGAACCTGGGATCATCTACATGCAAAACAGATGCTTCACCAGGTAAAGGGGCCCCTGACCATCAGGTCCAGTCGTGTCCGACTCTGGGGTTGCGGCGCTCATCTCGCTCTATAGCTGAGGGAGCCGCGTTTGTCCGCAGACAGCTTTTCCAGGTCATGTGGACAGCATGACAAAGCCACTTCTGGCGAACCAGAGCAACGCACGGAAACGCCGTTTATCTTCCCGCCGGAGCGGTACCTATTGATCTACTCACACTTTGACATGCTTTCGAACTGCTAGGTTGGCAGGAGCAGGGACTGAGCAATGGAAGCTCACCCCGTTGCAGGGATTTGAACTGCCAACATTCTGGTCAGCAAGCCCTAGACTCTGTGGTTTAACCCACAGCGCCACCTGGGTCCCTGTGCTTCATCAAGGTGCTTCACCAACCCCCATATAAATAATAAGCTGTTTTGGTGTGGCGACTTAAACTGAACACTGATGTGAACAGCTGTGTGTGTCAATCTGAACTTATTATATGGTTTATCTCTGTAGATCATAGCACAAGTATAAAGGTTGACATGCTAACTTAAATATGACATGAGATTCTCCATCATGAACCTTGCTTGACCTCAGTATAAGCCTGATACTAGCCTCAATTCAAAAAGTCAAATCAAATCAAAAATTTTATTGCATTAGCCGGTTGGCCATAGCACATAGCACATAAAAAATCCTAGCGGTAACCTATTGCTATTATACAGAGCATGTATCAAAAGCACTTACAAAACATCAGATATAAAAACATGCGATATAAAACAGAATTTGGTAAAAACTAGGATGCATCATGTGTGTTTTGTCCATTGGAGAATGTTTAGTGAAATCTGCGTCTAGAGAGAATTAGCCAGTCGAGAGAGCTCTGAGTTTCAGGGCCTGCAAGATATAAATGGCCACTCTGTGGGTAACCCTGGGGTTAAAGGTAAAGGGCCCCCTAACCATCAGGTCCAGTCATGTCCGACTCTGGGGTTGCGGCGCTCATCTCGCTCTATAGGCCGAGGGAGCCGGCGTTTGTCCGCACACAGCTTCCGGATCATGTGGCCAACAGGACTAAGCTGCTTCTGGCGAAACCAGAGCAGCGCACGGAAATGCCGTTTACCTTCCCGCCGGAGAGGTCCCTATTTATCTACTTGCACTTTGACGTGCTTTCGAACTGCTAGGTTGGCAGGAGCTGGGACCGAGCAACGGGAGCTCACCCCATTGCAGGGATTCGAACCGCCAACCTTCTGATCAGACTCTGTGGTTTAACCCACAGTGCCACCTAGGTCCCTAACCCTGGGGTTAATGTCCACCAATAGAAATTTCATGCGGTCATCTTCCAAGGCGATAAGCGAAGGAATTAGTATGAGGAGCCTTGGTCTTATTGCGTTGTATAGGGGGCAGTGAAAGAAAAAATGGATAAAATCTTCTATCTTTCCCTTGTTGCACGGGCAGAGTCGGAGATCGGGGGGGGGGGGAGTGTTGGAAAATATACCCTGTAAAAATGCTGTGGGAATGGAATGGAAGCGGGCAAGTGTGAAGGCGCTTCTTTGTGAAGGGTTCGTCAGGTCCCTCAAATAGTGAGCCATAGTTCTTGCTGCCTTCACGCGAGGATACCACGTGGATAGGTTGGCCGCATTAGATAGGGCCAGGTCCAGCGCCTCGTCCCTATCTAGAATCCATTTACGGATTTTATCATTGTCCCAAGCGATCAGAGCGGAGAAAGCTGGGAGGGAATAATGTTCACAGGTGGCCTCCATGCCTTTTGGCCAAATGCGGCTGCCAGTAAAGGCTAGAAAGGCGGGGGCTTCTGCAATTCAAAAAGTGTCCTGAAGCCATTCAGGCATATCCTGAGTTCCTCACACCTTGTAAAGGTCAACACATGTAAATCAAGCTGTCAGCAAAGTCTACTCAAACTCCTGGTGATGGAAAGGCAGAGAGCAGACAAAAGATAAGTCAGTTCAGTCACAACTCACTAGCATGGTTTTTAATTCAAACACTTTTTGCAAGACAGGGAGGTGAGATGCAGGCAGGAAATTCTGGGATAAATTTAAAAGCACAATGAATCTAGCTGCTTATGTTATTAGTGTAAGCCAGGCATCCCCAACCTGTGGCCCTCCAGATGTTTTGGCCTACAACTCCCATGATCCCTAGCTAACAGGACCAGTGGTCGGGGAAGATGGGAATTGTAGTCCAAAACATCTGGAGGGCCGAAGTTTGGGGATGCCTGGTGTAAGCCCTGCTAGCAAAATTGCCGTGATCACTTCTGTAGGCTTTTGAGAGTAGGTATAGATTCTTACACTCTTTAGGTGTTTGTGTGTGGTAGGATTTGTTGCCTGCTTAAATTGTAATTTTACAGTCTGAAACAGAATTCATGCATTCCATCATTTTCATTTCATATAATAAACCCAAGCTTTCTTTGTTAATGCGTCTCTCAAGAATCAATAATAATAATAACAACAATATATTATTTATACCACTCTGGGCGGCTCCCAATCAAATATTAAAAACACAATGCAGCATTAAACATTAAAAACTTCCCTAAACAGGGCTGCCTGTTTAGGCAAAAGAGTAGGCAAAAGAGAATGAGAAGGTGGCAGCAATTTCAAAGGAACATGCCATGAAAAATGGTCCCTACCCGCTGCCTGTGCCTACCTAGGAATCCCTTGTCTGGGGGACTTGGTGGCTGGCGAGATGCTTTTTCAATCAAAGGGTCCAGATGTTCTGAGCCGCGCAGCGTGCTTTCCGCTTTCCAGTCACCAGAACAGAAGAGGTGAATGGACTTCCCAAGGGAAGGCTGCACTTCCCGCAAGGCTAGAAAGGGAGAACAGGTGTTAGAAGTAAAAGCACAGAGAACACAAACCCTTCTCTGCCACAGTGGCGCATGGATCTACAGCTGCAGGTCTTCACAATGGTTCATATTCTACACCAGGGATTGGGAAACTGTGGCCCTCCAGTCATTGCTGATGGACATCACGAGTCCAGCAACATCTGGAGGTCTTGGCTCAAAAAATGTGTGCAGTGTGAATATTTTAGGACAAATAAGTGCATCAAAGAGTATATTTTTAAAATATGTGCAATCATATGTTTGAATCCTCATCTGTTCTTTCTAGGCTCTTCTTTAGCAGGTTTCTGACCATATAATAAATGACTGATTGGTTGTATAGCTATGTTTAGAAATGTGTACGTCAGTACAGAATGCGTAGTTCTGTGCAGACTCTTTAAAAAATATATCTAAGATTAATGCAGAAACGGGACAGAATGGGCTTATGAATAGACACATGTGGCTTTGACATGAACCAGAAATAGAGGAGCTGAACTCCATTATCCCTGAACACTGGTCATGCTGGCCTGGGGCTGAGGGGTGTTGGAGTCCAACAAAAGCTGGAGGGGCATAGGTCCCCTAGTCTCTTTTTCAAATATACACCATATACACCTGCTCTTATGCCTACTTTCTGCTCTGCTTCCTACCCCTGGCTTCTCTCCCACCTCCTCTCACCATCAGCCAACTCGCTTCCAAACACGACGGCCTTTGAGTGCGAGATGTTGATGCAGTGAAGGAGCGAATCCTGCCGCACATTAGAGTTGAGGAGGGCAGCCTCCACACCGATCTTGGCCATGCCGAGCCAGAGACCAACATACTGGTTGCGGGATTCCATGAACAGGGCGATGACATCCCCAGAGCGGAAGCCTCTTTCATGCAGGAAGTTGGCCACCTGGTTGGAGTAGTTCTCCAGGTCTTGGAAGGTCCAAGTCTCGCCTGTCCCCTGGAAAATCAGGGCTGCTTTTCCTGGGTGCTTGCGTGCCGTCTGCTGGAAGAGCTTCGGGACTGTGTATTTGTGCTTCACGTACCACCAAACCTTCAACCGAGTCATGAGGACAACGTATCCAGTCCTGGCAAGGAGAAGAAGGCACAAGTAAGGCTTCCTCCGGGAGACAGAATCATAGAGGTGTAGAGTTGGGTGGGACTCATCGCTAACCAATCCTTGACTGGTGGTCATCCAACCTACGCTTTAAAATATACAATGAAAGAGAGTCCATCACCTTCCGAGGGAATCTGCTCCACTATTGAACGGCTCTCACCCTCACAAAGTTCTCCTTCCTTGTATTTGGAATTAATTGGTTTGGGCGGTACTAGCCTCTGGAGCAGCAAAAATGCAGCCTTTCAGATATTTGAAGATGGCTCTCATATCTCCTCTCAGGCTCCTCCAAGCTCCCTCAACCGCTCCTCATAAGGCTAGGTTTTCAAGCCCTTTATCCATAATCTTGTTTGCCGTCCTCGGCACGCCTTCCAGCTTGTCAATATCCTTCTTCAACTGTGGCGCCCAGAGCTGGACATAGGACTCCAGGTGGGGCCTGACCAAGGGCAGAGATGCCATGATTCCAGTTGGCCAGCTCATCCCAAGGGAATGGGGAGGAACCACCCACCCACTTGTTGTCTTCATTGAAACACTCTTGACAGTGTGGCAATCTCATGCCACTGAGTCTCCATCCAGCCTGTAGGCGTGTTCAACTGAACAAGAACCAGGATGCATTTCATGGAAGAGGGTTTCGCAAACATCCCAGATTCAGCCCCCTCCTAAACTCGCCCTTATTGCAAAGCCCCACCTACACATTCAGCCTGCTGCCTCCTCAGCACTCAGTCACAGAATTTCCACACGGGGCTGACTGTAGGCACAGGAGGGATGCCTTATACCAGGTGACACCATCCAGCCAAGCTGCAGGACTGGGGGTGGGGGCTCTCTCATCACCTGCGACAGGGTGATGGCACAGGGGGCTCAGCCTGGGACCTTCCACATGCATAGCAGGTGTTCCACTGCTAAGCTACAGCCCTCCCCAAATGGGAAGCTGCTAGGTTCAAGTCAAAATATTGGCCCACCTACTTCAGTATTGCCTAGGGGTGGCCAACTCCCAAGAGACTGCGATCTACTCACAGAGTTAAAAACTGGCAGTGATCTACCCCCTTTTTGGGGTTCAGGTCAAAGTTATTGGAGCTTTTTTTAGGAAGTAGGAAGGCCCATTTTTGGGGGGTTCGAGTCAAAGTTGTTGAGTTTTTTCAGGGAGGAGGTAAAATGTTGAGCTTTTTTTTTTTAGGGAAGCCACAGTTGTTCAGCTTCTTTGGGGGGAGCCAATTGATCTACCAGTGATCTACCGCAGACGTCCAGTGATCTACTGGTAGATCACGATCTACCTGTTGTGTTGTTGGACGTGCCTGGACACAGTCCGGCAGTGGCTCTTCAGCATTTCACTAAAAAAGTTGGAGTTCTTGATTGAAGCTTACATAGAAAATTGTAGAAAGGCAAGAACTCTGGCCACAAAAGTAAAATTGTCTTGGATTTGAATGCTTCAAAGCAAATCCTGTATATTCCTGCGTATAAGACTACTTTTTAACTCAGGAAAACCTTCTCAAAAGTCGGGGGTCATCTTATACTCTGGGTTGTATTTCTTATACGGCGAATATATCCCAAACTCTATATTTTAACTGGGAAAGTTTGGGGTTGTCTTATACGCCCAGTCATTTTATACGCTGGAATATACGGTAGTCTTAAAGTCAATGTGTACTATTTGCTGAAGAAGAATTTTCGAAACAGGGTCTTGTCCTGGCACATTAACTTAACCTGGCATATAAACTTCAAGAAATAAATATATTCATAAGAGACTATTTGGAAAAATTTAATCATTCGAACTATTAGTCCAACACAATTTTACTTTTCTTCAGCATTTCAGGCAGGGTTCCCTGCCAGGCCCATGTGGAAATGCCACCAGGGAATTGAACCTGGGACATTCCACTTGCAAAGCAGATGCCCTGCCGCGGAGCTAAGGTCCCTTGCCATTAATATATTAGTGCCCCCCCCCCACTGGCAAATTGAACTCTATCTCCCTGCCAGTACTATGAAGCCAGCCTGTTTGCATTTTTTATTTATATTATATTATACTGTATTATATTTCCATACCACCTTTTCCTCCAAGGAGCTCAAGGTGGTGTAATTGGTTCTCAGCTTCCAATTTTCATCTTCTCAACAAACCTGTCAGGTAGGTTAGCCTGAGAGACTGCGGGTGGCCCAAGGATACCTAATGAGTTTTATGGCTGAGTGGGGATTTGAACCCTAGTTTCCCAGCTCAAATCCCAACATTCTAACAATGACCCTACACTGGCTCTAAGCAAGGAACTGTTGAGTGGGACCCCTTAATACAACACCAGCACTAGAAGACTGTGCCTGCAGTTCTGCATCTAGTTCTGGATGCCACATTTTAAGAAGGACATTGATAAACTGGAGGAGTGCCCACGGGCGAGGTGTCTGGAAAATAAGCCCTACGAAGAACTGTTGAAAAAGCTGGGAATGTTTAGCCCAGAGAAGAAAATATGGAGACATACCCGGTAATAGCTACCTTATAATACCTGAAGGATGTCCTGAAAATGACAGAGGAGACTCACTCTGTGTTACTGTACTTCAGAGGACAGGAATAGAACCCTGTGGTGGAAATGGCAAGGAAGCAGATTCTGACTAAACTTTACGAGAAACTCATTGACACAAGGGCTGTTTGACTGTGGAAATGGCTCTCTTGGAAAGTGGTGGGCTCTCCTTTCATGGAGGTAATTGAGCAGAGGCTGGATGACCACCTGGTCAAGGAAACCTCAGGAAGGAAGAGGGCTCTTGTGCTCAGATCCTGCTTGCAGGTTTGCCACAAGGTATCTGGTTGGCCACTGTCTGTGAGAACAGGATGCTGTACTTGAAGGGCCACTGGTCTGACCAAGCAGGCCCTTCTGATGTTCTTATGTTCATCTAACAAAAAGGAGAATTTTTCTTATTGAGTTTCAAGAACCTTCCCCCCTCTGTTGTAGGGTTTCTTAGACCAGGGATTGTGAGAGGTGATTGCAACACTACCACACCCTGAAAGGAGCCATGCTGATTCTCCTCTTTGTGTGTGTGTGTGTGTCTGTTCCCTTCAAAAACCAGTTTTGCCTGAATAAAGGCAGGTTCTTGGCATCAGACCAGCCAAAGCCATAGACTAGAAAGCTTGGCTGTTGGTAATTTCTTAGGCACGTCTGAAGTCCAAAGTACAGTCTGGCATGGAACAGTACAGTATACTTCAAAGGAGATTTAGCAATATGATCACAAACGAGCAGCAACGTTTTATTCCAAGCAGGAAGAGAGAAGATTCTGTCATCTCTCTCAACATCGTTCCTCACATTACACCAGGGCTGCCGATTTTGGGGGGCCTGTGGGAACTTTTGGAATTCTGAGAGTGTCGTGGACCACTGGAGGACGAAGAGGAGTGGGGGAGGGAGCACACCGCTCCCGGCAGCGCGATCCCAGTGGGCCATGCTCCCAGGACGCGCACCAGTCCCGCCCCCACCTGCTCTCCACCCCCCCCCGAGTGCCAGAGCATGAAGCTCTGCCACGGCCATGGACACTGCCCCCGCCCTTTGGTTACTTTATCTCCCTCTCTCCCAGGTCAATCCCTGGCCCCAGCGCAAACAGAAGAAGGGCACACGCACATGAATGCACACACATGCATACAGCCTTTCCATGGGGTCTGTGTAAAAGTTACATACAGAAGATGAAAACAATAGAGTCTCTTGAATCGTCAGCTTTTTGCTTTGGGTCCCCGCCAAACTACCATCAAATAAGGCTTACATTGGTAGGCTGCACAGAAAAATAATCACAGATCTGGTGCCTGCCCTCTTATCGGGCTGTGTGTTCACCTAACCCTGTATTATCTGTCTCAGGGCTCTGACCACTGGTCATGCTGGGTGGGGCTGATGAGAATTATAGTCCAAGTGCATCTTCATGGCACCACGCTGGATCCCCCTAATCTGTTCTGACTGGCAGTGGCTTTCCAGGGCCCCCATTACTTCCTGCTGGTCCTTCCAAGTGGGTATACCAGGGATAGAAACTGGGCCCTTCTGAAAACTAAGCACTGTGTGCTCTTCCACTGAGCAATGGCCCCTCCCTAAAACCAGCACATGCCCTCTTCAAGATCCTGAGCGACGCAGCTGGTGCCGAAGCTTGCAATTCTCAGGTGCTTCTGAGAAACCCACATAAACTCTGGAACCACAGCTACATTAAAATGATTGCTGTAAAAGGCACGTTGGCAAGAAACATATAAATCAGATGAAGACACACTAACGAGGCTCAGAGGGGGAGGGTCCCCCAGTTTGCAAAACTTACGAAACATCCCGTCTGGCTGTCTTGATGACGATGCGAAGGAAAGTCCATCCTCCGGATCCCAAGTAGAATATTAAGAGGGCTGGGACCACCTGGATCCATGGCAGCTCCAGGAACAGCCGGAAGACCACGAAGAGAAGAAGCAGAGCCACCGAACGTAACATGCTGGCCTGGGGAGAGGAGAGAGGGAAGTTCCCTTTGGTGAGATGCAGAGCCCCTGCAGGCACCCTTCTTATTGCACATTCAGGACTATTTGCGCTCCTGATAGTAAGAGGGCTGTACCATCATGTTTTCAATGCAGCAAGTGCTTTGGGGTAGACTTACAGCTGCCCTTTCAATCAGTGTGTGCCCCATAACCCTGCTGAAACCCTGCAACTTTTCATGCCGCAAATGTTTCAGAGTTGTCCCGTTTTCATAACAAAAGGGACAGCGATAATGCAATCATGTTCGAGAACAACTAATAAAGTGGAAAGATGTTTGGACAGTCCAGTATAAATCTTTAACTAGTGCACTATTATTGCACCAATGACATGTTGCAGACTATCCCCCCAAAACAACAACAACCCAACACCTAACTTGGATGATCCCCTGCTTTCCAAATAGCTGGCCCCAAATGGCCACTCAGGTTGGCCACATCTGTCCACCTTTGCTAAACTGTGAACAAAGACTTTAAATAATAACATTTTTTTTTAAAAAAAGCCAAGGCCCAACTCACCAAGGGAAATCTGGGCTTGCAATCCTAGCTAATTCTTCTCCTGCACAAGGCAGCCTTTTGCTTCAGCGACGTCTCTCCGTCTCTTTGCTTCACCTTCTCCCAACAGAGAGAATGCTATTTGGACCATAACCTAATGAGCAACAGGATAAATACGAACAGAAGTCCAAGGTTATTGATTATTTTTCCAGCCTGCTGTGCTCTGGTGGACCTGGGAACGCGGAAGGGAATGTTATAAAAGTCAATTTCTGGTCTGTGACCATAATAAACAAATCCATTCATTCGTTATAAAAGTCAGGTTTCCTGCAAGTCTTTCCCGGTTGCTCCCCTCAAACTTCTGCAAAGTAAACCCTCCTCCACCCAAATGAGATCAATGCTGCCATTGACTCTGGCCACAGTTAGGGTGAGACTCTGGTATTGTGAAAGGTACATGTTCAGGTTAATTAACATGGTTTAACTTGCCTGCTTGGCATTCTCCGTTCATCAGTACCACAATATTTCTTTGAAATATCCACCTACAGCAGCCGTCATCAGTTGGACACCCTCTGATGGTTTGGACTACCATTTCAGCCATTTCTGATAATTGGTCATGGTGGCTGGGGCTAATGGGAGTGGTAGTCCAAAACAACTCTGGAGGGCTCCAAGCTGGGCTACAGGAGTTTTGGTATGATTGTTCAGGAGACGATTCTACCATACAAGTTTGAAAACCATCTCAGTCCTAACTCCCTGCTTCCTCTCTTACAAAACTAGAACATGGGGACCATCCATTGACATTGCATGGCTGGAGGTGCAGGACAAGCCGAAAGAAACACTTCTTCATGGGTGTGGAACTTCAGGCCTGGGGGCCAAATGTGGCCCTTGAAACCTCTCCACCTGGCCCTTGGGACATTTCTAATGCCAGAACCTCTCCCCAGGCCACCTCCTTGACTGGATCTGCTTCGCACCCTTCCTCGGTGTTTCTGTCTCGCTGAAATGTTCAATTGAATTCTGATAATCCCTGGATAGGAGATAAAGAGGGGTGTGTGCAGAAACTAGCCTACTTCACAAAGGTAACAATTACATCTAACGCTCTCCCAACTTTTGCTTCTGGCTCTAATCCGGCATGTGGACATCTGCCCACAAGGCCAGTGTTTCCCTAACCTGGAGAACTTCAGTAACATACCGACAAATTCAGGGTGGGCAATTATAGTTGATTGGGAGGTTTAGTGCAACTGCAACAAACCCACTTCCCCAAAAGATTAGACTTCTTTTAGGAAAGGTAAGTGACAGGAAAATGCAGTCCAAAGTGCAGGATAACAATAATAATTGATTTTTCCTGGTAGCAGCCAGGATGGAGAAGTGATCGTTAGTTAACTCTGCAAAACTTGTTCGGAAGCTTGCCTTTGTAGATGAACTAACACAACACTGCAAAGTAGTCAGAGGTAACATTACCAGAACTAACTACCGTAGTCGCCCTGCATTTCTTCCATTAATTCACCACCAGAAGAACCTTCTGCTCACTTTTCTTATTGGAGAGGTTATATATCCTGTTATCCTGAATTTTACCTTGATATTCTGGATTTTCTTTATTTATATATCATGTCAATGACTCTTGCCAAGTGTTTAAAGAAGGTTGTACTTAACTTTGCAAGTCTGCAAAGTTTGGCATTTATCTACACTGTATATTTTTCCCAAAGTGTGTAATTGGAATGAAATGTCATTAAACAGCCAGTGCCATCTACACTCCCCTGCCTATTGAGATCTAGCAGGCGCCTTCACTGTGCTCTTTTCGGCACCTCCTAAAAATGTATTTGTTTAGACAAACCTACCCAGGTGCTTGGAAGGTTGAGGATCATTGGGTAGTATTTCAACTTTTGTATGTTTTAAAGTATAGTTGTGATTTTTTCCCCTTGATGTTATTATCTTCTTAAAAACCACTTTGAAAGGGTTTTTTTGTTTTTGATTTTAACAGCCAAGCGGAGTATAAATCTTATTAAATAAATAAATAATAAGTACAAACATTTCCAAACCAATGACTTCAAGTTACAAGAAAGGAGAATCCGACTTTAAGCACTGTTCAACAGTGGAATGGGCTCCCTCAGAAGGTGGTGGACTTTCCTTAAGTTTTTGAGCAGAGGTTGGATGGCCATTTGTCATGGATGTTTTAGTTTAGTTTACAGATTAATAAATAGATAAATAAAATTCCTGCATTGGGGGGTTGGGGTTGGGGTAGATGACCCGCAGGGTCCCTTCCAACTCCAAGATTCTAAAATTCTATGATCTGAACAAATGTTGAATGAACAGATCTTCTGGAAGTACCACAGTTATATTCGATGTGTTCTGGACTCCCACAGCCCCTGACATGCTAGCTGGGGCCGGTGGGAGTGGTGGCTGCAACAACATCTGGAAGGATAGGGAAGTCTGCCCTAGGGTCAGGGGCCTGATCCAATGGCCATGCCCAAAAAGTAAGCCCGGAGGAAGGGCTTACAGAAAATAAAGGAGGTGGGTTCTCTTATAACAAGGTGGTATTAACTAAGTGAAAGTATGTGTAACTGAAATAATCACATATTCTTCCCCTTTCCGTATCCAACCACATTTGCCTCTGGTATGACAAGCATGCCCCTATTTCCAGCTGTGATAGTGTCCGAGGCCCCTTTGCATGTGTGCATCTAGAAAGGCATGCCTGAGGCGCCACAGGGATCCGGCACAACTCTTAGATGTTTGTAAAGCACCTCAGCTTCTGAAGGACTTGATTCTTCTCTGCAGCACAGGCTCCAACCCTGAACTCTAGACAAACCCTCCCTGGCCTCCAACCCATTCGTGCACATCACGTTCCCTTTTGATGTGTACAGGGAGAAACAGGACGTTAGACAGGCAACAGGAAACACATCAGCTAAGCCGGTGGGGTTTGCAAGCCCTGAGATGACACTGCAGTTTGCAGGCTGCCCTCAAGCCAAGGGTTATTCAGCTAAAAAGCTGAGCAATGAGGAGGATGGGGATAGAAGAATCTGCCCCACTTGCTCTTTGTTTGTTGCTCTTGGATGGCAAGTCAACAACATGGATCCTGGTTTTTGCTGAAGCCTGAGAAGAAGGTTAAATACAACTCCCTGGATGGGTTCTTCATGCCTGCCTGCAGCAGGGGATCCCCCCCCCAAAAAAATCCAGTCCATTGGACTGGACTCAATGGAATCCTGCAGAGTTAGTTCATTGTGTCTTGATGATTCAAAACACAGTGGGCTAGTCAATTAGCCCCTATTTTGCTCAGAAAAAGAATAATTTTAAAAACCATGTCCAAAAATTCTCTGTGTGTTTTTAAAGACAACTACAGAATTTGTACATCAGCAGTGCTATTGCAATTGTTCAGAATTACACAATTTGGAGAGACCTCTAGTTTGATTTCCTTCAGAAGCCAATCACACTTTGGGCCAAATTATTAAACTAGATGCTTCTCTTGCAATTTGCAGTTGTGTGAGTGACTTATTCAAAGTAAAGAGCAGGAAGGGGTGTGCTCTTCGGAATCCCTCACTAAAAGGGGGGAGGGTTTTTCCCATCCTTTTGAGCAGGGGTTCCCATGCAGGTATACTTGGAAACCTCTGCTAAAAACGATAGGGAAAACCTCTGTTTAAGCAGTCCAAAACACCTTCCTGAAATAAAAAGAGGCTTGCATGGATCCTATCCAACCAAGTAGGATTTAACCTGTGCTCATCAGCCTAAATTTGCCAGCCTAAATTTACATCTATACACTATAAATCAACGGACAAACTACTTTCCGAAATACACAGTAGATGAATCACTTACATCCCCAGGTCACTGTAAGCGGCACTTGAGCTGCCTCCTGCCTTCCTCTCCTCCAGCCTCCCCTCTCTGTTTCTCCACCTCTTCATGGTTCCACCCTTATCTACCCTTCCTTCTCTCCCAGAGGGCAGAGTCATCCCCACCTACGCCTAGCAGCTATCTGGGCTTCGATCAAACCTCCCCAAACAGGTGCAGCAACTTCTCCCTCGCTGCCATGTGAACGGCACTCCGGTTGCCTCTGGCCTCACAGGGTGCATCTAGCTCAATATTGTTTACACTGACCAGCAGAGGCTCTCCAGGGTTTCAGACTGTCAGAATTCCTAGCCCTACCTGGACATGCCAGGTTTGCATGGCAGGCAGGTGCTCTTACACTGAAGCTATGGCTCTTCCCCAACGGGAAGGGTTCAATCTGCTATTAAACTACCCTTTGAGCCATTTGATAAAGGGAAATAAGTTTATTAAGCTGTTCAAATATATAAAAGGATGTCGTATAGAGGAGGGAGAAAGGTTGTTTTCTGCTGCTCCAGAGAAGCGGACACGGAGCATTGGATTCAAGCTACAAGACGGAAGATTCCACCTCAACATTAGGAAGAACTTCCTGACAGTAAGAGCTGTTCGGCAGTGGAATTTGCTACCAAGGAGTGTGGTGGAGTCTCCTTCTTTGGAGGTCTTTAAGCAGAGGCTTGACGGCCATATGTCAAGAATGCTTTGATGGTGTTTCCTGCTCGGCAGGGGGTTGGACTGGATGGCCCTTGTGGTCTCTTCCAACTCTAGGATTCTATTCTATTCTAAAGTGGGGATCCAGGAAGTGGAAAGCAGAGCTCCTATTACTCAACATTTGAGTTCACCATGGCTTATTATTGTGATGTAACACTGCCGCTTCCTACTCACTGTTACAAACCTGACAGTCTTGATTCCTTTGACTGGACCTGCCACCAAGCAACCAATGAGCAAACATGGGCTTGGAAAAAAGAATGTTCATGCCCCCAAATGATATTTTCCTTTAAAGCATGAGAGTATCAGGTTTCATTTGGGAGACAGACAGATTTCTGGGAATTGTCGATCAGGAGTCAAGCTGGGTGAAAGGCATGTGGTGTGAGATGCACACGTGCTTTGAGCATCTGAGGACAGGTTTAGTGGTTTTGCTACCTGTTATCCTTGCTTCTACTGTATTCCACTTGTACATTTGTAAATGAGAGATACACTATCACAAGGTAACTTCCCAGTGTTCTAGTGCAGAGGTGGGAAACTGTGGCCCTCTAGATGTTGCTGGACCACAAAATCACCATCCCTGTTCTAGCACTGCCCTGTTGCCACACTGGCATGTTATGCTCACTCCACATTTCCAAGCAGTGAGAGGTTCCAGGCGCACAGCACTTTTCAGGCTTGGCTCCCCTCAGGAGGTTGCTGCTGGAGGCTTAGTGCCATTTGGTAACATTAACGTTTATTTACAAATATGAAGGCTGAACACTCCAACAAAATGGGAAAGAGCCATCGTTCAGTGGCAGAGTGCGTGCATGCTTTGCACACACATGGCCGCAGGTTCAATCCCTGGCATCTCCAGGTAAGGCTAGGAGAGAACCCTGTCCAAAACCTTGGAGAGCTACTGCCAGTCAGAGTAGGCGACACAGAGCTGGATGGACCAATGGCCTGGCTCTACATAAGGCAGCTTCCTGTGTTTGTAATATCTTTACGCAACAGTCACTCACAAACACAGCCTTCCTTTGGTCTTTTAGCTGTGCTTTCTTTCCCCCTCAAATATGTTCTTTTGACACATGCATATCATTTAAATAACCGATACTGGCCTTTCCCCCAACCTTTCCACTGTCAAAACCTTTGCAACCTTGCAAAGCAGAGGCCCATGATTAGAATCCTGATTCCAGAGAAGCAAAGCCCTGCACCATCTACGACAGGGGTCAGCAAACTTTTTCAGCAGGGGGGCGTTCCACTGTACCTCAGACCTTGTGGGGGGCTGGCCTATATTTTGAAAAAAAAAAATATGAACGAATTCCTGTGCCCCACAAATAATCCAGATATGCATTTTAAATAAAAGGACACATTCTACTTATGTAAATAACCAGGCAGGCCCCACAAATAACCCAGAGATGAATTTTAAATAAAAGGACACATCTACTCATGTAAAAACATGCTGATTCCTGGATCGTCCATGGGCCAGATTTAGAAGGCGATTGGGCCGCATCAGGCCCCTGGGCCTTAGTTTGGGAACCCCTGATCTACGACAATGGTGAGCCCATTATAGTCCTGGTTGCCAGGGTGAAATATGGGCAGTGAAAGCTGCTTTGTGCTAAGTCAGACCAGGAGGGTTCAGCGCCCTAACCAGCCAAATTGGTGCCATTGGACGCTCAGCTTCCGAAAAACATTCGAAAACCGGAACACTTACTTTCGGGTTTTCGGTGTTTGGGAACCAAGGTGCTTGAGTACCGAGGCATTTGAGAACCAAGGTATCACTGTACATGGCTTTGAAAACAACAACACAGACACACTTATCTCCACCAGCCCACCACCAACCAGTGATTTCCTTATGGCTGCCCTATATATATATATACACACACCCTATATATATATATATATATATATATATACACACACACTGGAGTGAAAAGGACACCTTATGCTTGGAAAGGTGTGGTGATGCTTAAAAGGCACTTAATGCTCAAAAAGCTTTTACCTGGAGGCCAGATGGGTGGAAGATCTGGGCCTCAGAGATCAGAACAGGGGCAGGAATGTGGAGGGGCCTCCTCAAAATCTTCACCCACCCCCAGACCTAGGTCTGAATGAGGCAATGTCTCGATCTCTTTAAGGTAATTTCTGTGCCACAGGAGAAGCACACACCACACAGTAAAAATGTTGGGTTTTTCAATGTCTGGCAGGTTTTGTGGTCATGCTGCAGAGTGTGAATTCTATAGTATCCTGGAGAAACTCTCTGCAGGTTAGCAAAGCAAAAACTGCAATTTCTCCCCCATCCTTTTCAATAAGAAATATCACACACCTTGGTTGCTTGAGAAAACAGGTGCTTGCAGCAGGAAACTCTGGGATGGGGGAGGCTTCCCACATCAAATTATCTTTTTTAAAAGAAGAAGACGACAAAGCCTTAGTATTATCTATTCATCTTATGTTTAGAGCCAGCCTTACTTCTCCCACCACCCAAAGAAACATTAAAACACCAACTCCTAAGAATGGACTTAAAAATATCCACCACACTCATTCCTGAAAAATGATCCTTAAATTCCAAGAAGTCCTTTTCAGTGATATAAAACCAACATACAATTAAACACCCCAAATGGTAGCTCCCCCAGCCCTCTACTCCATTTTACTCCACTCTCATTATCTGCAAAGGAATAATAGAGTACCAGCTTCACACAGGAGGAGCTAAGCTTAAAGTCCTCCCAGCTTCACAGCAACCCACTGATGCTATTACGAAAAAATAATGGGAAAGGAAGAAAGGGAGTAACGATAATAGGCAACCCTGCTATTATAAGCCTCGTTAGGCATAAACGAGACACTAGATTTGGCTGTGAAGAATGCACTCCTAACAAGGTCTACTCAGAAGCAAGAGCCGTTGAATCTAATGGGGCTTGCTCACAGGTAAGTGGAGGTAGGACTGCAGACGGAATTTGGGCGTCCGCAGCATTAAACCAAACTAAAGCATAGCTGGGCCCTGACAGCTACAAAATGAAGGATATTATATATTATTACGCACACACGAAGGAGAAAATAAGGTCAATGGCCCCGCTTCCTTCCAATCACACCCACCCCCCAAACAGAAAGTGGGGGGGAGATGCAGGGTTTTTTATACGCATCTTTGCACAATAGCCCCCCTTCCTTAACACACAGAAGTTGCGGGGATGTGGATCCACCCGGCTTTAGAATGAGCAGCAGCATCCTGGGACATACCCCCTGACAAAAGGGTCCCCTCTCTTTCCAGCCCCCACCCCCACCCACCCCCGATGTAGCGCCCTGTGATGCTGCGCAGAGCCACACACACAGCGACCCACCTCTTTCTCCTTTCCTACGGAGCTCTGTGGCTACTGAGTGTCACAACACCGCATCCTCGCGGGGCAGAGGAGCGGATCCGGCAGTAACAGCTGGTTCAGCAGCTGTCAAAAGGGCAGGATCTTGTCTTCTCCTGCCTCCTCCTCCTCCTCCTCTTGCAAAGGCTCTCCTGATCAGCCCAGCGGCTGCGGCTCCTCCTGGCTTTGGCCCTTCCTTCCTTCCTCCTCCCTTTCCCACCTGCACTGCCCTCCCTCCCGCATGAGAATTGCAAGCGGGAGGAGAAAAGGAAGAAATCAAACGGCAGCTACAGCAGCCTCTCACTGATGCTGCAGGAGCTCTGGCAAAGCCAGAGGGGAGGGGGGGGTCCTGCAGGGGGCGCGAGAGAGCAGCGCTCTGCCGCAATGCACCGCGGGATTTGTAGTCTTTCCTCCCTTTTGCGCTCCGCAGCCTTACACGTGGGTGGGGAAGGGGGTGTGTGTGCTTGGACTTTCCTTCTCTCTTTACTCTTGCTCTTGTGCTGCTTTTTCCTTCCTTTTTCCCAGCTGGCCCCCCAGCCCCTGCAGTTTCACATTTTCTGGAGGCTCATTTAACGTTGATACAGTATTTATTCATTTATTTACTTACTTAGTTAGTTAGTAAAAGCTTCAGACAGCAAAGCAAGAGCTGGGAGTTTGCAAAATAAGTTTCAGAGGGGAAGCGAAGAGGCTCGTGGTGTCCCCGCGTGTGCCTTGCAAAGTCGGTGGCCTTAAGAAGCCTGCAAAGGAACAACTGGCGACAGAAAAAAGTGCGCCTCTGTAATCTGATCAAGGGCTCAGCTGAGCCGCAACTGGTGGAGGGCAAAAAGAGGATGGGGAGGATCATCCCTCGCTATCTGGCAGGCTCTGTGGCGCAATGGATAGCGCATTGGACTTCTAGACTAATGACTGGGTGAAGTCATTCAAAGGTTGTGGGTTCGAGTCCCACCAGAGTCGCGTTTTTGTTGGGCTTCCTTCATTCAACTCAAACTTATTTAAAAGAAGCATAAATTAAAAAAAAATAACACGACCAACTCCTCCGGGGGTGCAAAGCTGACTACATAAAAGTTTTGTTAAAATAATTTTTTTATCCATTTGTTTGTAAATTTATTCATTTTATTTTGTTATACAGTCGTACCTTCTTTTTCTTTTTTTTACAACATGCCAATATTTCGCATCAGTCGTAGCTGTAGACTCAAGTTGAAACCTATAAGCATAGCTGCCAAGTTATCCCTTTTTAAAAGGGATTTTCCATTATGCTGAATAGGCTTCCTCGCGAGAAAAGGGAAAACTTGGCAGCTATGCCTATAAGTTTACCTCCGGGTAGATGCTTGCAAGGCGACTTCCAGAGTGTCACAATTTTGTGGATGGGCATACAGCCCCTAAAGTAGATTTGGTGCTCTTGAGTAGCAAACTCACTGCCCCCAACAAACAGCACCATGGATTTTAGTTTTTTTTTTTTTGCGGTAAGGAAAGTCATGGTTGCTGAATTGCAGAGTTGGAAGGGACCCTGACGGTCATCTGGTCAAATACCCTGCAAAGTGTCCTCCTCGAGGTTATCCCTGGGTGGGCTCAAACCACCAGCCAGACACATAGCTGCCAAGTTTTCCCTTTTCTTGTGAGGAAGCCTATTCAGCATAAGGGAATTTCCCTTAAAAAAAGGGATAACTTGGCAGCTTTGGCCAGACACATTAACCCAAGTTGCCACGGGCTCCGCTCCACATAATGTATGCTTAGCTGAAGTACTGTAGTTGGATAACTTCCCCTCAAACAAAAAGGAATGAGTGCTTGATGAACAGGACATATGGTAGAGCCCTAAGGTTTTTCCTGTAAATTAGGGTGAGTATCTTTATTAATTGATTAACTGACAGATTAAGGCTGCAATCCCTAACCCCTTTTACCTGGGAGTAAGCCTGATTGAAATCTCATGGACTTCTGAGTAGAAATGGGGCACTTCCAGGCTATCACTATTTGGGGGTGGGATTCAAACACACAGCTGCAAATTCAGGTTGTGCAGTTAGTCGACTGGAAGGTCTTGGGCATCAAACCCGCTTCACACACAAAAAAATCCAGCATGGGTGTAGCTTGGCTTTATTGGGGAGGGGGGGCCAGCAGGCTTTATGTTAGTGGGGGAAGAACTGAGTTATCTGTGATGCATTTGGTCAGTTAAGTATTTTTATTTATTTACTTGATTTATGGGGGGGAACATATCTCCACCCCCACCCCCACACTCCCTGGCTATGCCCATGGGATCCAGACATTGCAGTGGGGATAGAGATAGAGGAAATGCACCCAAAAGTTCAGGATGAGACTTCCTTTTGTGCAACATTATCTAACCTCCTTGCAAGCAAATCAGGATGAACTCTTCCATAGTGGGCCAGTATATACCCGGGCTTAATGTGGATCTTGAGATTCCCTATGCTTTGAAAATCCAAACAGGAGAGTTGTACTGACAGCATTAGGGAATCTCTGGGTTTAGGGAGAAGAAAGTGTGGGGCCAGTACTAATACCGGTAGGTGGGGGGAAACACGTCGAAAACAGTATAGCGACAGCGCCTGCCCGATGTTAATTAGGCTGGGAGTTCCAAAGTCTAAGGACTGAAAGACTAACTCCTAACACACAGAATAATTATTATATGGTCCTTGTAAAATGACAAGTTCTGTATAGCAAAGGAGTTGAGATAGGCTTAGTACACTTTACTTGAATATTTCCCCTTCTTCTGTTTCACAGCTGGAATTTGTAATGTTTGCTGAGGAAGCCAGAAGCCAAAACTTTAACTAAGCAGTCTTAAACCTTTTTCTATGTGGTCATTCATTTATTTGCAGATATTATAATTTAGTGTTCTTTGACAATATCCTTTTAGTATCTAAAGCCTATTTGATTGCAGTGTTGTTCAGTTGCTTACAAGAGGTCGATGTGAATAACTGGGAAACATTTCATTAATTGCTGTGTTGTTCTAGTGAGATTGCTTTACTGTGTATTTTAATTATGGATATTTATGTTTTGATATATGTGCACTGGTTTTTATATTTTGCTTAGAAACCTTAGAATTAAGCAGTATATAAATTAATAATAATAATAACAATAATGTTACTCTTATTGTACACCAAAAGCCTTTTTGCCCTTTCTGGGGCACATTAAGCCTGCAAATCTGACTTCACATGTTAAGGGTCATACCTTTTTTTAAAAAAAAATAGAGGGGGGGGACTTAAGTCTTTAATTGGGAAGCTTATTTACCCTGTTTCTCCAAAAATAAGACGTAGCCATAAAATAAGACGTAGCAGGATTTTTAAGCATTCAAGGAATATAAGCCATATCCTGAAAATAAGACATAGTGATAGGCGCAGCAGCAACGCCGGCTGCGGCAGGAGGAAGAGGAGGTGTCCTGCCGGCTCCTGGCCCGGAACCGACTGCTGCTGCAGAGCCGACAAAGCGCCCAGCAGCGCCACGGTGAGCCAGCAGGACCCAGCAGCAGCAGCTGGTTTCTTCACCTATTATCAGTCCCAGTAGTGAAGTGGGTATCTTCTCCCCCCCCCCCCCATGGCTAAACGGTTTTTAATTTCTGTATTTTATATTCTTTCACCACTTTGACACAACACTTTGGACAGGGCACTTGCTAGGCTGTTCACCAGGCTCCAGCGGGACCCTATCCTTGTAGGTTAAACTATTTGATTGGAACTAAATTACCCCCCCCCCCCAAAAAAACTTGCCATTGCATTTGAATTTCCTTTGTGTTTAATAAGACATCCCCTGAAAATAAGCCATAGTGTGGTTTTTTTTAGGAAAAATAAATAAAGACGGTGTCTTATTTTCAGAGAAACACGGTATTTATGTTATAGAGGATTTGTACTCACCTTTCCATCTGCAGAAACCACAATGCAGCTTACCACAGAAGTAACATGCCAGTGGCCCCCCAACCCTATGGGGCCCAGGGGACACATCTGGAAAGCCAAAAAACTATTGTGGGCATCACAAACTCCCCATTTAACAAGAGAAAAGCTACGTAGTGGTGCTCTGAATGCACCCAGAACAGACAAAACACATACATGGTTTCTATGCCAGAGAAATAAAACGGAGACAAACAATGCAGGCAACCTACAACCAATCAAAAGTGAAAGCTGCCAATACTCTTAGTTAAAATTAAAATGGGGAGTGGCAGAGTTGAGGCAGGTGCAGGAGTGCTAACTGGAATAAAATATTGGAGGGGCCCAAGTAACCCCCCACCCCGCATAACCAATCACATGGTGCGGCAAGCACACAGTACCGGTATTTGAATGGCAATGCCCATTAACTTTTGGGGGGTCCTGGCCCCCTCAAATATGTTATTGAGGGCCTCAAACACCATGCTGCCCATGGTGTTTATGCACCATGCTGCATAATTTTGCCTCCCCTTCTCCAGAAAAGGAAAGTGGATGTCGCATGCCACATTTTAAAAGGAAATTGGGCGAATGCTGCGTGAGAGAGTTAAGTACAAATAAATAAATAAATAATCCATTATAATGATGAATGAAGCAAGCAAGCATGCAAGCAAGCAAGCAAGCAAGCAAGCAAGCCTATTCTGACAAATTCACCACAAGCCTGCAGCTCTGTCAAAGGAGCCCTTCCTGGCCGATCCTATGAAGGCAGAAAGGGAAATTAACATCTGCCTTTGTTTACCACAGTGTGGCTTTTAATCCCGGTTGGTGATGTGGGTGTAGAAAGTAAGGGAGTCAGCTGCCTGGGAAAGGATGGAGAGGAGGAAAAGTTGCCAAGCAAGGCAGATTGAAGCAACTTGAGCAGAAGGGGAAAGGTCACAGCTCAGGGACAGAGCATCTGCTTTGCATGCAGAAGGTCCCAACTCAGTCTCTCAATGGCATCTCCAGGTGGGGCTGGGAAGAAGAAAAGAGGAGTAGTAGTTTGGATTTGATATCCCGCTTTATCACTACCCTAAGGAGTCTCAAAGCGGCTAACATTCTCCTTTCCCTTCCTCCCCCACAACAGACACCCTGTGAGGTGAGTGGGGCAGAGAGACTTCAGAGAAGTGTGACTAGCACAAGGTCACCCAGCAGCTGCATGTGGAGGAGCGGGGAATCGAACCCGGTTCACCAGATTACGAGTCCATTGCTGCTGCCAGCCACTTTCCCCACTAATTGGGAAAAGAGGAAATCTGTTATTGGGGCGGGGGGGGGGGGGGGAGGAAATGTAAGATGACCAAGCAGGTGGGCTGGGAGAAAATGGTGGTTTGGCAAGGGGTGGGTGGGAATATGGTACAAGTGGAATGTGAAAGGAGAATGGGAGAAGAAATTACAGCAGAAATTACAGCGGACATGTGGAGGCGGGAAAGAAGAATATAAAATAAACCTTTTTCTCTGTTTAGTGCCTTTGGCTCAGCAAAGTGTGGCTAAAACATGGAGGATGGGTCGCAATACCTCCAGGGCACTGGAACTATATAGAACTATGCAGGCAAAAACGAGCCGTCTCAGGAACAGTTTCTTCTCTAGAGCGATTTTGGCCTTAAATAGAAAGCCTGGACTTTGAAGTCATCTTATTTCACTTGTTATTTGTATTATATTTACTGTTTTTAATTAGGTTTTTAAATTTTGGATTATGCGGAATGCTTTATCTGAGTGGATGTAGCAACCGAGTAATTTCGTTGTTCCCGCAAGGGGACAATGACAATAAAGATATCTTATCTTATCTTAACCTGAGGGAAGCTAAATTATGGAACACCATGCTGCAAGGAAAGGGCTGTGGCAAAAAATTAAGCCATTTACAAATACAGGTCAGATACAGGATTAGGTGCCAGTGACTGTCAGATGAACATGTCAAATTCTGCCTCCATTTTGAGGCTGTTTCTGCCCCCCTGCACCCACAAGGCCAGTGGGGTGGGCCTGGACTAATGCTATGATAACTTGGTATAAGTCAGCTTCTTCTGTCCCTAAGGATCGGTCAGCTTCACCATGTGCCCTTCTAGGGGTGCAGTGAGGCCTGACCACAGCAAAGCATCCTTTTTAAAAAGTGTGCTTAATCTGGACATGCTTATTTAGGAGTAAAGGCAGGTGTAGGCCCCTGAGCAGCAATGTGGTCTCTTTCCAGATTGGGGCCCCATGCAAGTTATATGCTGAAAATCACTCCCCTGCCTGCTATTTGCTCCCAAAGCGTGGTTTGAAATACTCTTGAGGGAAAAACACCAGAGATTTTTAAAAAAAAACACAAAAAAAAACTGGCACATGGCACCAATCCACCTCATCTGGCGCACCAAGTGTCACCTATATCCAGAAGGGTGGATGAGTAACAATACATGGGCACACTTCGGATTTGGCAAACTTGCTATATAAAAAAAAGTTGGTTACAAACACTGTGGATGTTTGTATCTGCCTATGGACAGATACAGTGCACAATGATGCTTTGATAATGATAATAACAACAACAACCACACACCACTCATCTGACTGGGTTACCCCAGCCACTCTGGGCGATAGCAGTATTTAAGGAAATCTGATAGCTTGTTGTTGTTTAGTCGTTTAGTCGTGTCCGACTCTTCGCGACCCCATGGACCAGAGCACACCAGGCACTCCTGTCTTGCACTGCCTCCCGCAGTTTGGTCAAACTCATGTTCGTAGCTTCGAGAACACTGTCCAGCCATCTTGTCCTCTGTCGTCCCCTTCTCCTAGTGCCCTCCATCTTTCCCAACATCAGGGTCTTTTCCAAGGATTCTTCTCTTCTCATGAGGTGGCCAAAGTATTGGAGCCTCAGCTTCACGATCTGTCCTTCCAGTGAGCACTCAGGGCTGATTTCCTTCAGAATGGAGAGGTTTGATCTTCTTGCAGTCCATGGGACTCTCAAGAGTCTCCTCCAGCACTTAGGGCGCCTTATAAGAGGAGCAGAGAACCTGCGGCCCACCATGTGTTGCTGGACTACAACTGGCTGGGGCTGATGGAGTTGGGGGTCCAGCAACATCTGGCAGGCCACAGGGTCTCTATCCCTGGACTGAAAGATTATTCTATTTTGGCAGATCAGGATACCTGGACAACTGTCTCACAAACCCAAATTGAACATATTCCCTGGCATCCCAGCATTTACCAACAACTACAGTTCATGCGCCTGACTTGTGACATTTTAAGTCTTTGAAGTCATTACAAGGTGCGGTTGCAAAACCGTACTGCTGTGTTTCACTCCCAGATAGGTAGCTGATTCCAGGTAGGTATTAATTGCAGAATCAGTGCTCCTCATGCCTGCAATTTCATTTTATTTTATTGCAACATCCAGATTATGACACCAGCACCAGAAATCCAGTCAGATTTCTCTCCTACCCTCAGCTTAATATGCAATTAAACAACATCAGCACCCCTTTCCCCAAATCTTGTTTGTGATATCACAACAACCCATTCACCCTGTCCGTTAAGACAAAACTCTCAAAAGACTTCACAGATCTGTCGTAGCCTTAAGAGTCCTGTATCAGCAGCAAGATGCCAACTTATCCTCAGTGGAGAGGTAAGGATGCATGGGTGTAGAGAAGGTGGTGGTGGTGGGAAAGGGGACAAGTAGAAATAAAACTGCAAAAGCAGAAACCCCAGGTGACACTTCCAATAAGCATATTGGCAACTGCGGTACTTGGGAGATAATATAATCACCCCCGTTTTGCAATGCTAATTAACACCTGTGGTGGAAAGGGAAACCACCCAGGCCAGTATTTAAAGAGATTTGGGGCAGAGTTTAATCCTTCACTTTGTTGCCGACACCACATTTCTGGACTGGGAGGCATAGGTCAGTGAACATCCCCACCCACTCGCAGGACAGAAAGCAGCACATCCTATTTCAAGACCTGGCTTTTAAAATGCAGTACATTCTCACCTCAGTGACTCTCTGGTCTACATTTTCATATTTGCCACCAGCTTGGATGGCTTTAAAGGACAAATTAATGTTGCATAAGGCTATCAATGGCTACTTGCCATGAGACCTGTGGAGGCAGCATGCCTCTGAGTACCAGCACTTTGGGCGAGGTATACAGGGCTGGAGCCGTTTAGAGCTTTAAAAGTCAGTACTAACACTTTGAATTGTGCTTGGAAACGTCCTGGGAGCCAGTGTTGATCCTTTAGGACCGGTGTTATGTGGTCTCGGCGGCTGCTCCCAGTCACAAGCCTAGCTGCCACATTCTTGATTAGTTGTAGTTTCCGGGTCACCTTCAAAGGTAGCCTCACATAGAGCACATTGCAGTAGTCCAAGCAGGAGATAACTAGATCATGCACCACTCTGGTGAGACAGTCCGCGGGCAGGTAGGGTCTCAGCCTGCGTACCAGATGGAGCTGGTAGACAGCCGCCCTGGACACAGAATTAACCTGCGCCTCCATGGACAGCTGTGAGTCCAAAATGACTCCCAGGCTGTGTACCTGGTCCTTCAAGGGCAGTTACCACATTCAGGACCAGGGAGTCCTCCATAGTAAACCTGGCTGCAACAGCACTCTCCCCAATATTAAATTTCTAGCAACTGGTATTCAAAGAAATACTGCCACCAGCAGTGGAGGAAGAATATAGCTATACTGATTAAAACTATTGATAGCCTCTGGAGTAGTGTTGTTTAATGGTTAGAGTTTTGGACTAGGACCTGAGAGCCCAGGGTTCAAATCCCTACTCGGGCACAAAGCTCACTGTGTGACTTTGGGCCAGTCCTACTCTCGGCCAAGCCTTCCTCACAGGGTTGTTGAGAGGATAAAATGTGGAGCGGGAGAAGCGTGCGCACCATCTTGGCCTCCTTGGAGGATAGGTTGGTTACAAATGCAATTAATGAACATGTCAGGGTTGGGTTTTGGGCTGCAGTCTAGGCCGAGCCAGGATTCAGGAAGAAATTGGCAGCCAGCACCAAAGAAGAACCAAAAAGTATAGTAAAGGGGCATGGTCCACGGTTAAACTGGGAAGCAGGCCACTGTAAAGCCATAGTAAGACTGAACTGAACAGTCAAGGATGCAGGAATACTCTCTTGTACTGCAAGCAAAACCCAGCTGGAATAAGAAGTCCTTCCTGTCTAACACAATCCGTTGGCCAGTGTGCGTGGCCAGCCAGGCAAGGGTCTGAAGATACTTCCATGGAATGCTACTACCTGCAGTTCAAAGCTTCACCACACAGTACCGCTACACACATATCCAGCAGCCCGACACAAAAAGACAACTGATCACATTAAGCTTATTGTGTGCACTGGCAATTTATTAAGAAACTTACAGATTTGAGTCTCTTTTCAGCTGCGATGGCAGTAATCTCAGTCCCAACTGTAGAGTTGGAAGGTGACTCCAAGGGGCATCTAGTCCAACCCCCTGCAATGCAGGAAACTCAACTGAAGCATCCAGGACAGAGGGCCATCCCAACTCTGCTCAAAAACCTCCAAGGAAGGAGAGTCCACCACCTCCTGAGGGTAGACCGTTCCACTGTCAAATGGCTCTTGCCATCATAAAGTTCCTTCTAATGTTAAGTTGGAATCTCCTTTCTTGTAACTTGAACCCAGTGGCTTGGATTCTAGCCTCCACAGCAGGAGAAAACAAGTTTGTTCCATCTTCCATGTAGCAGCCCTTGAGATATTTGAAGATGGTTATCACATCTTCTCTCAGTCACCTCTTTTCCAGGCTAAATGCACTCAACTCCTTCAACCGTTCCTCATATGGCAGGCATTCCCAGAGTTTGATATGGGGGCCTAATTCGGCCCCCTGGCTGGTTTTATCCGGCCCCTGTGGCAGTTTATTTACTGGGGCTAAATCCCCCCCCCAAAAAAGCTCAAGAAGTTCAATCCTAAAAAAAAGCTCAATAATTTTGGGGTAAAATCCTAAAAAAAGCTCAACAACTTCAATCCTTAAAATAGCTCAGCAAATTTAGTCAGCCCTCATGCATGTTCACTTCATCAAATCTGGGCAACCATGTGACATATGGCTTGGCTTCCAGACCCTTGACCATCTTAGTCACCCTCCTCTGCACCTGCTCCAGCTTGTCAACATCATTCTTAAACTGTGCTTCTAAGATACAGGTAGGTAGCCGTGTTGGTCTGAGTCAAAGCAAAATAAAAAAATTCCTTCAGTAGCACCTTAAAGACCAACTAAGTTTTTATTTTGGTGTGAGCTTTTGTGTGCATGCACACTTCTTCAGATACACTTGAAACAGAAGTCAGACCCTTATACAGAGGGTGGTGGGGGTGGGTGGGAATGGGTGATGGGCTGATGGGAGTGGTAAACCTGTAGATGGCTGTTAACGACTGTTGATGACTGCAATTGGTCCTGCGGGGTAAAAGCAAGGGCCCACCTGGGATGAACAAAGACATTGGATTCTTATCTCATTATGCATGATCAAGCTTTCTTTAGTGCCTCAGCCCTTGCCAACTGGACTTGGCCTTGTGCCTCTTTCCTTGGTGGAGACAAAGTCATGGGCAGCATTCTTCATTCCTTTCATGAGACTGGAAGCACCCAAAGCTGGTTTGTAGAGAGATCAACCACCACGGTAGGCCATGAATGGGCAAACAATAGATGGTTGGATGATTTGCAATTATCTGGAGTCCCAGCTGTATTAACCGCAGCAACAAGGCCCATTGATGCAGAGCTAGAGGTCCAATGGGAATAAATACCTGGATCCTGATGCCACCCTGGTTTAAACCCCTCTTTGTCCAGAATTCACCCTGTAGCCTTAGCTCAAGGGGTGGAGAATCTTAGACAAATGAGCCAAATGTGATACCACTGCCCCCACCCCCGCTCCCTAGGCTGCACCTCACCAGCCCTATCTGAAACCACCTTCCATGTTTTTACCTGACTAAAATGTGTCCTGGAACTGTGTTAACTAATGTCTCTTGCTTGCCTGGGTGGAGACACCTATGGCTTCAGTGTGGCTGGAATGCAGAGTATCTTGCAGGGGTCACATCCATCCATCCGCCCACATGCCTGTGGCTTCGCCTGCCATTGGAACAGGTTGCCCAATGCCCATGACAAAGAGGCTTGCAAAAGGTTCTCCACCGCTGCTTTAAATTCACTCAGCCTCAGTTCTACCTGTGACAGAAATGGGGGGACCTGCCTAGTCCACTGGTCAACTGTTACCTTTCAGCACGCAGGGGCCTTTTGAAGCCCCTTTCAGAACACTATTTTGCTCTGTGCTTTGAACGGGGCTTCTGAAGACCCTTGCAGATGACAAAACAACCAGTCTTTAGAGGCCCCTCTCAAAGCACTATCTTGCACTGTGCTGGGAAAGGGGCTTTGCCAGCACCACAGATCAGCTGAAACATGCTCTTAGTATGCCCCACCCTTACTGTACCGTCTGTCCTCAGGGGTCAGGCAGATGGGCCTAATCAGGCCTGCAGGCGGCAAATACCCCAGCCCTGGTCTATCACACGGGAATATGGCAAGAATCCGCCTTGCTGGGCTGCTGTGCATTTATGTACATTTAGCATTTCAGGCCTCTTCTCCGCTGGAGTTTTCAAGGTTTCAAATTTCCTTCCTTCCAGTGTTTTCACTGCTGTTTAAATGGCTGAAGAGGCTTTGTGTTTTTAAACACTGTCTTACCATTTTAAATTATCTTGTTGGAGGGGCAGGAAAAATGCAGAACATGCTGCCGACTGAATTAATAAAACTTTTTGGTTGGCCAAACCGTGGCTGCTCAGCTCATCCAAGGCAAGCTATGGTTTAACTTCTGAGACCCTACATCTACTTCATCTGCTGCTTCTTCAATGCCTGCCAGTGACCTTTTCCCCAGCAGAAATTTACGCCTGAATTGCCGGAGGTGGCAGGATACCGATTTCGTGGCGAAGGGAGTCCACGGTTTGCTCCCAGCGCTCCTCGTAATAGAAATTTAGGATACAGCTGACGCTGCTTCCACTCCGAACAGCCCATGGGATGAGCTCAGTGGTCAGAACACGCAGCTTCCTGGATGGATGGAGATGGAAATCCAAAGGTTATTTATTGGTTTGTTTTGATTCCATTCCCAAGTCGCCTTCCCACAAAATATCTTGAGGCTCTTTTGCAAAAAAATAATAATTACCCATCATAAAAAGCCAACTACAAACAATTCCATATGTGGTGGTGGGGAGAGAGATTCAATTCAGAAACAGCCTGGGGCAAAGGTCTCTCCACAGAAAGGCTCTGTTGAAAAAGTAAAGTCCTTGATAGGCACCAGATGACACCTGCCTGAGAGATAGGTGGGGAGGGTGCTCTCTGAAGGTTAGGTGCTGCCACGCTAAAGACCTGATTCCTATATGATACAGAATAGACTTCCTGATAAGGTGGCATCTGCAGGAGGACCTCTTTGGCTTGCTGTGACAGGTGAACTGAGGATCTGAGGAATGATGCCTCTTAATACCTCCTGTTGGGGAACAACGGTGGGAGAGAACAATGCCCCACATCCCTAGGGGGATTCCCATTAGTGCTCCTGGTTGGCCACTGTGGGATTATGGGATGCTGGATAAGACAGGCCCAGTAGGGCTCCTCTTACATTAAAAATTGCTTAGGTAGAACTTTCTCTGTCAGTTCAAAGTAGACTCAGGTTCCTTCTTTAATTGACTTTTCCCCGAACTAGGAAGTCCCCCTGTAATTTTCACTGCTCTTTTTTGAACATCCAAACATAAAGGAGTTGATTGATCTGAGGTGAATGTTTGAAGGACGGTCCAAAGCTCTCTGGCCTGACAGCCACACAATTTTTGGATTCCGAACAATTGGAATCCAGTTGGATTCCGAACAATTTTTTTTGGGAGGCCCCATTGGTGAAAGCGCACCTTGTTTTGATTTACAAACGGACCTCCAGAACGGATTATGGTTGTAAACCAAGGTACCACTGTGTCTGTTTAGCAAGCTAACAATGGACAAAATGTTTGCATGGAAGTTGCATTTAAAGGCTTCTCAACATACCAGGCGTTAAGGCGGAGTGGGCCAAACGCTGCTCCCAGAATGCACATGGGCAGGCCAGTCTGGACTGCCTCAAACCACTTTACCACGACTTCCCCTGAGAAAAAGCACGGGGAGATAAAAGGAAAGGAAATCTTTGTCACAACCTAACCGTAAAGCTTTTAGCCCAATTGGACAGCCCCAAACAGATGCTCTAAAACCAGATACACAGGCTGCTGTTCTGTCTGTTCTTTGCTGTTTCTAAAACTTACAGAAGACTGATTGACACATCTTCAAGGCCTTGCTTAAGAATTGGAAGCTTTGAAAGTATGGAAGTAAACAGAAGCCTTTAACTAAAATAACTGACAGTATGGTTGCAGATTCATGCCTTCCCCCCCCCCCCCAACTCTGTGCTGCTGAACTCATCTGGGGTGGCAAGGGGCAGTGGTAGTCAACATGGCGGAAAGAGAGAAGCAAAAGTGCGTGGGGGATCAGGTGTTCCAGCATCCAGAGATTTTTAAATAACCACTAGGGTGCCATCGGGGCCTTGAAGGAGTTCAAAGCCCTTCTGTAATTTCAGTCAGGCTTCTACCGATACAGTAAAGCAGATAAAAGGGCAAATCTCCGAATGACTCATGGCCTCCCTCCTATAAACCCAGAACATCTGTGTTTAATGGCTCAGGGTTGATTGCACAATGCCCCCATCCTCCATGCCCCACATTTCCTAGCCCTGCTTCAGTTCTCCTCTCCCTCTGGCTCATGACTCATGACGTGGTTGGATCCTGAAAGTAGGTGAAAGGCAACTGCCACCCAGCCTGTGAACACATTAATGCACAACCTGTGCCTGCTCTCCGCTTCTTAAACGGTGCCAGAAGGTTGTGGTAGATATTGCTTCACACATGTACCATTTAGGCAGCAATCCTAGAGCCACTTAACCGGGGAACGAGCCCCACGGGAGTAATTTCTGAGCACACAGATTTGTGCTGTTATTGCCAAGATACAAGCAGTAATGCTTCTTGCGGATATGACACCCAATATTGTAAACTCTTCCAACTGAGAAGAACACACAATGTAAGATAAACTAAAGCAGGCAGAGGTTATGTTGTGACCAAACCAACGACCAGAACTGCGTAGGAATTACATCTGACCACGAAGCCATTTGTGAAACTGGAGGAAGTGATTTAACACCTTGCTTATTAGCATAAATAGCAAAGGGGCTCCTCTCTCCTGCCTATTGCTCTCTGTCACTTTCTCCACAGATGCTGATCTCCAGATTCTACTTCACCAACTTTGTAGAGTAAAATGAATGTGCTCCATCCAATGCCAAGCAGCTTCAATACATGCAGCTCCAAGTAAGAAAATGCTTAGATCCATGTGAATAACTGACCCATATTGGGGCAAAAAAATTCTTAATTACACATATACAGTTCTCAACCAGCTCTGTTTTCGAACATTTCGGTTCCCGAATGCCGAAAACCTGGAAGTAAATGCTCCGTTGTTTTTTTAACGTTCCTCAGAACTCAAACGTCCAACGCAGCTTCTGCTTGAGTGCAAGAAGCTCTTGAAACCAATCGGAAGCCGCACCTCGGTTGTCGAACATTTTGGAAGTTGAACGGTCTTCCGGAACAGGTCACGTTCGACAACTGAGGTTTGACTGTACACTGATGAGGGTCTGAACAAGCAGTTACTGATGAGGAACGAGATATTGAGGTAGTAGCAGGTAACTTGATGAAGGCACTGACCCAGTTTTCTGCTGCAGCTGTGAAAAAGGTGTTTTCCACGATAGGGATCATTAGGAAAGGAACTGAAAAGTAATGCACTTATGCAAATCTATGGTGCAGCTGCATTTGAAATACAGTGTCCAGTTCTGATCACCTCACCTCAAAAAAGAACCCTGTGGAATTGGAAGAGGTTCAGAAAAGGACAACCAAAACAATCAAGGGAATGGAGCGGCTCCCCTATGAAGAAAGCTTGCAGTGTTTGGGGCTTTTCAGTTTAGAGAAAAGGCGAGTAAAAGTGACAGAACTATGCATTAGGCATGGAGAAAGTGTGGAGGCAGAATACCTCTCCCCCCCCCCCAATAACACCAGTCATGTACACCCAATGGAGCCAAATGTAGGCAAGATTGTTGGAAAGCTTTGCAGGAATGGTTTTAACCGCTTTTGGAACATGTATCTTATCTTATTTTCATCTTTTTGTGCACTGTTTTGATGACCCCAGGTTGTGAAACAGTTTCCAAATTTGTAAAATAAAGGAAAATAAAAGTGATGTAGTAGACAGGGTGACCAGATTCAACTCAGCCATAAGAAGCCTTGTCTCACCGAGCATATTGGTGGGCATGCCAAGAAGGGTGTGCATCAGATCGTGGACCTCTCTATACCGCTGGACCACGTAGGCCAATTCTTCATCATCTACAAACTTGGGAGGCATCCTGGTGTCTGGAGAGATGCTCTGCCAACCAGAAAAAAGAGGAAAAAGTAGGCTCATGTGCAGATGCTACTAGGGAGAGGTCGGAGCTCAGTGGCAGCACTTTGCATGCAGAAGGTCCCAGGTTTGACCCTTGGTCTCTCTGGTTAACAAGGAGCAGGTTGCAGCAGAGTGATGGGGAAAGACCCTGGAAAAATGCTGCCAGTCATATCTCTGATGGATTATTAATTATTAACCATTGATCTTTTAATATACAGTATGATCTTTGACGTTCTCCCTTTAGAAGTGTTTCTAGATATGTGTACACATGTCTGCTGACAAATTCATATTATTCTAGGACAGGGGTCGGCAACTTAAGGCCCATGGGCCACAAGTGGCCCACGGGCGTCATTTAACCGGCCCACAAGCCGCCCCCGAACCGAGCCGCCCGCTCGGCGAGTCCCTGCATGCTGCGCTAAACCAGCATGGCGCAGGGACTTGTTTTGCGGCGCTGGAAATTGTGTCTGCACAGAGGTAGATGCCGGAAATGGTGGGCGCACGCACTTGCAATCCAGCCCATGGAGGGATCTCTGCTGGAGTGAACCGGCCCAGGCAAAGTAAACCTTGCCAACCTAGGACATTGGCACCCACTGACTCAGAGACTGAAGACATTGAGGACATTTAATGCAACATCACAGGATCAAAAGAGTGTGTTTTTGGGTGGAGGCAGAGGAGATTTCTTGTCTATATTTTCTATGCTTGGTTTTATTTGTAACGATGATATATTATTATATTATAATTATTATATTTACACATGCACACACATATATAAAACCATAAAGATTACTTTTCTGAAAACAGAAGAACACTAAACCAGGCACGCCAGGCACTCCTGTCTTGAACACTAAACCACTTGACATCAAATTTGGCCTGCGAGGCTGACCCAGGGAAGGACCATGGAGCCAAAAAGGATCCTAACCCCTGCTCTACTAGAAACCCAGCCTTAAGCACGACTATACTCACATTATCGTCCAAAAACCGGACATACTCTCGGCCAAAGGTCCCGTCTGGAAGCCCCCGAAGTCCACAGATATCTAACGTGGAGAGGCGTATCCGAGGCCGTTCTCTGCAAAGGAAGGCAAATTGGACCATGGCTGGCTTAGCCTGTGAAATCCAGAGGGTTAGCTGGCCTTTGGGGTCCTTTCCAACTCTACAGCCCTATAGTTCTGTTAAGGCACTGAAGCATGTAATGAGGGCAAATTGCCATACCTTTCTGTCAGGAATCTGTGGCCCGCCAGATGCTGCTGGAATCCCTCTTCCCAAGAGCCCCAGCCAGCATGTGAAAAGGTCAGGGACGATGGGAGTTGCAGTCCACTGGTATCTGAAGGACCACAGGATCTCCCATCCCATCTTCAAGTAGTTTAGAAATACTGAGCTTGAGCACAATCCATCTGCATCTGAATCCCACCGACATTGATGGCAAGAGCCGAGAGTGCAATCCTTCAGGGCTTAGCATTTAAAGTTATGTTTTATTGTTACTTTCTGTATCGGATCAAATTATTATAAGATGTGTGTTCTTTGCTGTATATTTTATCGCTGTAAACCACCTTTTGTATAGCAATATAGCAAGGGGGTATACAAATTGAAAGTGAAGTGCAAGTGAAATGGCTGGATCCATTGCACAAGTACAAAAAGCCCCATGAAACTGACTCCCAAGTTAGGTGCATTTGCCATGTGAAATGGAGTAAAAGTAGCCATTAAAACAAAATAAAAATCCAAAATCCATTTCATGGCAATACTTTTGTTAACCTAGATGTCGCAAGCCAGTGTGCAGTTACTGTTAGTATATAAAGCCCTTAACAACTTGGCACCAGTTTACCTATGAGTTCTCCTTACACCACATGGGCCCACTCAACTCCTAGATTGGCATAACTGGCACTACTACAGGTGCCACATAATACCCACTCCACATTTGTAAGAATTCAAATGCTCTGTTTATCCATCCATTTATCAATCTATCATCAATCAGTAGATATTAGAAAGACACTTGATCATTTAGTGTGGTAGCACCTACACTTTGGAACTCCCTGCCTATTGATATCAAGCAGGTATCTTCACTAAACTCTTTTTGGTGCCTGCTAACCTATCTGGAGGCTTACAAAGTCGAGGTAATTTTAATCTGTTTTAGTATTTTAACTTTTGCTTGGTTGTGATTTTTTTCTAGATTTTATTGTTTCATCTTTTGTAAACAGCTTTGATTTTTTTTTACAATCAAGTGGCATATAAATTCTATGAAAATAAATAAATAAATTCCAACCACCACCCCCCAACAGTTGTATAGCAATTCTGTAGCAACTGAGCACAGTGCTCAATAGGCTATCTCTTTTTAAAAGCATAAACACTACAAATGAGGAGTGTATTTTAGGATTGTAGACTTAAAATCCCCAATTATAAATGTGTGTTTAATGTATGCTGAAGGCAAATTGCTAATCCTCAAATGTGAACTCAAATATGAATAGATGTCCCCAAAGAGTACCAATCCCTGTAACTTAGGGGTGGAGAGCCTGTGGACCTCCAATTATTTGCTGGAGTCCAATTCCCATCACCCCTAACCATTAGTTATGCTGGCTGGAGCTGATGGGAATTGCAGTTCCGCAAGAACTGGAGAGTTGCATGCCCACGAACCCTGCTGTGACAGAATCTCTTCCCAGCTGCAGACTAAAACCAAACCAAAACACACACACACACACACACACACACACACACATTCACATACTGTAGGATCCGAAATCCCTCTGGGTCATTCCTCATCCTCTCCCTGAGGTTTTTCAGAGCTAGGTACCCTGTTGTCTCCCCGAGGACGGCCACCATATCTGTAAATGGAACCAAACAAGAGAGGAAGACAGTGAGTTAGCAGGAACAGAGCTCAGGACAAGTCACAAAACTCACCGGAATGAAAACTGGCAGAGCAAATGAATGTAAAGCAATGACATTCATCAACACAACAGCTTTCAAAGAGCCACCACTTTTAAAATGAGGTTCAGTGAGCATGTGTGCAATAATAGCACCCATGAAGCCCTTCCTGGCCAGCCAACAGGAGAGGAATAGTGGCAAATCTGTGTATGCGATGGAGTCCTGGCTGTTATTCCTCATGGACTGCCAAGGGCAGGTATTTCACTGAGAACCTGGCAGAGCACTCTTTGCCAGCCAGGTTCTCTCCATATGTTTTGGACTGGAACTCCCATTAGGCCCAGCCAGCATGGCCAAGGGAGTTGTCGTCCAAAATAACTGCATGGGGGATCAGGTTGCCAGGTTGGTATAGAGTTTGACTGTGAGAAAGAGCTATGTTTGATAGGGATGAGATAAAAGAGGAATTTTTTTATCTCCAGCAAGTGCTGGAGAAAATTTCTGGTACTGCTAGGGAGGCATTTGCAGATTCCATGCCCATCAAAGCTCTTACATGGCTTTCGGGCAAGATGTTGATTCCTCTGTCCCCAAGTTGCTTAATCCATTAGGTTTCCCAGGAGCTGACAGCTCACCAAAGCCTCTTGAGTAAGCTTAGCAGTCAAGGATTAAGAGGAGGTCCTCTTGTGGACCAGGAACTAGTTAAGTTGCAGCAAGCAAAGGATAGGAATAAATAGACAGCTCTTCAAATTAAAGACATAGAATGTGGAGTCTCCTAAATATCAGTATTGGGACCCTTGCTTTTAAACTTGATCATAAATGTTCTGCAGTTAGGGGTGAGCAGTGAGGTGGCCAAGTTTGCTCATGATACTAAATTGTTCAGGTTTGTTAAAACAGGAAGAGATTGTAAAGAGCTCCAAAAGGCCCTCTCCAAACTGTGTGAATGAGCAGTAAAATGGCAAATGTAATTCAATGCAAACAAGGGTAAAGTGATGCATGTTGGGGCAAAAAAACCCCTTAATTTCACACAGACGCTCATGCGGTCTGAACTGGCAGTGACTGACCAGGAATGAGACCTTGAGGTTGTCATGGCCAACTCAGTGAAGATGTTGTCCCAGTGTAAGCAGCTGTGAAAAATGCAAAGTTCTATGCTAGAGATCATTATGAAAGCAACTGAAAATAAAACTGTAAATATCATAATGTCCTTAAAGAAATCTATGGTGTGACCACATCTGGAATACTGTCAGCTCAGGGGGTGGGATTCTACAGTTTTGTAGAAGTACAAAAACCCCACAACAACTCAAAAACCGTTCAACGAGGACTGAATGCTAAGTTGGCATGGAATGTGGGCTGCCAGAGGGAGTGGGGGGGAAACCCAGAAAACTCATTCTATTGAGGGGGACTGGAATGGAGTATCCTGGGGGAAAGTATGACTGTCTTGCATCCAGAACAGGAGCACTCAACACTGTTTTGTTATCGGGGGCCCTTCTCCATCCATGTATACCCGTCAGCTGAGGATAGCACTTCCTGTTTTCCCCAGAAAGTACACAAGATACGTGTACTTCACTTGCTAGCAAAACTAAATGCACACCTTGCACAAAATGGCAGGCCCCAGCTCACCATGCCGGTAGGGATTGTAGAGAGCCATGAACGCTGAACCAACTGCCAGCAGGCCTTTCTGCAGAGGACTGGTGGGGATGTGTCCTGGATACAATGGGTAATACTTTTCTTCTCCTGTGGGGCTGTCAGTGGCTGGTGGCTGGTCAGTATGGCAGAGGAGACGTCCTGTACCTGAGGAAAAACAGCCCAGTCAAAGGACAGGGAGGAAAAAGGATGAGCAAGGTGAACAGCTGACCTTCCTTTGTTCTATTTACTGATGCTAGTGGCAAGAAGCTAGGGTGACCCCTCAAGTATCACCAGAAAATGAGGATAAAAGCAAGCACAGATTGTTAGAAGAGCTTGTAGCTTGGGTGAATTAGATTGAATTGCAGTTTCTGGAGTTAAAAGGCTTTATTCATGCAGGAACTACATATATACTGAGATGAAAAAGAGAAAACAGCAGACATTTATCTCAACACATTGGGAGAGAGAGAGAAAATAGGCTCTGCTCTCTAGGGATGGAGTTAACCTAGACAGAGAGGCTATTAGCAAGGAGTGGCTAGATCACTGGAAAAATAGTAATATTGAATTTATTCTGTGTTTGCCAAATTTTTGGGATTTCTGTCATTTTTTTGAATTTTACTGAGATGCTCTGTATTTTGGTATATTGGTATACTGATGTTTAGAATACTTGCTGCAAGACTCTTTGGGCGCAGTTCATTGTGGAAAAGTGGCACAAAAGTTAGCGCAATCAATCAATCAACCTCACAACATCATCCCCAATGTACATCTAAAAGGAAACAACAGCATCTTCAACTCCCACATAAGAAGAGCCTGCTGGATCAGGCCAATGGCCCGTGTAGGCCAACATCCTGGCCTCACAGTGGCAAACCAAATACCTCAGTGAGAAACCCACTATCAGGACTCAAACACAAGAGCTCTCTGCCCTCCTGTGATTCCCAGCCACTGGTATTCGGAAGAATTCCTGTCTCCAACTGCGTAACTAGAGCATAGCCATGATGGCTGGTAGCCATCTATAGCCTTATCCTCCTCCATGAATTAATTCAGTCCTCTTAAAGCCATCAAAGTTGGCCATTGCCACCTCCTGTGAGAGCAAATTCCACAGTTCAACTACGTGCCATGTAAAGAAGCCTTTCCTTTTACTGGTCCTCAATCTTCCATTTCGTTTCATTGGATGCCCACCAGTTCTGGAGTTACAAGAGGAGAAAAGTTTTCCTCTCTCCACTTTCCCTACACCTAAAGCAGTCTCATAAACTTCTGTCATATCGCATCTCACTCGCCTTTTCTCAGAACTGAAAAGCCCCAAATGCTGCAGCCTTTTCCTCCTGGGGGGGGAGTCGTTCCATCCCTCCCTTGACCTTTCCTAACTCCATAGCAGGATGTAATCTTAGAAAACAGGGACAGCTATGTATGAACTGAGCTGGGGTTGAGTGGGAAAGGGAAGAGGCCCAGGACAACAATACCTCAAAGTCCGTCTTTCCCCATATAAACTGACCCAGACCCTCTCTAATCATCATGTGAAGCCCTTCATGTACTCTCCTCCACGAGAGATCCGTAGAATGGTAACATGAGAATGAACCTTTTCGTTTGTGGAATGCTCTCCCCAGAGATTCACCTGGTGCCTTTGTTACATAGGTTTAGGAGTGAGGTGAAAATATTCTGCTGTAACCATATATTTGGCCAATTAAACCACCTATGGCCTTCTTAAAACTCTTTGTAGAAGGGGTTGTTGTCACTGTTTGTTGCTGTGGTATGCATTTTTGTTTTTACATTGTAAACCGCCCTGGGATCCTCGGATGAAGGGCGGTATATAAATCTAATTAATAATAATAGAGGGATAAACTGCAAATGCACTTGCCTCTGATCATGCAGAGATCAACGGCTCTTCTCAGGTCCCCTGCAAGGGGCAGGAAACTCCGGCTCCTCCTGGGTAGCAGCAGCAGCGGCGGCAGAGCCATAGCTAGTTTTGCTTTATTCCCTTTTTGAACAAAAACCAAGGCAAGAATCCCAAAACGAAACACGCATGCGGAGCATTCAGTTACCTCCTGCGGCCAGCAGGAGCAACCCGAATATTGCTCAGCGCAACCACCCAACCCCTTCCCGCCTTACTCCCTGGTCTTCTGCGCTGCGCCTACTCGCCCTTGATTCCTCCGGAACTCTCCTTATCCTCGCAGCAGCTCTTGTTTCCGGGAGGGCTGCATTTCGTGAGGGACTCACGGGGGCGGCGCCCACCGCGAGCGACGTGCGGAGGTTTCTGCGTATCCCCTTCCTAGTTTCGCAGCGGCGCTTGTTTCCGGGCCGGGCTGCCTTTCGTGACGGACGCAAGATGGCGGCGCCCGCCTTGCGGGACCACTGAGAGGGCTTCACCCGTAAGCAGCGCCGGCGGCAGCGGGAGACGCTACAATGCGGTTGGCGAGGGCTGGTTTGCACGGGGTCTTCGCCGTCTACAAGCCCCCCGGCGTGGCGTGGAGGACCGTGCGGAACTCCGTGGAGACCCACCTGCTGAGAGGTGAGCCTTGGAGGAGGTTCGGTCCCGTTTCCTTGCCTCGTCCTCCTGCCTCCCGCTCCATGTAATCCAATGCAATGTAGAGTGTTACGTAAATAAATGTGCTCTTAACCAGGGTGGTCAAAAATCAATGTTTTGGGGTTTTTTTTTACAGTATTTTTTTAAAAATCGGATTTAAAAAAAAATTAAATCGAATTTTTAAAATAAAATGCTTTTGGAGGAAAAATCTTTCTAAAGTTAGTTTTCCATCTAAGTTACATTATAGTCCAAAGCCTATTCATCAGGAAATAAGAATGTGTGCTAAAACTCAGTCTAATAAGTTTTTTTTAATCGTCTAACTGCATCAGTTAACAAACATGGATACATATGCTATAATGTTATTGTTTTAGTTAAATAAGTTGTTTAAATTGTTAATAAGGAAATGGTTATTTTTCTCCCAGTAATTTACGTAAGCAAAATTGGCCAAATAGAAACAATAATTTCATAATTAACTGTCTATGTATTTCTAACAGTACTGTATAACCAAATCAAGAAATTTTTGAAATAACTGTAAAAACCACTCTGAAAATTTATTTTTCAAAAAATGAAACCATCTGGTTGTAAATATTAAGATTATACAAGCAAGAATGAATCTTTCTGTAAAAAAATGATTTAAATCAAGACTTACGTAATTTAAATCATGATTTAAATTGATTTGATTTAAATCAAATCCACCCTACTCTTAACTCTCATTATTATTTATTTATTTATACCCTGCCCATTCGGCTGGGTTTCTCCAGCCACTCTGGGCAGCTCCCAACAGATTAAAAACAGAATAAAACATCAAACATTAGAAACTTCCCTAAACAGGGCTGCCTTCAGATGTATTCTAAAAGTCAGGTGGTTGTTTATTTCCTTGACATCTGACAGAAGGACGTTCCACAGGGCGGGCACCACCACCAAGAAGCCCCTCTGCCTGGTTCCCTGTAACCTCACTTCTCACAGTGAGGGAACTGCCAGTAGGCCCTCGGAGCTGGACCTCAGTGTCCGGGCAAAACAATGGGGATGGAAACGCTCCTTCAGGTATACTGGACCGAGGCCGTTTAGGGGCTGAGTAAAGATGTTTTGTGAGTGATTCCCATGCACTTGAATGAAAGAGGTGTCTTAATATTAATCGTTAGCTATACCTTAAGAAGAAAAAAAGAGAATAACCAGTTTTCTTCATTATTATTTTTCTTTAGACTTGAACTCATTCGAGCGACCAGCACCACGGCGGCTTGTACGTTTCCTCCCTAGCACGGTGGAAGGAAAGGATGGGAAGGAATTGACTATGACGGTTACGCAGCTCCCAGCTATGGCTGACCATCCTCTAGGTGAGATATGAACAGGAATGAAGGGTGGAGAATCTGGCATTCAGGACTAACTTATCCTTTTCAGGGACAGTGAACATAGTGGCCTCCAGATGCTCCAACCCCAATCAGCGTGGCTAATGGGTAGAGATGTGAAAAACTGCAAAGCCAATGTATACTTTTCTCATGGTTCCTGCAACAATGCAACCCATACTCAGCTCTCTCCTGCCTCCTGCAGGGGGCAGCAAAGCACAGAGCAGGCACAGAGGAAAGCTGTCTCAGGCAATGCTATGAACTTCTTGCTTTAAGTGTAGGCACTAGGCAGACTGGTAGGTAGGTGGTTGAAGGAGATGTCAGTCTGAGTTGTCTCTAGGCTTTGTGCTGGGAGCTCCTTTCCTCCTTCCTTTCTCCAATGGAGTTGTTTACTTCTGAATTTTTTTTAAAAAAAGCCTTGCCCTGTTGTTTAAGCCTATTTTCTCCCTCCCCCCCCCCCGTTTCTCTCTTGCCTATGCTTTTTGTTTCTCCTCTTCTGCATGTTTGTGTGTTTGCCTGTCTCCCCCCTCATTATGTTCCCCATTTTCTCCCTACCTTTGAACTCTCCCCAATTATCTCCTCCCCTCTTTCCTTTCTCACATATTTGTTTCCCCAACCCTATACTTCCTTATGTGCTCTTCTTTCTTTTTCTTCTCTGCCATCCACCAAGTCCCACTGGCAGAATAAAGGGGGGCGGGGAAGTGTTTTTATTTTTCCGGTGTTTACATTGTTGGTTGCCCCTAAATAGCTTCCCTCCTTATTACAAAGGAAGGGGTTTTGGGTTTTTTAAGAGCTTATCTCTTTGCTTGCTTGCCCTGTCTGCCTCCCTTTGGTAAAAAGTGAGAGATTGGTGGGATGAAGGCTTTTGTGGCTGTGTCGGGGAAATGGAGGGGAGAAGATTTAACTGGTTGCCTTCTGCTGAAATAGGAGACTGGGTAGTTGTGAGGTGAGAATGATAGGGTGTTTGTCAGTAAGCAGTGCAAGCAAACATGTGTCTGCTCACAGGTACACCTTATTGAATTCAATGGGGCTTACTCCCAGGAAAGTAGAAGTAGGCTTAGTTGAATTCATTGGGGCTTACTCCTGCACTTGGCCCTCTGAGTAGAGAAGCAGATGTAACTTGACACTTGTAAATCATTTAAATTACTCTTTGATTAGTTGAAAATAGATTAAATTGTTTAATAAATCTTTATTCTGTATTATTTCAGCTTTCCCTACTCTAGATCTTTTTAGAACAGCGATTGGGAATCTGTGACCTAGGTGTTGCTGGACCTCAACTCCCATGATCACCAACCATTAGCTGTGCCGGGTGGAGCTGATGGGAGTTGAGACTCCAGAAACACCTAGAAGGGTCATAGGTTTCCCCATCACTGTTTTCAACAGAAACACTGGGTACAAAGGTTCCCCCTATTCAATAAAAATGAAGTACCAATCTCCAGCTTGCTTAGCTCTTTAAATGGGAACAGTGGATTCTGGTGGTGCCATCTTATAGGCTGGAGTTACTCTCTGAGGATGATTCCAGAGTGGGGCAAAATGTGGCTGCCTAATTCCATTCTCCTCTGGAGCGGAATTTGATGGTTGTCTGGAAACTCCTTCTGTTTACCCCCTGCTATGGTCTGTTCCAGCATCTGTGGCTTCTCAGTCTCAAAGTTTGCAGTTGACCCACAATCTTGATTCAGATTTAGAGGCTGGGTTAGAATGTCTTGTTTTTCTGTGGCCTTTTAGTTTGGTTTTCATTTTGTGCCAGATTTTCTGCTCCCTGTTGAAATTTGTTGTTGGATTTTTATTAGTTACTCATTTTAATTCCCCTTACGAATTGCTTTGTTAAAAAAATCTCAAAATTATTTATATATAAAAAGCTTACTTTGTGTTTTGTTTGAATCATTTACTGTCTTGGTGAGATCAAGTTTTGTGCATGCCTTAAAAAATCGATCTTGATTTTCCTTTACAGTTTCTGGACCGATATTCAGACATCTGAAAGTTGGAGTAGGCCAACATCTGGATCCAATGTCCTCTGGGGTGTTTGGTAAGTAAAAGATGCCTTAGCCAGTCACTGCAATTATATGGTGCTCCCAGGAACATTATTACACTGTGACTAACGTACATGTGGCCAATAAATTGGATTGCATCCCAAAGCAGTTGCTAATCTGGGCCCAATTCAAAGTGCTGGTTTTGACCTCTAAAGCCTTAAATAGCTCAGGACCACAGTACCTCAAGGACCACCCCTCTCCATATGAACCTACCCAGATCCTGCAATAATCCTCTGAGGCCCTTCTTCATGTGCCTCCTCCATGAGAGGTCCAGAGGGTGGCAACACGAGAATGGGCATTTTCTGTGGTGCCTCCCCTCCTCTTTGTGGAATGCTCTCCCCAGGGTGGTTTGCCTGATACCTTCAGGGGAAAAGGTTCCTCTTTAACCAGGCCTTGGACTGATTAACATACTACACCTCTTTTAAATGTGTTTATGGGGGGAGTGTTTTTTTATTGTTCTTGTTTATATCTTGTGCGTTTGTATTGTATATTGTATTTTTATGTTGTGAACTGCCCTGAGATCCACTGGTGAAGGGTGGTATACAAATTTAATTAATTGTCATCATCTATAGTTCTGCCGGGGGGGGGGTTTCTAAATAATCCCCCCTTCTCTCATTTTCCCCTACTGTTGGAATCCAAAGCCAAGTACAAATTCCTTCTTCCCAGTCAGACTTAAGGCTTGCTATGATCCAGACATATCTATTTACCTGTCCCTGGATTTGCAGTCAGAAAAAGTGACCTTTTTAATTTTGCCTGCCTAACTCTCCCACCCCTTCCTTCTTATATTTCAGTGCTTGGGGTGGGTAACGGCAACAAGTTGCTTCCAGCCTTGCACAATGCTCATCTCACCAGGGTAAGCATTTATTTTAATACATTTCTAAGTAGGGAATTATACATTATTATTAGACGTTAGAGTTGGAAGGTACATTGGGGTCCAGCCCCCTGCCAGGTGTGGAGCGTACAGTGTGCAGGCTGTACCACGCATGATGCAGCTACAGAATCCCTTATGGATGGCTACCTAGCCTCTGGTTAAATACCCTCAACAAAGGAGAGCCCACCACCTTCCAGCACTTTCTTTTCCACAGTTAGACTGCTCTTGTCATTGGGAAGTTTCTCCTGATATTTAGCTGAAATCTGCTGCCCTTCCAGTTCAACCAATCCATTCTGGTCCTGCCCTCTGGAGCAACAGAGAGCAAGTCTACTTTATCTCCTGTGTGGCTAAGAGCCCTTCAGATAGTTGAAGATCAAGTCTTTCATTAAATGCTGCTTCTCCAGACTGAACATCTCCAACTCCTTCATCTTTTCCTCTTAGTACTTAGTAGCCAGACTCTGCACCATTCTAAAGTTAAAGGTAAAGGGACCCCTGACCGTTAAGTCCAGTCACAGACGATTGGGGTTGCGCACTCATCTCGCTCTATAGGCTGAGGGAACCGACATTTGTCCACGGACCGCTTCCGGGTCATATGGCCAGCATGACCATGCTGCTTCTGGCGAACCAGAGCAGCACATGGAAACGCCGTTTATCTTCCCGCCGGAGCGGTACCTATTTATCTACTTGCACTTTGACGTGCTTTCGAACTGCTAGGTGGGCAGGAGCTGGGACCGAGCAACGGAAGCTCACTCTGTTTTGGGTATTCGAACTGCTGACCCTCTGATCGGCAAGCCCTAGGCTCTGTGGTTTAGACCATAGCGCCACCCGTGTCCCGCCTGCACCATCCTACTGGTGTACAATAATTTGAAACTGTTGTTGTTCTTTTATTTATACCCCACCCATGTGGCTGGCCTTCCCCAGCCACTCTGGGTGGCTTACAGCATATATAAAACACAGTAAAACATCAAACATTAAAAACTTCCTGGTGCAGGGCTGCCTTCAGATGTCTTCTAAAAGTTATAGTTACAGGTAGGTAGCCGTGTTGGTCTGACATAGTCAAAACAAAAAAATTTTTTAAAAAAATTCCTTCCAGTAGCACCTTAGAGACCAACTAAGTTTGTCATTGGTATGAGATTTCGTGTGCATGCACACATCATCTCTGACTCCTGATGATGGGAGTTGTAGTCCAACACCTGGGGACCCAATTTTGAGAAGGCCTGGCTTAAACACACACTCACCGCTGTGTCCTTGTTTTGTATTGAGCAGTAACTACAATTGGGGGTTTGGGCTGCCTGGTTTTCTTGTAAAGTGTTACCACTGTAAACTTATCTCACCATGCATTTCTTCTTTTCAAAGACTTACACAGTTTGTGGCTTGTTTGGCAAAGCCACAGATGACTTCTCGGACACGGGCAAACTGATCGAGAAGGCAACATTTGGTAAGTTTTTCCATAGGGATAGGTGTGGGGAAGCTGTGGTGGTTCAAGCTTACCTAGGTACGGCTGTGGGCAGGCTTCCTGCATTGTAGGGGGTTGGAGTAGATGGCCCTTGGGTGTACCTTCCAACTCTACAATTCTATGATTCTCCCCTGTCTCTCTGAAGAACAGCACTCGGTCAGCCGGTCCTGAAAGCCCCGCTAGCTCAGCCTCCAGCAGGAGAGAGTTTGCTTTCTTTCCCACTGCCCAGAAACCAACTTGAGTTGGATTCCAGGTCCATGCTTTCCTCTTAAGAGGATAAAAGGTGATCCCATCCCCCAGCAATGTTTTGACATTGGAGTTTCAAAGCATCATATAAGTACTGTATCTTGAGTTTGCTTTATATTTCATTGTGTGGTGGCTCCTTCCACATCCTGACCCCCCAAACCACTGGAGCTCCTTTTCATATTGTTCTTCACCTGGGAATTTGCTTAGAAGGTTTATAGTCTGTGTTTGAAATATATGTATTTAGCTCCAGGCTATTGGATCACCAAACCCATCCCTCTCAGTACTGTTTTTTCCCCTTTCTTTGTCTGCAGACCACATCACCAGGGAGCAACTGGAGAGGATCATTTCTGTTATCCAGGGGTCCAATCACAAGGCTTTACTGCAGTACGTATCCCAAACACAGGGGCTGTACCAGAGCACAGGGGCAGAGTGCCTGCTTTGCATGCAGAAGGTCCCAGGTTTGATCCCTGATGGCATCTGTTCAGATAGCAAGCCCCAGGAAAGACCTTTCCTTGAGAAACCCCTGTCAGTCAAAGCTGACAGTAGATTGGCAGATAAAAGCTGCCGCCCATCAAAGCAGGCAATGAGTGGCTACATGGACAATACCCTGTTTTGGTGCAATAAGGTAGCTCTTCATGCTCCCAAATCTCAAGCTTTCAGGTGATGCTTTTGCTGTCACTTGGGGAGTAGTGGGAGATGTTTGCTGCTTTTGCTGCGATGAGGCATCTTCTACAAGATTTAAGGGAAAGGGAGGGTGTGGGGACTTCACACCTTCTCCGTTTCTTATGCTGACCATTCCCCAAAGAGCACCCACTTCACTCTCCATGCATAAGAAGGTGGTTATTGGTATTGGCAGGTCTGGGCAAACCGCTAAGCTTTGCTGATCTTCCTTTGCCTGTTGTGGACCTTCAGATAGCTGTTGCTGGACTCACAACTCCAATCATCCCAGGCCATTGGCCTTGCCAACTGCCTGGGGATGACTTCTGGAGATCAGTAGGCATGGCTGTGCCTTCCCTCTTTGCTCTTATATCCCAGGACATCCCAGCCTGCAACCCTCCTTCACCTCCAGCACATTGCAAAACATCACACATATTGAAGGCACAATAATGAAATACTTATTATTATTATTAATTAGTAAAATGATAAGTCATTCTTTGCGGTGGCAACTCAAAATTTTGTAAGCAAACAACAACACATACATAACTGCATTAAAATCAACACACACAGTCCCACCATTCCACCCATGCAAAAGGGCAATAGCTACTTAAAAACCAAAGACCTGGTTAGAAATTATGGTTTTGCCTGACATCTAAAGATAAGAGGAGGTTTGTTTCTCAGTGGCTCCTGACCAGGATGAACAGGCTGGGATGCAGTTTGGAGAGAACTCCTCATTTCCACTCATGGCGTCCCCAGGAGCCCCTTGTTTACTTTGTCCATAGAAGCAAAGTTGGCTCTGGTTTGAGGAATACCCTGCCCAGGCAAAGTACCCCCTGGTGTTAGTAGTGGAGCGGGGGCAGCAGCAGCAGCAGCTGTACTTCAAGGTGGCTATAAAGCTAGCATTTATAATTTCATAAGTTGTTCCAGAGCACCCTAAGTCATGCTACTCTTGGATGCTCCGGAAGTGTAAATAGTGGATTTCAAGCCCTTCTAGCTGTGGGGTGTGGGGAGGCTAGCACAGCAGGCAACTCAATGCTGGTAGGCCCTGGCAGCTGCTGGTTTCAGACCTGCACAGAAATGAATGGTTCTTTTCATTCTGCCCCCTCCCTTTTGTAAAAAAAATGAAAGTTGTAATTTTCAGGTTACTAAATAATCATGCTAAATAGTTGTGTGTGGTAGAATGATGGACATGAGCTAATAGAGGGAATATAGTGCAACTCAGGAATGGTTTGAATGTTGCCTAGCTGGCCTTAGGTGGGCTCTTGTTTTTTCAGCTCCTTCCCAACTATTTGCAATGCGTGCATATTAATGCTGGCCTATCTTACAGCAGTGTTGTAAAGATTATGGAGTTGTGATATGTAATGTGCTTTGAATGCTCCAATGTGCCTAATTGACAGCTAAGTATTAATTGCTATTCCTATAACTATTTCACTAGAATTCCCATTACTAAATAAATGACTTGGATTTTTATCTCACCCTCCTTCATAGCCGCTGTGAGGTAGGTTCAGCCAGGAAAGGCTAACTGTTCTTCTAACACTATGACTGCTGTATCAGGGATGTGGTAGTAGTAATGGGTTTCCTGTGTGAAGCTTGGACTAGGAGACCTTGGAGGTCTCTTCCATCTCTGTAATTCTGTGACTGGCCCAGTCATCCAGTGAGATTCATGGCTGAGTGTGGTTTCCACAGTCCAAATCTGCCACACTAGCTAGTACACCTGCCTTTCCCTACCTAGTGCCTTCCAAATGTTGCTGGATGGCAACTCCAATGTTCCCTGATTGTTAACTGTGCTACCTGGGAGTTGGGAGTTTGGCTTCCACCAACCAAAGCTCTCTGAGCTTCCCCCCAAATAGAGGCTGCGCTCATAGAGGAGGAGGATGGAAGAGTTGATAGCCGGAAGTTAGTTTTATAGAGACAAAAGGGTTTTCTCGGGCTGAAGCAACAGCACCTTTCCTCCAAGACATTCATTGGGATGGGAACTTTGCATGTGCTCTTTAGATTAACCATCCTGGTGTTTGAAGGTGAAAACTGTTTGCCGCAGGTGGGGCTTGCTCTGCTTCCACGCCCTTCCATAACTAGGGAAATCCAAAGGCCCTTACGCCGAAGGTGAGCAGGAGTGCTGGGGTGGGGTGGGAGGATAGTCAGCCAGGAGCCCTGCTGTCCTCCTCACCCCACGTCTTGTTTCCTTCTCTCCCTCAGGCCGCCTCCGCCCCTTTCCTTCCTTCCGCTGCGTCATTACTGCCTGCCCAGAGAGCATGAGGAGCTGAAGAGCTCCCAGCCTCTAAGCTTCCGGAACAGCCGTGCCCACCCTCGGAAATGGAGTGTGAAGCAGTCCATGGGCAGCGACGAACAGAAGCCAGTGGGGCGGGTGGTGCTGATCTGTGTGTCAGGACTGGCATTTCTAGCGTGGTGTGTGCTGCGCCGCACGACTGACATTGACAGGCTTCTAGAGGATGCCATGCAGGAGGACTCCCCAGAGCAGGAGTCCCAAACGCCTCCATCTGGACAGGGGAAGCCTTGATGCAGGGGTGGTGGGCAGGGACCTCTTGCCACTCTAGATTCCTGATTCCACCCCACCCCCAGGCTGGGTCCCTGGAAACTGCTTGTTCTATGGCATGGGTGTGAATAAAAGCAAAGACCACCACCACAGAGGACGTCAAAAGACATTTCCTGAACACGGACATGGTTCTGTTCCCAGTAGAAAGCAACACAGAAAGTTCTTTTTCAAAGCAAGAGAAGCCATCTGGTGGAGCTCAATTGGTTAAAGAGGGACGCTATTCTGTGTTGCAGGCACACTCTCTTTTATGTGTGAAGAGAAGGAAATTTGTCTAAATGATTGTGCAGCTGCTGATTCTGTTGGCTCTTAATGCTTGGTTGTAATTGGTTTAAAATAATAAAATAATAATTGCCTAGATCCAGGTTCGAGGCAAATACTCTCTTGGTGAGAGAGCCCCAGGAGAGGTTTTAAATCACAAAACATGCAACAAAGCAAAGCGTGGAAATATAGGCTGTTAGACCTTTAAAATATCCCCTTCTGGGTTTCTTCCAAAGTTCTCCTTTACTTCTCCTTTAGCATGGAGTGAGCAGTCCAGAAGTCCTTTCTGGTCAGTCTCACATGATGGAAGAGGGTGAACAAAAGGCTTTGGTGCCCCTTCCTCTCGAGGCGAGGGGGGCGTGACCTAGTTAAATTTGGCAGAACTGCTTACTCCAAACTGTCGCGACATGGTCGTGTGTTAACTGCAGTGTGTAGGTGTTTCGTGCAAACGCTCCCCGTGCTCTTCCTGGGGCTGGAAAGGAGGTAGTTTAGTTTACAGAGTAAAACTGAATTACTGTGTTGCAAAATGATGCATGTGTAAAAAGTTTGTCACCAACATGAAAAGTTTGGAAAGCTCTGGCTTACGCATTAACTACAGCAGGGTGGCCCAACTTTTCATACCAATGGGCCACAAGCGTACTTTGACTCGAAACCTACAGGCTGCCTTGTAACATGAGGGTGGGTGGGCTAAGGCCAAAATTTGAAGGCCCTGCCCCCATCCCTTGTGCTGCCTTCTCAGAGCCAGCTAAGCAAAGCACTGGACTGTGGGAAGGATGTGTCAGGCTCGGGCAAGGTCCTAGAGTGCCTTCCCAAAGCTAGGAAAGTGCTAATTAGGCTTTGGGAACTCTGAGGACTGTGGTGTGTGTGTGTGTGTGTGTGTGTGTGTGTGTGTGTGTGTGTGTGTGTGTGTAAATGTTGCTGAGGGCCGGGCCATGCGTTGGATCATCCTGAACTACAGCTAAGCATACTGGTTATGTGAGGCTGATATTTATCTCACAAAATCTGGTTTGAAAAATGAAACTCCAGGGTAAAAATAAATCTCTCAGTCTTGTCACATAAAGGGGATAGTTTGGCTGTAACTGTGGCTTAGTATTAACAGCACTGACCCTACTTGAGCCTTGGGATCTACCTTGGTAGCACTGCGGTAATTTTTTTTAAAAAAATTAATTAATAGTTCCGTCTTATGTCCAAGCACAAGAAATTCTGGTTGGGTTAGTGCAGGAGTACACAACCTGAGTTGCTGAACTCCAGCTATCATCAGCCCCAGGCAGTACGGGGCAGTCAGGTCATAATGGAAGGTGAAGTCCAGCAATTTCTGGAGGGCAACACGATTCCTACTTTAGTTAGCAAACAAAGTGGCATGATAAACTATGGCTTAACCCTGGTTTGTTTGAAGTAACTAAAGGTCTCTTGAGCTCAGACATAATAAAGGAAGGCTGCTGAGTTTTAGAAGTGGAAACTTTGTATCTTCTCAAGAGGAGAGGAGCATGGAACTCAGAGGCTCAAACAGCCTGTTCATGCAGTGCTAAACTATGGTTTAGCATAGCATCTGAAAAGACCCAAAGTATTCCCCTCCCCTAGCCCAGTCTTGCCTAGATATTGGAAGCATACCACACAGAGACATAACCTTAAGCAAGGATGGGAGTCTTGTGGCCCTCAGGATGCTGTTGGACTACAACTCCCATCATCCCTGACCATTTGCCATGCTGGAAGGGGCTGAGGGAGATTGGGAGTCCAGCAACATCTCAAAGACCACAGGTTCACCAACCCTGGACTACTCCTCTCATGAAGTATTGATACTTCTTCCCACCTAATGATAAAATTGGAAAAAAACTTGAACAAAAGTGAATGGCCTGTTAGCTGTTTAAGGATGCAAATTCCACAGGCATGACTTGTCTATTCCAAAATATCTCTTGTATATGTCTGAATGCTTCAGAATAAGTATTATGAAAATTAAGATAAGAAACCACACAAAATTTTAATAGCTACATAGCACAATCAAGACTTGAATGAACGAATTGCACCAGCCCAGGCTGTTTGGACCATCCATTAATGTTAAAATATGTAACAGAGACTACTACTCAGTAAGGCAGTAACCTTTGATGTGGACTGCACCTCTGTAGACTGAAGGTGGGAGCTCACATGATTGTTCCTTGCAACCAAAAAAATCCCTGCACCTAGAAAACTAGTCAGGGAGAAGGCTAGCCTTGCTTTGGAGATTCTCATTTCACACAGGAACACTCAGTCATGTGAGTCCCCCATCTACAGTCTGAAGTAGTATGGTCCAGATTAAGGGTTGCCAACTCAGAGAGAACTAACCTGATGTTTCTGCAGTTGTTAACTTGTTGCTTCAGCATATGGCAGGATATCACTTCAGGAAAAGCTAATATTGATTAGCAAAGTGGTTACGAAGAAAGCTGGCAAAAAAAAGTGTGGCCTCTCCCTTTGCTGCCACTGTTTTTATGTATTAAGGTTTAATTAAAATGGAGACTGTGGACATGGGTTAAAATGACATCCTTTGTGCACAACCTGTACAATAACTTTGGAACTTGTTGAATAATCATTTGTTGAGCAATCATCAGCTTGGCAGATGATAATCCTCTCCATTGAAGAGATCCTATGGGGGGGGGGGAGAGAGAGAGAGAGGATATGAATGTCAAACTAGTTGGAGACATCTATAATGCGTATTTGGGAAGCAGTGGCTGCATCCATCTGGAAACCTTAAGAGCAAATGTATCTGCTTCAACATTCTACAGAAAAGTGTGTGACGTACATAAGTCAGCCTTGTGTTTAAGCACTGACCTATTAGCCACGGGTGACCAGGAATTACATGCAGGTAAGCGAACTGGCAGAGGAGACACATCATGTTCCATTCCTCCTCTGTATCTAATAAAGAAACCAGGTGGGATGTACCTAGAGTAGAAACAGCAGGCTGCTCCAAGAAGGGCAGAACTCCCACCCCCTCCTAAGTATTTTGTAGGTTTATTTACTGTGTTGACTGTTTCTTAGCCCAAGTCATTCACTGAGGTTGTTAACCTCGGCATGCACCCCATTGCCAATGTGAGCTCACATGATTGAAATGGTACTTCATACAAAAAACTAAGAATGTTGCACACAGAAAACTGGCCAGTATGGGTAGAAAAGATATTTCCCCTGACAAACTAGTTCTATCTGCAGGGCCTTTTGTTTGTATGAAGGTGCATTCAGTCATGTGAACCCCCACCGCCAGTGTCATAAGGGCTTAGACACAGGCTAACCACCTAAGCAACCATGAGGCCTTAAAAACAGAGTGACTAAAACCACCATTTATGTCAGAATCTGACAATTTAATCTCCATATTGTGATACAAAGGGTCAGTTCACACATTTTCCGTTTTTACTGGCTGTTTAAGCATTCAGGTGTTTATGCATTGTGTGAAGTTGACAATCATAAATGCAATTCCCATGAGTCTTATGACATTCCCCAGCCCCTATAATTTGGGGAAATGTCTATTGAGTGTACCTGATTATCTAGTTCCCATATACGTCTTCCAGTAGGAGAGGCATCCTTGGAGATAACAGGCTGTGTTCGGATGGGCAAAATGTATTGCACAAACCAGTCAAGACAGTAGCTGTGCAAATCCAGTAGCAGGAGAGTTCGACCTCCCTTCCCTGATCTATTCCCTCCCTTTGCCTTCTTCCAGATATGCTAATATTGACTTGAAAACCCAAGAGGCCTACGAGCTGGCAGTGAAAGGATTAATTCGTCCCATGGAGAAAAGCCCACCCTTGATAACAGCAGTGCGAAGCCTCCACTTTGCACCACCAGAATTCCAGCTAGGTATGGCTAGGGATGTATTTCAAATCCAGGGCAGATTTCCATTTTTTATTTATTTAGACATTTACAACTTTAGGAGTAGGAAGCAAGAAGCAAGTGCTAAGAGATGTTTGCCCAAGAGACCAGAAAGCAGCTGACAGTGCACAGCAGAGAATACTAACCCACATGGACAAATGGTGCAGGAGCTTCTCACAGCAGCCCCCCACTCCTAAGGAGAATCCCATAATAGAGCCAGCTGTGTCGATTCATAGTCTTTGACTGTGTTCACACTCTTACCTGCTGTGTTCACTCAGTGAACTTGGGGCAGTTATTATCTGGCCCTAGGGTTATTATGAAGATAAAATGGCACAGCCCTCAGATCCAGATTTTGGCATGAGCCACGGTGTTCTGACCATTTAGCACTAAAATAAATCTTAGTTGGATCCTCTTTGTGCTTTTGGCTCCCATCCTTTGAGGAAGATTAGAACCACCACCCAAGGGAAGAACTTTCAGGGCAATATTTTTGCAACATCACTGGGTATAAGACACCTTCCTAGGTTTTCAATGGCTGGGAGACCAGAATGGATTTTGATTGGGACTTCTAGTGACAACTGGTTGAATTCAATGCACTAAAGTTTTTAGCTTTGTCTATTAAATGCAAGTAAAACCAACATGCCAAGTTAGATCATGCTTCTGTGTTAAAGATATCAGAAAATTTTCTAGTGCACATTACCCTAATTTCTGTAGTATCCTTCCCCTAACTGGAAAGTTTTTGAGTTTTTTTGGGAAACCCCACCTCACTGCCTGCTTGTATTGACAATTATTTCTGTTCCCTTAGAAATCCACTGTTTGCATGAGACCCAGCAATACCTTCGGAAGATAGTTCATGAGATTGGTTTGGAGATGAAGTCAGTTGCTGTCTGCACGCAAGTGAGGCGGGTACGAGACGGCGTTTTCACTCTGGAGGATGCCCTCTTGAGAACTCAGTGGAACTTGCATAACATCCAAAATGCGATCCTGAAGTCCAAGCTTAGAGTAGAAACTGAGATACAAAAAAGCCTTGCTTATGAGGGAGAGGAAGAAACTAGGGCCTCTCCGGTTGCAGGTGGCATGCAGCTGAGCGAGGGGGAAGGTGCCTTGCTGCCAAGCTCAGGGATAAAATTGTGAATATCTTGTACTACATGGAAAATGGCTAAGTGCAGATGTGGAAAGCACCCTGGAATTTTTATACTTCACCACTTTGCACCTGAAGCTTGCTGCCCTGTTTCAAGCTGTTCTAAAACTCATCACTCTAAAAACTCTCCTGCGATGAAACATTTGCAACATCTGATCCTGCATGTGTGGAAAAATCAGAAGCTGTTTCTGAACCATATGAAAACACTGCTTTTCACCTTCTGTTGAAGTTTGGATGTTTCAGCCAAAGGATTTGTAGAACTGGTTAATTTGCTGCATAAAACAACCTGGCTGTTACTTAAATGTATTTTAAAGAAACAAAAAAAAACCCACCTGTGAATTCTGACTGCAGTATGATGCTTTGATTATTCATATTGCCATGATAAAAATTCTGAAGCTCATTTATGAATTTATTATTAAATGCAAGCCTGAAAATGTGTGTGAGAGAGGGGTGGATGGGTGGCAGTAACTTCTGGTAGCCCTCCAAACGAGTTAAGGGAATTTTTACTATAACTTGGTATGACTATTACTTGACAAAACCTTCGTTTGCAGTCATCCTGCAAATCAGAGTTAGAAACTTGCTTGAAGTAGGATTGTAAACCATTATTTATGCTAACTATGGTTTGGTGTGTTACCTGAGTTGGCGAATTTACTGCTGTCACAGAGGACATGGGCTCTGCGATAAATTGCCATATTGTTGAAAACCAGTATTGAAATAACATTGTGATAAATGTTTCAACAAGGCACTATACCTATGAACAAATGGTGGAGACTTGACAGCTTCCCAGTGGGTAGCCAGGCTGCTTTGTCTGCGCTCTACCTCTCTGAAATAAGCCCTCACACAAACCAGCAAACTCTTTCAGCTTCACCGATATCTTTCCACTTAAGGCTTGGTTAATTATGCAGAGCTTGCTAACAATTCAGGAGGAACCCCCCACAGCTAGACAATCAAAGTTCCAGTGGCAAAGTAAAAAAAAGAACAAAGAACGTAAACAAAGAACTGGAAAGCATTCTTCCCTCACACTCAGTGGTTAAAAAAAAGAGGCGGAAGAGTTTTTATTTTTATTTTCTGGTGGTGTTTATGTTGCTGGTTCCCCCTAAATAGCTTTCCTCTATATTAAAAAGGGTTTTAAAAAATTATTTAAATGAGACTATCTTTTTGCTTGCCTTCCCTCCCTTTGATAAAAAGGGAGAGGTTGGTGGGATGGGAGCTTTGGGGGCGGACTTTCGGGGGTGGGTGGAGGATATGTGCAGTTTTACCGGTAGAAGTACAGCGCTCTGATTTATTGGGTATTCTATTTGACCCACTGCCCTACATTTTATTTCTAAAAGAAGATTCACAGTTAGGCTAGTGGAGTCACCATGTGATTGCCACCTTCAGGATTTGGGAATGCCCACATGCCTAGATCGCTTTGGTTTCCATGTTATTGGAAGTCTAGGACCAGATTGGTTGAAGCCAGAAATGTGCCCTATTCTCGGAGAGGCAGAAGGCTGGAAAGCTGGCTTTACACTGTGTAAACTGCAAGGGGTAGGCTGACATACTAGTGTGGGATTCCAGGATTTTAACAATTAATTGGATATCCCCAGTTTCCCCTTGTTTCTGAGGATAGCACCTTGTACATTGCCTTCATAGACCTGATTAAGGCCTTTGACCTCGTCAGCCGAAAAGGGCTCTTCACACTCTTCAACAAGGTATGATGCCCACCTAAGCTCCACAAGACGATTGTGTTAAAATGAAGATTATTTGGAATGTGTTTGCCATTATTAGTTTGTTCTTATTATTGTATATGTAATTAATTGTTTTCTTTTTGTTATTGGTGTTATGTTTTGACTGATATTGTATCTTAATGATGAAAATTTCAAAACAGCAATAATAAAAACGAAACAAAAAACCAAATGCTTCAAAAGAGCATATTAAAATTAAATAACACTACTCTCTCATCCTGGAGAGTATTGACTAGTGGGGTGCCACAGGGTTCTGTCTTGGGCTCAGTCTTATTCAACATCTTTATCAATGACTTGGATGATGGGCTTGAGGGCATCCTGAGCAAGTTTGCAGACGACATCTGTTAGGGCAAAATTCTGGGTGCGAGAATGCTCAGCCACCCAGCTCATCAGGCAAGGGCCTGTGGTCGTTGCGGAGTATAAAAGGAAGGAGTCCAGCCACGATCCGGAGCAAACAGCAAGGTTTATTACTGCGCAGCAGGTTCAATGCCAGACTGAACACCGTGAACAGGGCTGCAAGAACTTTTAAAACTTCCCACCACCATCCCATAATGCACATCGAAAGCATCATACATACATCACTTGTGACAGGGTAAAACGTCAGAAAAGGGGAAGGTGCAAGGGGCATTAGCATACAGGTAAACAGGAGGTAAGCAGGATTAGCATAAGGCAACAATGCACGGATGTCCCAGGACATTGATAAGCAAGTACCAGTAAGTATCTGGGAGGGGATCCTTGAGTACCTGGTGGGGAAAAACAATGGGTCCAGGTGTGAGTATTGCCTCTGGCTTCGGAGGGTTGGGAATGGCAGGAGATGGTACCTGAATGGATTATGGATATGCAGAGGAGCACCACCCTGGCTACCTGACCTCTTGCTTAAGGGATTATGGCTGTTAGCTGCATCCCTGAGAGCCCTTGGCCAGATATAGAAAAAGGGGTTTCATTTAGAAATAAAGATACACTGTATTCATTCATAAAGAAATATAGTTACATAGAGTCTCAGGCAACAGAAAAAGGGTAGGAAAGGGAGCCTTTATTACTCAGGGCTTGATCTTGAGGGGGTTTGTGTTGGTGCGATACTAGAGTGGTGTTGTAGGTTCAAATGGGGTCCCCTTGAGGGCATTAGTGCCAATCTTGATTCCCAAATTAAGCCTCGTTTGGGTGCCCCCCCTATAAAATTCCCTAACAACATCAAATTGGGAGGGGTGGCTAATACCCCAGAGGATAGGATCACACTTCAAAATGACCTGAACAGATTAGACAACTGGGCCAAAGCAAACAAGATGAATTTTAACAAGGAGAAATGTAAAGTACTACACTTGGGCAAAAAAACTGAAAGGCACAAATACAGGATGGGTGACATTTTGGTTGAGAGCAGTACATGTGAAAAGGATCTAGGAGTCCTGGTAGACCACAAATTTGACATGAGTCAACAGTGTGATGCAGCAGCTCAAAAAGCCAATGCAATTCTGGGCTGCATCAATAGGAGTATAGCATCTAAATCAAGGGAAGTAATAGTACCACTGTATTCTGCTCTGGTCAGACCTCACCTGGAGTACTGTGTCCAGTTCTGGGCACCACAGTTCAAGAAGGATACTGACAAGCTGGAACGTGTCAAGAAGAGGGCAACCAAAATGGTCAAAGGCCTGGAAACAATGCCTTATGAGGAACAGCTTAGGGAGCTGGGCATGTTTAGCCTGGAGAAGAGAAGGTTAAGGGGTGATATGATAGCCATGTTCAAATATATCAAAGGATGTCATATAGAGGAGGGAGAAAGGTTGTTTTCTGCTGCTCCAGAGAAGCAGACACGGAGCAATGGATTCAAACTACAAGAAAGAAGATTCCACCTAAACATTAGGAAGAACTTCCTGACAGTAAGAGCTGTTTGGCAGTGGAATTTGGTACCAAGGAGTGTGGTGGAGTCTCCTTCTTTGGAGGTCTTTAAGCGGAGGCTTGACAGGCATATGTCAGGAATGCTTTGATGGTGTTTCCTGCTTGGCAGGGGGTTGGACTGGATGGCCCTTGTGGTCTCTTCCAACTCTATGATTCTATGAAATAACTCCAATGTGTTACTGTACATTGATTGGTACAAAAAAAAGGAGCCCACCTGTAAAACCCATTTGGTTTACTTGTGATAAGGTTTGTCCAAGGTGTGGTATTTGTTTTCTAGGGTACTTTTTGTACCCTACAGGAAAACTGTAAATGATATGTGGCTCAAATTTGGGTACAATGTTTACTGTTGTGCAGGTGGCAATATCCTAGGAGGACTATATTGTGCAAACCCTGCAAGAAAAAGTGTATTAGGGAGGTCTGGATTTGAACACTATGATTTTTTCTATTCATTTTTTAAATAAAAAAAATGTATTCCCTGCCTTATTTACCAACAAAACCCAAAATGGCTAACAAAATTAAACAACGATATAAGGCAAACAACATTCTAAACTCAAACCAAATGCAGAAGTTAACATTAAAATAAACACAGCCTTCCCCATAAAGTTCAGGTGATAAAAGGACAAAGGAAGACAAACTAATTTGTTGCTCTTTGGTATCCATTTATTGAATATATCAACATACATGAACATGGTAGATCAGTACCAATTATACACAGGTCTGTAGGATTGTTGTAAAGTTTGGAGAGAGTGCCTTTCAGGGAAACCCAGGAATATGTACACATACAACAACTTACTGTTCTTTCGTAAGTCTGATGTGGCTGTGACTTAGCCTATTTTTGTATCTATTTTGGAATATCAGTGTGTCTGTACCACTATTTGTGTATAGAAATGTAAGCAAGTAATGAGTTTCAATATGGATTGATTAAGAGCTAAAAGATTATGAGGAGATAAGGGATTTATTAACGGATTGTTTTCAGTTTCACCAATTAAATTATATTTTTTAAATAGACAAAAAGAAAAGTTTCAGTTGTAAAATAACAAGATTTCAAAAAGATTGTTAGAAAATAATGTTAAATTACAGTCCAAAATGTATAGCCTACTTTTAGAGGCATACAAAAGATGAACAGGTCAAGTCAGTAATGATACTCTGGGCAACGGATCTGGGACATACGGTAATATTCAGATGGTAGATTGGGAAAGGTTATGGAAAACAGATTTGAAATTCACGGCATGTTATGCATTGAAAGAAAACTATATGAAATTGATATACTGGTGGTATTTAACCCCTACCAAGTTGGCAAAAATGTATAGGACAACTACAAATACTTGTTGGAAATGTAAATAAAAAGAAGGTACCTTTTACCATATGTGATGGTCTTGTAAGGTAATAAAAGCTTTCTGGGAGATGATATACAATGAAATGAAGAAAATGATTAAAATAGCTTTTTTTAAGAAACCAGAATGATTTCTATTAGGAATTACAGATATTAAAATGTACATAGAGATACTCTCTATGTACAGAACAGCTGCCCGGATGTTAATACTGTAGCCAGATGGAAAGAAGACAAGGCCCCTACCAGAGAAGAGTGGCAAACCAAGCTGATGGACTATGCCGAGATGGCGAAACTGAATGGAAAACTCAGAAACCAAGAGGACAAAAACTTTATAAAAGAATGGGGAAAATGTATAAGTTATTTAGGAGACCACTGTAAGCAGATGGAAACATTAGCAGGATTTTGATCTCACTTGTAGTTTAAAAATTACCATGGGTAATATGGTTTGATATAACAATTGAAGTATGAAAGAATATACATAATTAAGTGTTCAAAATGGGACCCTATGGAATCTCTTTATATGAATATACTTTTTGATTTGTTGTTTATAACTTCGTATTTGAAAAACCAATAAAAATGATTTCAAAAAGAGAGAGAGAGAAAGAGCTGCTCTGCGGGATGGGTGGGAGAGTAGGTTAGGGGTATTGCTTTGTTCCTTCTTTGTACCTCAGTTGACTGTTGTACAAAACTCAGTGGAAATTATCTGAAGAAAATAAAAACAAAAATGCAATCTCAGCACAAAAAGTTACTTCAACAGCTGAATGGCATGTCTTCTCCAAGCTTTTCAATAATCTTATCACTGATGCAGCAAATGCTGAAATAACAACAGAAATAGGGCCTACGGATTTATTGTGAACTAAAGATTAAAATGAAAAATGAATGGAAAGAGGGATGTTTTGGTATAAGTATGATCAGCTCCATAAGAGAAATGGCATGCATGAACTGTACGTATAACAAATACTATATGCTCACTAAAAATGTATAAATCGGGCGGGGAACTTCAGGCTGGAGGCCAGATACGGCCCCCTGTGTGCCCTACATGGCCCTCAGGACTCTTGCCACTCCCATTCTCACCCTCCTCTGCACCCTCTTGAATGTCTCTGCTGCCTGAACAGAATTGGTGTCCCTGAACTCTTGCTTGTCTGGATGCCTGTGAGTAGGAACCAGACTATAGTGCAAAGTTAAAGATTTGCATTTATTGCCTCACCTACTTTTGCTTCTGACCCCATGCACCACAGGCCCACAGGAGAATGTGGTCCCCATTCTGATTAACTCTCCTCCCTTGCTACAAATCATAAATTAATGAGGTAATCTAAATACTAAGCAGCAGCAGCATTTTGAGAAAATGTGTTAACAGCAGCTTAAAACATTCAGAACTGTTTCTTAGAATAAGATTTACCAGCGAATGTTAAGGCAACATCCGTTTGAAGCTTGTTTTTTTAACACCACCCTTTCTATTGTTTCCAAATTCTTTTTACTATTTTATTGAGTGATTTTAAATCTTCTTAATGCTACAAACCGATTTTATATATTTGTGGCATAGTAAATCATTCTTTTACAAATAACCAAACAAGCAAAACCCCAAGGTTGGGGGCTTTCGCGGCTGTTTATATAACGCAAGTTATATAAATGACATTTTGAAGTAATTTTATTAATAAACAAGCTGTTTGTTTCGAAGGCGAGCTACAAACGACACTTTAAGATAAAGTGGCTCTTCTTCCCTCTGAGGAAAAAGCCAACAGGTGGGGAAGAAAAAGAATCGTTGGGAGAACGAGGAATGGGCGGTACTCTACGAACGACAGCACGAAAACGGCGGGAAGAGCTGCGCGCATGCGCCTTCCCTCCCTCCGTTCCTTCGCCGGCTGAGCCTCAAGACTGCCGCGGCCGCGCCTGCGCAGTGCGGCGTTCCCTCCCTGCGTCCTCGCGCGACTGAGACAGCAGGGCACGGGCGGGGCCTGCCTGCCTTCCCTGCGTCTCTCTCTCTCTCGTCTCTCTTTCTCCACCCACCTTCGTAGCACACCGGGCTGACGTGGCCCGGGCCCGGTTCAGACATGGCGGACGGGAGCAGGCAGAGCAAGCTGGCGTCGGCCAAGAAGAAGGTAGGGCGAGGCCGGAGCGCTGAGGGGAGAGGTGGGGGTGGCGGCGTTTCCCCCTCAGGCAGCAACTAGCAGCAGCAGCAGGAAGTAGGCGACAGCTGAGGGAGCCTTCTTCGCCGGTGGGGGGGGGGGGTTGCTGTCTCCGGCTCCAGACACTCCCCGCCCTCCCCATTCCCAGCTACGGAGACGCCTGATACCCCTGCCCCGCCTCAATACAGGCTTAGTGAGGAATCCGCCTCAAATGCGGCCCCTGAGCGCCTGGGAGAGGACCCCGCCCCCTGTGATAGGTTTAATGGGGGAGACCCCCTTTCGCTTATTAGAGCACCCCTTGAAGTCATAGGAAGCGGGGGTCCTCCACGTGAGAGGTGTGTGTGTGTACGTATGTGTAGGGGTGAAAGACCCTCACATCTTTCTTGGGAGATCGCTCCCCCTTTAAACTAAAATACTTCTTGAGTGCCTGAAAGAGAACCCCTTCTGTATAATAGGATGAAATGGGGAGGGAGATCCCCTTTCTCTTATTAAAACACCCCTTGAAGTCATGGGAAATTCGGTCCTCCATGTGTTTTGGGCAGACCTTCACATCTTGCATGGGAGACTGCCCCTCCCCAGATTAAAATACCATAGATACAGCTCTTGAGTGCCTGGGAAGAGACCCCCCTCCCCCTCTTATTAAAACACCCCTTAAAGTCATGGGAATGGGTCCTCATGGAAAAGCTTAGTGTTTGTGGTGGAGAGGCCCTTATTCATATCTTGGACACAACTCTTGCATGAGAAATGCCACCCCCCTAAATTCAATACCTCAACTTTAGCTCTTGAGTGCCTGAAAGAGGACATCCCTCTAATAGGTTTAATGGAGGAGGGAGACCCCTTCCTTATTAAAATCACCTCGGATATATCCCTTCAATTCATGAGAAGGGCATCCTTCGTGTATGTCAGGGGGGCAGAAGAGCCTCTGTTATTCATACCTTAGACACACCCCTTGCACAGGAAACAGCTCCCACTTTAACTAAACACCTAAGGTATACAGGTGAAAGTTGGAAAATTAGAATATCATAAAAAAGTGCATTTATTTCAGGAATGCGACTTATTTTTTCTTTTCCTTTTAATTTCTACAAATGCTTTCTTTTCGAAATTCCACAGTAATAAAACAAATAGTTACAATAATACAAAAATAAAAATAAACATTGCTATTACATTTCACTAATTACATTCCATTTATAATTGACCCGCCTAACGACAAATAATTACAATTACAACAAATAAAGGCTTGACATATATTGCTTTGCATGTCATGCATCTATCTCATATATTGGGTTACTGAAATAAATGCACTTTTCGATGATATTCCAATTTTCAGAGTTTCAGCTGTAAATAGTCATTGAATGCCTGAAAGAAGCTCCCCTGCAAAGGGTTAGGCTGCACTCCTAACCTCACTTAAAGGTAAAGGTAAAGGGACCCCTGACCATTAGGTCCAGTTGTGACCGACCGACTCTGGGGTTGCGGCGTTCATCTCACGTTATTGGCCGAGGGAGCCGGCGTACAGCTTCCAGGTCATGTGGCCAGTATGACAAAGCCACTTCTGGCGAACCATCGCGGGGATTCAAACCGCCGACTTTCTGATCAGCAAGCCCTAGGCTCTGTAGTTTAACCCACAGCGCCACCGAGACTCCCACCTCACTTACCTGAATGTAAACCCCATTGAATTAAATAGGACACACACACTGCAGATATTACTTACTTCAGACTTACTCCTTGAAGCCATAGAAGGGGTCTGTCCACCTGTGTTTGCTTTACCTTTTTACTTTTACATGCTTAGGGTGTGTGTGATAGACTTCTCTTATTATATAGGTATACTCTTCCCCTTGAATATAATTTTTGTGGGGTTAAAAACTAATATTAAATACCTTAGACACACCCTGATTGAATTCCTGGAAAAAGAGGTTTAGAGAGAGTGGGAGTGTAGACCCTCTTTATTACACACCTTTGAAGACATGGGAGGGTGTCCTCTATAATGATTCATTGAGGAAGATCTTCTGCTTAGACACAAAGTGGACACATCCCACTTATGCCTGAAAGAAATGGTGGGCCCCTCTTTTATTAATAACTTGGATATGTCTCCTACAGGCATGGAAGGATATCCCTCTATAAGTTTAGTGGGGGTGTGGAGACCCCTCTTTATTAAGTGCCTCCCCAGACACATATCTTGAATGTTTAAGAAGGAAATCCCTCCCTTGCTAAACATCTTTGACACATCCTTTGAATGTATGGATTCTCCCTTACAGATTCACAGAAACATACTTTTTGGGTTTAAACAGTGTATGTATATGTGTATTAGGGTGGTGGAAGAGATTATCCCCTGTTAAATGTCTAGGTCACATGAGTGATCGCCAAAGAAGAAGAAGAGCACTCTTTCTTCTACCACTTTTAACAGTCAAGCCTTCCTCCAAAGAATCCTAGGAAGTATAGTTTGCCAAGTGTGCTGACTGCACAGAGCTACAGTTTCCAGCACTCTTAAAACACTATAGTTCCCAAGATCCTCCATGACTGTCAAAGTGGATTAAGAATTCTTTAAATGTATGGTGTGGGTGTGATCCTAGACTTACCACTTAAAAGCCTGGGGAAGGATTTGTTTCTGCCATAATTCTTCCCTCCTCAATCTTTTTTTTTAGTTTAGTTTAATTTAATTTCACAATTTCAGAAAGTGTTTTTCCTCAAACTTCTTAAATTGTTATTCTTATACTAATAGGCATATCAAAATTGCAAAATATACTATGATATTATGTGGGCTGTAGTGATTGATCTATTGGAAAAACATAAATTATTGATAAAAGAGAAGCAAAACGGAAAATCTAACAATAGCCAATTTTCCCCAATACCCCAGTTTTATTGTGAAGGCTAACCTAATTTTAAAAATGGTTTTATTCCACCTTGCCATCCATGTGATGTCAGTGGGGAATTATTTTGCTGTTCTCTGGAATATGACCTTCTAGTGTCTTTGAGAAGTATCAGAGTATCCACTTTTATAGCTGGGAGGTCAATCTGTGGCTTAAAATCTGTCCCCAAATTCCCTAACTCTTGAGTTATTTGGGATGATAATCTAGATAGCACACACATTCTGCAATACATTCAACCTCCACTTTCCCTGTTGTTGTTGTTGTTGTTGTTGTTGTTGTTGTTGTTGTTGTTGTTGTTGTTGTTGTTATGCCAATTATTTTTATTGATTTTCCATAATTTTTAACAAATTGTCACCAAATTAATACAAATTCAATATAATTTAAAAGCTGACTTCCCACCCACCCCAGATGTTCCCTCTATTTTCCTCCCTCCTTTGCTGCTCCCAATAAAATAACTTTTCAATTTCAAAATACATTCATCCCTTCTCCCTACACATCACCTGTTCAATTACCAATTTCTGCTATGGCTTTTATACATTGTTATAACCTGTCCTCAAAATAGTTGACTACTCTACTCTACTCACCCTCCACTTTGTAGATGTTAAGCTGTCACTGTTCCACATACCTGTATGTGAACATTAGATAATCAGAAGTCGAGAATAGGTGATCTCTAGCTTTGCACCTGGTTGGAGGGGGACTGCGTCCATTTAGTGGGGGCAGTAAAGAGCACCCACCCTTATTGCAAAAGCAGTTCCTGTCATACCATGAATCACAGTGAAGCTGCTGCCTCAGGTAAGGAAGTTGGGTGCAGTTTGCAGAAAATTCTAGGCAGCTGTCCAAACATTTAGGCAAAATGCACATCCATGTATGGCATGCACTAATTTCTAGCAATAGAATGGTTGTGATGATGCCTCTAATCACATGCCAGTTGTGCAAATACTGTATATCCAGGTTAGGTACATGAACTAGAGTCATATTTGATACACGGTAGCCCTTCTGTCAGAAGCAGCTTTTAAAATTTGTCATTGAAAAGCTGATTGTTGCAAAGCTGTGGTAGTGACATTCTTAAGTGGCCAAATGTAGTTGGTGAGCATTCAGCTTGGGAGGAAACAACTTGTTCAGAGCTGCTCTAATATTTTTTATGATGGCCTTAGTGGGTATTTTTAAAAGACTGCTGGGAAGTCATGATTTGGTGGTTCAGGGGGTGGGGCTTGTGAATTTCATTATGAGCTCCCTCTACCTTTTCCCTATCACAAAGTGATAAATTTGTAGGAAAGCTGGGGAGGGGGAGAAAACCACCAGCTAGCAGAAGGTGCATGAAAGAGTGTTCCAGAAAGGCTTAGCCGACATCACTTCCAGTAAGTGATTTTTGAGGCCTGATTTAACCATAACATTGGATCCACAGTGTAGTGATTTTTGCTTTCTATCTTGAAGAAAAATGTAGCTTTTATATTGATACCACTTGCCAGTAGATCTCCCATCTCTTAATCTCAGTAGTACAATAATTTTCTCCCATGTTATCAACATGACCACACTGAATAGATATGTGAGGAGAAAACAGTTAAAATTGAGTCGATGAATATAAGGGAATAGAGGACTTAGTCTTCTGAATATGGTTTGGCGGTATTTTGAGGAGCAGTCATTGGCAGCTTATATAGGATTTAGGCTTTCAGAATTTCTACTTTTGAATGCCAAATAGATTTGTCATGATTTTGTGGATCACATTTTTTGGCTTAGCACTCATATTTTGAGGCATGTTTTGGGCAAGTAAAAAGGTAAAGGGACTCCTGACTGTTAGGTCCATTCGCGGACGACTCTGTGGTTGTGGCACTCATCTCGCTTTACTGGCCGAGGGAGCCGGCGTACAGCTTCCGGGTCATGTGGCCAGCATGACAAAGCCGCTTCTGGCAAACCAGGGTAGCACACGGAAACGCTGTTTACCTTCCTGCCGGAGCAGTACCTATTTATCTACATGCACTTTGACGTGCTTTCGAACTGCTAGGTTGGCAGGAGCAGGGACCAAGAAACGGGAGCTCACCCCGTGTTAATACAAGTGATCCTTCATAACACAGATATTGTATGGATAAAAATAGTGAGCAAATTTTATTCACATCCTGAGCCTTGGGATATGAACAACAATATGTATATCTTCATAAACCAGAACACTGAATAATAAGTAAATATCCAAGTTGTGTCATGTTTTTAACATCTGGCACTATAGCTTAAATGTATTGAAGAAATAAATGTGTTAAAGGTATATATATAACCAGTTTTAGAAATGCCACAGACAGCCAAACCAGAATAATTAGTTCATCATGGGCTATAGAGAAATTGTTCTTAACAGCCTAGTTGTCAACATGACTGGGCTCGTACAAGTAGCTTCTCTGTAGCAAGTAAGCACCTTGAAGTATAGATGGTTAAAAGTAAGCTGTAATACATTGTGGGATTTTTAACCTTCCCTTGTGGGCGTGTCTGGAAACTCCCAGGTGCCTTTTTGCCCAGGCACATAACAATTTGAAATATTTTTTCGATTTTGCTTGTGTGCTTTCTCCATAGCTTAAGATGCTTATGCTTAAGAAATGGAAATTTATTATTTTTAAAATTGAACTATTCCTGGTAACAATCCTGTGCCCATCACCATCAGATACTTGTTATGTGACCTTTTGAACTGTCAGTAATTAATGGTTACGTGTACTGTAAGCTAGTTATGATTGCAAGTGTTTGAAAGGTTTGAAACTTGAACCTGGTGGTATTCCCACAGACTCAGAAGTTGCAGAATGTTTTATGAAGTTCCCTGTTGACCACTCTAATACTCTGAAAATTATTGGTTGACTCAAGATGGGGTTTCATTCTGCCACTTTTGTGAGGTTTGGTTGAGATGAAATGGGAGTTTCTGAAAGTTTTAACTAGATCAGTGAAACTGAACCCCCTGGCACATAACACAAAAAAGGCATAATGTGCCTTTTTCATTCTACAGTGTGATTGTATTTAGCTTGCAGTTGCTCTAGAAAACACACAGGTTTGTGTTTTCTATAGTTGAACTATAGGTTAAAGCAAATTATTGTTTCGTGTGAACCATTAGTGTGCTGTTGCAGGCTGCTCATTCACACAGCCCCCCTCCCTTCCTTGACTGCTGCTGTATTACAGCTGAAACAATCCAGAGTCTGGCTTGTTGTGTTGTCCAAACCTGGGATTCTGGTTTGTTGGTCTCAAAAGAGACCATGAGCAATAACCAAGGTTTGTTCTTTAAAAAGGTAAAGGTAAAGGGACCCCTGACCATTAGGTCCAGTCGTGACCGACTCTGGGGTTGCGCGCTCATCTCGCATTATTGGCCGAGGGAGCCGGCGTATAGCTTCCAGGTCATGTGGCCAGCATGACAAAGCCGCTTCTGGCAAACCAGAGCAGCACATGGAAACGCCGTTTACCTTCCCGCTGTAGCGGTTCCTATTTATCTACTTGCATTTTGACGTGCTTTCGAACTGCTAGGTTGGCAGGAGCTGGGACCAAGCAACGGGAGCTCACCCCGTCACAGGGATTCGAACCGCTGACCTTCTGATCAGCAAGCCCTAGGCTCAGTGGTTTAACCACAGCGCCACCTGGGTCCCTTCCAGTAAGTTCTTAGCTTACCATTATACGGTAGTCTGTTTGGAGAAAGCAAACTATGAATGCAGTTCATGAGAAGCCAGACTTTGCCTTTTTCATTTGTAGTGTAGTAGCAGCAGGTGCATAGAAGGAGCACTGTGGGAACTTCTAAGCAGCATGCACTAGCATGCTGCTTCATCACAGCAAACCATTCATTGTTTGTTTTAAACTATAGTTTAATATGGTTTGTAAACCATTCTGTACACCACCAAGTTCAATAATCACTCTGGGTTTTTTTCTTCACCAATTTTTACTGTGCTTTTTGTTCCAGCTCTTTCTGTTTTACTTCTTAGCTTTCAGTGTAGAAGGTTTAATTAGTTAGATTTCAGGTTTTTCTTCTTTTTCTTAGCTGAAGGAATATCAACAGAAGAATAGCCCTGGGTCAGCAGCTGGAGCAAAGAAGAAACGTAAAGGCAAAGAAGGAAGTAGACCAGAGACACCAACTAATGATGGCAGAGAGTCTCCTGAAAATGTGAGTGGCTTACTTAACTATTTTAAATGCTCCAAAATATTTTGCTTCTACTTCTGTTTGAAGATAGTTTTAACACTGTAAAAAATTGAAGAAGGCTGTGTGTTTTTCTTTAGTCCTACAAACACCTTGAACTCATTGGACAGAAGTGGGGGATATAAATATAATAATCGATAACAGATAAGTAAGGATGGGAAATTCAGCAGAAAGAAATATTTGGCTCCTTGGTTTTGAGGGAATAGTATTTTTTGTATATGCTGCTGGAGTGAAGGAGTTAATTGCATCTTTATCCTAAACAGATTGTGTGCAAGCAAGTTACTACCATCTTGTTGGTATTAGGATCTCTGCCATTTTCCTTTTTCTTGTTCCTTTGGCTTCAGGAACCCACTGAACAATGTTCTCATTCTGTCCCTTTTCTCAGCTGTTTCTCTTTCCACTTTTCTTTCACCCCCTTTAGATTCAGAACATTCTGAAGGTGTTGGTGTCAGACCTTAACCGCTCCAATGGGGTAGCCATACCTTCATTGGACAAGAGGAAGGTGAGGCAGCATTCAGAATCTGTCCAAGTGGCTTGCTGTCCATACTGCATGATTCAGTTCCTATTTACAAATTAGGGTGTTTTGGGTGGGTGGAACAGATTTTGGGATACTTGTCATACTTGTCCGCTGCGTGAATGTTGTTGGCTATCGTTAACATTGAACTATTTTTAACCTGCTCCCCCGCTGTTGTTATTGTGTGCTTTCCTTAATGTGGCTCAAATTACAATTGGAAGAAGGGTTGCTTCTTGGATTTTTAAGATTGCTTTGCTTAAAGCAGCTGTTTTGGAATGTCAGGCATATCTGAAGGGAATGCCACCCCCAATACTACTGTTTCCAAGGTGATAGTGAATGAATGAATGCATAAGTAGCGTTGTTCACTGTGGACTGCAGGTTGGGCTTGACTTCCATTTTGCTTGTTATCTTCTTTTCCCCATGTTAGTGGGTTTTGTTTGTTTGTTGTAGAAGCACCTCATCCCAGAAATGCATGTTCTTGCTCATCTATATTCAAACGTTGACCTGGAGGATAAGCTATGTGGGTTAATCATGCCAACTCATGATTTGGCAGGCAATGAAATTTGAACACATGATACAGTCTGAGGAGTAATACACATTTAGATTTACCTAGACAGAAAGTGTCTTCCTATTCCTTGTCTTACAAAGGACTGTTAGATAAACTGGGTTTTGCGTACTTTGCTAACCCAGGTTGAATTCAATTAAAAATAAAGGGCTGGGTCTAATAGAAACCAGTCTCCTTGAGTTGGCTGCATCTGATTACTTTAAAGCACACCCTTGCCATGTTTTAGAAAGCAGAGAGCCAGTAATGGTGTAGTAGTTAAGAGTCTTGGACCAGGCTCTGAGAGACTAGGACTCAATCTTACACTTAGCCATGAAGTTCACTGGGTAACCTTGAGCCAGTCACTGTCTCTCAGCCTAACCTACCTCAAAAAGTTGTTGTGGGGATTAAATAAGGAAAGAGAGAACCATGTGTGCTACCTTGAGTACTTGGAGAAAAAGGTGATAGATAAATACAATAAATTAAAAATAATAAACATAATTAGCTTCCCCCCCTGAAAAATATATAAATATCAAAATACGTTGGGAATAAACAACAGTCTATAAGCTGTTTCTTCATGTTTTATTACCATTGCTTAGTGATATAGCATTTGCTTTTTATGCAGAAGAAACTAGGTTCGATCCCCACCATCTCCAGGGAGTCCCTTTTCTGAATTCCTGAAGAGCTGCTGCCAGTCAGTGTGGGCAGTGTTGAGCTAGGTGTACCAATGATCTGACTAGGTAAATGGCAGCTTCTTATGTTCCTTTAAAGCTTTAGCTTTATCTTTGGTGTTGGCAGATGCCCACCAAACATTTACATTAACTTTGTGGGTGCCATTTCAACTTACTGTTCCATTTGAATTCAGGCATCAAAATAACCATACTGTTTTGGTTACAAAATCAGGGGTGGAAACTAAACCTGTGTGTTATCTTCAAAATCCTATTATGAGCAAAATACTGTGTGGATTTTTTAGATGGAAAACTGCACATTCCTGCAGGAAATGCAACAGTTGTAAAAGTTACAAGGCCTATTTCCTATGAAGCTGGATGGCCTATGTGAGGATGTTTGGCTGGTAGCTGTAGCTGGTGGTGCTATCTGTATTGTATAGGGCAAGGATATGAAATCTGTGGCCCTTCAGGTGTTGTTCGATTCCAGCTCCTATTGCCTCTTGCTACCTGCACTGATATGAATTAGGAGTCCAACATCTCATTCCCCGTGTCTGGTATAAGGCCAATCTTTCAGTTATTTCTAAGGATGATACTTCATGAGGATGTGTTCTTCATGAAGAGCGTGTTGGACTTCAGCATGGAAACCTGAGTTTAGGTCTGTCTTAACCATTGAAAGTCAATCAGCCTCAGTTCTCCAACTGTAAGTTTAAAATAATAGAGTTCTGTATTCAGTATATCCTGGCTTTCTGAGCAGAATATATTCAAGGCAAATTATAATAAATAGACTATAAACATGATATAAAAACATAAATACATATATAAATAGCAGTAGTCTAAAAACAATATTCAAAGAGTCAACGTACCTTAAAAACTTTGTTCTGAAACACCATAGCCTTCACTGCCCATCTGAAATTGGTCAGTGCCAGGCATACTTCTCTGGAGAGGCTATTCCATCATTTGGCCACCAACTATGGAAAAGGCTTCATCTTTAAGGATACCTACATTATCCTAAGCAGATTGACTGTTACACAATAAAAGGAATATTGGCCCAAATCTTTAGGATAACCCAAATGGTGGTTTAAAAAGAAATGCTGTGCCCTTGAGATGAAACACAGTGTTCATTGGGATAGAAGCCAAATTTAAGCTTTTTGCTTTGAAATGGAGAAATACTCTTTTAGATAAAAGTGAGCTATTGTCAGTTATATGCTACCACAGAATGACATGTTTCAATCCAGTTAATGTAGCCAGTGAGTTCCAAATTTTGGTTCATGAATTCTCTGGGGATCTGAAAACAAGCTTTCATTTCTTTCACTTGGGGAATGTGGAATCTATTACAGGTAGTTATTTGCTTTTCTATACACTGCCCATCCTCCAAAGAGCTCAGAGGAGCACACATGGTTCTCTACCCACCCTTTTAACCTAAAAGAGACTGACCGGCACAGAGTCACTCAGTAGAGATTTGAATTCAGGTCTCCCAGTCTTAGTCTGACACGATGCTGATTCTCTGCACTAATTTATATCACAGTCTGTGACAATATATGAGATCAGTGTAAAACCTTCTGCCCATGTGATTAACAATCCAGTGAAGGGGAGAGCAGAACCGCTATGCCTGCTGGCTCTGCCCTTGTATCACCACTTCTTCCTCTGCTGTCTGCACACTGTTGTGTGTACATGCATATATGCAGAAGAGAAATTGCCCTATGTGCGTAGGCTCCAACTGCAGCTGGAGGGTCCATTGCTCTAAAGACGTGAACCCTCAATATGTACATGGCAGCAGTAGGCAAATGCCTGAATATGGCTAGCATTTGATACAGTAGGTCCTTTAAGGGTGTTACACTTAACTCACACACATGCTTTATTTCGGCCCAAAGACCCAAAAAAACACTTTCAGAAGCAAAATAAAACAGAAATACAAGAAAAGGATTCCAAGGCAGTCACTATATTTTATCCAGACCATGTTGGTTTATATTTCTTATTACTTCTGAGAGGAACTTAGCCCATGCCCAGGGTAGTATCATTTGACATATCTCCAAGGAGGTACTTAAAATGGAAAATTTCAGGTTTTCCAGTTAAGTTTACCAACAGGGGTTTACTTAATTGATCCCTGGTTTGTTTGAATGCTCACTGTGAAATAGCATCAACACCCTGAGAGCACTCTTAACTAGAAGGAGGGTTCCTGAACCCTTATTGGTAGAATGTCAGATTTAGTGAAATGCTACCTTGGAATACTTCTTTGACTCTACTAGGCAGAAAAGCTGAATACTGGCAACTGAGATAACGTTCTTATTTGTACTTGCACAACCTCTGTTTCTGGGCCTAGGCAGAACAGAAATCTTTCAGTATAGATCCTGAAGGAAAATCATGTACCTTCAGAAGTGTTGGGGTTGCTAACCAATCACAAATGAACAACCACACCCTTGGCCAATCCCAATCTCTCTCACCATCAAAAGAACACAAGCGATTAAAGGAGAACCAACACAAACAAAGCTGACATCAAGACCTACATATGATACATGTAAAAATATGAGAGACACTGCACACACCTTTGTAATTCAAGAAATCTTTAATAATAATAATTCATAATAATAATAATAATAATAATAATAATAATAATAATTTATTATTTATACCCCGCCCATCTGGCCGGGTTCCCCCAGCCACTCTAGGCAGCTTCCAACAAAATATTAAAATACAGAAATCAATCAAACATTAAAAGCTTCCCTAAACAGGGCTGCCTTAAGATGCCTTCTAAAGGTCTGGTAATTGTTACTCTCTTTGACCTCTGGTGGGAGGGTGTTCCACAGGGTGGGCGCCACTACCGAGAAGGCCCTCTGCCTGGTTCCCTGTAACTTGGCTTCTCGTAGTGAGGGAACCGCCAGAAGGCCCTCGGCGCTGGATCTCAGTGTCCGGGCAGAACGATGGGGGAGGAGACGCTCCTTCAGGTATACTGGACCGAGGCCAATACTTTAAAAAAAAGAAGTGTTGAGGTTGCTTGGGACCTTCACACTGTCCAAGTCACCAATATGTGATCTATTTTCTTGAGGCTGCCACATGCTATAGGCTTCAGAGATTTTTGTCTGAGAATGAGCTTTTATCGCTTTGGCAGGGTGATTGCATTAACAATGTTCAAAGAATAAAGTGCGTATTTGAAGATCTAACAAATGTGTATCTTTGTCCCCTGTATGTGTTCTTGGGAACAAAAGTGCCAGGATAAAATGAAGGTTAGAGATGCTTGTGCAAGGAAGGGTGGGTGGGTACCAGCCATTCTAGCAATACTTAAAATTTCCATGTGAATAAAAACATATAGGAAGAGCCCTACTGGGTTCAGCTGGAGACCCATGTAGTCCAGCATCCTCTTCTGACAGTGGCCAATCATGGCTTAGCATGGATAAGCAAACAGGTTCCAGGAGAGTTGACAGTTGCTTTGTTCTTCATTTGGTCTTGCTGCTGCCAATACTGCTGCCAATACTAGGTTTGGCTTAGTATTATGCCCAAACACAGATTCATGATTTATCTTACTCCAGCCAGAACACAACCGTAGCCCAAGTTTGTTACATGACATGACAAACTATTTGTGGTTTGTCTGGAGCAAGATAAACCATGAGTCTGGGTTCAGACATGTTGCTCACAGCAGTATGGTGGCAGCAGGACCAGAGGAGTAGCAAAACAACTCTGGATCTTCTCTCTGAAAATCGGCCTAATGATTGAATAGCGTTATATCTGAACTGAATCATTTTATTTATTTCTCCCTCCCAGCCCTGTTGGCCACTTTCTCAAATTTGCTGCCTCTTCTCTTTCTCTAATGCTTAGAACAGAGGTCGGCAAACTTTTCTGCTGGCGGGCCGGATCTCACGGGAGCGCGCACACCCATGCGCATGCGCACATGCCTGCTGCTCTTCCCTGCTGGCTTTCGGAGCCATTGCGAGGGAGGAGGAGACGTCTGCAGCTTCCTATTGGCTGCAGGAGCTTCCTGCAGCCAACAGGAAGCTGCATCCCGAAAGTCAGTCCCCGGAGCTGAACTGGTGCGCCGCGCAAGTTTAGCTCCATGCAGGGGCTGACCAAGCGGGCAGCAAGGGTTGGGGGTGGTGGTTTAACAATCCCCTTGGGACATATCCGGCCCCCAGGCCATAGTTTGCCAACCCCTGGCTTAGAACTTCATTCATGAACTGTTTGGGGACTTGGGATATATCTCTTTGGATATTTGATATTATAACAAAACTTGAACCTAGGGTTAGTGTGCACCAGTCCATTGAGGTCTAACCGACAATATTCCTCTTTACATTCAGTTTAAATTTAGTCTCTGGTTGCCAGTCTCTGACTTCAGTGTTTTGGAAACCATGGACAACACTTTGGGAGAAACGTTTTCCCCACTCCCCACTCCCACTATACAATCTACAGTAGGTGTGTATAGTGACTCATTCTGTTCCATCCCTATCTGATTAGTTGTCTTCCCAAGAATATGCACTTTGCAAAAGTAAAGGACCAATGTAACATGAACCATGTTGAGGTTGGCATTGCCCACTATGTTTGCAGCACACCAAAGGGTTAGCTTTTTTTTGTACATGGACACGACTTTGTTCTGAGGAAGCACTCCTCAGCTGATTTGCCTCTAGGTTTGACAGGTGCTTCTAGAAATGGTGCATGCTTGTATCCATCTGGGTTCCCCTTCACCTGCATGGTGCTTGTAATCTTTATGGTATGTTTTGTGACAGGCATACTGTGATGGTGATGTTTCCGCTCACAATGCTGAACAACTCGCTGCTGGTGTCCACATGCTGTCTAACAGCAACAGTTTGCCTAGCTCTGCCGCTCCAAGTCCTGGTAGCATGCAGCTGTTGCAGGTTTGTCAATGTTTGCCTCCACCGCACTGAACACCCTAGATAACGTGTGTGTGTGTGTGTGTGTGTGTGTGTGTGTGTGTTTGCAAATTTGTATTTGGAGCAAAGCATACTTCACAAAAGAACGGGGAGGTGATGGTAGCACAGACATTTTAGTTAACGACACTGGCCTGTCACTCTGCAACTATAGGAGGAATTGGCTGTGCAGAACACTTAGATTTAGGTTGCACAATACACTCCTTCCTCATCTCTCAGTCTTCAGCCATTGATTGAATGTAGTTTCATTGGAAGGGTGAGATGAGTACAATTGGGCACTGTGTTGGGCACTGTGGCCCCCTAAGCTCTCTCCTGTAGCCCATAGATTAGCTTTCACTTCTTAACATTTATTTGTACATCTCTTCTAGATGGTTGAAATGTAAAGGCAATAGTAAAGCCAAATATTTGTCTACTCTGTTTCCATATCTGTCAAGCCCTGAGGCTGACTTCTAATTTCCTTCTTATTAGGTGATAAATTCAAGATAGGAATAACTTGATGGTGTCAACCAACTGGTTTTGCACCTTCTGCCTGTCTGTTCAGCTTATATGCAATTTATATTATTGTGTGTGAGCTGTGACCCTCTGACTCATGATACATATCCTCTGTGGTTCCTTATGCACTGAAGTTGTCTATTCCTGATCTAAAGTAATGAATATTTCTATATTTTTAAAAAAGTAAGTGTTAATTGAAAAATTCCTAACAAAACAAAGTGATAGACAACCAGCCTGACCCCTTGCTTGAGCTTTAAATACATGAAGCTTATTAAGCCTTTTTTCTTGAATTGTGCTATGGCAGGGTCAGCAAACTATTTCAGCAGGAGGCCCACTGTCTCTCAGACCTTGTGGGGGGCCGGACTATATTTTTTTTGGGGGGGGGGGGAATGGACGAATTCCTATGCCCCACAAATAACCCAGAGATGCATTTTAAATAAAAGCACACATTCTATTCATGTAAAAACACGCTGATCACCGGACCGTCCACGGACCGGATTTAGAAGGCAGTTGGGTCGGATCTGGCCCCTGGGCCTTAGTTTACCTACCCATGTGCTATATGGTATAGAAGTCTAGATGTGCTATGTTTTGCGCATTCTATGTTGAAGCAGTCCTCAGGGCAGGTATGCAAAACCTGTGGCCTTTCAGATGTTGTTGAACTCCAGCTCCCATTAGTCCTAGCTGATGGGCAGGGATGATGGGAGCTGGAATCCAACAACATGTGCAGGGCTGCAGGTCCTTTATTCTTGCGTTGGTGAATAAAGCAATGGTAGATGTTGTGAGGTGTCACTCAGAAGGAGAAGCGTGTGTCCAGTCTTTTCTTGGAGTTTCATATATCTGTGCATGTGCATGCTTGTACATATGCATATATTTGTGTTTCTGATTTCTACTACAGTTATGTATCTTTTTTATTTCATAGATCTGTGACACTGATCATAAAAATTCCTTGGAAGAAAATAGGTGAGAGGCTTCTCTCTGTATTCTCTCTTGCTCTCTCTATCATATTCCAGTCACTAAAAATGAGGATTGTTCTTAATGTCTTCTTTATTACAGATGTTTGTTGTGTGTCATGTTCCTTTTTTAGGTCCCCCTCATTGGCAGACAGTCTCCGCCAGCTGTCTGAACAGCTTAATGGCATGGTCAATCAGGTAAAAGCCAAGTTCTTCTGATCTGTCTGTCTTAGAATCATAGACCTAGAAGAGATCTCAAAGGACATCTAGTCCATCCTTCTGCTGATGCAGGAAATCTGCAACTACAACACCCCTGATTATAAACTTCTATAATAAAAGCGAGTCCATCACCTTCTAAGGCAGTCTGATTCACTGTTGAACACCTATCATACTATCAGGAAGTTCTTCCTAATATTTAGTCTTTTTCTTTCTTTTTTTTGGTAATTCGAGTCCCTTGGTCTGGGTCCTACTTTCTGGAACAAAGAGAGCAAATTTGCTCCATCATCTGTGATAGCCCTTCAAATATCTGAAGATGGCTATTAGATTGCCTCTTAATCGTTACTTATTTTTATACCTAAGGGATGGCCAGCTCTTGAACTTTCAGTTATTATATGGGTCCTTGCAGCCAGACAATAAACCCTGAAGATGCTTTCAGACTGAAAGCCAGAAACTGTGTGTGTCATGTGGTCTGTGGGAACTGTGTGTGAATGAGATATACTCAAGGGTTACACTGGTAACACATGAAAGGGCTGTCCACCTTCTCTTAAAGAAGCTGTATACTGTCTACAGTTGTACCTTGGATCCTGATCACCTTGTGAGTTGACTGTTTAGGCTCCCGAATGCTGCAAACCCGGAAGTGAATGTTCCGGTTTGCACACGTTCTTTGGAACCTGAACATTTGACGGGGCTTCCGCGGCTTCCGATTAGCTGCAGGAAATTCCTGCAGCCAATCGGAAGCTGCGCCTTGGTTTCCGAACATTTTGGAAGTCGAACGGACTTCCGGAACGGATTCCGTTTGACTTCTGAGGTACCAATGTATTTCTTATCAGAGGTTCAAATTCCATAGACGTAGCCTTGTTAGCCTGTTGATCTTGTGGCATATTTATATTCAAGAGACTATATAGTTCACCACTGGAACCATCCTGGAATAATCCAGTTTAAATACAGCTAGACAAGAATATGTGCAAACTCAGTTTGTTTAAGTCATGGTTTAACAAACTATGAGTTAATGAGAGTTGTCTCACAGACAAATCAAATTTTGGTTTGTTTTCTGGAGATTCATACCTAACACCTTATATTTTAGAGTGTGGGGGTCAAGCAAACATAGTCAAGGAAGAGTGCTGCTTTCACATATAATATTAAGCCATAGGTAAAACAAACTGAGTTTGCACATAATGCTAAGCCATGGTTTAATAAACCGGGATTTTGTGTTATGTGTGAACCAGGAAAGCAGAGAGACAGTGGGGTAGAATCACAAATTAAAAAATAGCCTCTCTGTGGGTAAAAAGCTAGCATACCAGCGAGAAAGATTCTAGCCCAGTCTATTTAGTTTTCTACCTTTGGTTCAGGTGTCTTTATTTTTAGTGCAAGAGAACATTTTGAAAACTTGATCCTCTGTTTATGATCTAATGCAGGCATCCCCAAACTGCGGCCTTCCAGATGTTTTGGCCTACAACTCCCATGATCCCCAGCTAACAGGACCAGTGGTCAGGGAAGATGGGAATTGTAGTCCAAAACATCTGGAGGGCCGAAGTTTGGGGGTGCCTGATCTAAAGTGTTATAGTGAATTCTGTTACCTCAATACTTCACTGCTTCATGTTGGCTGCATGTGTAAATCAAACCTAAAAGATCCTCTGATCTATTATCAGTATATTATGAGGCACATTTAGCTTACCTGAACCATGTACAGTGGTACTGGTTACAGATTTAATTTGTTTTGGGGTGCAGTGTGCACCCCAAAAAATCCATAACTAGAGGCACCGCTTCTGCGCACGCGCACGGCACGATAGAGTGCTTTGGTGCACAGAGCGCTTTGGTGCATGTGCAAGCGGCGAAACCCATTTGCCGCAGCCATAATCTGAAGATTCCGTAACCTGGAGGTTATGTAACATGAGGTACCATTGTATGGGGTATTTTACTTGTAGAACTTCCAACACAGTCTACCTTAGCATTTCTTCCTAGGTAATCATAGGAAGGAGAAGAGTGCCTGTAATGTAGGTGGGTGTTTGAAGGAACCTCTCACCGTAGTGGGTACACTAAGTTACCTTTGTGTTTATTCTCCAGTTTCAAAGTTTTCTTATTCTGTAGGAGTGTCATCATCCCACTCAGGGAAATATGTAACTGGAAATTCATGTTCACATTTTCCAAGTTAACTAGTTGTGATGGCAAATATCTTTATTTTACAGCCCACGGCCTATGTGAATGGGGAAAACGCCACATCTTCAACAGATATGAAAGAGATGGCAGTAAGTGCAGGGCTCCTGGCTCTTTTGTCAGTTTGCATTTCTTTGAACAATATAGTAATGAATCTAGTGTGTGTTCTGGTAATAAGAACTTACTTGAGTGCAAGAAATGACAACATTGCATGTTAAAGTTTTACTTGTTTAGATGAAGGCTCCTGCAGTGGTTTTTAGACTGGATTATGGAAGTGCTAAAGATCCATCCTGATGTTCCTTTGAAAGGAGATTAAGCTTTTGGTGGTTTAGTATGAATTTGGTAGTGGTGGGGGATGATGTGTTTGTGTAAGAATGGACACCACAAATGAGTTCAACTGTGATGCTGATTATTATTTTCTCTCCTTTTTTTAATAATTTGCCTTTTCTCCCCTCTTCTACTCCCTTCCTCTTCCTCCTCCTCCTGCTATCTGCATGTGCCCATCAGACACGTTACCAGGAGCTGGCAGTAGCCCTAGACTCCAGCAATCTAACAAACAAACAACTCAGTACAAAGATAGAGGAATTGGTAAGAAATAACCAGACCAAGATGTTTGGCCTTGTCTTGCTGCTCCTCTTTGCTCTCTGGGTGTCTGCAAGGTTTTGGGTTCTTTCACAGTGCCACAAAGAAAAGTGTTGTGTGCTTCATGGTTCAAAGGGGTGGGGAGGGAGTGAGGGATCAAACTATTCTAAATAAAAATAGAGAAGGGGGGAAAGAAGAGAGAGGAAAAAACATAGAGACAGAATAGGAGGGGAAGGAAAGAAAGAGAGAGAGAGAGAGAGAGAGATACAAAGCCCTCTTTATACAGAGCCACAAAGGGGGGGGGGGCCCTCCCAGCTCTCACATGGGTTCTTCCATTTCTTCTCCCAGCCTGAAAGTTATTCCCTTCTCTGCTTCTCATGCAGTCCTTCATCATCTTTGTCTGAGTAGCCTAATCAACTCAAGGTAGAGGACATCAAAAGATGAAATAAAACATGAACAAAAACAGAATTAACCAAAAAAAGGGACAAAAGTTAAATATCATTGAAAAGGAAAAGAGAGATCAAGGCAATAGAGGACTTCTTATTCTCCTTTTGGCCACTATGTATATTCAGATTATTCAAAGTATTCAAAACATTCACTCCACAATAGCACCCTGCTGTATTCTAGGACAATGTCCAACTGTTCCTCAGTCTTCAATACCCGACACCTGAAGTTCGTTTATTTTCCGTTCTACACAAAAAGACCAAAGGGGCTGTTTCAATTGTTATTACTGGTATTACTAGATAGGAAGATTATTCTTCCTCCATTCCAGTATAACAATTTCATTTCCAAGAGGTTTCCTTATTGGGATAATAATCCACAATTACTTATTTATTATATGTTACAGGTAGGTAGCCGTGTTGGTCTGACGTAGTCGAAACAAAAAATAAAAAAAATTATTCCAGTAGCACCTTAAAGACCAACTAAGTTTGTCATAGGTATGAGCTTTCGTGTGCATGCACACTTCTTCAGATACATTTCTTCAGATACATTATTTATTATATGTTTATTAATTAGTACCCAATTCCATATCTTCCAATCCCATTTCCTGTTGGCCATGATTAAAGGGACTCTTGAAGGTGATCCAGTAGTGGCTGTACCAGATGGAAGTTCAGGGTCCAAGAGTAAAACATTGGTCTGAGCCTATCACCTTAAGCACACTCATGTCTGTGCATTGATGTGACCTCTTTCTGTCTCCTTACTATGGACAGGTGTGTTCATCTTTTACGCTGTGCCTGCAGAAGTACCTTGTGGGAGGATGTGGGAGAGAAAGAGGTTCCTTACTTTCATTTCCCATAGAGAAATGAGAGGCAAACCAAAATCACAGAGGATTTTGATAGCCAAGAACTTGCCCACTTGCAAGAGAAGGGGGTCGCAAGAGATAAGTAGAGATTAAATTTAGTAATCAAGTAAGTCAATTGCCAAGGTGGTTTATATCCAGGTTTAGTCTTTTGGGGTGAGGAGAAAATTTGTTTGGAAATAGCTGAGTTTCAACCTCTCTCCTATTCATGAATTTAAGTGCTAATTGTATTGGTTTTCAGCATCTGTTGAGGCTGTTGAAAGTTCAGGAATGCACACTAATAGAGACTTTAAAAGTAGGGCTTTGCTTTGAGACTTGCAAAGTAGGGCTTTGCAATTGTATGATGAGCTGCTGCTGAACTTCTCCTAACTGGAACAGTGTTGATTCTATTGAATCTGTTTCAACAAAGATTGGGGCTTAGCTTTCTAGACTTAAAACATGGGGATAGTGAGTGACCATCTTTTGAGCAACAGTGGCACTGTGAGTGAACCTGTTTGTCTTTAGCTTGCATGGGTGGCTTCTGCTACTGTTACTTTACTCACTGCCTTTTAAAAGACAGCTAGAAATATGTGAGGCCTGTTTTCAGTCAGCAAAGAGCCTGCATTGTTTGGAATATCCCTCCACCCCATTTCACTCTCCCCAGCTTGTTGCATGACTTCGCTTAGTTTTTGCTGCATTGTTCTTTTCTTTGTGTCCCTTACTCCCTCCCTCCTCCACACCCGCTATAGCATTTCAATCAGCAACCGAAATGCCTTGTGTTTGAGCACTGCTTACAAATGGCTTTTGCCATTTGCAGGCTGACAGGAACATGAAGTGCTCTTTTATTGGGTGTTGAGAATTTGAGGGGAGCCAAAACAGTGTATTGATTGGGGCGGGGCGGGGAAGGAGTGAACTTTAAAAAGAAAAGAAAGGCAGACTTTGCAGACATGCTTACTTCATTTGTTTTTGTAAGGGACTACATAGAACAATTGATGTAACAAAATTTGTATTGGGCAAAGAAGACCTCTCTCAACCTCTATGCCCTCCCTATGTCTTTCTGGATTCTAAGGCCCAGTTCAGACCCAACAAAATGGACAAAGGCTTGCAGGTGTCCGCAACCTTTTCCAGCTGTAGGCCAGTCCACTGTCCCTCAGACCATGTGGTGGGCCAGAGTTTTTTTTTGGGGGGGGGGAATGAATGAATTCCTATGCCCCACAAATAACCCAGAGATGCATTTTAAATAAAAGCACACATTCTACTCATGTAAAAACACCAGGCAAGCCCCACAAATAACCCAGAGATGCATTAAAATAAGAGGACACATTCTACTCATGTAAAAACACGCTGATTCCCAGACTGTCCGTGGGCCAGATTGAGAAGGCGATTGGGCCGCATCCGGCCCATGGGCCTTAGGTTGCCTGCCCCTAGCTTATAGTTATGTGTGTGAGCCTTGGATCAGGGGTTGATAAACCTTTTCAGCAGGGGGCCGGTCCACTGTCCCTCAGACCTTGTGGGGGGGCCAGACTATATTTTTTGGGGAAAATATGAACGAATTCCTATGCACACTACAACATATTGTATTTGTAGTGCACAAAAAGCAGGAAAAGCTATACAGTATTTAAAATGAAGAACGATTTTAATCAACATAAACTTATAAGTTTTTCAATGGGAAGTATGGACCTGCTTTTGGCTAATGATATAGTCAATAATCCGGTTCCATATTTGTCACTGCTAGTCGTAGCAAGTGATGCAAGTGTTCATCAGTTAATCTGTATCTGGTTGGCGATTTCAGATGTTTCATTCAGGAAAAAGTCTGTTCACAGACATAGGTGCTGCCAAAGATGGTTGCAAATCTGAGTGCATGGTTCCTGAGATTCAGAAATGTATCAGAGGGGAGAGAAGTATAGAAATTTGTGAGGCTGCTTGATTTGAAAGCGTCTTTCAGAGAGTCACAATTCTGTAGTTCGACCAATTCCATTTGGTAAATTGGATCAGCAGTTTCAACGTCAACAGAAAATGGGTTCTGGAAAAGCTGTATGTCCTCCTCATGGATGTGAAGCTCTTTAAATCAAGTTTGAAACTCCTTTTGCAAAATTTCCAGTAAATCCACATGTTTCATTTGGGAATGCAACTGCTGGTTTTCCCGCTGACATGTTTTGAGTTGTGGGGAGATGGCAGAAGTTTTCCTCCTTCACTTGTTTAGAGGAAGTCTAATTTTGCTTGAAATGCTTTCACATGTGAAAACATATCACAGATGAGCTTCCCCTTTCCTTGAAATTGAACATTGAAAGTGTTGAGTATTTCTGTTACGTCTGTAAGAAAGGCAAGCAGCCATTTCCATTCTGCATCTTTGAGCTCTGGTACTTCTTTGTGGTACGGAATATCTTCATGGTTAACATTTAACTCAGACCAAAACTGTCCATGGTTTAGTGCGTGAACTCTAATGAAGTTAACACAACATACCACAGTTTTCATGACAGAGTCCAACTTCAGTGATTTTTTTACAACACAGTGCTTGTTGGTGGATGAAGCAGTGTATGGCTTTTGGATGTGAATGGTTGTGTTTGTCCATGTCTTGGTTAATGTGTGCAACCACTCCTCTCATAGACCCCAGCATGCTAAGAGCACCATCAGTTGTGATACTGGCTAGTTTAGCCCAGTCCAGCTCCAAATCGCGCACAGTTTGGCAAACTTTATCAAAGATATCCTCTCCTGTTGTAGTTCCCTTGATGCTTTGCAGAGCAGCAAGCTCCTCTGTGATTTCGAAATTATCATTTGTCCCACGAATGAAAATTAGAAGTTGTGCAGAATCATGAACATCAGTGCTTTTGTCGAGTGTCAATAAAAAATAATGAAGTTTCTTCGAGGAGTTTTGCAAATGTTGATGCAAATTTTCCCACATTTCTTCAATCCTACATGTAACTGTACATCCTGAAAGACTCAACATACTAAATAAAGCAGTCTCCTCTGGACACATCTCTTTGGAAGCAGAAAGAATGCATTCTTTAACAATTTCTCCCTCTACGAAGGGTCTGCCAGTGTGCACTATGAGCTTGGCAATCTGAAAACTTGCTCGCAACAATGAAATATTTTTGCTGCTTTTGCTTCACAAAAATATTTTGCTGAGTTGTCAATCCACTTTTCTGTTTTAATGTTTCATCTTTTCTCACTTGTCCAACCAATCATATTTCTCTTTATGGTGAGTATCGTAGTGTCAAAGCAAATTGTATTCCTTGAACACAGACACTGAATTCTGGCATATCAGACAAACAGCTCTTTCTTTGTACCGCGTGAAAAAGTAATCAAAAGTCCACTGTTTGTTGAAAACCCTGCTCTCAGAGTCAACTTTTCTTTCTTTTTTGACATGATTTCCTAGGGATGGAAAACTGCTATTAGTCAAATACCAATAAATACAAAGCTACAAAAACAATATACCAGCAGTAGTGACCCAGCAGGTTCTGCAGGGAATTAAATGTATTTTTGGTTCTGGGTTGTATTGCAGCCACCTATTTACCTAAGAAATTTATTAGCCACCTTTCAATGTAAACTCACCAGGTGGTGTTCAGTTAAAACAATAAAACAATGCAACAACAACAACAACAACAACAGCAACAACATAAAACAGCATCACAACAACAACAACAACAACAACAACATAAAACAGCCATCAGTGTCTATCCAGTAAACTAGACTGAACTGTAAAACTCTCAGTTAAACTATTCAACATAGTGGAAAGTTTGGGCTAAGGCCTTTTCAGTGCCAGGCTAAAAAAATAAAATGTTGGGAACCAGAATTATTTTTATTAGGATTATTGAATGATGATATAAAAGCAAAGGATAGATCCCTGGTGATGCACGCAACAGTAGCCAGCAGACTGCTCATCGCAAAAAAATGGAAAAGTGATAAAATACCAACGAAGGAGGAGTGGATTATAAAATTGACAACATATCAAAATTTAACAACAAAAGCGGGGGAAATGAAAGGTTCAAAAGAAGAGAAATCAGAAAAAGATTGGAAAATGTTTAAACAATATTTAAAGAAACAGGTGGAAAAAGCCAACCTCCTGGCAGAAATATAAAAGGCCCAAAATTAAATATGGAAAAAAATAAGAAAAAGTATGCATAATGACAGAGATATATATAAACCAGAGTAGAGGGAAGACTGGAAGTCACATGAGGTGAAAGGGGGGGGGAGGTGGTGGTAGCTTTTTATTATTTGTATTTCATTCTTATTTATATTTGCATTGTTTGTATTTTATTGTTTACATTTTTACGTTTGTTATGATTTTTATCAGTTATATATATATCTTTATTAAGTTTAAAAGGGATTATATATGATATATATATATATATATATATATATATATATATATATATATGATTTATAAGTATATACGATTTATAATTTGTAGTTTTTTATATATGATTTCTGTATGTTTTTTCTTTTTCCTTTTTCCCTTTTAAATTTTCATTTTGTATGTTTAAATAAATAAAAATCATTAATTTAAAAAATTAAAGAAAAAACAAAACAAAAGGGTGTTATGGGAATGCTACTAGTGCCTCCCAGACAGCCAACCTGAGTCAAGACCACATATTTTCTCACTAGGAAGATAACCTGAAGTCACTTCTGCAGTTGTCTGGTCACCGCCTAAGATAGCTATGGGACTCCAGGGAATCCATGAATGTTTGTAGATCCATGTTAAACCATGGTTTAACATTATGAGATTGAGTTTTATGTGCAAGGAGAGAGTAAGTGCTTCAAATGCAGCCAGTTTCCCATTCTGTCTTCAGAAACTGCTTTGTTCTTCTCTGTGGTTAGTTCATGTAGGCCAGGATCAAACCAAGTTCTACTCCTGGTCTGGTTTAACAACTAAGCACAGTTTGAATAAACCACGGTTTCCTTAGTCCATACATACTGTATTGAGAAATGGCAGTTCATGCATGAAAAAGAGGACAACCAGGAAGGGGGAACAGACAAGCTGAAGGCTCACTGTGGCTTGCTGCCATAACACTCAATGTAATTTGGTGATGCATCTAAAGCCTGCTGTTGTGTCTTGTGTCCAGCACCACAAGTCTCACTTGCCTTTTTATGTATATTTTGCTCCCCTGCTGCATTACTGCCTGGTGAAATCAAAAGGCACTTCCACCAGTAGTCTGCATATTATTTTGGTGTTCTTTTTCTGCATTTTAGCTCATATTCTGTAGCTTTGCATGTGTTTACAGAAAGGCAGGGTGGGGAGGGAACAGGGAAGTTGCTTTTCTGATGGTTTTCATATACAGTTGTACCTTGGTTTACAAACTTAATCCGTTCCAGAAGTCCGTTCTTAAACCAAAGCGTTCTTAAACCAAGGCATGCTTTCCCATAGCAGCAGGGGACTCAATTTACAAATGGAACACGCTCAACAGGAAGCGAAACATGTTCTTATTCCAAGGCAAAGTTCACAAACCAAAACACCTACTTCCGGGTTTTCAGCATTCTTAATCCAAATTGTTCATGAACTAAGCTATTCTTAAACCAAGGTACCACTGTATGGCCAGTTGAAAAGGAAATGCTTCCCTTATAGAAGTACCTGTGGGGTCTATTGCTACCTCACAGGGCTCAGTTGTTCCATGAACCATTTTGTATGCTACATTTAGTGGACCAACTGTTTGCTGTGTTTTGATCTGTCCAAAATTGCCTACCTGCAGAAAGGTTCTGCACAGCTGTCCCACACAACAGCTCATTCAAAAAGAGGTGGTATCTGAACAATGGTGGATTCTCTCTCTTGTCATTAAACATTGCATTAACCCATCTTTTGCTAACCTGTGGTCCTCCTGCTGTTTTGAACAACAACTCCAATCATCCCTGCTGACTGGCTATGCTGACTGAGGCTGATGGGAGCTAGAGTACAACATCATCTACAGAGCATAATGTTTGCAACGCCTGCATTAAACAAACCTTAGAAAACTTTTGTGGCAGCATTTAAGAAAGTGATGGGAAACGGTGTTATTGTTATTATTGTTGTTATTTATTTATTTATTTATTGTGTTTTTGTTGTGAAAAATAAATGCAATAGTTGCTTCTTGCATTTATGTCAGGAGTTTGGGGTTTGTTGATTCTAATAACTTATTCCAAACATCCAGAAGCCTTGGTAGTATAGCTTAGCATACTCACACCTACCTAGAAGCCCAAGTGACTTGCTGATAATATTGATGCCTTCATTTTGTTCTTTTTGCAGAAGCAGCAGAACCAAGAGATTATGAACCAGCTGGAGAAGGTAATATGCACTGCTTGAGAGATACGTACAGCCAGTTCATTATTCACACCAGGAGCAGGAAGCATAGTATACTGTGGGAATGGGTGGCACTGATTCAACCCAACACTGGAAAAAAGATTTATGGAAATGGTTCCATTTAGCAACACTTAAGGAATATAATCTCACCTTGTTGCTTTCCGCTGCTGCTTGGATAGCTCCATCAGCAGTGCCACATAATCCTGGAAGCAGCTGGCTGTTGGTTGGAAACACACCATGAAATAAGAGCAGTCCTCCTAGTGAGCAGCTTGTGTGTATTGACTGTTGTGTGGAGCCACTGACACCTAGAAACGTTTGTAGGAGCTTTACCATGAGAACCAAGATGCATCTGGGTCTGGATGTTTAGACAGTCAGCATAGCATAACCATCAGCATTTATTCACTTTTCACTTGAGTTTGGTTTTTGTTAATGGTAAAAGGGAAATAATCTGAAGTTATCTTCCATTTTTGTTGTTTTGGGTTTCACAATGTTGGCTCTTAACACCCAACCCAGTAAAAAGCAGTAGACTGAGCTAATTTACAGTGCCATCCTGCGACTCAGAAGTTCCATTGTTTGTTTGTTTTAAATTGCTTACTCCCAGGTACATATGCATCAAACTGCAGCCTGATTCCTACTTATGTTGGTTCCAAGTTAAAATTTAAACCCTTCAGGTATTTTGTCACAGCTTCCTGGCTTCTGATTGTGTTAAGATTGCCAGAGCTCCATTATTCTGTTTCAACAATTTCATTCCATGGAGGCTGCTGTTTATGACCAAATATATGCTCTTCACAACATTCTAGGATACATACTACCATCTTTTTAAGTATTTTGAAATATTTATTAAGCTGAACCTAGTTGCCCTTTTTTATTTAGAAAGTCTCTGACCTGAGTTGTGAAAATCTTAAACTAAATACGGTACACTTTCACTGCATTACCTTGTACTGTATAACATTTCCACATGTTTGCAAGCCAAATATTTGCAGCACTGGGTTAGAATGTTAGCAATAGAATCTGTCCAATAGAACTAAGTGGATGGCAACAAAGAGGGGCTGACTTCAGGGAAACTGGGGGGGGGACCATAAAAAGCTGTTGCTTCTTAGCAGCAGCAAGGAAGCTCAGGCCAATGGGCCTGATTAGGCTCATCAGGCCTCCCCATTTCTCCCATGAGGCATGCCCCCTCTCCCTAGTGGCTATTTTTCTTTATTTCTTTCTTTTTTAAAAAAAACCACTGTTCATTGAAGACTTAGGGAAGTTTACCAGGAAAAAGATTTTATTTTACAAGCAAAATTGGTATCAGAAAAAGTGTGTCAGGAGATAGACTTATTGCAAGAAACGGTAATTTAGTGGATGTTACAGGCTTCTAAACAAGATGGCAAACGTGCAACTTATATATTTTAATGTTTAATAGACTATTGTGTTTTATTTTTCTGTTGGAAGCCGCCCAGAGTGGCTGGGGAAACCCAGCCAGATGGGCGGGGAATAAATTATTATTATTATTATTATTATTATTATTATTATTATTATTATTTCTTTCAGTTCCTCTATTAATATACCAAACCAGGTGATCACCACACTCCTCCTAACTGGTTTGGGATTATATTTGTCTCATCAGAAGTTCTGTTCCCTTCTTACTGAATTGAGACCTCACAACTCCACTTCTCTTGTCTCAAATTTAGCTACCCAGTTCTCACTTCTCTGTATACTCTCAAAATACACTAATCACTGTCTTCCAGTATAAGCTCAGAGACTTCTTTCTCTGGCTGTAGATCTTTTCCTCAGCGTGGATGTTACACAAACAGCTCAGAGGCTTTATCCCTTTCCAGCTGAATGCCAGGAACCCAACTCTCAACTGATTTTTCTTTTTACCTCAAAAGGACTTTCCCCACCCCCACCCCGGCTAGCTGTACTCACAGCCAAACAGAGCAAGTCTCTTGTGGAATTCTGTGGCACAGCATCACCAGACTCTGGCATACCTGAGCTTTTCATCACATCCCGCTAGGCCATTTTGGCCAAGCCACGCCCATGTGCCCTATGCCTGACTTTATATACAACTTCAGGTGGGTAGGTAGAGATCTGGCTGAGACAAAAAGGGCTTATGTGCAGCAGTGGTGGGTAGACAGTACGCGTGAGACCTTAATGCTTAGAATGAATATTGGTCATATAAGAGAAAGATTAGAAATCTAATATGCTATTTCTACGTCATGTTTTCACAGGAAAAGAAGGGGTTTGAGCAGAAATTTTCAAAGGAACAAGCAGCACTGCGAGAACAGTTACAGGTAGATAAACTACTGTATATCGTACATCAGCCCCCAATTAATTTTCTGACTGCACACTGAAGTTCACGTTTGGCAATATATATTTCTGCTTCTAGTTACTTATCCTTTCAGTGATTATGACATAGGAATTCTAGGTAGGAAGTTCTCTTTTGATCCAATTGTTCTGTGCTTTGAAGGTCCACATTCAGACGATAGGAATCCTGGTTTCTGAGAAATCTGAGCTGCAGACAGCCCTTGCACATACGCAGCAGGCCGCTCGTCAGAAAGCAGGTAGGCAACACCCTAAGCCTTCTGGCTAACATGATGCTCTTGAATACTGCACCAGTTGACTTAAACATTTTTTGTAATCTTTGGGCTCAGGAGGCAGTTATGCCGTTGATGATTCAGTGACACAGCAAAATGATTTCATCATTTTTGGTTTGGCTGTGGCTGTAGGTGCTGTAGGCATTGGGAGAAGTGGGCATATAAGCATCTGTAGGCTTCCTGGAAATAGATGTTTGAATCCTTCCTCAGTAATCCTTTGGAAACAATAAAATAATAAAACAGACCAAGAAAGCTCGAAAGACAAGAAAGTAAAAATACTAGTATACTGGACCTAGCATTATGAAAATCATAAAATGAGTTAAGTTCTGACCCTTTTGCAATTCTCTTATATTCCAAAATGCTTCTGTAAAAAAGCCTTTACAAGAGTATGTATTAATTATGGATACATTAGCATAGCAAATTCTGACATAATAAAGGAGATACAAATCTGATTATGTTATGGAAAAATGGGGGCAAGTTATCACATATTTGGAATCTGACCAAATGAAATGAGTCAAGCCAAATAAGCAGAAAACTATGTTGGTACAAACTGCCTTAGAATCTGTTGCGCTCATGTTTATTTGCTGTTTTTATGCTAAGTAAAGTTTTTATGTTAACCAAAATAAAAGTGAGCAACTGGTGAGAGTAATTGTACATTTACTTATTTTTCTTGTTTGTTGGGAGGGAGGGAGAGTTATATTTCAGTATTTTATGTAGCCATGCTGCTGCATTTTGCACCACTTGCTGTTTTCCAGACAGCTTCTAAAACATCTAATCCAGCAGTAGTCAGGGATGGGTAACCCTGAGAAATAATGGAGCATGATAAATCTTGGCCAGATTCTGTTGATGACTGATTGGCATGGGGGGGGAGCATAAAGTGATGGTCCACACCTGCCAGTTTGATTGCTTGGGTTCCATTGCAACATAACCTTATTTTACTTGGGCAGGAGAAGCAGAGGACCTTGCTACACGGGTTCAGTCTTGTCGTCAAAGGATATCTGAGCTGGAGCACACCCTTTCCTCCCTCTCTACGCAGCAGAAGCAGACAGACAAAGTAAGAATTCCCTATATGTCATTCTTTCTACTATCTCTTACATTTGGTGTTTCCTTCTTTGGGAGGCTGGACTACCTTCCGTCCCTAGGTGTTCATAAAATTCCAGTAGACACCTCAGGTGGGTGGGTGGGTGTGGAATGAATTGAGAGTGTCTGTTGGTTTCGTTTGGATTAATATGCTTGGCACTTTGTTAGCTTTGCCAAATGGCCTGTCTGTCAGGGAAACCCAGGGGCATTGTTCTCATTCAGTGGATCAATTTGGCATTGACAACCATCCAACTGTCTCCATCTCAGTCTCATCTAATTACTGATGTCAAGTGTAGAGTCTCTCTGTGCAGATAGAGCCAAAACATTGTATCAGATGCTGTTTTGGGTCATAGGCAGACATATCCTATGGTTTCATTTGGTATACAGGTGAGGTGGTCTTGGCAGTCTGCATTTTGCTTCAGCAGAACTCAAACTTGCAAATTATTGTTTTTAGCTTCCTGGTTTATGTGTGGTGGATGGAGAGATCTCTGCTAAAAATAACCCGAACATGTGACACGAATAACAATATAGTATACAAGTCTGTTTTAGAGCAATGGCATAACTTGAGTGGGTTGCAGACTTAACATATTTTTGAAGATGTTGGCAGGTGGGAAGGGTTGCACTGGGGGACCATTTGTCTATGAAGGACAACTGTATGGATGTATGACATGCTCACCCCTTCTTAGTTTTTGGAAACAAGCAAATCTTCATTCCTCATGGTTGTAGAGGTATGTTTGAAAGTGCAGTCACCAACAAACAAATAAAATGCTTAAAGGGTTCAAAATAAAAAAGTAGAAAGATTATGAGTCTTCATGCCATTGTGGGATTTCCACCCTATTTTCTAAGGCTATAGGTCTAGGTCTTTTTCAGAGACTGGCTCTCACTTTAAGGTGTATCTTTTAATAAGCTATTAATAAGCTTAATAAGCTATTAATAGTATCTGGCTGAATTATGTAAGTCCACTGAAGGCTTCAAGGCCTATTCCAGGTTTGAGGGAGCCCTTAACAATGGGCTTCCTGGGGGGTGTTGTTCACCCTAAACAGTGGATGCTAAAAAGTTAGTTATTCTGAACTGCACTGCGTAATTCCAAGATCCAAGAACCCTAAGCTCCCTCATTGATTTATGTGTTTGTTGTTGTTGGCAGCATAATAAAGAGCTGGCAAAGGAACGAGATGGCCTGAAACTGGAAGTCTACAAGCAAAGGTGGGGTTTGCTATTTTTTCCGCAACATTATTATCCAGTTTTTCTACTTTCAAAAATTTAAACAGTGGATGTCTTCCATAGTACTTCCCTCTCTTCTATTAACCCACAGGCTAACCTACTTCACAGGATGGTTGTGAGAGTAAATGTGGGGGTGGGGACGAAGGAGCCATGAGCCTAAGTGCCTTGGAGTAAGGGCAGAAGAAATATTTGTAAATAGTTTAAGGACTGATTTAGAGGAATATATGGCCAATGTGAGATTTGAACTAGGGTCTCCTAGCACACCCCATTAGTTCCTATGCTGCATCAGATTTCTCAGCAAGCTGCTATCTTATATCCTTGACACAAACTGTGATGATGCTGGCCAGACGTAAGGATTGGAACACAGCCATGCCCACCACATGCTTTCCTTGCAGAAGACCCCCAGCATCTGGTTAAAAGGGTTGGGTGATAGGAAAGATCCTTTGCTTGAATCTCTGGAGAGCTGCTGCTTATCAGAAAAGATACTACTGGGCTAGCTGGGCCCAATGGTCTACACTGGGATAAGGCAACTTTTCCTTTGCTGCCTCTGATGGAGTTTCCATGAGCAGGCGGGGCTTTTTTATTTGTAATAGTTGTGCTGTAGAAGATATTTTGGTAGCTGTGGCTTTTTCAGCCTTTCATGAAAAGCTGCACCTGGGGAATGCATGCCAACTTTAAATGATTACTAAAATGTGGGAGGCAACTAGCAACCAGTGCAGCTGTTTCAGAATAGGAGTTATATAGGATTGGCCCATTGAAACCCTTGCTACTGCATTCTGCACTAGTTGCAACTTTTGGATCACTTGCAAGGGCAGCCCCACATAAAATGTATTAGTAGTCCATCCCGGAGGATACCTACTTATTTTTTCCCCCTCCCGTAGTAAAAACAGTGAAGAATTCAAGCAGCAAAACTCTGAACTGTCTGAGAAGCTGCGAACCTTGATCTCTGAAAACTCAGCAATGAAGCTGGACGTGGAGGATTTGCACAAGAAACTGGAGATGGCGGAACTGATGATTCAGCAGGTGATGGTTAGGTCGCTGGGAATACTGCTGCCTCTTGCAGCGCAGCATGTCATATAGCTGTGGAAGGGTTCTGAATAAAGCTACTCCTCACTCCCAGCACTTAGCATGGTATTCTTTTAAATCTGAGAAATGGTCTTTCGCAAGCACTTCTGAGCATTGAAAGGAAGCCTGGCATTTGACTAGTTTTTTCCCCCTACTAGGGCTTCTTGACCCATTAATGCATCAGCTCACATGACCAATAGGTATGATGTGTGTTGTAGTCCAGCAACATCTGGAGGGCCACGGTTTCCCTATCCTTGCCTAAAGGTTATGTTCCTTGAAGGTTCTGAGGGAAGGGACTGCTCTTGTGAGAAATTATTCTTATTTCAAACTGATATGGTTGTACATCTTAACTGGAGTTCTTTCTACTCTGCACCCCAAAATGGAGAGCTTCACTCAACATATTTATCCACTTTCCCTCTTTTTCTTTTTCTATAATATTTTTATTAGTTTTCAGTTACAATAATCCAATAATAGCCTCATTATAACAATGCCAAATTATAATACAGTTACTACTCCCAATCGTTCAGATGCCAAATCGTATAATTTAAGTGGCCTCCTGCGTGCTAGAATTGGTTTGATGATTTACTTTATTTCTGCATTCCAAAATCTTACTCATCTCAATTACACTCCAGTCAAAATAACAATTCCTTATAAATCTATAGGCAAAGCATTCAATCTATATTCTTATTCTTCCTGTGTGTGACAATTATTCTGTCCGTGGCATTCTTCCTGTCCTTATAAAATATAATGTCTATCTTTTCCCAGGCATTGCTGCCTCTCCATCATGCCTTGAGCAGAGCTAATATCCCATTGTTGCTATTTATTCACTTTTTCAAAGCATTTGCACTTGTGGGTACTGGATTGCAGAGAGAATGGAGGGCATGTGGATTAAAATGTAGATTACTAGGTGTGGGGGAGAAGGTAGTAGCCAAGGATGAAAGAGCTGTGATGACCTTTGAAGTTGCAATCCATGGCATTCAATCCCAGTGTCTGTTCTATAGCCATGAGTGCTAGAAACTTGGAAGCTTGAAAAAGGAAAGCTATTTTTAACCCATTTCCTTATGAAGATTTTCCCTTGTGCTTAAGTAGGGGAAAAAAATGCAATTCTGGCTATTCTCTCTCTCTTGCCACCCCCCCCAATAGATATGTTAACCCTTTGTCTATAATCCATGAGCCAAATTAAAAGGCACTGTAGAAGCATGGAAATCCTCTTGTGGACTTCTGGGATGGGGAGGGAGGGAGGGAGGGAGGGAGGGAGGGAGGGAGGGAGGGAGGGAGGGAGGGAAGGAAGGAAGGAAGGAAGGAAGGAAGGAAGGAAGGAAGGAAGGAAGGAAGGAAGAAAAGTGGCAAGGGATTTCAGTGTTTACCATAACCATTTGTTTGATTCTCTTGCCAGTTTGCAAACCAGCCAGGAATCCCAGATGCCACTCAACAGCTGCAAATGGCACTGGAAGAAAGAGCAAACCTAGAAACACAAATTTCCCAGGTAGGTCCCTCTGCCATGGGTTTTGGGCTGTGGGCTTCACAGAAGAGTCCCTTAGCTTCATTCCCAGGAAGGGTGTTTTCTTTATTCACAATATTTGGCTTATGCTTTCTTTTTTCTCTTTGCTTGCTGGGCAGATGTCTGAGTCGATCCAGCAACTGCAGACTGAACGGGATCAGTATGTCCAAAAGCTGAAAGAGGAAGGGGGAATCTGGCAGCAACGAGTACAGTTGCTTTCTGACCAGGTAAGGACAGCTTCTCTTGCACTAAATAGCAGGCAGATATCTTTCTGGTAATATAACAATGGAGAGATTTACTTTCTGCATGAAAGGCATGGAAGGATAGCAACACTAGTCTTCCCTTTCCAATTCCTGTGGTGTAGGTCCAGGCTCTGGCAGAAGAAAAGGACCTGAGTACAACTCGAATTCAGGAGCTGGAAGCCAATCTGTCGGAGCTGATCAGCAGCCAGGCTGGTAAGGTTCAGTGTTCAGAAACTGCAGCTTAAAGCAAGGCCTTCTTGCATACTTTGCCATTCCCTTTTCCCCTAAACATACTCTGTTCCACACAAGCTCACCTGTTCAATCCCGTCTTTTTACTCCGTGCTGTAGCACAGTGCTATGCAAAAGTTCCGATGTTCAATTCCTAGCTACTCCTTTATACATACATATACAGTGGTATCTCGGTTTTTGAACATAATTTAATACAGAAAATTGAGAAAAATAACATATACACTCAGCGGAAGCCATTCTACTTCCAAGGCACATTTGAAAACCAAAACGTTCATCCATGGAGATGTTCGAAAACCAAGGTACCACTGTATATGGATCTGGTTGCAGGTGATAGGAAAGACCCAAGAACCTGGTGAGCTGCTGCTGATTAAAGTAGATAGTACTGAGCTAGCTGGATCAATTGTTTAAATAAGGCCATTAACCATGCCTTCTATTATGTTGCTCCAATTTCCGTCTATTATGTTGGTGCAATTTCCCCCATCTTATCAGTCAGAGGCTCTCCTCTTAATTCTTTTGCAGAGGATTGACCAACATTTCTCTCCCCCCACATTCTATTCTTAAGTGTACACCTTAAGATGCCAAGTGTGCCTGCAGCAAATGTGTTTACACCTGCATGTATCCTGTAGACACACATGTGTTAGAGCACCTTGATTTGTCCATGCTTCCTGTGGAGTGAACACTCCATGGCAGATTTGGGCTTGCCTTTTGTTTAAGGCAGTGTTGGCCGAACCTAGCCTTCCAACTGTTTTTGGACTACAACTCCCATCATCCCTAGTTAACAGGACCCAGTGGTCAGGTATGATGGGAATTGTAGACCCAAAACAGCTGGAGGGCCAAGTTTGGCCATCACTGGTTTAAGGCAACAAAAGGGACCTTTTGGTCAAGCAAATTCTCCGCCCTTTTATGGTTATTCTTGAACAACAACATGGCCTGACTACCAAGTTTATGTGTGTTAAATTTGAGTGTGCCACAATCACATAGAAGTGTGGAAACACAAACTGTGACAATACTAAATGTATATGCAACCTGAAGACTTCACATATACAATGTATCTGAAAAGGCAAGTAAGATTCAGGAAGAGCAATGTTCAAAATATCAAAAGTCCAATATAAAGTGCCAAAAGTCCAATAATAAAGTGCTACAATGTATCATGTGTCCTCGTCTGTTTTCCGACGGGCGGCTAGCTTCTTCCCCGTTTCACTGGTATAGTTTCCTCAGGGGACGGACTTTATCTTGGATAACAAATTATTATAATGCACTGTAAGCGTTTATACCTTTTAAAACAGTATACAAAAATATCTAAAGTTACTTACCTAAAAATTCATATATTAAGGCTTAACAAGGCTGAAGAAGCTCACAGACCTCAAGGGTTGGCAAGATTAAATTCAACAGTTACTTGCAAGGTTAAATACAATGTTTTTTCAAATCATACAATCATCACAGGAAATATATAAACTTACAACACAATCTTAAAGATTCAATAGATCTCATGAGTATCCTGAAAGTATTCACCACCATACCATTGAAATGCCCTCACTTACAAAAAAAGCACTAAATTCTGCTTGAAGATTTAGACCTGCCGGGGCTAGTGATCCAAATCTATGTACAGTATCTATCTATTCTGAGTCTTACTTGCCTTTTCAGATACATTGTATATATGAAGTCTTCTGGTTGCATATACATTTAGTATTTTCACGGTTTGTTTGTGTTTCCATTATTCTGATATTACTACTGTGCTGTCTGTTATTGCTGCTACAATCACATAGAAAGCTGAGGTCCAATTTAAGGGGCAAAGGGAGCTGACCCAGCCCCGCCCCTTTAAAGTGCTCTACATTTGGCCAGGCTCACTTCCATTATCAGCGCATAAACAATGGGGGGAAAGTGCCTGAGTTGTGTGTGCTGGGGGGGGGGGGAGTAAGCCACTGCTTTTACTCCTGAAGTTGGCCATGAACAGTCTCCCTCTCTGACTTGACCTCCTAGTAGTGAAGCCCCTGGAAAGTGATCCTGCCCCCCATTTGGGGCCCACAGAAGCTGAGCTGCGCTTGCAAGAAGAGCTCATTCGGTTACAGGAGGAGAAGGAGGAGCTTCGTGGGCAGTGCCAAGCCCAGATGCGGGACAATGAGCAGCTGAGCCGCCTCAATCAGGAGCAGGAGGAGCAGCTGCAGGAGTTGGAAAAGACAGTACAGCGCTACAGTGAGGAGACTGTGGACAGGCAGCAGATCCTGGAGAACATGCAGAGTGACAAGGCAACCATCAGCCGAGCCATGACTCAGAACCGGGAGCTCAAGGAGCAGCTGGCAGAGCTGCAGAATGGCTTTGTCAAACTGGTATGTTCCTCCTTGTGGTGAGAGGTAGTGGCCCCCTTTGCTGTCCAGCCGGAAACTTCCAGTGCTAGGGATGTTTGAACTCTAGAAGGAAGCCATCGAGCACCAAGGGAACCCTTGTAGATTGTTGCAAAGGTTCTCTTTCCTCCACTGTTTCACTCTCCCTTGGTTGTTTTTGTTCCCTGTTTGTCTTGAGGAAACAGTGTCTTTTTCTTGGTCCCGTAATGGTCAACAATTTCAGTCCCATTTTGTTTCTGGCTAATGCTGACTGCCTACATGTTGCCTGAAATCTCTGCTGTATCTAAAAACCAATCTTATCGCCCTAATTGGCTACAGAGGGAGACTTGAAATGACTTGCTCACAGACCTGTGTATTTATGCATTAAATGAAGTAGCCTTCTGTTTGGAGAGCAGTGGTTGCCCCCTGTTCCGAGTACAACACACGTAAACCTTCAGGTTTTCTGAAGCTTTTCCTATGTATGTTGCTAAATGTGGACACTTTGTCTCTGAAGCTCAAAACAAGTATGCTAAAATATTTTAGCTAGCTGTACCCGGGTTTCATAATAAGTCATACACGTGTGTAGTTTTAATATAGGAAGTGCATAAAGGACCTTTTAGTTTGCAGACAAGTATCTGAACCACAGAGTCTAGGGCTTGCTGATCAGAAGGTCAGCGGTTCGAATCCCTGCGACGGGGTGAGCTCCCGTTGCTTGGTCCCTGCTCCTGCCCACCTAGGAGTTCATAAGCACATCAAAGTGCAAGTAGATAAATAGGTACCGCTCCGGTGGGAAGGTAAACGGTGTTTCTGTGCACTGCTCTGGTTCGCCAGAAGCGGCTTAGTCATGCTGGCCACATGACCTGGAAGCTGTATGCCGGCTTCCTCGGCCAGTAATGCAAGATGAGCGCCGCAACCCCAGAGTCTGTCACAACTGGATCTAATGGTCAGGGGTCCCTTTACCTATCTGAACCTTATAGTTTCAGGGAGAGAGGGAGGAGCTTAAATGTTAGCAGTTTAATGGCTCAGAAAGCAGAGGAGTTGTGGGTGGTGCTTCTGTTAACCAGGGTGAAACTTCTGCACAACTCCCTGGCCTAAAAAGCCTCTGTTAAAATACTTTTATACTTAGTCCAATGCTCTTAAGGCTCTTTTCCTTTCCCCCATGGTTTCCTTCTCCTTCATCACCTATCCCCTATTTTAGGTTGCTCCCAAGCCATTATGATTTCTGACAGGGATGCAGAAGGTTCCATAACAATAGGCTGATACGTACTTCACGACTACTGGGGAGATTTGTAGTGCTGCCTCATTTGGCTGCCTTATGTCTTCACAGACCAATGAGAACATGGAGGTGACGAGTGCCTTGCAGTCAGAGCAGCATGTGAAGAAAGAGTTGGCCAAGAAGATTGGAGAGCTGCAAGAGAAGCTGGCTGAGCTCAAGGAGACGGTAATGCTCTGGCTGGGGTACCACTGTAATTGAAGGGAGCCAGTAATAGGGCATGTGGGGCCGGGGCAAAGGCAGTAGCCTATGGGTGGCACAAAGCAGTGGGGTGAGGTCTTCTCCTTGCATACATTTCCTCAAGTGTTGAGCTGTTGTCCTTGAGACTGTCTTAGGAAATTACTCTTGCAGTTCCTGAGGTTAGGCTACATAGTTTAACCATCTGACTGAAATGAAGAATAGTGTCGGAAGAGCTTCTCTACCCAGCAGAATTCAGAGCAGCCTGGCTTGAGTGGAAGAGAGATGTTCACTCCTCTTGAAATAATTTTGGTTTTTCAAATCCAGTCTGTGGTGTCTGAAGGATTCCAAAATGTTTGTATTCTGATTCCAAAGATCTGCCAGTTTCTTTACCTGCCTTCTAGTTCTTCACTAGTTGTCTCCCCCACACAAACAGCGGTTTGGTGTTAGCAAACCATAGTTTTCATAGTTTCAAATCCTTTGAATACATCCTAGCATTATGTGGCCAGGGAGAGAAGCATATGGGAATTTATAGAAGTTATACCAAAAATTATAGGCAGGGCCAGATCTAGTCTTTGTCTCTCACTGGGGAAGGAAGCCAATGGTTCTCCCTTAGCATTTTTCTCCTGGTAGGATGCTCTTTTTAAAAAGAGATAGAAGGGATGTAACAATATGGAAGAACCACCAGGGGCAGCCTGCATGTGTTTCCTGGGAGACGTCTTAAGGAGGTTCTGCATAAACTTTACTTAAACAAAACTTAAAGTTGCCTGAGTTGCAGTAATCAGTCTTGCAGTCTTAAAAACATAGATGTGGTTCCTGCCAGGAGATGACATGACTGGGGAGAAGTGCATGGACAGGACAAGGGGTCGGCCCCCTCCCCTGCTGTATAGTATTAGATCTAGAGCCTGGGTTAGATCCTGCTACCATCACATCTGGTTGTACCTGTAGCCAGTTCTGTACATAGTCACATTTACTGCTGGGGTATAGAGCTGGGCAATGTCTGGTTTTCAGGATCATGATATATCAACAGCTAAACATTGTGATATACCGATATAGAACGCTGTCTGAAATAAGGCTGGAACTCTGAAGAGACAAACCGGGTAATCTCCTGGCAATTGCTACTACATAGGGAGTCTAAAACTTACAAAATTTAACTTCTCTTTAACATACTGCTACAACTGTTAATTTATAGTACAGGTAATTTTTAAACTAGCACATTTTCTCAAAAATTAAAGCTGTAGAAATTAGTAGCATAGATATTAAAAGTAATGTGAGAAAATGTTCCCTAAAAGACATGAGGGAGACACAGAACGGGAGAAGGGAGGAAGGATGCTTAAACAAGAGGGCAAGGTTTATTTTCATTTTCTTTAAGTCAGAAGTAAAGAACCCAGTTTATTTTTCCACGGGCCAAGCAGCAGCTTCCAAGAGAGCCCCAGCTGAGGGCAGCAGCAGTTCAAATGGCAGGGCCAGGCAGCAACTTGGGGGGTGGTCCTGGGGAGGCGAGGCCGAAAGGGCTTCCTGCTTTTGTGAGGACCCCGGTATGGCTCAGGTGTCAGGGTCTTGTGGGCAGGCAGAGATAGCCCAAAGAAAGAGGAAGGAAGGAAGGGGAAAGGGACTCCCAGCAAGAAGCTTGGAGCTGGCTCGGACTGGGTCTCCCTCAACCACCTAGCAGCCTGGCGCCTGCACTTAAAACAAGAAGCTCATGAGGAAAGTTCCCGGGTAGGCTGCTTTCTTCAGCAGCTGCTCTTGTGATTCATTGCAGGAGACAGAGGAGAGTTGAGGGGCAGCAGGAATGGGGAGAGGAGCAATGACCGAATTCACGGTTTTTCCCACATCGTGATTTTTGCATAGCACATGCACACCTTGTGATTCACGATATTTCACCACATCAAATGTTATGAAACCATTGCCACGAGGTGGACTTCAGACTGGTTTTGGACAATATTGATACATTGTCAAGCCCTACTGAGGTGGGGGAGAGAAGGGGGATTGTGTGTTACATGTATGGAGAGAGAGAGAGAGCACCACCTCTGGACTGCTGCTTTGGTAACCAGCTTATTTCCCTCCCCATCGTAGGAGGCTCAGAAAACACAGGAGGCTCAAGCCCTTCAGGAGCAGCGGGATCAGTATTATAACCACCTCCAGCAGTACACTGCAGCATACCAGCAACTAGCCACAGAGAAAGAGGAGTTGCACAAGCAATATCTTCTTCAGACGCAGCTCATGGATCGGTTGCAGCACGAAGAAGTCCAGGGCAAGGTGGCTGTGGAGATGCATTTCAAGGAGCTGCAGGAAGCCAAGGTAAGAGTTGGAGCTTGGGAGGACTGCTAAGAAGGGCTGTGGAGGTTAAAACTGATTAGGTCCAGGAGGATTCGGTCTTCATCTGAAACCTGCTTGGTCCTGGGCTGCAGCTGCCCAGGTCATCTGAATCATGCACCAAGTGAAAAACAATTCAATGCTAGGAATAATTAATGCTGACATGCATACATTTGCGTGGTATTGCATAATTCTAATGGTGCAATTGGGCCTTTGCCAGCTTTGAGTGAGAGCTTGGGTGTGGTATGCAAGGTGACAAGTGCCTGAGGTAGGAGCTGATGTACTGGAAATCCCAACTCTGGTGGTTGGATGTTGGAATGAGAAGGGCTTTCCAAATGTTTGTTTTTCCGGTTCTGGGTCAGTAGTTGTAGTAGAAGGGAATCACACGAAGCCTTTGTGTTGTGTTGGGTCAGCGTGCTTTTGTGGAAGAAGCAGCCAAAACATCTGCCTCTTTCTTGAAGGAAAGCCTGGAGATGATTTCTAAAGAAAACAAGGAGCTGCAGGCTCAGGTCAGCCAGCTCATGGCAGAACTAGATGCAAGGATGCTTCCCAGGGTTCAAGGTGAGTTGTCTTTTCCATTAGCGGGGACACAGGGGGGCTGATCCTAGCAGGATGTTCTAACTCCTCTCTGCTGTCTTCCCTTGCTCACAGGGGATGGAGTGGAAACCGAAGAGACTGTAGAAGAGCTGAAGACTCCTGCCCTTACCATCCCAGATAATTTTGAAAGTAGAGAGGAAATGGTGAGTGCCTGGCAAGTCTTTGTGGTTTTACATGAGTGCTTCAGGAGGTGAGGGGAATAGGAAGGGCGGGCAGGGAATAACTTGGAAGCTCAGAGATGCAGCAGCCCTGAAGTTCTGTTCAAAGACTTTATGTTGAATACTGCTAGCTTCCTAGAGATGTGTTGCATTTCTAGATTTATCTTCCCTTACATTAAACATAGATTAATTTCCCCATGCTTTTAAATTGGATTATTTCTCAGCCTAGGCTTTTATCCTGCTCCTGTCCCACATTCTTCCCACCCCCCTTGTGTGCCTCCAAGCAAGCCAGAGCAAGTAAACATTGGACTCCCAACTAGTTTCCCACTTCAGTACTGGCTGGTTCCAGACAGGTTAGCTTCAGAGACAAAAAGGGCCCCTATAGACTATTTTCACATGTAATGTGTCTCAGCAGGCTTGCAGAACTTTATCAATTGGGTGTGTTTTTTGACTGTCAACTTGGCAAAGTCCCTAAAGCAAGAGATGCTGAATTTACTGAAATCATTCTGAATGCAAATGCAAACAGGCACATTCAGGGGGCTCTAGTTTTGGGGCTTATGACAATGCCTCAGCATTACCAATCCTTACAACCCAGGCACTTCCATTTTTACTGGCCCATCTAGATGACAAAGACCAGTGCAAACTTTCCAGTCTCTGCAGCCAGCTTCTTATAGTATCTTATTGAATATGTCACTGCCTCTTTCCCCAGCATACAGCAGGTACACTCTGCATTACAGGACCATCCTGAGAATGTGCTGAATTCTTGGAAAGAGTAGTCCTGGAGTTTCAGAATTGGGTAGCATTATGAAGCCAACAGTTTTGAATTGAAACAAAATAAAAAAATTCCTTCTAGTAGCACCTTAGAGACCAACTAAGTTTGTCATTGGTATGAGCTTTCGTGTGCATGCACACGGAAGTCTGTTGGCAGACCAACACGGCTACTACCTGTAACTAGTTTTGAATTGCTATTAGTTGTATCTTAGTACTGTATAGTGATTTTTGTGCTTTCAAAAGACCCTCTCCACCTCAAGAAAAGACCTGGAGCATATTTTTTCCAACACTAAGCCAAAGTTTTAGAGCATAGGTATAATGAAGGGTAAATGTGAGGGTGACTGATGAAATGAGCTACAGGCAAAAAGGAACCTTCCTAAATTCTTTCTAACCCCCTTGCAACATGTTAGCATTCATTTGATTGTGCACTTATTTCTCTCTTTAAAACAGCTATAATTCTTCATATGGTCCCCAGGATATATTTATATATTTTTTACATTTAACAACACCCTTATGCTAAACTTCAGCATATGGAATTGCATCTTAGGTAGCTTTCTTGACATCGGTTATGTCCGAAGCGGAGACTGAGCGAGAGGAGATGAGGCAGCAACTGTCTGAGCAGAGGAGGCAATGCAGAGGCCTCCTGAAGCAGATTGCCATACTGAGGAAGGAGCAGCAGCTGCATGTTGCATCTGGGGGAGGTAAGCGTGCTCCTGTGTGTGGATGTGCATATTCAGGTGTCTATTTGGATACCAGCCAAGTTGGACTAAAAGGCCATTCCTTCTGCAGTCTCTTAATCAAATTACCTGATCCTTTTCAGATTCTGCTGCAGATTCTGTTCCAGGTGAGGTTCACGAAGCCTTAAAAAGTGCCATGGAGAAGCTACAGGTGCGTGTTTAATGCTTTTGGCTACAAACCCAGACAAATAGCACATGTGCTAGTTAATGCAATACATCTTTCAGCACTTTATGAGCATGTTCCTGTGAAGGTCCCATCACTGATGAAGAGCCTTTGCCATTCTTCCTTTGCCTATTGAGCTGTGTGATGTTGGATGGACCAGTTTTCTCTTTATCAGCCACAGGGTCATGTTACTGGCTTAGCTGTCTTTGTACTGTAAGACTTCCAAACAGCTATAGTAGTTCCTCCATTCCCCAAGATCACTATAATAATTAGCACTTAATCAGATCTTCACCATGTAGGTTCTCTTCTCTCTCCCTGCCCCAATCTTTTGTGGGGGTGAGTGACTAGTGATGCTGTTTTGGAATCAGAAGATGCTTTGTGGAAGAATCAAGCGAAACAGAGGCTCTGCTTCCTAACCACGCTTTGTTTATTGTTGATACACCTCACTGCATTTTGAGTGTATATGTTCTTAAGGGATCTGATCTGAAAATCTTTAGTGTTCTAGTGACTTCCTCCCTTGGAGAGCAGCCACAAGCTTTTCCTCCTAGGCAGTCAGACCTGCCTGGCTTCTGCTGCTTTCTTTTCTAGAAATAAGATCATTTTACCTTCCAAGGGAATGGTGCCTATCTCCTGCCTATCAGTGAGAAGCTGCCCCTTGTGCTGATTATTACTGTGGTAGTGCTGGCTGCTGTGCTGGGAGGGTTTGGGTTTCTTCTTCCACATGGTCTCCCTAACATCTTCAATGGTGACTGGCTGTTGTGCTTTCTAGTCTCGATTCACAGACCTGATGCATGAGAGGGCAGAGCTGAAGGACCGGGTGGAAGAGCTGGAACATCGTTGCATACAGTTGTCTGGAGAAACGGACACTATAGGTGAGATGAATTCAGTGCCCCACTCCACATTTCACTGAGATGTCTGGGGAAATGTGACTAACAGACTAACACTTTCATTATGTGGAATTCTCTCATAGGATCCCAAAGACCTTTTCTTTTCATTTTAAAAATCTCAGTTCTCACAATGCAGGCAATCTCCACTGGTTAGGAATTACTACTCATCACCCACCTTTCCAAACCATTTTACCTTGTGTATGTAACAACCACAGAAACAACCAAATAAAGGTCTTGGGAGCAGACCTACAGAGTATGTAGGAAGCAGCTGGTATGGACCATACTAGTCCCTATCTGGTCTGCTCTCTCAGCCAGCAAAAGTGGGTGCTGTTTGCCTGTGTCAGTTTGCTTATCCTGTAAGATACCTGCCTGCATGTCAGAAAGTGTGCTGATTACAGTGTAGGGTTCGCTGAGTGAAAACACCTAGACTGTGGATGTGGTCCAGAGCCTTTCCTTATTATAACAGGAGGCCCTGCCATAGGCAGGCAGGCAGGGTCATCCCCAAAGGGGACAACACCTAAGGTGTCACCACTTTGGGAAGCCACAGGGTAAGAGGAGCTCACCTCTTGTCAGCCAGGATACGCAGGGCCAATACTCTGGGACCCGGCATGTGGCCCTCACCCATGATGAGAATCTGGTTGAGGGGAAGTTTGGTTTGGCGTGGTTTCCCTCAAGTGAGAGGCAGAAAGAGAGTGGTTGTGGATTCACCATCTTCCTCCTGATGGTGTGGTATGCACATACTATTGGACCTTAAGTTTACTATCTTTGGCCTGAATCTCTCAGTTGTGATAGATGATGGGTGCCTGAGTGTGCAGTAGCAGGGAGTTATTAAAATGCTGTCCAATCTCAGTGGTCGTGGGCAGAGGAAGATACCATTCTAGTACCAAGGCCTAGATGTTTAATCTGTGTTCCTCATTCGAGTCCTCTTCTTTGGAAAGTACTAGTAGCGTATCCACTGAGCCCTCTGGTTTGGTGATGCTGTTATTGAATGCCAGGTTGGTCTGTAATAAGACCATGTTCATCCACCATAGATGAACAGACTGATCTTACCTGCATTACTGAGACTTGGGTGAGTGAACTGGGTGAACCTGACCTTACCCAGCTATGCCCACCTGGGTACATGGTACTAGGCTATACTACCAGGTGGCTGAGGGGGAGGTGTTGATACTGTCCATAAAAACATCATCTCCTTGACCAGAAAACGTCTTGATGTTGGGACAGCCTTAGATGGTCTGTACCTGGTGTTGTTTATGAGAGACAGATTCAACTCGCTGTTGCTCTGCTGGCCACCCAGTTGCCCAGCAGCATCCCTGATCGGGCTGGCCAAGGTGAACTCTGGGGTGTTGGAGAACACCAGGGCAGTTGTCCTGGGTGTCTCCAGTAACCATTTGTAGCTACCATTGGGCCAGCTAGAGACTTCCATGGATCTATCTCAAATAGTCTTTGGTCTGACACAACATGCAGAGCATACTCTTGATACAGTCTTTGCCCCAAGTGATATGATAGACTGAGGATAAGGAGGAGTGCAGTCTACTTCCTTTTCATGGTGATATCTTTTTCCCATTATGTTTGGACTGACAATGGCCATCCCTCACTTAAGACTAGTGGGCCCACATGGATGGAAACAGATGTGTTCCTGAATGCTCTGTGGGATCTTCTGATGGAGAAAGCCCAGGTCTTGCTAGGGAACAGACAGCTGACATGATTGCTTCTGAATGTCCTCTCCGGCATTATGGAGCCTGTGAGGTCCCTTGGTCTTCTGAGGAGCTCCAGGCTATGAATCAAGGCAGAGAAAGACTGGCGTGCAAGTGGCACAACCCCACTCTGAAGCCAACCAAACACTGCTTGGAGCACATAATCATGCTTACTATGTGGCAGTGCAGGCTGCAAAAAAGGCTTATTTTGCAGCTTGCATTGCATCCTGTAGTAGCAGGATGGCAGAGATATTTATGCCCATCCCTCCTCCTTTCCCTTTTAGTTTCCACCAAAATAAAACATGTAAATAAGGAAATTGTGGAAAATCTTTAAACTTCAGAATTCTTGAGCTGATTGGTTTCATATGGCATTTTCTAGCTGAAAGTAAAAGGCAGAATACATACATTTAGCTGCATTGTGGTTTTTCATCTTTGTTCAATGTTTATAAAACCTTAGTAAGTTGCTGGTGGGAAACTTCCCTCTTCCAAAAGACCTACCTATTGTAACATGTGGATTCTGCTAGATTTCAGAACATACCAGAAGCTTTGCTTACCTTGTTTTTTTTTTCAAGGAGATGAGGTGGGGGAAACCCCATTTCATGGTTGCAGGTATAGTAAGCATGTATATGTAAGGATGAATGTGGAGCTTTCAGCACCAGCCTTTGAACAGACTTGATAAGACTCACTTCTGCCTCCTGTGTTTTAGGTGAGTACATTGCCTTGTACCAGAGTCAGAGGGCTATCCTAAAGCAGCGTCACCGGGAGAAAGAGGAGTACATCAGCCGACTGGCCCAGGACAAGGAGGAAATGAAGGTGAGCAAGGGATCTCCTCCCTTCCCACCAAAGGGCTCTCTCTGACACAGTACCGGAAGGGTGTAAACAGGGTTGGTTGGGGTATTGTGAGTTTCACACTGTTAATGAGGGCACCAACCACCCTTCGCTCCTGCACCTGGACTGCAGTGCTTACTGAAGCAGATCTCTGATTGAAGGAGGGTCCACTGTCTTTATTTACAGTGCCCTGGCACACTGGAAGAAGACCCTCAGGCAGAGTCTGGCTCATCCCATTTAAACTGGTCCGCTGAGCTCTGGGCATCTGTTGTTGTTTGTTGTTGTTGTAATCTGTGACCTTCCTGAACACCTCTGTCTGCCTGCATGCACAAAGCCACTTCCACTGCTTACAAAAATGTTTCTAAAATTACTTGGAGAGCTTTAAAAGAGGAGTAGACAAATTCATGGAGGACAATACTATCAATGGCTATTAGTCATGATGGCTGTGTTCTGCCTCCACAGATGGAGGTGGTATGCCCCCTAAGTGACAGTTGTTGGGGATTGCAAGTGGGGAGGAAACACTTGCACTCAGGTCCTACTTTGGTCCTTCCCACAGGCATCTGGTTGGCCGCTGTGAGAACAGGACCCATCCAGCAGTCCCTTCTTGTGTTCTTATATGTGTCCTGTACATAGATAACAGAAGACAAAGGGGAAGGAGACACTTGTGCTGGATAAGAAGGGTGATTCAGAATCGTGCACCTCAGATGGAAATAAAACATAGTTGACTTTCCTTAGTCAGTTACACAGTAAATTAAGGTAGAATAAAGACATAGTGGTGGTACAAGCCTGGGTCGAAGGGGAAGAGGACACCTCCAATGTTGCTGCTTTAGCTCTAAAGAAAGTAATGTATCTGGAAACTTACTTCTGGGAGCACCAAGGTTAAAAGTCTTTGCAAATCAATGTTCATGCCTTTGTGCTCCTGGTGGTGCTAACCCACTTGGTCCATTATGCCAACACAGGAGAGGGTGATGTTGGAAGAGAACAAAGGAGAACAGTGACAATGAGCATGTGCAAAGCAGAGGCGATATAGATGAGCAGAAAAATTAAGGACTTTGAGGACTAGAAACCTGAATGCTTTAAAAGCTGCCAGGAACCAATTCCAGGGACACTGGAAGAAGAAAACCTGTTCATTGTAATGGGAGGTGGTATGGTGCATGTGGGACACACAGGTGGCTCTTGGTGATTCTGTTTCCTTCTTTATACTGCTCCACTGCAGATGAAGTTACTGGAGCTCCAGGAGTTGGTGATGCGCCTAGTTGGTGAGAAGAACGAATGGTATATAAAATACATGGAGATGGCTCAAAATGTGGATCCCCAGTCTGGACCCAAGAGTGAAGCTGCTCTTACAGCAGTGAGGCATGTTGAGCTGAATGCTGCTGATGGTGAAGGTGAGCAGTGGTCATAACCAGTGAGGGAAATAGCTGCTGTGTCTTCATGGGGAGTTCTAAGCATAATTTCAGTGTCTTGGTTTAGCCCCAGAATTTGAGAAGTATCAGTAAATGTCTCTGTTTTTGAACTTTCCGCTCTCCACAAGCAACAGAAACCATCTACCACACACTAGGGTTGAGGAGAGTTTTATAGGTTTTGTGTGTGAGACTTCCAGGAAAACCTGAGACCAAAGATTTCTCTCTAGAAGTTAAACAGTGTCTGCTATCTTTCCTCCTAGGATTGCGAGAAGTGAGTTTGGCAGATGAGCCAGAACTGGAATCCACAGCTTCACAATCCCACCCATCACACACTGACAACAAAGCTCCCCAGCCTGCTTCGCAAGACCCCACCGCCAAGCAGATCATGCATCTTCTACGTGAAATTCAAAACCCCCGGGACAGGCTGGGCTCCCTCTTGCAGAACCCCTGCATTCCCTTTTTCTATCGAGCTGATGAGAATGACGAAGTCAAGATCATGGTGGTGTAACTTGGCATGGAACCTGCAAGGACGTAAAAGTGCCCCGTGTTTTCTGTCCTGTAATCCTTGGTTGCAGCAAGTGTCACACATGATGGTTGAGCTCAGTGGAATTTGAGTGCCAGGCATCCTGAGCTAGTGTTCCCCTTTTGCTCTTCCTGAGCAGATAATGTAGGGTTGTTATGTGAAGTTCAGGAGAAGACTGGTTCTCCTGGCTTCTGCTTCAGGCAGCCAGCCAGTTTCCTCAGTCAGTGACTTTTGTTCCATTTGTCATTGTAGCCATCAGCTCAGCACCTTTCTGCTAATTTATTCCAGGTTTAGATGGTTTGGATCCTCTTTTCCCCTTACCATAGATCTCTGGTTGTGGTTTTTTTTGCTTTATTGCACAGTTGGCCTCCTGCCCAAATTTAACAACCACCATAATCTCTAGCCCTCCCTAAAACAGAGAGTTCTGCAAAACATTTTCCTTTTTGTCTAATGAAATGGGACAGGCAGCTCGGGGGGGGGGAGAATCTGTCTCCTGTTACCATTTTGGGGTTGGCTTCTGGCTTGTTGGTGCAGATGATCTGAGGATGGGATGGAAATGTGGCTGCACTTTTGAAGGTGACATAGTTTGCTGTCTCTGTTGGATGGTTTTAATTTTTTTTAAGATGGGGAAACCTCTGTCCCCTCTTCTTTTTTTTAAGGAAATCACTGAAAAAAAATACTTTTATGTTGATATCTGGAATTTCAACTACCTTTAATTGGGTCTCCTTTCTTCCTGGTTGGGCAGTGAATTATTTTAACAGTGAGCAAGGTTGTTTGATATAATTTCCTGTGGACCCTATGCAGGAGGATGTATATCATATGTTGAGTGAAAAAGGCATTCAGAGCAGGTGCATGAGGGAGGGACAAAGATTTGCCCCATGTCTAGCTTGAATCCTACCTAGGAGGCAATCTATGTGAGATAACTTTGTACATTTGCATACAGGCAGCAGAAGTAGCTGGCTGGTGACGTAGCTGCTTGTTTGTGATCAGGGTCCTTCCTGGAGGTGAAAGTTGCTAGCAAGGTGGATGGGTATTGCTGCTGCATTGCACCTCCTTGTAAGTCATTCTGCCAGTCGCTTGCATAATAGATTGTTGTATTTTCATCAGAGCCTTTCTTTCCAGTAGAACCTGCTACAAAAAGTCCACCCAAAGGAAAAGCACACAGGGAAGCTTCTTAAATTGTAAGCTTCATCCTTCACCAGTTTTTCAGGAGAGCACGATTGTAGACTTAAATCACTGCACTCTTCCAGGAGATTGGCACAGCTGTGATGTCAGTGTTACTCCCTCAGTGCATTGTGTTGGCACTACAAAGTGGGCTTGTGAGCTCCTGTTTGCACGAATGTACATAGTGTATCTGTGTAACATTTTGTATATACCTTGAATAAAGAGGAGAAAAGTCTTTGGGCAGAATTTCGGGCTGCCAGAAGTCTTGTAATCTTGTATTTTAAAAAAAATTAAATTCATTGGTGGGAGCCAGGAATGTGATTTAATATGGAACATTGTGAAATATTTATTGGGTGTCTGGTTTCTGGGAATGTGAAAGGAAAACCTTTATTACAGAGAACTTGCATTCTATTGCAAAGATAATTTAATCCTGTTACAAATTCGTTCTTTCTGAATAAACCTGTTCCACCTATAGCACACTGTGTGTGGTTCTTATGTTCTACAAAAGATTAACAGTTTCCCTTATTGTGCAGACATGATTGAGTTGTATGCATATTGCATTCTGTTTGTCCTTGCTGAAGGGACAGCCTTCTCCACTAGAGTGTACTTTTCCCCCAGGATGGGAAGAGAAAAAATCTAGCTGCTAGGGCTGGATAATGTATCAATATTGTCCAAAACCAGTCTGAAGTCCACCTTGTGGTAATGGTTTCATAGTATTTGATGTGGTGACATATCATGAATCACAATGTGTGCATGTGCTATACAAAAATCACAATGTGGGAAAAACCATGAGTTCGGTCATTGCTCCTCTCCCCATTCCTGCTGCCCCTCAACTCTCCTGTCTCCTGCAATGAATCACAAGAGCAGCTGCTGAAGAAAGCAGCCTCCCCGGGAACTTTCCTCATGAGCTTCTTGTTTTAAGTGCAGGCGCCAGGCTGCTAGGTGGTTGAGGGAGACCCAGTCCGAGCCAGCTCCAAGCTTCTTGCTGGGAGTCCCTTTCCCCTTCCTTCCTTCCTCTTTCCTTGGGCTATCTCTGCCTGCCCACAAGACCCTGACACCCGAGCCATGCCGGGGTCCTCACAAAAGCAGTAAGCCCTTTCCGCCTCGCCTCCCCAGGACCACCCCCAAGTTGCTGCCTGGCTCTGCCATTTGAACTGCTGCTGCCCTCAGCTGGGGCTCTCTTGGAAGCTGCTGCTAGGCCCGTGGAAAAATAAACTGGGTTTTTTACTTCTGACTTAAAGAAAATGAAAATAAACCTTGCCCTCTTGTTTAAGCATCCTTCCTCCCTTCTCCCGTTCTGTGTGTGTGTTTGTGTCTCCCTCATGTCTTTTAGGGAACATTTTCTCACATTACCTTTGATATCTATGCTACTAATTTCTACAGCTTTAATTTTTGAGAAAATGTGCTAATTTAAAAATTACCTGTACTATAAAATAACAGTTAAAGAAAAGTTAAATTTTGTAAGTTTTAGACCCCCTATGTAGTAGCAATTGCCAGGAGATTACCCAGTTTGTCTCTTCAGAGTTCAGCCTTATTTCAGACATTGTTCTGTATCGGTATATCGCAATGTTAAGCTGTTGATATATCACGATCCTGAAACCAGACATTGCCCAGCCCTCGTGCAGCCCTTTTCATTTCTGGCCTCTCTGAATGTTGGATGCTCATTTCAGTCTGTCGATCTCCACACCCTTTCAAGTAGCAGAACCTTCTCTCTTATCTAGAAGAGGGCATACAAGCCCTGCTTTTCCTGTAGGTACTTAATACTGTTTCCAGTCCACCATTCTGTTCTCGTTTTTACATAGTGCTATGCTATTTCAGCCACCCAAAAATCCTAACTGCACCTCTAGTGGTGGAGCCCCAGAATTGAATGAAAAGGTACAATGGATCCACTGTGCTTTATTGTAGTTCTAAAGATTGTTTCTGAGAAACAAAGTTGTCCTCTCCTCCAGCTGTGGGATTTTAGGGGCTTCCCTTTTGTTACCTCAGGAAAGCCATCCCTTATCTCACTTTAACCAACACCTGTCTCTCATGTGGAAGGGGTTTGTGAAGACGGAACAATCCTTCCCCCTGGACAGAAGCAGCGGGAGGGGAGGGGGATGCATGCATTTCCCTCGGGAACCGGGGTTCTGCTCTTTTGCTGCAAGTGTCTTGTGTCTCCTAAGGATGGAGGGCTCTGGGAACCTGCCGAGCCCTGCAGCTTCCTTCCCAGAGCCAGGCAGCTTGCTTGCCGCAGTGCACTGGAAGTTTCTCTGCACAGGGTGCTGACGCAAGGTGGTGCAAAATTGAGACGGTCCAGTTGGTGGCGCCAAATATTGGCCTCCACAGGGCGCCATTTTATGGAAGATTACAAAGTCCCGTCCATTTTGTTTGGCCTTGGAAGGAAGGTGAAGCAGAGGGAAGGGCTCTAGGACCCTGCCAGAGCCCTGGAGCCTCCTTTCCAGAGCCAGGGCTGATTAAAAGTGGCGGCAGCAGTTTTCCCCGCAGGAGGATGGCTGGACAGAGGGAAGGACTTTAGGACCCCACTGGAGTTCTGGAGCCCCCTTCCCAAGTAAGGTGCCTTGCTTAGCCACATATGCATAGCTGCCAAGTTTTCCCTTTTCTCACGAGGAAGCCCATTCAGCATAAGGGAAAATCCCTTTAAAAAAGGGATAACTTGGCAGCTATGCACATATGGGATCAGCAGCTTTCCTGCACAGTGCTTAGCCAAGAGCCTTGTTCAGCTGATTATGAGTGGTACCGGCAGTATTCCTGCACACGGCTTTGATTTGAGGTGGTGCAAAATTGAGATCTACTTGGGGACTTCAAATATTGTCCTTGCCCAGGGCACCATTTTATAGAAAATTACAAAGTCCCATCCATTTTGTCTGGCTTTGGGAGGGCGGCCCAAGGGCTCTGGGATGCTGGAAGCCTGGGAAGTACTTGCCCTGCTTTGGGAAGGAGAGAAGGGCTCTAGGACCCTTGAGCCACCTTTGTAGAGCCAGGCACCTTGCTTGGCTGCAGTGCAAGATCTGGGATCGGGCAGTTTTCCTGCACAGGGCACCAGCTGAGATGCAGCCTTATTGAGAAGATCCATTTGGGAGTGCCAAATATTGACCTCAAAAGATTGCTAAAGTAATTCTATCCATCTTTGGGACGGCAGCACAAGTGCTCTGGAGCCCTGGCACTGCCTTCCCAAAGCTGGGTAAACTTTATGCGATTGCAGCTTTGCACAGGTAGGGGTGTGCATGTGAATAAATAAAGGGCGTGTGGATTTTCTTCGCTCTCCATTTATTTACTTCCCACTGCCATGCCCACGCAAAGCTGTGATCCTACACACTGCAGTTTGGAAAGTCAGTGGTAGAGCATGAGACTAAATCTCAGGGTTTGGGGTTAAAGCTCCACATTGTGCAAAAAAATTCATGCATTGCAGGGGCCAGTTGATCCTTGCAGTCACTTCCAACGCTACAGTTCTATGATTCTGGGATGTGGGTGGCACCACCCAATTCAATCAGCAGTTCGAATCCACACAACAGGTGCTTTGTCCCAGCTCCTGCCAACCTAGCAGTTCGAAAGCATACCAGTGTGAGTAGATAAATAGGTACTGCTGCAAGCCGTAAGGTAAACTGTTTTTTGTGCGCTCTGGCACTCGTCATAGTCCTTTGTTGCACCAGAAGCGGTTTAGTCATGCTGGCCACGACCTGGAAAGCTGCCTGTGTACAAACACCGGCTCCCTTGGCCTGAAAAGCAAGATGAATGCCACACCCCATAGTCACCTTTGACTGGACTTAACCATCCATGGAACCTTTATATTGACCTATGATTTTATTATCTGAGTAGTTTTTCAATGCAATGCACCCTGCTATATAGGAAGACATTGCAACTTAAACATAATGCACAAGTTTGGGTTCTGTGTTGATCTCTCATTGTGGGCCAGGCAAGGCTGGACAATGCGCTCTCTAGCATGGTGAATACTTTCCTCTGTGAGAGAATTCCCTGAACTCCTTAAAGAGGCAGTTACCAAACCACTTTATTTTTTTTTTAAAAAAAAACACCTTTGGACTCTGCCAACTACGACCAGTCTCAAATTTTGCATTCCTGGGCAAAGTGAGTGAGCCTGTGGTGGCACATCTGGAGGACCATGGTCATGCAGGTCAATGATCTCCAGCTAAGGACAGAGGTGAAAGCTGTTTCCTTCCGCTCCTTCCTCCCGGGCCATGTCCAGAAAGTGGTGATGGGGAATGAGTGTTCGGACCCCTGGCCTCTCACTTTTGGGATGCCTCAGGGCTCCCTCCTCTCCCATGCTTTTTAACATCTATATGAAGCCCTTCAGAGAGATCATCTGGGGGTTTGGGCTGGGTGTTCATCAGTATGCAGATGATACCCAGCTCTGCCTCTCTTAAAACCAGTGAAGGCGGTGAGGGTCTTGTGTGTCTTGAGGTGGCTGGAGGATGGATGACAACTAATGGATTGAAGTTGAATCCAGACAATAAAGTATTGTCTCTGGAGGGCAGGGGGGCAGGCAGGTGTGGGGGACTCTCTGAATGCGGTAACTCTGCCTCTGAAGGACCAGGTACAGAGCATGGGGGTCATTTTGGACTCACAGCTGTCCATGGAGGCACAGGTTAATTCTGTGTTCAGGGTGGCTGTCTACCAGCTGCATCTGGTATGCAGGCTGAGACCCTACCTGCCCACGCACTGTCTTGCCAGAGTGGTACATGCACTGGTTATCTCCCGCTGGTTATCTCCCGTAGAGCAATGTGCCTTTGAAGGTGACCCAGAAACTACAACTAATCCAGAATGTGGCAGCCAGACTGGTGACTGGGAATGGCCGCCGAGATCACATAACACCGGTCCTGAAAGGCCTACATTGGCTCCCAGTACGTTTCCGAGCACAATTCAAAGTGTTGGTGCTGACCTTTAAAACCCTAAACGGCCTCGGTCCAGTATACCTGAAGGAGCGTCTCCACCCCCATCGTTCTGCCCGGACACTGAGGTCCAGTGCCAAGGGCTTTCTGGTGGTTCCCTTGTTGTGCGAAGCCAAGTTGCAGGGAACCAGGCAGAGGGCCTTCTTCGTAATGGCACCCACCCTGTGGAACACCCTCCCATCAGATGTCAACTTTTAGAAGACATCTAAAGGCAGCCCTATAGAGGGAAGTTTTTAATGTTTGATTTTGCTTTTATATTTGTTGGAAGCCACCTAGAGTGGGTACTACTACAACCAATAATAACAATGTGTTGGCTGTCAAAATCACCTGCCAAGGAAAACAGCTGAGTTTTTCTTTTTAAGAACCGTGGAATCTACTCCAATTAAAGTTGTTTGGAGTTTTTGTATAGAACCTTTTCTTGGTATGTGTAAATAATACCCAAATGAGATGGTGCACTTTCAGTGGATGGTGATGCTTCCTTTTAAAAACCCCATTCAGAATATGTGTGCGTGTTTAACTGTAAAACCAGGACTTCGACCTATTGCTCCTGTCACTGCCATCATGTGTGCAGCCTTCTATTTGTCTTGCCACAAATAACTTGACAGCATTAAGTATAAGAGCCTGGAAGCACTGAGAGAGTGTTTTATTCTAGACATGGAGTACTCAGTTATACAGAAATAATAGTTTATTTTTCAGCCAATAAACAAGAGTTGACAGATCACAGACAGCATCACAGATACTAGCAGCACTGCGAAGATTCACCACAATTTTGGGGCAACAATAACCCAACTGTGTACAGCAGGGAGTTGACAATCTCAGACCTCTGGGTTATGGGTTATATTTTTGTTGGGTTCACATGTGTACATTATATATAATCTCCTTACTCGAGTATTTGCTAAACTCAAACATCAGAAGCATTAAAGGCTTAAAACATCTGGACACCATATATATTTAGATCTTTATATTTATAGATATTTATAGATATTTATATAACAGTAACGATATGTTTCTCATTACTACAATATAGCTCATTTTTTTGTGTTTAAATTCCTTTAAAGCAACTGGGAGGAAGAAAAGCCAGTTTCACTAGAGTCACATCTGATATGTGCAAGCCACAAGCTACAACAGAACAAAGCTGTGTTTTTAACATGTGCGTTGGACCATTCCAGGACAGAACAGCTAAGAGGCAGATAAAGGATGGATCTCAAGAAGGGAGCAGGGTTACATGTCAAATGGTGGTTTTGGACTCTCCGGGCGGGAGGGGCTAGCTTTGCCAGGACGGCTGGAATTCAAGGAAAAAGAGACAAGAACACAAAAGAAAAAAACAAGGGGGGGAGAGAGAGAGGGAGAGGGACAAAAATGTAAAACAACAGTTAAAATGTGGAAAGGATTGGACATCAGAAGTTGACGTCAAGGATCTTCCAACAGAAAATCAAAAGTAACAGCACTGGGGTAAAAGGAACAAAAATTGTAAGTGGGGATGGCTGAAATTTTCCAAGGAGGATGTCTAAAGCTGGCTTTCAAAAGGACAGGATGTTGCAGATCTTTCCCCCCACCCCACTTTAAATATTTCTATATTTACCCCTCAACATATACATAAAGAAGCCAGAGAAGAGGATGTCAAGACTAGCAGTTACAAACATTTTCCCCCACATTACATATTTGAACCATCAGCATGCAAGTAGTGAAGGTTGGAAGAATCAAGAGAATCATCATGACATCAAACGAGTAGTGTTTTTGTTTGTTTGTCTGAAGCAATGGTAGTTGCACTAAAACACACAGCCCACTCCTGGAAATATTAGATATGTAGTCCATTTCTGTGGAGAGGAGGGCTATCAACCTCTCTCCTGCTTTGTGGAAAGTCAGTTGCAAGTGGTAATACAAGCCAGCTGCCTGGAAAAACCAGCCTCTCTTAACCTTCTTTTGCTACTTCAAAAAATGGAGTGTAGCACATTGTGTTGGCTCCTTCCACCTCGAGATAGTGAGAGAATTCTTGGTCTGCAAGACGGCATTATTCAGTAAGCCCTCCACAACTGCTTTCCTGTCCCCAGCTTGAGAGAAGGATGTGTCAACTGTTCCCTAAAGTTTGCACTTTGACTCAAACCCACATACCAGACGTTACCAATAATGTTCAAGAATGTTAAAACGTTTTTGTTAATATTATCTTCATGTGTTATCCTCTTCCAGAATTTTCATCTTAACTATAGCAGGGGGGTTAATTGTTACGTAGCTATAGATTAGAGCTAGATGCTACAGCTAACCAACGCAGGCAGGACGCTATGCGCAGACCAGGCAGGTTGTCCACAACTGCCATTTTGGTGCACAGCAATGCTCCTGTAAAAACAATGCTCCAAAGATCTTATGTCCTTCCAAGTTCCCCATGCCACTGAACTAGGACTACTCTACGCTCACAAAGCAATACAGGATGCACGAGAGAAGACGAAGAAGAGCTCAATCACTAACGAGCATTTTACGACATGGGGGAAAGAGGGGAGTGAAGGTGCCTGTGGGAGGAACAAGGGGTTGGGTTGCTGGGGCGGGGAGAGCCCCGGGCACAGAACTTGTTGCCAGCTTTCTACAGGCCTCGGGTTATAAATCTAAGAGGGACGGTTCAGCTGGTCGGATTATGGTGGGTCGAGTAGGTGAGGCAGGGCCCTTCCGGCTGTGAGAGCAGAGAGAAGAAGAGAGAGAGAAAGACGAGAAGAGAACACACACACACAGGTTAGCCATGGCAGTCAGTCACAATCCCTACATGCTTCTCCACCTCATCCAGACCAGGACCTTGGCCTTCACTTAGACCAGAGAGGACAAAGTTGTTATTCATAGCCTTTTAAAAATGGATCAATTTCATTGTTGCTGCTTTAAAAAGGAAGGCTAGAAGCCGCCCTTGACGCAGATCTATGAAATCCCCATGGATTACTGATGTTCACTTAGAATCCCACTGAAGGATCTCTAGAAACCAGAGTCCAATTTCCAGAAGGGAGGTCCTGGTACCCAGGTAAGTGTTGAGAAACATGCAGCACAACCTTTGTGATGCTACTATACCAAGCGAGTGAGGAGCAATGTTACACAGAATGGGTGGTGTCCTCCGGGAGGGGCTGTTTCAGAAGTTGCCGGCCAGTCTGGATCAGGCACCCCCTGCTCTGAGAGTAAAGGGCACCTTTTTGAGCTTGACCACTAGCTGAGTCCAGCTTTTTCAAACACTTCTTTATAACCCTAGAACAAATTTAGTCAGAAATTAGGTTGCAGCATGCCTCCCTCCACCCCCCTCCAACTGACAACTCCCAGTCTTTTTGAACCTCTCCAGCCACAACCAAGGGCTGCTTCACACTGTCAGACTGGCGTGGTCAGAAGTTGCCTTTGAGCTGCAGGGTGCTCAAGGTGAAGCACCTCTTAGCTACGGTATGTCCTTCAGCTCTAGTAACGGCTTCACCCTTGTTTATGTCACCCCAAACTGCTTCAGCAGGAGACAGGCAGGCACCAGCCTCTGCCAATTTCCATGTGATGTTAGCTTGTTTTTTATTTTATTGCTGCCTGTTTTAATTTATGCTTTTTGATTTTGTTACTATCTTGTTATATTTGTTTTATTTTTACTGTGCGAACTGCCTTGAGAAAAGATTGAAGTGTGGCCTAATTTTTGCAAAGCAAATTCATATCCTGGTGCATCCATTTTTTTTAGGTGCTGTAAACCTTGACAGCACTCATTTTCCAGTACTGATTCATTTCCTGGAACTTACCTTAAGTTACTGTATAGTCTCAGTATTATAGACAAGTCTGCCACATAACCTTTCTTACTGTGGGGGTTGCCACTGTGCATGGATGTCACGAGGCTTGATCAGGTTGGGTGTCTGGGAACAGATTGGGAGAATCCCAGAGGGGCTCTCCATCTCCATGGCCATAGCCCAGGCTAGTATAAAATTATCTGTGGGCTCTTGCACAGTAAATGTATCTAACAGAGAAGTTAAATTATCTGTGTGACGATCCTACATGCATGTAAACCACTGTGAGCAGAAGTTGTCACCAGGGCTTGCCCTTTACCATGAAAGAGTTTGCTTTGGTCTACCATTTTCCTCTCTCAAACCTACATTTGTATCCCCCCCCCTTAATAAGCTCCAACCAGAACAAAGCTCCATTTTGTAGTGGTCTAAAGTCAGCACTGCCTTGAGGAGGCATAGCTTCCCAGCATGTGTACTGTGTGGCTATTTAGAGGTGTGAAGGATCCTAACACGTCATGCTCTACACACAAAAGCATTTGCTACATGGGAGTTGCATAGGAACCTTGTAATGCAAGAAGGATGCAAAAGCAACTCTTCTCTTAAAACTGGAAGGGAAATGATTGTTTGTGACTTCCTTGGTGCTCTTTGTAATCCAGGCTCTGGGCAGGCAAAGTTTCCCAACAGCGAGTCCCAGAAGGATGCACGGGCGACAGCCAAGCCTCCTCAAAAAGACCAGCTCCTGCATCCAAACAGCCTGGCAAGAACTGAATGGCAACCTCTGAGCTGCTGTTGAGGAGGGCGGACAGGAAGCAGGAAAGAGATGATGTTCTGGAAGCAAGTCAGTTGCTGCAAAACGGCCGTGATGATGGAACACCAAGTTACAGTCCCCCTGAGCTGCATGGTATACCTCTCACATGGCATACCTCCACAGCTACAGGTTCACTGGGGATGATACAGAGATGTGCCAAGGGGAAATCAGCACCTCCACCTGAACGCCACTGCTCTCCGCTCACTCTCTTCCTCCACACCAATGGCCTTGATCAAACTTAGAAGGGCAGGGGCTGAGGCAGGCAATGCTGTACTTACGCCACTGTCCAAAACAGGCCTTGAAAATTCATTCTAGTATTACATAAGGATAATGCATATACAATTAATTTTAGCACAACAAAACAAGGTCTTTTCTCTAGATGCAGATTTATAAGCAGAGAATAGAGGGTTGGTATATAGACACAAATCAAGAAGATTAGATACTTGGGGCATTATGTTTTCCTACACACTTTCTTGGACTACTCCAACACAGATGGGTGGTGGAAGCTGCTCAGAGTATAATGAAGTGGTGCTCCATTTTTTCCTATAGTAAGGGAGCACAATTTATCCCTGCTGCCGTGAAAGTATATAAGGCTAACATCTTGTTTCAGCTGCTGTATGTCGTTCCAATGTGGATTCAGGATTTAGTTCAACAGTTGAGAGTGTTATTTCGAACTTTTTGCATCCCCTTTTTGGAATCCCATAGTGAGTGCTAACCACTGGTCAATGGCTGGAGGCTGGCCTTGCATCTATAGATTTAACTGCCTCCCTTCTGCAACAGACTACTTTGCCCCCTTGTGAGTAAACACCCCAGAAGGACACAGGAATGGCACCTGGAATATTTCTTGGCTGATACAAAATAATAATAACAGAATTAGTGGCCAAGTTCCTGTTCTAGGCTCAAAGGTCTCATAAGAAGATTCATGCTAATTTCCATTTGTATCTCATGCTTTTATCTTTTGTAATCGTATGTTAAGTAAGTGTATGTTTTAATGCTCATGGCTTTTATTCTGTGTATGCTCTGTCTTCGTAGGTCTGTGACAATATTAAAAATGATTGATTGATTAAATTTACAGGAGATACTCCCCACAATGGGACATTTTTCAAGATTTTACATTCATGTACAAAGACAAGTATGTGCAAAAGGTTTTCTATCTCTGCCTCTTTCATGTGAGTGCAATTCCACAGCTTGCTGCCTTTGCCCACCCCTGCACTCACCTTTGGTCACACACATATTACTCCTTAACAACACATTCGTAATGCAGTCTTTCCCTTCCAGAATTCTGGGTGCTCTAGTTTGTTATGGTTTGCTGGAAATTGGAACTCTGGGAGGGGTAAACTACAGTGCCCAGAATTCTGGAAGGGGAAAATTGCACTACAAATATGCTTAAAAGCTAGTGTACACAACTTCAGCCTCTCAGGACACAAATAACAATAAGACAGATTTTCTAGCTCAGTGTGATTTATTATACTGCCAAATTGCTCCTGCTTCACTGCTCCCCTGGCAACAAACCACCCCCAGGACAGGGGGCTTCCTAAGAGGAGCTTGCTAGGGAGCAAGAGACCATTGCCCCTGCTTTCGATATTCCCCCTTCTCTCTCTCTCATAACTGCTGTGGAACAGGCTGTATGAGCCACCCAGAACACTAGTTTACTGTGCCAGCATGGCACCTGCCACCTGGCCCAGGCCACGGCATTTTTATAATCACGCTTCAAAAAACAAAACAAATCTGTCTGGTCCTCATGTTCATGAAGAAAAAAAAACCCGTTTTGCTTGTGTAACTGTTCTTGCACGCACACGCAAACATGCACACGAAGCAGGGGAGGGGAACTGAATGACTGAATGTGCAATAAATCCTGTGAATCTAAGTAGAATTATGTAATGCACATTATTATTATCTCTGCTACTCTTAGAACCTGTCTTTCTCAGCTGCAGAATCTGCAGTTGGGTTTCTTTACTGCCCCCCAGGCCCTATTAATACTCAATTCCTCATTGCCAAAGTATCTCTTTTGCTGCCCTACCTTTTGTTGTGAATTCTCTTCCTACCTTAACTGGAAACCCCAAAGAGAATAATGCTTGCCAAGGCCCTTCTTTGGCGTTCAACAAAAATGCTGCTGCAAAGTTTTGGAAGAGAGAAAGGAAAATAGAAGCAGAGAAGGCAAGAAAGGCTTAGAAAGGCTCTCTTGTTGCAATGTAGAAAAAATGGGTACAGAGATCAGAAGGTGGAATAAAGTTTACAGCACAAAGTTCAAGTCAGATGCTTGGCTCCTACAGTCTTTTCACACATACAGGTTCATTGTGGAAGCTGACTAAATCTCAAGGCAGTAGGGGTGTAAGGGTTAGAGTGCTGAACTTAAGACCAGGGAGATTTGGGCTCAAATCCCCATTCAGCCACAAAGCTTTCTGAGCCAGTTGCTGTCACACAACCAAACCAACATCACAAGGTTGTGAAGATAAAGACAGGGAACCATGTACATTATCCTGAACATCTTATAGAATGGGAGGGATAAAGTGAAATTAGATATCTAGATAGATCAAAGAACTTACTGAGACTTGGTCACCTTGTTTAGGAACAAATAAAGCAGCGTTCCATGGCATGGGTGTGGCCATGAAATTTGTGCATCCCTGAGTGTCAATGTGTGAGGCTTGAGAGTCACAACACACCAAGTAAAACAGTACCAAGGGATATGGAACCAGAACCCCAAAGGAGTTAGTTTAAGCACATTCAGTAGGAAGTTTGAGACCCAGCAACTTTGATTGCAAGCTGCTGTGTTTCACAAGGAGGGTGCTGTGTGGCAGTGGTGGGGGTTTGGGGTAGAGTTGGGATATTTCCTAAGTCACAGAGCTTGGAATGAACTAGTCCAGCTGAACAAAGTTCACTGAACTGGTTCACAAACCTCTGGACTACATCTGAAAGTAATTCCCATAATTGTCGGGTAAAATAAGGGTGAATTAAAGTTCATTTTGGGGTAGAATTTTGAATGATTTGGGAGTCTTTCATGTCCATTCCCTCCTGGACTAGCTTTCATTTTTTTTAACAAAAGTAAGTCAAACAGGAAGTTAGTAAGCAAAACATTGATGCAATGTCCTAAGGCTTGTTAGGCAGATACTATGCCCTACTGTTGCTGAGTATGTTGCTAAGCACTCAGAAGGAAGGGATGTGAGGCATATCCTATATCCTGCTGAAGGGAGTCATTCTTCTAACAGGAGCAGCTTGCTGTGAGAAGTGTGTACAGTTACAGGAATAAAGCAGATGATGCCTTGTGCCTTTAACAACTGTGTTGCTGGCACAACTTGCCTTTTCTAGAATAGGTGCAGGAGCCACCCCCTTTATGGGTGATCAACTGTGCAACCGTGTATATGCCTTGCGTCGGGAAATTATTAAATGATCCATTTCAAACCCAGCGGAAGAGAGCTGGAAAGTCTTCGTGGTTTGCAAGGAGACCCTCCCCAGAGACCCAAGTGGACGTCAATGAGAGTGGAGAAAGCCCCCAAGAGACTTGGTCTTGCTCTGGTGCCAGCCCAATTGAAATGTACGGGAGTGCACAGGATGAAAAAAAAAAGCAGAAGGTGATGGGAGAGGCCTCCCTCTTTTCCTGAGTCCAGACAGAGGAGAGGATCCTGGGATGGAAGGACCAGCGGTCTGCTTTGGCCAATGTTTGTGGAAGAAAGCTTGGGGAGAAAAGTCCTTTATTAAGGTGAACCTCCCAGATAATGGTATACTCTTCACAAACTCACTCTCTTCCTCCCTCCTTCTCAAAATCATGTTCCCAACTGTCCAGTTCTATGGGACTTAAGAGGACTATGACGGATGGTCAGTGGGGGGAATTATTTTCTTTTCACATAATTTAAATTAATTGCAGCAAAAAAATTCCCACATTTCCACTACAACGCTCTAACGAGCAGGAATTTGCAGGGCCTGCTTCTGAAGACCAGGATATCTATAAGAACTACCTAGGAGAGGCAGGTGGCAGGACAGGGGAATGGGAAGGCATGGCTGGGTGGAATAAGACTAACACTGAGTCATGCATCACTAGAGGCTGAGGGAGGCAGGGGTGAGTGGGAGTGAAGAACGTACCGTAGCTGCCAATCTTCAAGGGTCACTGATAGTGATTCTGAAAGACAACACGAGAGCAACATGGCTGTTCAGACAATTTGAGGCAAGAGGCCACGCAAGTCTGGAAAATGAGTCACACACTCGTGTGCACATGCACACGTGCGTGCACACAGATACTTGTGAAAAAGCACAATGACCAATACTGCATACATGTGCATGGACAATGAAAGGAAGGTGGAAATCTGCAGCTGCACCCACCCACCCACCCACCCACACGACCGCACACAGAAGGATGACTGCCTCCTCACATACCACAATTCCATTGCAAGATACAAAACTGTGCCTGCACCAGCATGTACAACAGACACACACGACACACGCCAGGACCCTTGCACCCCATGCACACTCACGCAGCTGCAACCATGCACACCTGTGCAAGAGCCAACATTTTCAGCCATCCACAGGTATGTGGCCGCTGGCACTTTAAGGGCATTGGCACACAAAAGGACTGGCAGGCTGTGTACAAACTTACCTGCCTCCAGAAGTGAGTGCAGGGTATTCTCTCCTCCACTGCCAGGGCCAGCCCTATCACTAGATGAAATGAGGCCGCTGCCTTGGGCAGCAGATGCGTGGGGGTGGGCGTGCACGTGCAGAGCTGTGGCAAAGGTGTGGGAGGACAGAGCTGAGCCTGCACCCGCTAAGCACTACTCCTGCCCTCGGGTGCAGCGGAGGGTCTTGCTCTGGGGTACATGGTGTGTAAAAGGTATCATGTTATAAAATAAATAATAAATAAATGTTATAAAATAAATATTTTGAATGTTTTAATGAGTCATATTTTTTTGTTTACCCTGTTTACCCTGGAGGGTCAACTGTTCTTTTCTGTAAAGTTTGCACCCCAATATCTTGCTAGTGCAGGAAAACTGATTCCCTTGTCTTGCCCAGATGGGATACTTCCTAGAAGACAGCTGTCTGGCAGCAATGCACTTCAGGAAGAATATAAGCTTTCTCCCACAGGTCACACATGAGGTGTTTTAAGGTACTTACAATGCAAATGACTTCCTTAATCAAACGCAGAAGCTGCATTCTCACACATTCAGAACTAAGACTACTCACGCACATGCCTAAATAGGGACTATTCTCACTATATTGTGTGAAAATTCCCCTTGTCAGAGCTGCCCTCTTCTGATTACTGGACCATCCTACTAAACCAGAGGAGGCTAGCTTGTGCCCCCCCCCATGCATATGGACTGCAACTCCCATCATTCCTGGCTGTTGGCCATGCTGGCTGAGGCTGATGGGAGTTGCAGCCCAGCAACAAGGTCACAGGTTCTCCCCCATTGCTGCACCAAATAGTTGTCAGGTGTAAGGGTATGTTCAACTGCACCTTACACTTGGGTAACAACAGGGCCACAGCTTCAGGGCTACACAAGCAAACATACCGTGTGCATCCCAGCCCTCTTCATAGACCTTGTAAATTAATTTGTTAAAAAGACCTTTTACAGTGCAATCCTACACATATCTACTCAGAAGTATTTCACTGATGCATAGTCCCAGGTAAGTGGGTACAGGATTACAGCCTTAACCTACTAGCTGTCTCCAGTTAATGCATGCACACGAAAGCTCATACCAAAATAAAAACTTAGTTGGTCTTTAAGGTGCTACTGAAGGAATTTTTTTATTTTACTTCGACTCAGACCAACACGGCTACCTACCTGTATCCAGTTAATATGGCAGCCGATAATTCTAAACATATGCAGGCACTTATAAAAACTGCAAATAGAAAGCGCCATCTTTAAAAATATATGCCTCCCCCTTCCCTCTATCTTGTAGGACTGACTCTTCTAAGATGATGTCCACTACAACCTATGGATCATCTAAAATTAAAAAGAGGTGATGCTTCTTGCTTCAGAAACAATATGTAAATTTATGTGCACTTAATCAACAAGTAACCAATTCAAAAGTCCTATGTCTTATTAGAATTCATTTCTTTAGGTTGCAGCCTTAATAATAGATAATTATTACGTTTGCTCAACCCTTTACCACCGGGCAAAGTGCGCGCACACACACACGCACACACACACACACACACACAAACATGTGTAGCTCAAAGGCTTAAATGCTGGGCCCCATTCAGTATTCCCCACGCAATGTGGGAAGGCCAAATTTGTGTTAAAAGAAGAAAAACAAGAAACAGAAACAGAACAGCAACAAATGAAGATGGTTGTCGGCTCACTTGTGGCCAGCAAACTGAAGCCCAACTGCCCAGTGTGAACTCTCTTATTCTATATACAAGAGATGGAGCAAGGAGGACTAACTTGCCATCTGGGGGCTGTTGACCAATGGAGTAGGAGTTGGCCAACAACGGGGTGGAATAAAAGAGTTGGGAGGAGAGAGAAAGAGGGAGAGAGAATCCGGAAACGCTTGGAAATCATTTGAGCTGAGCCACTCAAGTATTCTCAACACCTTGGCATCTTAAAGACTAACAAATATTGCTGTAGCATAAACATTTGTGGACATTGAGTCCCCTTGTGGTCCAGAAAAAGTTTGTCTAAGTCCCTAATGTATTATAAGACTGTCTTTAAAATGCAACAGCCTAACAGGTCTACTTTTCTGGACGCTGTCAGAATTTCATACTGTATACTTTTTCTGAGACATGAATGGTTGCAGAGGCATAGCAAGGTCAGGTGGTACCTGGTGTGAATTTTTTTTTGGTCACCCCCACTCACATTGCAATTTGTAGGGATGGTACCCCAAAGTTGTTGAGTTTTTTTAGGGTACCCCAAAGTGGGTGACGTTTTTTTAGGGAGGGCTGGCTGTGAAACTGATACACCTGCCGATATCGCGAAAATCTGCCCACTGATCGCATAAAACCACCTGCCAGGGATGTGAGTGCTGTCTCCCGGGGGGTGCCAGGCTAATCGCCGGGCGGATTTGCGTGATCAGCGGGCAGAATTTCACAACAAAAGCTGCCCATGGGGGGGGGTGTGAACATCGCCACACCGATCCGCCCAGGAGGAATTTGTCACACACCCCGGCATGACACCCAGGGCAGACCACACACACCCCTTGCGGATGCCCCTGAATGGTTGTATCCAATAGGGGCTAAAAGTATCCAAAACATCTAAATAATGTACACTTGCTCCCGGTACATTTCTGGGCACAATTCAGAGTGTTGGTGCTGACCTGTGGAGCCCTAAATGGCTTCAACCCAATATATCTGAAGGAGCGCCTCTACCCCATCATTCAGTCTAGCTCCGAGGGCCTTCTGGCAGTTCCCTCACTGCAAGAAGCGAAGTTACAGGGAACCAAGAAGAGGGCCTTCTCGGTAGTGGCACCCACCCTGTGGAACGTCCTCTGATCAGATGTCAATGAAATAAACAACTGACTTTTTAAAGACATCTGTAGGCAGCCCTGTTTAGGGAAGTTTTTAATGTTTGATGTTTTCTTGTGTTTTAAATATTCTGTTGGGAGCCTCCCAGAGTGGTTGGGGCAACCCAGCCAGAGGGGTGGGGTACAAATAAAATTACCGTATTTACTCAAGTCCAATGCACCATCAAATCTAATGTGAACCTCAATGTTCAGAACCCTGAAAGCAAAAAGAGTATTTGCTGGCAAATGTAAATGTGCCATCGAATCTAATGCACACCTTAATTTTCATAACGTAATTTGGCCAAAAAAGGTAAGCATTAGATTCGATTAAATATGGTATTGGTATTATTATTATTAGTCCTACTCAAAGCAGACCCATTAAAACTGATGGGCAGGACTAACGTAGGTGCACTGTTTTAAATGGGTTTGCTCTGAGTAACCTCCTACCCCCTTCCTTGACCCACCCAGTCCTGGCAGCCTCTAGACATTTTGCCAGAGACATGCAGGCAAAACCTACTTCTGTGCAACTGTGGAAATGCCCCCCCCCTTCTAAGTCAGGCTTCCTCAATCTCGGCCCTCCAGATGTTTTGAGACTACAATTCCCAGCATCCCTGACCACTGGCCTTGCTAGCTAGGGATCATGGGAGTCTGGGAAGACCGAGGTTGAGGAAGCCTGCTCTAAGTCATGGGCATAGCCAGGATTTACTGGGGAGGGCAGGCTTTATGTTGGGGGGGGCATGTTATCTGCAATGCAATTGGTCAGTCAGTTATTTTTATTTATTTACTTGATTTTTTGAGGGCAGTTCCCCCCCCCCCATGCCCATGCTCTAAGCGTCCACAAAACAGCTTCAGATGATTTTAAAAGGGGAAGCATTTCAGAGCAGGGAGGGAATAGAGACTTCAGAAGCCACATGGCCTGGGCTACAATGTCTCCCATTCTCTGTCAGATGGACAGGAGATCAGAGGTGCTGTTCTTAGGAGTCAGGTGTGTGCACACACACACACTTTCCTTACACCAGCGTTTCTCAACCGCTGTTCCGCGGCACACTAGTGTGCCGCGAGACGCTGGCTGGTGTGCCGCGACGTGCGGCGACGAGAAGGGCGATTTGCATTGTCACATGCCTGGCGGCCGCCAATAACCAACACTGACCCGCCGGAAAGCAATATTTCTCCTCCTCTTTCCCAAAGCTCAGTGCAAACGAGCCTGGCGGCCGCCAAAACACAACTCTGACCCGCCGGAAAGCAATATTTGGCAAGTGTTTCTTACAGTCATAATTATAATATAGGGCGGCACAGAGTTAAATTTTTTAACTTTTTTAATGGTGGTGTGCCTCGTGATTTTTTTCACGGAACAAGTGTGCCGTGGCCCAAAAAAGGTTGAGAAACACTGCCTTACACTATTCTTTGCTGCTGCCTGGCAGTGCCCCTAGGCCCAGAAACCAAACATTTGCAAGTGGGGGGGGATGTGGCATTGTGTAGGAGATAAAAGTCAGAGAGGAGATGAAGTAGAGAGCAAAACCTCGTTCATTTCAGCCTGCCTGTATATAGAATATATAACCCATGAGGATGAGAGAGAGAGAGAAAGAGAGAGGATGGCAGTGGAGAAATGTGTTGGGGAGACTGGGAGAACTGCACACAGAGGTAAAGCAGCAGAAAGTAAAGCAGATTATAACTGAATTCAAAAAAAGGAAAAGGAACAAGAAAATGGCAGGGGGCAGAGAGAAGCAAAGAGAGAGAGAGAAGCAAGAGCAGGCAACAATACAGACAACAGGAGCAGCAGCACATGGTAAACAGGCCCTGGCCAAAGGATGCTGTAAACGAGGAATTGGGCCTGCGGAGAAGACCCTGTGCATCTAGAAAGCAGGTGGGTATAACTAACCATTTGCATGCCAAAGTGTTGCTTTATTATTATTATTATTATTATTATTATTATTATTATTATTGCAACTAATACATAAGCCAGTGTCCTGCACCTTCTCCAGGCTCGTCCATGCCTGATCCTAATCTAGATCTGTGGTGTGTTTGCAGAGCAAAAATCTGGTGGGAACAAAGCCCCACTCAGCCAGGCAAGGTCATTATCAGCAAGCACCGTTCTGTACCCAAGTGTCCATCAGAGTGACCAGTCTATAAACCCTTACTATCAGATATTGATATGGGAGACGGGCCCTCCCCAGAAAGGGGCGCCTTCCGACTCTGACACCCACAAACCTCTGGGTGAGCGATGCCTGCGTGAGAGCTGCAGGCAGAAAGTGTGGAGTTTTCCTCTTGGCACTGCAAAGCTGAGATTTCCCTCTGTACTTACCTCTGACTCCATCCTGCAACAAGTATGCCCAGAGACAAGTTAAGAGTGGTACAGCTGAACAGCCCAGAGCTGGGACTGGGGAAATTATAATTTTCTAGAACCTAAGGTTTTGTGCTTTGCTTCAAACGATAATGTGAAGGCACAGCAAATGGAACTTAGTGGGCTGCCTGAATCACCAACTGGAACAAACAGTCTTGCATCACCACTAATGAAGGGGCAGCATATCCTACACCAAAGGGCAGGAAGCTGGCTTAAGGGGCCCAGGGCAGGCTGCATGGAGTTTTCCTCTCCAACATCTCTCTCCTCCCCAGGACCTGCCAGCTGAGGAATCAGCCTCACTCTGCCTCAAGGCAGAGCCATTCCTTCTTCCTTGGAAACTGCCCTGGGACGTATAGTTCAGGAGGTGGGTGATGGGGGAGAATCCCAGCAGAGGATTCTCAGCAAACTGCAGCTCCTGAGATTTGTTAAACCAATCTCAGTTTGTAGGACAGATGAATTGCTAATGACTTCTCATTCTTCAAGGGGTGCAAAAAAACCAACAACACAGGAGCATAGTAAATGTTCATGTGATCTAACAGTCTCATGTTCAGTGACAGAAAAGCCCTGATCCATGCTTTCAACTCAAGTCAAGGGTTTTGCCGGGAAATTCTGCTAATTAAGAAGATAAGGCAAGTCCCAACCAACTCCTTTAAGACACCCTGAGCAGCCTTTCTCAGTTGGAAGCAACAATGGAACAAAATCTTTATCGACAATCTTCCCACAGCAGCTTCTCAAGTTCATCTATTTGAAATGAAGCATTTATACCTAGTTCCCTAAAAAGGTAAAGGTAAAGGGACCCCTGACTCACACGTAAAAAAACACGCACCCAATACCAGCTCTGGACAGCTACTTGCTATTTAAACAAACAAACAAACAAACAAACAATAAATAAATAAAGACAGACAGCCTTCTTTTGCTTAAGATCAGCAGTTAAATATCACCAACAAAACTCTTCCCAAATGTTTCTGTTTCATTTGCAAAACAAAGTATTTCCAGACACACAAAACCACGCGCAGCAGCCTGGTCTTATACATGTCTGTCTGTTATCAAGGGCCACCACATTCCACAGGTCATGCTCCCATTGTATGACTTAGCAGTGCAAGCCTCCCAACCATATTTACCCAGAAGTAAGTCTTATTGAAGTCAATGGGGCTTACTCCCAGGCAGGTGGGTCAGGACTGCAGTCTAGGTTCTTGGTAAACATGCATAGAATTATGCGTATTTACTTGGGAGTACCTCCACCGAACTCGTTTGGACTGATCTTCACGTAAAAGTCCATGGTGCTGTTCTATAGGAAACAAGTTTTGCTATCATTCTCAGTTGTAGTCTTCTGCATGCCAGGTCCAAAGTGCAACATCTTATTCTGGCTAAACTTTCTTCATGTTATAGAAAGAGAAGTTGGCAGAAGCATGTTTTCCCCAGGGGGGACCTGGTTGCTCTGGCTGGAGTGGGGGTCTGTTTCTATGAGGCTCTCTACCTTGGAAATTAATCACAAAAGGGGTGAAGTACAGTTCTCCTCCCCAATCAATAATATAACACTTTCTTTCCTGCAAGAACCACTGGGCAGGTGGGGTGGTGGTGTCACACAAGAAAGCCCTAAGACTCTAGACTGAAGTGACTTCCTACTCTGATTGAAAGCCTTGCATCAGAAAAGGATAGAAAATGCTTAGTAAGAAACTCTCTAGATCTCTCACTTACATCTTGTGCTCCCAGGCACTCAAAGTTCTGGGGGCAGTGGCTCATGAGACAGATTTACATAATATTTGCATAAGTAGTTCCTGTTTGTACTGAACTTGGCATCTACTAAATTTTGGAACGTGCTTCCTTATAACCATGCCCACATTTCCCTGGCTGCCAGGATGGCCAACCACTTTCTAAGCAAAGTTTTAAAAATGGTGGAAGAAGGTGATTTGAGGCCTACTATGAAATGCATAGCAGCCAGGACCGTCCTAGGCTTTCTCCCTAACGAGGCACCTTGCACCTAGCCACGATGACAGATCTTCTTCAATACCAGGTAGTGCTGCTGCCTCCAGTGATCTCCCAAACCATCTTTTCCTCAGATCCACCAAAGGTTATAAAAGAGCCTAATATCTTCTCCCAAAGGAGACTTCAGCATGCAAAGAATGAGCAAGTTCTCATGAGCAGCGTTGGGGAATCCAGTCATGACCTTGAGCACCGGGAAAGGCACTTAATGGCACAACCCCAAGCATATTTATTTACTCCGGAGGAATCCTCGCTGTGTTCAACGGGGCCTGGCTCCCTAGGAAGTGGGCTGAGGTTCATGAGGTCCTAGTGCAGCTGGTGGCCAGAGCCTGTTATCCCTTCCTGCCCTTCCCTTCCTGCCCACTGCACAGCCAGACTTACCTGGGAACACCGGGAGGTGCACGGTTGGGCCGAGATGGAACCTGAGGGGGAGGCCCAAAAGGATCAGGGGAGGCCCCAGGCCTAGAGGGCACAGGAGGAGCACCACCCAGAGTGGGACCACCAGCAGGCGGTGGTCCAGGAGCCGGGCCTCGCGATCCAGGTCTGGCTGGGGGGACTGCAGGAGCTCTCCTCTGGGGTGTAGGGCTGGATGTAGGAGACCTATTGAACAGAGAGAGGGTTTCACTGCCGCAGCACGCCCACAGGATGACAAGGCACCCTGGCACAGTTAAAGAACCCTTCAGGCAAGAGACAAAACCACTTCCAAGGGAGATGGCAGCAGTTTGAGCGAGGGAGGCACCCGGGCTTTTGGTGGGATTTGTCTTTTGCCACACGGTCGTCCCTTGCCAAGCGGGACTTGCAGGTGCAAATCCTGCAGTAGTGTTTACAGGATTTGCAACACTACCACAGCCTGCTTGTTTACCTGAGGCAAAGGTGTGGTGATCGTGTACACACCATGTGTAGCAATCCTTCCTAGGGACTGAGATCTCTTTGGGGGCCCCCAATAAAATATTTGAAGGGGCTGAGCCCCCCAAAGTTAATGAATTCAAATAGTGTGTGTACAGCATGTCTTGTGATCAATTGTGCGGGGCGTGGCTTACCTCCCCCTCCCCATTTTATTCAAGTCGGTGTGCCTGGCCACCATCCACCTCCATCGTCCACAAGACTTTTGTGCGCTGGGTGGGCACCAAGGTCCCAGCAACCCCTGCGATGCTTTGTGAGCACAAATGTGGCTGCTGTGCTGAACTGCAATGCTCCAGTGCCCAAGCTTCCCATTCCAGCAGTGGGGCCCACCTAAGTTGCTAAAAGAGGCCTCAGGAAGGTCTGCAGGGGCCTCCCCCTGAGCCTCGGGTACCTGCGTCCGGACGGTATGTTCTGCACCTGCAGCCAGGAGTCGTCCACCGGCGGGGGCAAGGGAGTGCTGATGGTGGTGGTGTTGATGTCCCCGATGATGTGGTGTGCCTCCTTCAAGGCATGGTACATGCGCAGCATCTCATCACGCCGCTGGGCTTGCTCGGCCGATTCTTCCATCAGTGTGTTTTGGTCTCCACAGGAATACAGGTTTGCCAGCAGCTCCGAGTGGATAAAGTCCTTTGTCTACCAAAGGGGGAAACAGAGGCAGTCACCATTCAGAGCAGATCTGCAACACAAACATTTAAACTGCTATCTGCCTAGGCCACTTTTTAGGTAGCCCCTACCCTGGTATTCCAGGCCCCTTTGTTTAATATTAAGCATCCATTTTTGCTTCTCTAAGCTTACTTAACAGGAAGTAAATCCCATTGAATGCAGCTGGACCCACTTTTGAGGAAGCATTTATAGAAGACTGCTTTTCCTAATACAATATGCATGCCAACAGCCCAGTCTTCCTAGCCCTAGTCTCCCATTCTAGCTGTTACCTCACATTGGGCCTCCACTGTCCTAGCTTACATGCAGCCCCATAGACTGTTTGATGGGATACATACATTGTTTATCATAAGGTGCATGATGGTCTTAGGCATGAGGTCACGGATGGTCTTGTTGACAATGGCCATGTAGGAGTCTACAAGGTTCCTGATGGTTTCCACCTGTCTCTCCAGTTGAGGGTCCATGGAATGCATCAAGCTGTCAGATCCGTTCTCTTCTGACTCACTGGCCTATGTAGGATGTTGAAGAGACAAGTTGTGTCTTTAGTAAGGCAAACACAGGCCACACCTCCAGTGGCAAAAAAAAGGGAAGGGCTAAGGAACTGATGAAACACCATGAGAAGACATGGGGCTTGTCACTTCAGAGCTGATGGTCTCATTCTTATCTAACTTCCCAATATATCCAAATCTCACACACCCACACACCCCAGAAGTTTTTGGTCCTCACTCTGATTCTTCTTTATTCAAGCCCGGGGAGTGGGGGAGAAGGATGCTGAGCTGCTAGATACAATTACTGAACTTGACCAATCGCGTGCCCCCTTCCCAGAGCAGGAGTGGGAGAGCTTGGAGAATCTTCTACAATACAATACTCCTTAGTTATTTTATTACATATAGATGCATGAGAGGATGCTTTCTGGTTAAATGAATGAGCTTTATGTTGGCTTGACTTGCCTATAAAACACTTTACAGATTAGAAGCCACCTACACCAATTTCTGTGAATTTCCCCAAAGTGTTAAATGGTTAGAAAGCTAGATTATCTGAAATAAGTATTCTCAAGAGGCCATGAAAGGAAGAGACAATTTTGCGGCATTTCTATATGAAGCCCAGACATATACAGGATAAGCCCACGGGAAGGCTCACAGCAGCAGTCATTGGCAATAATGCAATCTTCAGCAATGCTCATTTAAAACATCTGTACTTGGAGAGAAGTGAGTGGTCTTGATTGAGTCCTAAACAAATCAGGAATCAACGTTTGCTGACAAATTCTAGTTCAGCAGTTTTCCCATATACAACTGCCGGATGAGGACACACTTTATGCACATGATGAAGTAGGGTCTAATCCAGGGGAGAGGATCCTGAGGCTCTCCAGATGTTGTTGGACTCCAGTTCCCATCATCCCCAGCCAGCAGGGCCAATGCTCAAGGAGGATAAGAGCTGGATCCCAACAACATCTAAAAGACCACAGGTTCTTCACCCCACTATACCACATGACAAGAACAGAGCTAGGGCTCTAGTCCCATGGAAGGAAGGTACCCAGAAGTGCAAGGTGGTCAGGCACGAGGCCAGGCCAGTTGTGAGTAGTCCCACAGGTGGGACAGGTACTACAGGGGTATACTATGCATATGACAAATGTATGTTTACTTCGCTTACTGCTGTGTCAGCCTATGCAGCATCGGTTACCTGAAATGGGGGAGGATGTTAGTATTTCACGCTTCCGATGCTGCAGATGAGATTGGTGTAAATCACATGCCTGTCTGGGAAGAGTGTGGGAGCAGAAGACAGTCTTATATCTTCCACTGTATGCACTTATTGTACAGTGGTACCTCTACTTACGAATTAAATGCGTTCCGAACGCACATTCGTAAGTCAGAAAAAATTGTAAGTCGAATCCCATAGGAATGCATTGGGAGAAAAAAACCGTAAGTCAAAGCAACCCTATCTAAAAATTCGTAAGTAGAAAAAAGCCTATCTAAACCGCATCCAAGATGGCGGACGGAGCTCCATTCATAAGTAGAAACATTCGTAAGTAGAGTTATTTGTAAGTAGAGGTACCACTGTACTGTACTTTTGCTTTTACTTGTTCCTCTGTTTCCCTCAGAGCTGGAGAGAGAGGACGCCATGACTCTGTATACAGTGTGTAAATAAATGCATAGATTAGCTCAACGATGTCTCATGCTTCTTGCTGTGTTTTGCTAGAAGATTAGTGTGCATATATCATTTGATATATGCCGCTGAAGCGCACTGGAGAAGGGAAATGCCTTTTCCAGAGCTGCACATACTGGAAGACGCTCGGAGTTCGGGGGCTGCAGAAGGGGCACCCCCAGGGTGTTTTTCCAACAGATGTGTGGCACAATGCTTGTTTCCATACTTAGGGTGCCCACTTACTCCTTTTGATCATTCATTTCATTTTCTTCCCTAGAGCACTGGGGCATCAAGCGAAGACAGATTTTTGGGGGGCGGCAACAGTCTCTCACAGAGGAAGGTTCTTCCAGTTAAGGTCTCTTTCTCCACCCCCAACCCAGCTTCCTTCCTTTGTGGTTTTGTCACAAATGGTTGATGAAAGCATCACTGCAGTTTTGGAAACGGAAAATGAAGGGGATTGGAAATCAGAACAATGAGGAAGCGGAGAGACTCTAAAAACAAAAAAACCCAAGGTGGGGCAAAGTCTCATTTGGATGCAACTCAGAAATTGAGCAATCAAATTCCAAAGACAAGGACACTCAGAAGAGTAAAAGGAAAACAGAAGCAAGAAGAATGGAAAGAAATTAAACAGGCAAATGTAGCAGGAAGTGCAGAGAGGAGGAAGGGAGGAATGCATGTCTTTTGGGACATGGAGACAGAAGGGTGTTTTTTTCCCTTTTTTTAAGAAAGTAAAAATAAAAATAAATAAATTCAAAAAGAGAAATTCAGAAATAGATGATGAGATTCCCACTAAAGGGCAGAGCAGGCAAAGGTGGGCCATCACTTACTTTGTCTTTGTCCTGGAGGGCCATTTGAGCACAAAAAGCAAAAAGGGAAAACAAAAACAAGAAAAAATGTGACTTTTTTTATCCATGTATTTTACTTTGCATCATCTGGTGCACATCTGGTGTATCTAATAGTATGGCCTTGAAAATATGGTAAACCTCACCAAAAAAAAGTATGTTTAAAGAAACTCAAAGATAAGGCAGATAGTTAACCAAATAAAATTGACTGGAACGGAATATCTGCAAAGCAACAGAGTAAAAAAATAAAATAAAAAAGTAAAACTGGCTCAATAAGTATAAATTCCTAGAGAAAATTACTTACCAGTAGTGACAAGGGTTTGTGCCCCCAGAACTTACATTGGATCTAGTTTAAGAACATTGGACAAGGAAATAGGGACCATGGAGAGCCCATCCACAAAATATATCAAAGGATTGGGGAATGCAAAGCGAAGGAGGGGAAGCACGTTGATTGAAATGGAGTAAAGCACAACAAGGGCAGAATGGGTTTTAAAGAGTTTAGAAGGACAACACAGCATATGACGGACTCAGAGCCAGAATCATCCCACTGTATCACCACAGTCCCTTAGCAAGTCATACAATATGGTGGCCTGGTGGGTTGTGATCCAATGTAGACCAAGTGATCTGCTCTGTGCAGAGAGGACATGGTGTGTGTGTGTGTGGAGCCTGAGAGAAGGAAGAGGAAATGGGGAATAATGAGTGGGCAAAGCAGGAAATGGGGGCTGTGAGTGGTACAATAAATGGGATATCTAGAAGAGATGGTGATGAAGAGGGCTGCCACCTCTTATCCAGACACTACATGTTGTCCTTTAAAACGTCTTGTTGGAGTGGGAGCTGATTCTCCTCACCCCCCCATCCCCCCCGGTCCTGTCCTCAATTCCCTTCCTTTGGAGAAAAGCAGTCTTGCTCCAAGTGGTGATTTCAAGGGCCAACTGCTGTCTGGGGCGAGAGATAAGCAGCCTTATGACAGGGGATGGTGTTGGTGGTGCCTGAAATGCAGGGAAGGGCCTGAGGACAAAGATATGGTTGGACTTCACTGGTGATCCATTGCTAAAAAATGAAAATAAAAACTCCTGCAGGTGGATGTGGGGAGAACCTCCCTCTGCCAACAAGCCAAATAATCTTAATAGTGAGAATCTTGGCCACTGTTACAGGTTCTAATGAAAACAACATACCACACCGCATGGCACCACCTAAATAATCCTATCAGTTTCGAACCTCCTTTTTTGCAGCACGAGTCTGTGACTCTCCATTATACTAAACAGAAGACCTCACATCAGTTGAAAGCCATTGGTCATTGGCCATGCTTGCTAGGGAGCTGTAATTCAGCAACATTGGGGGAGGGGCAGGTTCCCCACACCAAGTTTGAAGCCAGTCAAGACCCCCTCATAGTTACACCATTTACATTTCCCCTTTTTTGTTTCATGTCTTATCATGAGTTTGTTTTGAAATATCTGCTTCTTCTCCAATATGCTAGGGAATCTCAGATAAGTAAAGAGACCTTGAAAAGGAATACTGTCTAAACAATTCATCTGTGAGATCCAGCTGCCCGGGATGTTTTTAATTCTAAGGAAAGATGGTCCCTCATCAGAAGATAAAATAATAATCTGTATATACGAAAGCAGAGTGACACAAGATTACACTCTGCCCCCTTTTTTTTAAAATGAAGGCCAGTTGTCGACACTGTCCTCTCCAAGGACAGTCAGCACCAAACATATTTTAGTTGTATTCCACTTTTTAAATAGAAAATCCTAATGGAACAACTACCGGTAATAAGAAATCTAGATGGTGGGAATGCCCTCTGGCTCCAACATTTGGACTGATTCTTTGTTTTTTGCTGCTTTTATTTCCCCCCTCTAAATTATATGCTCTTTATTTATTTAGAAAATACAAGCTCTGTTTTGCTCCTATATTTTGTAACTTTGATTGTGTTGTCCTTTTTCCTTCCTTCCTTCCTTCCTTCCTTCCTTCCTTCCTTCCTTCCTTCCTTCCTTCCTTCCTTCCTTCCAATCTTCCCCTTGCGCTTTTGATTTTACATTAATTAAAATACTTCATAAATATATGGAAATCTGGAAGTGAAGTACTTCTACTATCCTAATGTTCGCAGTCACTGGCATTAGTTCTAAGCAGCGGCTGCTGCTCTTCCTACGGTATATTGGTCACTGCTAGAGCGTTCTGGCAAACAGAAACTACCTTGTGCGTAATCACAAAAGTGTATTTTATTTATCCGTTTTTGAAATAGTTATAACACATCCCAATTCAAGATAGCAGCGCAGGGTACAAAATACAAAATAAAAGCAACCAACCAAACCATAAAAATAATAGAACCATTAGAACCAAACAAAACATAATCTCAGCTGCCATGTTTGCTGTTCACATCTCTACCCCACCTGCGTATAAAGCAGGGCTGGGCATCCTATTTTAACATAACCCCCCCCCGGGCATTCCTTCTCGATTGAGGGGAGCAGAACCTTTCTCCTCTCTTGCCTTGCTTAGGGCCCTTCCAGACTGGTAGATTTTTTTTGTGGCCAGCATGCCACTGACACAATAGTGGTGCATTAGTGCTAGATCTCCGCACGCCCACACACCACTCTACTCTCCTGCAACGTGTCCCTTTGTGTTGCTGCAATATTGCCAACTAAACAGGTACTGTTGCACTTCAGCACAAAAAAGGGGGACAAAAAGATAAACCAGAACATTTGTGGCATAAAAAGGTACATGATTTTCAGCAGGAAGCTACAGGCAGACGTGGAAAAGCTAAGAGAGGCAGAGAGGCTGGTGGGCGAAGTCTTCAGGGATGTTATAGATGCACCCCACCCTCCCAAAGATGGCGCCTCTGCTGTCAGGGGAGAAGGTGTGCAGCCTTGAGGAAGGAGAGTGTCGCTCTGAGGCAGATGGGAATGTTCCTTTTGAAGGACCATTTCCTTGGAGGAAGAAGAGCTATCTTTTTGTGTCAGGGAAAGCTCTTGGGGGGTGGGGTGGAGGGATCATGGCGGCAGCTGATTCAATAGTTAAAAACATAGATTATTTGGTGCAGGCTGGACAAACAGACCACAGAGGACCACACCTGCCTGCCTGGTGTGAAGGTTGCTGGTGTTGTTCATCAACCTTGAGAGCCTGGTTGATAGTGCAGGGGAGGAATCAGGGGTTGTGGGGCACATGGACACCACTGACATGGGGAAATGCAGTCATCAGGTCCCAGGAGCCAAATTTAGGTTGCTAAGTAGGATGCTGTAAGCCAGGACCTCCAGTGCCTTGGAAATCCATGTGCAGGGACAGCTGGAGCGGCACAGCTTTGTGGCCTCAATGCGTGGAAGAGACGATGGTGTCAGGAAGAGGGCTCTGGATTTGTGAGGCAATGGGGAACATTTTGGGGCAAGCTAGGTCTGTACAAAAGGCACAGGCTCCACTTTAACCAGGTTGGAACCAGACCATTGGCGCTTGAAATGAAAAAGGTGGCAGAGTAGCTATAAAACTGATTGTGGGGGGAGCTGAAGGGAGCCGAGTAGGGTCCAGTTCAGAACAAATTTTCTCCCTGAGATGAAGATGATGAAACTGAGGAAAATTTAAATGGGGTGTGTGCAAAGCAAGGCATATGTGCAAAGGGACAGGGCAGCAATTCAGAGAGGCCAACGCACCGCAGCTCAAAAGGCAAGTGTCAAAGACATGTGAAGAGAGAGGCTGTATTCAAGTGTTTGCTTGCTACTGCTAGAAGCCCCCGAGCCAAGATGGCCTTAGAAGACAGCATTGATATAGTGGACATAAAGGGAACCGGGTGCGAGAAAACCAGCAGGGTACGGTTATCTCTGGTGAAAAGCTCTATGGGAAGGACAGGGGAGGACGCATCAGAGGTGGTGGCGCTTGGCACGACAAAGGGGACATTGATCCCAGCACTTCAGAAATCCCCCAAGCAGCAGACTCTTCCATGGTGGTGATACAGGGCCCGATGAGCAATCTAAATACAAACGTTCCTTGTAAATCGAACGGAATCTGTTCCAGAAGTCTGTTAGACTTCCAAAATGTTCTACTTTCAAGGTGCGGCTTCCGATTGGCTGCAGGAGCGTCCTGCAGCCAACCAGAAGCTGTGCGGGACATTTGGCTTCCGAAAATCATTTGAAAACCGGAACAATCACTTCCAGTTTTCGATCGTTAGGGAGCCGGAACGTTCACGCTTACAGGCGTTCGGCTTCCAAGGTTCTACTGTATTGGGGACGTGCAATTGTCTCCCCATCAAAATGTTCAGGGAGATCTTGAGATGAGCAACAATTGAAGGCACAACAAGAAGGGCACAGAGGGTTCCACTGCTGCAGGCAATGCTACCTTTGGCTCACCTCTGGTGCTGGGAGCAGAGGCAATCGACTGTGTATGAGAACCTGGGGGGAAAGTTCAGCTTCCCACATCCATCTCCCAATCCCTCTTTGCTTTGTACATGAACAGAGTAGATCATATGAACAACCAAACATGGCTGCCCCCACCAGGGAGGGTGGTGCCCTTTGTAGCCATGGTTTGCTCTAAGATGCTTTCACCCCCACACTCCTTTACCCTTCTGTCACTGCTGGGGATCAACTCACCCCAACACGCTCCGGGTAAACTCCTGCGCGCAAGAAGGAGGCCTTCCAGCTATCCACCTCCTCCTGGGTCTCACAGGCCAGCTCCAGCTGCCGGTAATCTTTGTACACATTCCTGGGACAAAAGAAAACAAAATTTTTACAAAGCACTTTTGCCTAATATATACCGTGTTTCTCATATTATAAGACATGTCTTATATTTATTTTTTCCTCAAAAAAACACACTATGGCTTATTTTCAGGGGATGTCTTTTTTTCCCCCTCCTCCTCCTGCCACGGCCAGCATTGCTGCTGCGCCTATCACTATGTCTTATTTTCGGGGTATGTCTTATATTCCTTGAATGCTTAAAAATCCTGCTATGGCTTATTTTATGGGTATGTCTTAAAATATGAGAAACAGGGTATATAAAAAACATTTTAAAAGTTATGTTCACACTCATATGCATTTTTAAAAAGCACACTTTATCCCAGTACACGTATTTTCTATAAATTACTCAGCTGGGAAACTTTATTGCAAAATTCTGAGAAGTGAGAATTTCAAAGGAGAACTGCATTTCAGTTTGTGTATTGGTCCTGAAAGTATGAATTAGGTAGATTTAGCTTTAACTGATAACTGAATTGAGTTTCTCTCCCATCTGTAGTCACAAGTTAGCCAACATCTCAGGAAAAGGTGCCAAAATGAAACAATCCATCCAAATGCTGCTTGTTATGAGAGTTGCCAGCTGACTAACAGTTCAATTTCCAAACATAGTTTGCAAAGCCTCTTCAAACTACAGTTTCAAAAAATGACTTGGAGTTTATCCCTGGCCATATTCGCCCAGTCTGGACATCAAGCAAACCATGGGTCCAGTAGGGATGCTTAAGAAATTTGTTTTCTGTTAATCCTGGCATAAAGGGTCCTGATTTGCACCCACCAGTCTAATGTGAGAATGTAGCTATCCTTTGGAATTTGCACTTCTCTGAATTTTGCAATACAGTGCTCAGCTGAAAAAAATGTACCAAAAAGGGTTTTACAAAAGTATATTTTAGGATAAAATATATTTAGAAATGAGATAAAGCACATCTTTAAATATAAATTTCCATACAGGTTTTTTTTATGGCAGATTACTGCACAAGGGTTGGTGGAACTTGCATAAGAAAGAACTCATCTGAAACGGACATGAGTTGCAAATATACAGATGCATCCACCTCTAGGTTAAAGTTAACAGAGCAACGGGGGAGGGTACAACCCCCCGTTTTCCAAATAATACGGCAATTTGGAGGTTCATCTGAACTGAGCTCTGTCAGACAGAGGGTGCAATTTTGTATCACACACTGAGGGAGAGCAGGGCGCAGAGGGACTCCCATCCAGCTGCATCAATGTGAGGCATAAACCACTTCTTTTCTGTGCAATTCAGCTGGGTTAATAATTTGCAGCCAGGGTCTTCTGCATCTCTCCACCATTGCATTCTGTTTCTGGCTCTTCCACAGGCAGCACCAGCCTTGTATCAGGAAAGTCACAGGGCCCAGTAGTTGCTTTGAACTTTAAAAACATAATGTGATATATCCTGATCACAGATCTTCCATGCCTGCAACCTGCTTGATCCTTAGAAAGCTGGGCTTTCGGAGTTTAGGAAACAATGCTTTTGCACTTTCATATAGCATCACACACACACCTGTCCTTTAGACACCTAATTATCCCCAGAGTAAATACATCTGCCATCCTCTGCCTTTATTCATGCCTTTACTAATTGTCACCTTCTGCCATCATGGTGCCAACATGTGTCCTCTTACACTCTCACCTTCCTAATACGGTGGTACCTTGAGTTACAAACGTCTCAGGTTACAAACACTTCAGGTTACAAACTCCGCTAACCTGGAAGAGTTACCTCGAGTTGAGAACTTTGCCCCAGGATGAGAACGGAAACTGTGTGCCGGCGGCGCAGTGGCAGCAAGAGGCCCCATTAGCAAAAGCGTGCCTCTAGTTAAGAACAGTTAAGAATGGACCTCCAAAACAAATTAAGTTCATAACTAGAGGTACCACTGTACTTGCCATCCCATGACCTCACTTTCCTCACACTTGCTATTCTCTGCCCTTCTAAACACCCAAAATGTGCAGATGGAATGGAATTACTGGAATTTCAGATAAAGGGCAGCACCTCTGCTCAGTGTTGAAGAGGGCAAAGATGTGCTTGCTGGACATGAAGCCCTTCTCGACATCCCGCACCTTCAGATTATCCACTGGCAACATGTATTTCTTCTCTTTTTCCTGAAAGGCACAAAGAGCACCCGCCAGTTATTTACCAGTCCTGCTATGTATTCAACACCGTTGTGGAGTATGCTGCTTTCTAATTAAGTAAAGCGGCTGATAGCATTAGTAAGACCATCATATTTGTTTAGCTATGTCATAACAGAGAGAAGAAGAAAGATATGCAGAGTTGAGCCACAAAATTGGCTCTTAATTTCCAGAAGCATGCAAGGTAATGTGATTTTCCTTGTCCAATAGCAAAAAGCACACAATCTCACTTGATGTAATAAAATTGTCCCTGTGGATAAACTCAGATATTTTCCCACAAGAATCTTTAAACAGAGGACACCAGGTAATGTAGTGAACAACGTCCTTTATTTTCCAAAACACACAGGAATGCTGTTCCAAAGGTGATTTCTTAAAGTGGCTACCCAGAAGGGCAGAGGGCATATTATCAAGCCTCAATTCTGTAAAAAAAGAAGAAGTTCTGCACAGAGAAAAGGGAAAGTCCTATTCACAATTAGGAGAATGGTGGGGAAATACAAGTGTGGGATAAAGATCAATTGATTGGAAGACATAACCTCCCCAACAAACCTGAACAAATGTTCAATAAGGACGGGGCATTGCACAGCCCCCACATAAAACTCTGTGCACAGTGGCCGCCAAGATGTCTCTGGGAAGCCTGCAAGCAGGACCTGAGCACAAGAGCCCCCTCCCCACTGATTTTTCCAGCAACTGCAATTCAGAAGCATTGCTGTCTTCAACCACCAAGGCTGGAGAGTCCATGAAGAAGGCCGAGGCAATTTGTCTTGGGCAGCAGATGTGCTCCTGCTGCCACAGCGCGCTTGCCCTCACTGCTGCATTGTGGCAGAAGTGGGTGCAGGTTTAGTGGTGGCGGCGCCAATGGTAGGGGCAGGAAGGAGGCCCAGATCTGCAGAGGTCGATGTGGGACATTTTACCTTCAGTGGCAGAATGTCCTGGGATGCCCCTGCTGATCACGGGCACAGAGCACAGCCATCATGGGGATTGCTAGTAGCTACTGAGAGCTTCATCCTCCATGAATTTGTCCAATCCTCTTTTAAACCCACCCAAGTTCAGCTATTTATTTGTTTATTTCCTACGTTTCATCCCCAAGGACTCCTGGGCAGCTAACAACAAATGATTTTTCTAGAACCGCTACGTGTTCTGAGTAGAAGACTTTCTTCCATCTGTCCTGAATACTCCAACCTTCAGCTACATCAGGTGCCCAGTGAGAGAGTGTTATGTTGCTCTAGTGTTACCAGGCTGGTCGATAAGCAGCTCACCCAGTCTAAACCCCTAAACCAGGCACCCCCAAACTTCAGCCCTCCAGATGTTTTGGACTACAATTCCCATCTTCCCCAACCACTGGTCCTGTCAGCTAAGGATCATGGGAGTTGTAGGCCAAAACATCTGGAGGGCCGCAGTTTGGGGGTGCCTGCCCTAAACGCATCTTTCTGTGACTGCGTTGCAAATCAGTAGAAAATACTGGTATATTAAAATGACCTACAGGGGGAACCATTAAGCCAGGAAGAGGGACAAACGCTTCCGTCGGCACAGAAGCCTCTCCTGCGTTCAACTGAGGCTGCTTGATTGGAAAACTGAAGCAACATGATCTCTTATAGCAAGAAAGAAAATGGAAAAGGCAGGCTGGCTGGCAATTCTCAGGCACCAAAATCTAACAAGAAGGGGATGGTGTGTGCATTGGTGTTTGAATCCTGGCTACAGTCTTGACTATACTGTACCAAACAGGCTTGCTGGGCAACAGCTTTCTGGGTTTTCTCCCTGCTGTTTGAAAAGAACAGACGGTGTGTCTCACAAACACTTAAGCGGCAGCCACAGGAGATTTTAAAAAGTGAGCAGAAATCACTCATTGGCCCAGGGGTGAGAAACCTGTTATGTCCACAGACCTCCTCTCAATATTGGACCTGCATAGGGTGAAAGTGCAGAGACAGCCTTGCTATTCTCCCTTCCACCCACACTTGCTTTTTAAAAAGGGAATCATTAGACACACTCATGAAAGTAGGAGGGAAGGTTGCAGCATCTGGTATGTTTTCATTTAGAGAAAAGGCAAGCAACAGGCGATGTCATAGAAGATTATAAAATGAAGCATGGTGCCCGCAAGGAACCATAGTTCTGGAAATGCATTTTATTCCACGATCCCGTTCAGTGTTTCAGAGGCATGGAAATGGGTAGCCCCTTTCAAATCTATGAATTACATTCAGGTCAAGGTCATATTACCAGTCATTTCCTTTGCTTTTCCCAGCATGAAAAAGTGCTTTGTTGTTTGTTTGTTTTTTAAAAATTGCAACGCAACAACTGTGAGCTTTAAGTCAGGCTAAAACTTGACCCAGTGAGGTCTTGTGTTCAGGTCCTGCTTGCTGGTTTCCCACAAGTATCTGGCTGGCCATTGTGAGAACAGGATACTGGATTAGAAGTGCCCTTGGCCTGATTCAGCAGGCTCCTGTTATGTTGCTACAGCACCTCCGTTCCTGAGAGCTCTGCTGCATCAAACCAAGGTCCAATTAGTCCAACCCCCGATTTCAACAGTGACCACCAGATGGTTTTGGGAATCCCACATGCAAGATATGAAGGCAGAAGGTCCACCCACTGTTTACCTGCATTGCCAGGTTACTGGTATTCAGAAAGACAAATCAAATTACTGGTTCCATTCCCCTAAAAAAAACTATGGGGGGGGAGTGCACTGGCCCCCAGGAGCTGGTGCTTATGACATGGGTCAGTGGCTCCCCAGGACCTTCTGACAAGGATTTCCCCCAGTCCTACCTAAAGCCCTACCTACAGATGCCAGGGAAAGCAACTGCTGTCTTTCTAATGCAAAGCATGTGCTCTAGCACTGACTTTTAAGCTAACAACCACAGGTAGAACCCTCAAGGTGTATAATCCCCCTTTTAATGCTGCCAAAGACACTGTACATCGCCACATGTTGGGGTGGAAAATTCTGTGAGCTGAAGTGGGCGAACAGTGATAGCCTTCCTGGATCAGTTGTTCTAGTGTCATCATGTCCTTGCAGCAAACTCACAAGGATATTCATTGGCACCTTAGAGGCCTTTTCCATCTGATGATTATAGGCTGCAGTGCCTATGAATACCAGTTGCTGGAAATCACGGTGTGTGTGTGTGTGTGTGTGTGTGTGTGTGTGGAGTGCACATGTTCAGGTCCCACAGAAATCTGTGAGAACAAGAGGCCAGCATAGATGGACCATCAGCCTGATCCAGCAGCTTCTTCTTAGGTTCTTATGTTGCTGCCATGGGGAGAAAGCCACTGGGTAACACCCTGGCTCACAGTCCATTGCCCCGCAATCCTTTGCTGTTGCTTGCCGTTACTGCTCAATAATTTCTACCTATTCCTAATCCTGAAGCCATAGGATATGGTATCTCACCACCAGAAGGATGTCACTGGGAGGAGGAACACAACTACAATAATTTGCTTTCCTGTTCTTCTGGATGAGGTAAAGGTAAAGGTAAAGGTAAAGGGGCCCCTGACCATCAGGTCCAGTTGTGTCTGACTCTGGGGTTGCGGCGCTCATCTCGCTCTATAGGCCAAGGGAGCTGGCGTTTGTCAGCTTCCGGGTCATGTGGCCAGCATGACAAAGCCGCTTCTGGTGAACCAGAGCAGCACACGGAAACGCCGTTTACCTTCCCGCTGGAGTGGTACCTATTTATCTACTTGCGCTTTGACGTGCTTTCGAACTGCTAGGTTGGCAGGAGCTGGGACTGAGCAATGGAAGCTCACCCTGTCGCGGGGATTCGAACCGCTGAACTTCTGATCAGCAAGCCCTAGGCTCTGTGGTTTAACCCACAGCGCCACCTGGGTCCCTGGATGAGGTACTTCAACACTAACATTCATTCAGTTTTCACTGCTAATATGTGCTAAATGCAAGAACATCAAGGGCTGCTTCACAACCTAGCTATTTGCTGCAGGGAAATCATACAGTGCAGCTCTTGCTAAGATGTACAACAGTGGACAGCCAGCAATGGATTTCTTATCTGAGAGTCCTTCTACATTTAATATTCCTTGCCCATAGAAACATAGCTTGTCAGGGATAAATAATCTAGGCTAGGCTTCTTCCTGGTACTCTACACTGGTTTCTAAGTGCCTGTTGCTGTTTATCCTGGGGAACATTCAAGCTTGTCATCTGGAGCCCAACAAGAACCGCATGATTCTTGCTGATCATTGTTTGGCTATGACACAGTCCCTTCCCAAACTTTGGCGTGACACATGCATGCTTCTACCGTAGTTGCAGTGATAATCACATCCAATTATATTATGTATGTTGTTGTTACATGCATACATGGTAGAAGATCAAGATTATAAGGTCATGTAGGAATTTCCTAATGTAGGATGCAGTCCTGTAGGCTATATGTTCCTACAGCTGCTCTGCATGTTCTGGTGTTGACTTGCAACTGACCTCCCACAGTATTCCCCCCCCCCCCCGCAAGCTGCTGAGCTCTTCGGAGGAATTCTGCTCTGAACTAGCAGCTCAGCTCTTGGAAAACACACCTTGCCCCTTGCCAGTTATGTGGCTCAGTTAGGAAACACCAGTGAAGCAAGCTCAAACTTTTGCAGCAGTCCTGGATGCAATAACCCAGGCAAGCAACAAGCAAACTACCCTAGGATTCAAAGTACTGGATGTAACAGAACTGCCAGTAGGACTTGCAGTGCGATGCAAGAGACCTTCTTGGACTGCCCAGGTATCATGGCCCTTCTCTTGCACACATGATATGCTGTGCCATCGGCCCCCCACTCTAAATTCCTGGCCTCGGCCTCTCAAGTCTTTCCATCTTCTCCCCTTTCAGCCCAGCCTGTTTTATATCAATGCTCTGACTTCATTTCCTGAATATAGAGACAGGAAAATGTGTAACGAGCTGCCGAGGGCCGAGACCTTCAAAGTGTTGGATGGGAGCCTCCAGCCCATGTGTTAGCAATCAAGCTGTGGGTATGTGTGTGTGTGTGTGTGTGTGTGTGTGTGTGTGTGTGTGTGCAGTGGCTGAAACGGCCCAGAAACATCCCAGCCAAAGGAGTAGGACGGGGCAGGCGGGAGGGGGTTGACTGGCGGGAGGAGTAGGTGCCTGCCTGCCTTGGAGTTAGGGGGGGGGGAGAGATGCAGGTTTGGGCTCAGGACCAAGACATCTGCAGCCTCCATCTCTCATTCTCAAGCACCTCTCCTTGAGCCTGAGGCTGGAAAGGGGTTCTTCCAGAGAAGCAGCTTCAGAGTTAATGCAGGCTCAGATGACTGGCGGGTAGTCTCCCCCCCCCATGTGACTTGGAGCAAAGGGAGGTGGTAACATGAGTTCAGTGTTTTAATAGAGGTATAAAACAGAGGTGGGGGGCACCTATCATGTTATCCCCCTCCCCACTTCCTCTCACTCACTCACCCACACACCAATCCCATCCACGTGCAAGGGTGACTCAGTGGTGAGAGAAAGCAGACTCTGGTTGTAACTCAGAGGTACTCTCTTCAGGGATCTACAAGGCACCCAGGGATTTGGGGCGGGGGGGGAGGAGACACAGGCCATCTTCTATCTGTGCCTGTTTAATAGGTATGGATAGGCGGGAGTTATATTCTCATCCTCTCCCACACACTCCAGCTGTCCTTATTTGTGTAACTTGTCCCACCCTAATAAATCACCATCTGATTTTTGTCCCTCGTCAAAATGTCACCATGGTGAGTTGCTACAGCAAGGCATGCCATTTAGGGCGGGGGGTGGGGGTTTAAAAACTTCATTTTGCAAATTTCTTGCAAAAAAATATGCTTTTGGATGTGAGAAATTCAAATCTGCTGAAAATATCAGGTAATGCTAAACAACAACAATGTATAAATGCAAGTACCTAGCAATCATTTTAAATGATACCAGTGCACTTTTACACACATTCTATTTACCAAGCAAAACTAAATTATATTAATTTAACCAATTGAATTCCCAAGTTGTGTTACAAATTTTTAGCACCCCGCATTTGGGGAATTTTAAAGTTGAAAACTCAACATGTCCTATAATGCTACTGTGCTCATTGTGCAGGGTCCAGGCCCCCATGTCACACCCTCTGTCTCCAGAAATAGAATCTCTGGATGAAAGGGTAGGTGTGTCTAATGTACTCTAGTGCACACATGCATTACACTGCTCCCCATACTGTTAGACTACAATTCCCATTGTTTCTGGCCACTTGTTTTGTGCTGATGGGAGTTGGAGTCTGGCAACATTCAGAGGCGACCATGTTTGCAAGCCCTGGCATACAACCCTCTACCTGCAAGCGGGGAGGAGAGAGAGAGAGTGTGTGTGTGTGTTTATCCAGCAAGCGCCTTCTGTGCCAACCTTTCAAATGCCTGCTGAAAACTTTTCTATTCTGCCAGGCCTCTGCAGGGAATTAAGAGTAACCCCCAGCAATGGTCTATTGGTGTTTGTTTTTTGCTTTTGTGTTTAACTCTTTATGATTTTACCATACAGATTTGTTTTTATGTTGTCTTAAACAACTGTGATATATTTATATGGTACAGTGGTAGATAAATATTTTCATTAAAAACTACCGGTAATAGATAAATATAGTGACAGCATAAACACACACCTGCCCTATTTTAATTTGTGGAATATAGGGAGCATATGCTCTGTTCCTGAATTTGTACCCCTAAAAGCTGAGCCATTTTGTTTGTTCTCTCTAGACATCTGCTATTTTCTCTCTCTCATCTCCACTCATTCAGTAAATAATTACGGCATGAATAAAGCCTTTGAACTCTAGAAATGTAAGTCTAATTCACTCAAGCTTCAAGGTGAGCCACCACCCTGCTTCTAATCATGTTCACTTGCAAATACGGGCAGAACTAGGTGCTACCCAGTGCTTGAAGTACTGGAGAAGCAGGGAATTTTCTAATCAAAGCCATAAGCTCCACCTCTGAATCCAGATACCTTTAGCCAAATCATGGCATACACACCACCAATTCCTATAGCCTTTGGAAAACAGTAGCTAAGATGACCAGCCCAAAACATCAGGGGGCCAAGACATCTCTGTCTACCTCCTCCCAATAATTCCACCACTGATATCTTCCCCATCACTACCTTACCCTTGCCAAACAAAACTTTGCCTATCAAAAATCCCTCAAGAAGTCTGTTGAGAAAAGCAAGACACATCCTCTCTCTCTCACACACACACCTCAAGATGATTTATCCTGAGAAATAGATCCACTTTATTTATTTTATTTATTTATTTGATATAGAAAGAATACCATACCCTTAGCTTTGCCTACAACTGTTGACAAAGTTGGAAACTCAGTAGAATAAGTTACAGGTAGGTAGCCGTGTTGGTCTGAGTCGAAGCAAAATAAAAAAAAAATCCTTCAGTAGCACCTTAAAGACCAACTAAGTTTTTATTTTGGTATGAGCTTTCGTGTGCATGCACACTTCTTCAGATACACACTTGTGTGCATGCACACGAAAGCTCAAACCAAAATAAAAATTTAGTTAGTCTTTAAGGTGCTACTGAAGTATTTTTTTTATACAGTAGAATAAGGGAGGGTGGGGGAGGTGAGATTTGTGTGGTTCCCCCCCCTCTCTCTGTGTGCCTCCCTCCCTCCAGCATCCTTTATGGGGGGTTGTGAAATAAAGATAACAACAATGATAATAATAAAAAGTTCACACCCTCCCCACACCCACCGCTTGGATGCTGGCATATTCAGCTTTGGAGCAAAATGAAAGTGGATGGATTTCCCTGCCTCTCTGTATGTTCCTGTTGTTCACGTGACAAAGATGCTTCACGCCTTAGAGCAAGGGGTGGTACCAGTGGCCCCCCAAGTGATGGAAGGACCCCTAGCTCAGTGGTGGAACATCCATTTTGCATTGCATTCAACCTCTAGAACTTCCATTTAGGGCTGGGAAAGACTCTTGCCTGAAATGCTGGAGAGCTAGCTGCTGCCGGCCAGTGTAGACAATGCCAAGTTGGATAGACAACAGATCTGTGTTGATAAGGCAGCCAAGGATGCTCCTGTTCTGAACTACAACTACATCACCCCTGGTCATTGGCCAGGCTGGCTGGAGCTGATGGCAGTTGGAGTCCAACAGCCTTAACTGGACTGAAGCCTCTCCACCACTGCCTTAGACTGGCTTGAGAGCTCAGGTTTGCAATATGCCTTTCACAACTGCCTTCCTGTAAAAGACCAAAGGGTGTCCTAAATTGGTTGATGCAACTTAAGGCAGAGGCTCAAATGCCTGCTCCAACCCGGGCACATGCATGGCCAACTCTACTATTTTGCCTTTCACCTATTTTTATGCGACTGCAGTTCAGCCCCTTGCTGGAACTTCTGCTTGTTTCAAGGAACAAGAGGGAGAAGAAAGAGAGAGAGACTGTGACTGACTAGCACCTGAGCTGGACGGTTGATGCAAGTGAGACAGCAAGGGCAGGTATGCAGGCTGATGTCTGATTCCCATTACAAGCCAATGATGCTCTTTTCAAAGCAGTGTTTCTCAACCTTGGGTCTCCAGCTGTTGTTGGACTCTGCCTCCCATCGCCCCTAGTTAGCTGCAGCAGTGGTCAGGGATGATGAGAGTTGTAGTCCAACAACAGCGGGGGACCCAAGTTTGAGAAGCACTGCCCTAAAAGGAAGCCTTCCGCAGCCTGCTGCCCTCCAGATGTTTTGGGCTGTAACTCCCATCAGGGGCTATTCAAGGGTATGCTGTACCGGCACTTCTATTTTTGCTGTTGTTAAAAGTGTGGCACTTACTGTAATAACTTCATGGTGTGTACTGGCACCTATTTTTCAGGGGGGGGGGACGACGACACACTGATTCCCATCAGCCCCAGCCAAAACATATGGAGGGCAGCAGATTGGAGAAAGCTGCCTTGTAGGATCTGAATGGGGAAAGTTTATATACAGTACTCTTGAGCAGATGACCCAGCTCTGCAAATGATCTTTGTTGCTCACTTCCCCTGAACAGATCATACTTGTGTAACTGCGCCAAATGCCTTGCATTCCACACTCCAGAAGTCAAGGAACGTGAGTATAATGCAAGAATGGTCATGGCGGGCCTCCGAAAAGCAAGGGGAGTGACCTGGGTCCTCCAGATCGGTTGCTAGTTTTGCTTCATCCCTGCTAAACCATGGATTCCAAATCTCCCCTTTTTCTGCCCCCACCCCCATCTTGTGTGTGCTGGTGGGTTTGCATATTGTGCATAAAGCGGCCTTTATCCCTGCAGCAACTGAGAGGAAATAGAGCACATGGCCCTTGGAACATCTGGAATCGCTACACGGGAGCCGCGCACCAGAGGGAAGACAACATTCCTTGAGTTTCCATCCAAGGTATGGAGCCTTCTTTTCCCCTCCCTCGCAACCTTATCCACCAGGCAGCTCAGTTCCTGTCGAACTTTGACCTTCCCAGCAGCTGGCAAGCTCCTCCTTCAAGCCTAGTTAGTTTTGCACTGCCACGTCAATTGAGGCAGAAGTGCAGGAGGGAAGCAGGAGAAGGAAGGGAGGCGCAAAGACCAGAATGACGGAGCCACAATGAGTGCCAGATGCTGGGTGGGGATTGGAGGCCACAAAGGAGGTGTGTGGGAGGGAGCCAGATCACTCTCCTGGTAGCCAGAGGCTAACTGCAAAGGCAAGTGGCCAACGTGGGGCAAAGAAGCCTTGTGGCGGACCTGGTCACAAATGCCGCACTCCCCGGGCATTTGCTCTGGATGCCAAAGCAGAGTTGGAGTTCCTTTGGGGCAACAACAGAAGCAGCAACCACAAATACCAACAAAGCGTTTCACGGAAGCATTGTGTAGATACTTCGGGCCCAAGTGATCTTCTGCCAAGAGCTGACCAGATGCGGGGGGGTCCCTAAAAGGAGCTGAGGACCCGTAACTCCTCCACCTCCAGCACACGGCTGCATCTTCCAAGAGACAATTTTTCAGTTGGTGACAACTGTTTGCTTTCTTCGTTTATTTAATTTTGTTTCTATTTTCCCTCCCCCTAAGGAACCTGTGATATGGCCGAAGGGATCTGGGTGGTTTTCCATATGAAGAAGCTTGGAGAAGAAAGGGGCAGGATTCTGAGGATGCGGGGATCACCGAAGCTGGCGCCGATGTTTCTTCCCTGGCAGCTGGTAAAGTAAGCTGCCTTTTCTGACAGGACTTGGGCTCCCCATTGCCTGCTTCCTCCCTCTCTCTGTCTCTCTTACTTTTTCTCCCCTGCAAACAGTCAGCCCGGAGGCAGGAGCCCGGGAAAGAACTAAGTGCATCACCTGCTTGCCGGCTTTTTGGACTCAGAGGCTCCACTCCGTCTGCCCAGTGTTCGGACTACCTGTTCAGGACTACAAGATTGTACAGTAGTCTGCACATTGGTTAGGCTGTGCTGGGATATACCCCGTATGCTGCTGGCACTGTGCAGGGAAAGAGGTGCTTGCCTGGCCAAAGGAAAATCCTGCCTGGTTTCTCTCCCCATCCCAGTTTTCATCTCTGAACTTCACCTTTTCTTAGCTGTCTTGCTCCCTTCCACGTCCTGCCTCCCTCCCCTTGCAGACAGGCAGAGTGCTCTCTTCTTGGGTTTGCAGTGGGAGATGCAGACCAGAGAAAGTGAGATGGCAGGAGATATTTGGCTTGCGCAGGTTTGCGATGCAAGTTTTAGGGGGTCACAGTGAAGCAGTGTTAGCTGTCTACTAAGTACTAGAGATGCTTGCTATTAAGGGTTTGAATAATGGTGAGACTGGAGAAATCAGTATAAGTTGCATCTTCAGCTGAAAGCACTTGCGTTGAGCTATTTCAGTTGCTTTTGTTTGATTTGTTCATTGCACACAACCCCTCAGTTAGTTAAGAACTCTTCTGTGTGCTTGCTAGGATGGGAAGCTGAAAGCCGGCAAAAATGCTGCTCATTTTTTAAAAGCATCCGAAGGATTCTCAGAGCTCTCTAATATTGTTTCATTGTTTACTCTGGCACCTTTCTGCAACTTCAGGACAAATGTGGAAGAAAAGGGCTTATCCACACTTCCATTTGGTCCACATTTTATTCTGCTTGCCCCATGCTTTCTAGGCATGGTTCCAGTAGGCTTTTTGTTTGCCCTGCCGCTTTCCCCAGGAAAATCCACTCTTTGGTGCTGAACGTCAATCTGCAGGAAGCCCAATTTACATATGCTACAATTCAGCATTAAACAGTGGGTTTTACCTGCAAAAGCAGCAGGGCAAACGAAAAGCGTTTCAGACCCACGCCTATAGAGGATGGGACAAATGGAAGTGTGAACGGACCCAAAGAGGGAAGGAGAAAGAATCGCGGGCGATGGGGAAAGATTTAAAAGGAAATAAGATGCAGGGAAAGTGAACAAGTGCCAACCAATATGAATTGCTGCCATGTTATCTGCAAGGGGCTGAGAGTCAGAAAACAAAAGTGTGCTCTAGTACCTCAGAGGCACTGGGTTTCCATGGTGTGGGCTTTCCCAGACATCAGGCTCTTTCATCGGATGCCTGAAGAAACCCTGGCATCTGGGGAAAGAGGCTGGTGCTTCTCTGAGACCATTCCACAAGAAGTAATTCAGACCCTTGAGGAGCCACAGCAGTTTCCTGCCCTTTTTACCTCTTATCTGGGATGAGTTTTCAAGGCAGAAATTGAAAGCAGGGAAGGAAACTGTGATAAAATTCAGTTCAGCCACTAAGCTCTCTGGAGTTACTTCTGTCTTAATGACTGATGATGAAGCTCAAGAAGCAAAAGGGAGACAAACTGAGGAAATGAGAAAGCATTTCAAGCTGGCTGGGGAGTGTATATCCCCCCTTAAGTGGCTCTTGCAATAAACAAGAGGTTTAATTTAGCCAGCTGTCATGTTTGGATCCCTGCCCCTGGGTGGGCTTCCTTTTATCTTGTAAAAAGTGCAGAACACTTTTTGAATGTCTATGATGAGCGATGAAAGTTTAGATTAGCTTGTGTTCACTGTGCTTAAATCCTGTCACCTGAAAGAAAAATGGATGGGCGGCAAGATCCATTCCACGTTTTTCAATAACTGGAGCACCAAGTGAAATACACGGTGTGGTTTTGATTTTCACTCAATGGAGGCAAGGTATAATTTGGGACAGGGTCATCTAAGTCAGTTTTCAGCGTCAAAGTCAGGGCCTGGTATGGAACACCAATAAAAGGGAGAGCAGCTTTGGGCATGTACAGAGAGCTTTTCATATACTGCTTGGTAGTCACACCAGACCCTCAAACATCCAGCAGATGGAGAAGAGTTTCCAATGCAGAGGGGCTGGCTTCAGCTGCAGCATTTCCTGAAGAAATGAAGCCCCAGGAGAAAGTCACAAAACAGAGACCCCTACAAAAATATGCCTAACCCCACCCCACCTCAGAGGGTTTCAGTGATGGCAGGCCAAGGCACAGATGCATGCCAACTCAATGCTATTATGCAGAAGGGTAAAATGTCCACCCTTCTTAGTCATTCACACATCATCTTCTAAAGCCCATTTAATATGAATTAGCAACTGCCCATTAACATGCCTTAAGCACCAGTCAAAAAAGGTTAGAGAGTAGAAAAGAGGATGGATCAGTGCCTACTCCCTTCTAGCCATGTGCTGGAAGTAGTGGACTGTCTATTATAGTATTCCTATAACGGTGCAACCATTTGCACTCAGAAGTAAGTTCCATTTAATTCAATGTGGTTTGCCCCCTGGTTAAGTGGGGCAACTTAGAATAGAGGAAACGTTGGTGGTGGGTTTAAAATAAATAAATAAATAATTGTGCACATCTATGGAAGATTAATCGGGACGCTGGTGGCACTGTGGGTTAAACCACTGAGCCTAGGGCTTGCTGATCAGAAGGTCGGTGGTTCGAACCCCTGTGACGGGTGAGCTCCCGTTGCTCAGTCCCAGCTCCTGCCTACCTAGCAGTTCGAAAGCACGTCAAAGTGCAAGTAGATAAATGGGTACCACTCCGGCGGAAAGTAAATGGCATTTCCGTGCGCTGCTCTGGTTCGCCAGAAGCGGCTTTGTCATGCTGGCCACATGACCCGGAAGCTGTACACCGGCTCCCTCGGCCAGTAAAGTGAGATGAGCGCCGCAACCCCAGAGTCGGTCACGACTGGACCTAATGGTCAGGGGTCCCTTTACCTTTACTGAAGATTAATCAGTGGCAACTAGCTCTACCTTTCACCTGACACTGAAGATTAATAACAAGCAAAAAGCTGAGTCAGAGAGGTTACTGGGATGAATCAGCGCTAGCATATCCCTGTTCTTCTTTGCCCATCAACCTCTCTGCCTATCATCAATGTACAGGCAGCTTCCCCATTTACGTGTGTTCAATATGTGCATGACTGTGTATTCGCACATTGTGCTGAACCCGGAAGTGATCCAGAAACATCATAAAGATGACACTGAAATGTCACTAAAATGGCAGACCAGGGGCAGGAGCGGAACGGGGTGTTTGCAGGCTTTTTCAATGGGTTTCAATTGTACGTGATTTCATCGGTGCCTGGGAAAGTGACCCCCACATAAATGTGGGGCTACTTGTACTGTTTTAGATGCGAGTTGAATACTTTTTTACTTTAGCACACCTGCCCAGACATATAATTTTGTTATGCAGAACTGCTTTTAAAGTTTTCCTGTTTTTATTATTGATAATTATTTTGCATTATTTTGCAGGCACTACTTTTTTTAAAAAAAAAACATTAAGCAGTATACAATTCCCCCCCTACATAAAATAAATACACTTTACAAATGTTTTGTCCCCACCAACACACACATTTTCTGAGCAGTAGGATAATGAGGGCAGCCCTTCCAGCTGAGATAGAGTCCAGCTGTTAGGTTTTGCCTCCCATCATGGCCAATGGTCAGGGATGATGGGAGCTGTAGTCCAGCAACGTCTAGAGAGCTGCAACCCACTGCCTATCACTCAGAAGTAAACTGCCCCTAAACCAAAAGCAAGCTGGTGGCCGTTACCACCAGCTATCAATTAATTACATGCTGTGTGAAGGAATGCTGTCCCGATTTTCAATCCAATTGATTTACTTATGTTTGGCGGGGATGCGGGAGAGTGGCTGCCCCCAGACTCTGGAAACTCCCTCCCTGGAGAAGCCAGACAGACTCCCCCCTTGCTGTCCTTCTGCCAACAGGTAAAGGTCGCTTTATTCTGGCAGGAATGTGGGACCTGACTGCTTTTAAATGTGTTGTTCTATTTTTACTATCTGTATTTTAATAGATTTATTTTTTAATGATTTCATTTCCATTGTAGTTTAATTGTTTTTCTAACAATTATATTTTAGCTTTCTATGCTTTATCTGTGTTTGTTTAATTTTTTTATAAGCATGCCTTGAGTCCTGGCTCTGGGGAAATGTGGAGTATAAAATAAAACAACAACACATTATTTGTTAAATTTATATGAATGGAATGCTTTTTAAAAAAACATATCCCACTTTTCCATGCAAAATGCCAAATTTTCACTGGGCCCCAAGTTCTAGTATTGTGAGAGAGGGAGAAAAACTTCACTTTATCCACACCATACACTGTGTCACAAATCAAATCTTGCAAACTTTCCTCCCAGGTGAGTTGTTTCGGCCCCATGACCATTTTTGGTTGCCCTTTTCTGCATCTTCTCCTGCTCTACAGCATCCTGCTTGAGACACAGCAACCAGAACAGTGTGTAGTATTACAACCATGGTGCCAGGCCCCTTACACATGGCCTCCCCATAAGTTTGTTTAAAGGCAGTTTTATTTCCAATCCCTTTCACAATAATCTCTACCACTGAATTCACATACAGCTCTTGCCAAAGTCCCTGTCTTCTACTAGCAGCTTATTGCATTGTTTCAGGAAGCCTTGAGGAAGAGGGAACAGTCTGGTAGCATTTGGAATGGATTTGCCTTGAAAGAGGAGCGAAGCACCATAACGCGTGGTGACTGGACTTAGTCCCAGGTTCGTCTGCATAGGACTGGGACTTTGGAGGACAATGCAAAGTCCTGGCATTAAGCAGTCTCCTTTTACAATGTGCTGCTGGTGGCAGGATGGGTCTAAGAGTCCCTTATGAAACAGCGCCACTGGATACTGGGGGCACCTCATGAAGAGAAACAACTGGGCAGGTGAGATCACTTCCACAGCACCCCACCTGGTCAACCCACTGGAAGCAATCGGTTCCTAGCTGAAACTATTGCTTCAGCGAATCTACTGCACTATGGCTCTCTACAGATCAGGGATCCAGCCCGTTGGGAGGCTGACAAAGGAAAAGAAAATAGCAAGAGAATCCAAAAATAAGAAGGGCTCTTGGACGTAGGGCAGTGTAAGGAGTCAGCTTTCTGCCCCCGCTTGGCAAGTCTGTCTAACCCCATCCATTTCCCCATTACACACCATCAGCCACTCCCTTCACAGCAGGCAAGAAACCCATCTATGCTAAGACTTTGGCCCTTTAAGACCCTTTTACATTCCAACCCTTTCCTTCAGCGGTGGGGCGGGGGAGAGGGGGGGGAACAAGGCAGCTTTTGCAGGCCGGGTTTTGCTAATGGGGCCCAGATGTTTTCACCACCTAGTCTGGTTGCCCAGCTCCACTGCAGCGGGGTGGGAATAGGCTGGGCTACTCTCAAGCAGGAGAGGTGCCTTGTTTGGCTCAATGGCCAACCTTGCTCTGCTTCTCTCGTGTAGAATAAAGCAGCACTTTGGTTTAGCCACCGCAGAGAGCTTGGGACAAAAAAAGCACAACATAACCTTACAAAAGAGGGGGTGTGGTAGGGGGTTCAAGCCCCCTATTGTGTGTATGTGCACACGGACTCACATACAAATGCACATAGCCCTCAAAAGATAATTCATGGAATCCTCAGTATGTTAATTTAAGCAAGAATTTAAGCAAGAAGGAAGAACCTTTGATATCCATTAGGCTGGGTATTAAATTGGGTGGAGGGGGATTCCAAAACAAACTAACCTGATATTATTATTATTATTATTATTATTATTATTATTATTATTATTATTATTATTATTATTTCAATGCCACCCTTCCTCTGAAGATCACAGGGTGGCTTACAATATAAAAACACAAAAATGTATACCATAATAACAATCAATATAATTATGGTATACACCTCCACATAGTTTAAAAGACCATAGATTGATTAATTAACCAAAGGCTTGGGAGAAGAGAAGTGTTTATAACTGCCACCTAAGGATATGCCTTTCTTAGCAGGGAGCCACTGCAGAAAAGGCCCGTTCTCATGTTGCCAACCTGCAGACCTCTCGCAGAGGAGGCACACAAAGAAGGGCCTCAGATTATAATTGCAGGATCTGGGTCATATGTGGAGACTGTCCTTGAGGTATTGCGGTCCCGAGCCATTTAAGCCTTTATAGGCCTAGAAACTAATCAGCAGCCAGGACTAGCGTTATATGCTCAAACTGTCTTGCTCCAGCGAGCAACCTGGCTGCTGAATTCTGCACCAATTGAAGTTTCTGAACTGTCTTCAGAGGCAACCCCACATAGAATGCATTGCAGCAATTTAACCTATAAATTAGATCTATACCTCCTGGGCTAATGTACAGATCAAGACACAATTTCAGAATTTGCAGTTGACCGAATTTTGCAATATTGTTCTCAGCTCAAAGAAAAGAACCAAAATCCATTTTTAAATAAAATAAAATCCTATTTTGGAATTTAGAAATGGATGCACTAAGATTAAATATATATATATTGTGATAAAATACATATCTATATATGAATTAAATTTTTCTGCAGATTTTTTTTTAAATTACAGATTAATATAGAGACAGGACTAAACAGTTTTATGAATGAACACATGTGAAATTGACACAGACCAAAACCTATCTATCCATTTATTATCCTGCCCGACACCCAGTGATCTCAGGGTGTTTCAGTCCACTGTCCCTCAGACCTTGTGGGGGCCCTGACTATACATATTTTTCGCAGGGGGGGGGCGAATTCCTATGCCCCACAAATAAGCCCAAGATGCATTTTAAAGAAAAGGACACATTCTACTCATGTAAAAACACGCTGATTCCAGGACCCTCCGCGGCGGAGGAGGCGACTGGGCCGGATCGTCCAGCAGTCTTCTGGAACGGATTACATTCGACAACCAAGGTTCCACTGTATTTCAAACAGTTGATCACATATTGTAGGCCATGCAGCCTTTTCTGGTAATTCTCTAATTCATCACCCTGGCTTTTAAATTGGTGGGGCCCAGACAACTATATTGAAGAGTAACTGAACACAGCAAGAGCGGAAGGAGACCCAGCTAGATCATGCCAATGGTCAGTGCTTTTAAAAAAGAAAAAGGAAAAGGAAAATGGTGCTGGTACTAACCATGAAGTGGTTACAGTAAGTGCCACACTTTAAACATAGGCTGGGGGGAAGTTGCTGGTACCCCCTTGAGTACCCCCCCCCAAAAAAAAGCACTGCCAATGGCTCTTCTAGTCCAGCAGAATTGACTGTGGTCAACTAGATACCTGTGGGGAACCTGCAAGCCGAGCCCAAGCAGAAGAACACTCCCCACCCCCCTGGGGTATCCAGGAGCCGTATTCAGAAGCACTTCCTGCCTCAACTGTGGAGGCAGAGCACAGCCATTGTGGCTAGTGACCACTGATAGCCTTCTCCTCCGTGAAATTTGTCCAGTCCTCTTTTAAAGCCATCTAAGTTGGTGGCTACCGCTGCTTCCTGTAGGAGAGAGTTCCATAGTTTAATCGTGTGCTAAGTGAAGGACACCTGTCCTCAACCTTCCAACATTCAGCTTTCTTTGATGCCCACAAGTTCTCCCCCTTACAAGAGGTGGATAAAATATTTTCTCTCTCCATTTTTTCCATGCTATGCATAATTCGACAAACTTCTATCATGTTGGCTCTTCCTCGCCTTTTCTCTAAATTAAAATGTCCCAAGTGCTGCCCCCTTTCCTCCTAAGGGAGTCTCTCCATCCCCTTGATCATTCTGCTTGGCCTTTTCTGAACCTTTTCTAACTCTACAATGGCAGACTGAGTAGGGAGCCTTCAGCGACGTTATGGTGGTGGCAAGTCCTTGGGCAATGGCCCATGCTAATAAGATCAGGCAGAGGTGTTACAAATGTGTTCTGTTTTCACCTGTGAAATGCCAGAGGTTATGGCACTCTCCATGAACACTGGAGACAGCTGGCACCCAGGAGCACCTTTCATTGTAAAGCCAACAAGCTGAAAGGCATGATCTGCAAAAAATAAATAAATCCCAGGGCTCTCTATGAATTCCTACTAAAATATACTGCTTTGCTTCCAAGTGGAGTTCAGCTCCAGACTTCCAAGTGAAAACTGCTTATGTTTCCCTCCAAAGAGGCCAAGAAGTGGAACCTTTGAAAGAGGAGGGGTGTGTGGGTGTAGGGATATGGTGCTGAAGTGGAGCAGGGGGGGCGGAAATGAAAACATGTTCCCCCTTCCCCTTTCCACTCTGGTTGAAACAAAGGCCCCTTTCTTCTGCTCAGCTCCTGACCCTTCAGCACTGGGGTCTCCCTGCATTTATTCAAGGGGTGGTGGCTGGCAGGTAGCTGCCTTAATTAGGCAATGCTGCCTCTCGCCATCCATCCAGAAGGGAAACAATACAAACCTAGCTGGTATTCAGCCCGGGGGCTGCCCTCACCCAAGGATTAAAAGGAACTGCTATCCCCACACATCTCAGCCCCAATCCCTGCAGCTGGAACTAGTTAAAATGGCTTTTGTTTCTGAACTGCAGTCATTCCCATCACCTCTGAGTAACTGGGGGATTCTGGACACCTCTGGAATCCAGATGCAGAGGCCAATTTGACATCTAAACCCAATGTTTGTGTCTCTCACACTTTCCTGCCTTCACGCCTAACTCTGAGGGGGATGGACAGCGAGGCCATATCAATTTGACAGAGCTATGCTGTCTTGGAAGCTTTGTGTCGGCAGCAATGGGGTGGGTGATTGATACTGCCATACGGACACCTTTGATAACCAAAGTGCTATTAATTTGTGCTTGCCCATCTGATGGATGGGCGGAGATCTCAGAAGGAAGGGGTGCTGTCTCAGGAGCTGCCTAACCAGAAATAAGGGCCATCCACTGTGTACACTGTTGGTCTGAAATGCAGCTATCCTTTATGATAAATCCATGTGGTTTGAAATAAGGAACATCTGGAAACATAGCACTGTACTCAAGTTACAAGGGAGAGGCCACTCTCCCCATTACTCCCTTTTCATCAGGCAGAACTGGAAAGGTAGCTAGGGGCCATTTCACACATGATGTTTTATTTACCTAAACAGATTTGGGGGACGGGGCAGGAATAAGTACACCATCATGTGTGAAGACAGTGCACTCATCTTATTCAATTCCTTGGAGGGTCCTGCAATGGGAACAGGTGCATTTTTACTTGGCAAAAGAAGAAAGAGCAGTGCACTATGTTAAAGATCAACAGATTTTGGGGGGATGTATTTTGGTATATACACAATTTATATATCTGTTAGGCTGCAAGCCTATACCTGCTTACCTAAGAATAAACACACTGAATTCAGTAGGATTCACTTCTCAGAGGGTTGCACTGTTAGGCTCTAATGTGCTGCAATGTGTTTTAGCAACATCCTTTTAACTCTTTGCTATTATCCACATTTAAAACCTGCAGATGTTCATCTTAAAACTTGGATAACACGTTTTTAAAGCTTTTTGACTGATATAGTATTGGTGGGGGAGAAAGATTTCGTTTTACTTTTATTCTTGTAAGCTGCCCAGACTCGAGCTTTTCTTTTCTTTGTGGCAACAAAAAGATCTGATGAATAGAAACATGGTCCTTAGTGCCAAATCAGAGCAAAGAAAACCCAGTTGCTGTTCATTCTGATTCAGTACTAAATACAACAACAACAAAACCGTTTATTTTGAGGACCATGCCTGTACACAAATATCAACACAACAATAATTAAAAATGTTAAAATTCATTACATACTATCCCAACAAAACCTTCACCCCACAAAACAGAAAGAGACGAAAACAAGCAACGAGTTAAACAGACGATGAAGGGGTCTTTGCTTTATCATCCATAAATCTTTCCCTGGCTTTCATGGCCTTCATCACAAAGACCGCTACCACATGGGTTATTCGTGGGTTAGCATCAACTAACAAAAATTTTACTCTATCTTCAGGATTGATTATAGAGTTGGGTATAGTTTGCAGCATTGCGTCTCTAAAGCCTGAGTAAATGGGGCAATAGAGGAGGTAATGTATAAGATCCTCTTTAATTTTCATGAAGCAAGGGCATAAACGGTGTTCTGTTGGGATTTTTGTAAATCTACCAGTCAGGTATGCAGTTGGCAATGTTTGAAACCGGGCCATGGTGAAAGCTCTCCGAAGGGTGGGATCCGTGATATCCACCAGGTAGTTGGCACAGATTTTGACTGCCTTTACTTGGGGAAACCAGTAGGAAAACCCAGAATTTTTTATCTTTGTGGTGTCTAAAAAGGCGTCTTTTTCAAAGATCCATTCCTGAACTTTATCAGGGCTCCACAGTTTGAGAGTATTGAACTTGGGTAGATTGTATCTGGATACAATATCTAATAGGTTTTGATGCCAAGTTGTATTATGTTGTGAAGATACAAAGGCTTGTTTAGCCAATAAGGTGTTTGAGGCATCTGCGAGATTGATGAAAAAAATGCAGAAATCTTAAGTGGGCCCTGGCAGACACAGAAGGTAATCCTACTTCCACTCTTAAGAAGGCTGCCGGAGTACCCTGAGGGAGGCCTAGAATTCTTCTGAGATAATTTTTTTGGAAGATTTCAAGCCGTTCTAGCAGCTTCTGATTCCATCCCCAGAGTTCTACCCCATATAGCATCTGGGGAATCACTTTTCCAACAAAAGCTTTTAGTGCCAGGATCACCCTCGTATAAAAAAAGCTGAGCAGAGCACCGATTGTCCTACGTGTTAGAAGGGTTACAGCCTTGAAGTGGGCAAGCCAGCTAGATGTAGCTTGGAAAGTGATACCAAGATATTTTAAAAAAGGACACTGTTCAATTATGTGTTCATCTAAAGACCATCTAAATGTGTGGCGAGCTCTAGTAAACACCGCAATTTTGCTTTAGATAAATATTGTACTAAATATTGGGTTTCCCTGGGGGAAAGTGGCAAGGCAAATGGAGATGTAGACAGGTCTTTTTCGGGGGAACTCACAGGCACTCAGTTCTGCACATCCCATGTGGGTGTCATTGCCCTTATAAGAGAATGATGAAGGTATTCATGCTTTTTTTCTAGATAAATAGCACTGGGTGTAGATGAGCGCTAAACCGTGTACTTTCCTCAAAAAACTAGGACCAATGGCATTTACTGTGTTTCGACTCAACATCAGGAGGAGCCCTTAGACTTAGGAAGAGCTTTCCCAATACTGAATCCAAAAACCTTCCTGTGCAATTGTTTTGTGTGCAATACATGTTTGTCACTAACCTACAGTATGTGCCTATCACGTGACCTTCTTCATGAATGGGAATCTGTTGGGCTGCTGGCTCCAGGCTCCAAAAGGGCTCATACGGTAATGTTTGGGCAGAAGGGGAAATTCTGCTAGGTGCGATTGTCATCACTACAGCAGTTTCACCAGGTGAAATTTTCAGACTTTCAGTTGTTTGCAATGAGCAAATCAAAGAAAAGCAATTGAAATAGCTCAACACAACAGGTGCTTCTAGTGGTTCCCCCAAATTCAGTTGAAATTGCAACTTATTTTGGCTTCTCCAGTCTCACTATTATTCAAACCCTTGAATGGAATCCCTGTAAATTTTTATGATAAACCTGATTTGCAATGGGAGTTGAATAATTTTGATTGCAACTGTACATGCTTGCTGAATAAGCCATTTTCTGCAAACAAACAAACAAACAAACTCTATAATCATACATTTTATGCCACTCTCTCTTAAAGGCCCACATTTTTGTGCCTGTAACTTGGTTGGAGAAGTTCGGGAAAGTGCAAATCTTGGATGGCTGTTTTTTAGTTCTCATAAAGTGCAGATTAGGGAGCTTTAAAATGCAAACCAAATCTAGTTTCTCCACCATCCCTACTATAGAACCATCAACATATCTCCCAGTCTTTATCTTCTTTTCGCCCTAAAACTGCCATTACCACCCTTTCAGCTGCCCTCAACTCTGCTGCCCAGATCCTGACAGATGAGAGATTCAAGTAGGGAGGTAACCTATTTGAAGGGCTGCTATTTTGTTCCCTTTATAGTAAAACAAAACCTTTATAGTAAAAGGAACCCTCAGTCTGATTTCAAATCCCCAAACCTTCAAACATAAGCTGGACAGAGGAAATCCTTGTTAGAGTCTGATTTATTTTCTACACATTCCAATCTGATTTATTAGACAGGATGTGGCTAGGGAATTTGCCTTGTAGAAGCAGCCGTTATGGCTCATTCAAAACAATACTTTTCTCTCTCTCTCTCTCGCTAAAGACTCGCTATACATTTTGAAATCATGAGGTGCACCAGCTACTTCAAACCCTTAGATAGTCCACTTGTGGCTGCGTTTCCCTCCCTCCCATGTGTGTGTAAATATATCTGTATTTTATTTCATTTTACCTTATTAAAAATAAAAAAATAAAAATCTAGCCCTCTGATCATCCACCAAGGGGATGCAATAACATAAAACTTAAACAAGTGAAAATAACACAATTCACAAAACAACTGAAATATATTACAGTTAGCATACAATCATAAAGCTGCTCTAGAGCTACATCTCTCTCCCATGGACTGGAAAAAAATAGAACCCCACAAGTGCCTGGGTAAATAAATATGTTTTAAGCTGGTGCCAAAATGAGATAAAAGTTGCTACCAGCTGGACCTCAAAGGGGAAAACATTCTGAAAAGGAAGGCCCTGCTTTCCCAATTGCACAATGAACTTTTTGACCAGTGAAGGAATTCTGAAGAGGGTTACCTCTGACAATCTTAAAATGGGCCTGCTAAGCACCCCCTAGGGCAATTAGGAATTTGACCCTATTTTTTAAATAATACAGAAATGACAATAAACACTTTTAAAAAACAACAACAGCATATGTATAATGCAAAAATGTTTTCAAAACTTACCCGCAAGAATGTCTAGAAGTCAGTTTAAAGGAAGGGAGAGATGAAGATGTGAGCACACTAGTGAGAGTGAAATAATGCTGCCCTCTTCAAAAATTCAGTTGCCAGACCCAATAATTTTAGGTGCCAGTGGATTCTTCCACCTATCCTGCTATGATTGACACCTCCCTTTTCAACTCATTCCTGTTGTGCTGAAGTCGGTTAGTTCAGTTTACTTCGTGCTGAGCAAGTCACATAACTATTTTAACACAACTTCCAAGTTGGTAACTCCTCACAACACTTCCAGAAGTAGGTTAGAGAGAGGAAGTTCAGAGGCATGGTAATTCACACAACCAGCTCACCACAGTGTACATTCAAACAGAAATTGACTTCACCATGTAATGTCAAAGTACTGAGTTCAAGATTATCACAATCGACCCACAGACTGATTTGGGGTGACATGGAAGGGGGAGAACTCAGTTCGTAAGACCTGAAGTGTCTGATAAGCTACAACAATATATGGTGCTGCTGAATTTTGTGGACTCCAAAAGTGGATCCATGAGCCGCCAAGATTCTTTATTTTAAAATGTGTAACGCCTCTTTTTTATGAACTTCCTCCACAAAGCTGCTTACAATATCCAGTAAAAACCAACTCCACCTGACAATACAATGTATTTTTTAAAAAATACAAAATACGGTACAACTAAACAATAAAAGTCCCTTGATGGCAATTCAGAAGGAACAGAAAACACCAACAGAGAGTCCTTACCTCATCGTCCTTGTACCATGAGAGGTTCTCAGCTGTCAGGACGAACCAATACTCTTTGGAGCCACCTTTCATTATGCCAATGTTGTTGATGGTGAGCCAGCCCTTGCGGATCACCTGTGTTATAAAAACATATCATCGTTACGCATGCCAGCAGCTGACTCAGAGGATAAGAAGAGAATGGCATTACACACACAAACATAGCAGCATATCAAACAGCAGGGCCGGTCCAAGAGCTGCTTGGGTATCCTCTATGGAGGATGAACCTAGGCCAGCAAACTGAGACCTGCTTAAAAAACAGGAGAAAGAGCCGGACCAAGTAGGCAAGAACTTGCTTATCTTAGCTCATATATCCTCTGCCAAGAACACATGAGGAAGGCTCTAGGGTAGAAAGCTACAGGGCTGCATCAAAACCTCTGGTGCCTTTGCCAGACACCAGAAAACAAATCATAGCAAGCAGTCCAAGTCTGAAGTTAGGAAGGTACACACCATTCAGCAAGACTTGGAAGGGGAAGTCTTATTGGCTTGCAAGGTGAGTATTAAAAAGGCATTACACAGAGCAGAATCCAGGGCTATGCTGTTCCAGAATAAAATAAGAGGAACATCTGAATAACAACAGGCATCTGGGAGCCCCAGTTTTTCCATTCTTGATGGTGGGGGTAAACAGGGCTCTGTGTACTCTGTTACTCAGTACAAGTGCAGGGAACCCCCACACTCACAACTCAGTTTTCATTTTGTCAAAGGAAATTTCTACCTCAAATGACTACCAAAATAGATTTGGAAATGTGTTGGCAATATCCAGCAAAATCTCAGGAGTTATATCAGCATTTCCAGTGATCGTCAAATGTGGTTTCAGGACCACATGCCAACTCTCCTTTATATGAATTAAGGATGCAGAAATTGGCATCCCCTGACATATGCCAGGTTGAAGAGTTCAGCATATCTTTGCAAGGTACCTGTATTGCTTTGGCACCGTTTTTTAAAATCTGCAGTACACACAACCGTGTTTAGGCCCCACTCTGTAGCAAAGATTGAGTAGATCAAACAAAACAAAAGAGGATTGCAATCAACAAACAATTGAGTTAATAGCATTTTAAAAAAAACAACCAGTGAGTATCTGGAAGCAAAGGTGCATCTGGAATTCATATCCTGGATTTAATATGTGTTTGTGTGTGAGAGACAGACAGAGAGACACAGACAGAGAGAGTGCTGCACTTGGGGGATGCATTGTCACTATCACCAAGAAACAATCAGCCTGCAGCAAACTACATTCTGAAAAATCTTTTAGCATGAAACATCTGTGTTCCACGAGGAAAACTGAGTACTACAAAGACCAACACAACTGCTAAACTGACTGATTTTCTTTCTTTCTCTTTCTTTCTTTCTTTCTTTCTTGTGAAGACAATTGCACAACTACTGCCTCTCATTCTGAAATAGCAACACCGCTATCAACATGCTTATCTACGTCAACACTCTGCAAGTTGTGGTAAGCTACAGCTAGTGATCTGCCATGACCATGCCAATGGCCCCCGCATCCTCTCCTAGCACGAGGTGGGGGAAATAAGCCATAGTCCCTGACTTAACCTTTGGTCTCAACTGAGGGCTGTGGCTTGTTTCCCGCCACATAGCCGAGGGCTTCTCCACAATTACCGTTTGTCCGCTCTTTTCCAGGCATAGGTCTGTGCTTTGAAGCTCCATGTCTGGCTGCTCTTTCAGGTTTTCTGTGAACTGCTGGATTCAGCTTTAAAGAGTGGCTTTTCATGGGGCAAGCTCTAAAAAAAGGGCACTCAGATATGGAGCTCTAAAGCACAGACTTCCAGGAAAGCACAGAGGATAGCCCCAAGATGTAAAGCCAAGGTTTGGTCTTGGTTTCTTTGAGCAAAACAAATCATAGTCCCTGGGCAAAAAGGCTTGTGGTTTGTTGTCCCTGCTTGCACTAGAGAAGAAGTGAAGAGGAAGAGTAAGTCACCTGCACATTGACAATAAACCATTAACTGCAGTTTACTATGATGTGTGCACTGGGCTGTTCATAAGGCTGGGCTGTTCCATGTATCCTACTTTGCAGATGACAGTCCTCTATTTGAAAGTATTCTCTGAGGGCTGTCAAGTCCAAGTCCGGTTTAAAGATAAAGGAACCATGAAAAGGGAGCTGAGCCTTGAAGTTGCATATCAATGGCTAGTTAGCAGAACCTCGTCAGCAGACTGAGCAGGTGCAGAAATCACCTGGTGTCTTCTCTACTATGATAAGAGGTATCCTGTTTCTATTTAAATTATAGTAATTATTTCTAAATTTGCATTTGTGCATGTGAATTACCACATGCCAGCTTCTGTAATTCTTGAAGATTCTGTATTCTTGGACACCGGGCACTGTATCCATCCCCTTAATGGGTTATAAAACTTTATAATAAAGTTTTAGTGGAGGTATAAGTACCCAGACTCAAAGACATCCTGAACATTTAATTGCCAAATTTCTTTTGCAAACCAGTTTCTTTTCCATAAAATGGAACCATCACACTTTTTACCACACCTGGATTAAAATTTAGAAAGGTTGCAAAGGAATAGGGAGGTGGGATAAACTTATTATAAGGAATAGCTGCTCTGAAAACACCTAGAAGAAAAATCTGGAAGCCAAGAAAACCCTACTTGTTAAATAAAATAAATTCATCCAAGTATGCATGTGTCCTCCTAAAGGCCCTGAATAAAGAGGGGGGTTTTTTGTGGAGAGGGTTGTATTTGAATTCTTTCTTTCTTTCTTTCTTTCTTTCTTTCTTTCTTTAACTGCGGCCCTCCAGATGTTTTGGCCTACAACTCCCATTATCCCTAGCTAACAGGACCAGTGGTCAGGGAACATGGGAATTGTAGTCCAAAACATCTGGAGGGCCGAAGTTTGGGGATGCCTGCTTTAACTCATGGGCTATACTGTATTTGAACAATCATCTCTCAGCTTAACAACAAGATATAATATGAAGCTATAATTTGATGTTGGCTTAAGATCCTGGCTTGTTTTGAAGCCATTAGCCACAGTTTCCTGGTTCAGATGAAATGGAAAACTATGGTTAACTGAAGATTTCCTCCTGACTCAATGGATCCTGGTGCAAAAGCAGGAGTGAAGGGCCAGAATGCACAAACCATCCCACTCCACTTTATTCTTACTCCTCTTTCTTTATTATTTCTTTCATATTGGAGAGGCCCACTTCTGCTCCCACTGCAACTTCCTGGTTTTAATCTTCTTATTAATTACAGCTATTTTTTTCCAGTTATACTCAGAAACAGAATAATTATTAACACATGAAGGGAAGCAACATTACAGAAAAGTAAACTTCACTGGAAGGAAAGCATTATGAAGATGCGTTAAGATATTACGGCATTACAATCACTTATTTAAATAAAGATTGTATATTTGTTTACAAAGATAGTGAACTTAACTCAAAATGTTTACACTGCCTCCCTTCCCTTGACACTTCAATCTTCATTTGTTTTGCTATCTCTGTGATTTTGATTCCAGAGAGCGAGATCTAATGCTGGATCCCCCTTTCCTGCTGCCGTGGAAACATTGGGGGGGGGGCTGCGAAATCCAAAGAACCCAAAGCCAACATGCCCCCAAACCAGGAAGAGATTTAGAGCAGCTCCCAAGCTAGTCTGAATTTTCCCTTGACAAAAGAAAAAGGGCAGAGGAGTTGAAGGGTGATCTTTTGACCTCACTTCTGCCCTGCCAGTGAGACCTCAGCAGGGGTTTGGATGGGCAGTTAAACTGACACACACCCAAACATATAATTTAGGACTGCACAGTCATTGGATGAAAATATATTTCATGTTGTTGTTTAGTCGTTTAGTCGTGTCCGACTCTTCGTGACCCCCTGGACCAGAGCACGCCAGGCACTCCTGTCTTCCACTGCCTCCCGCAGTTTGGTCAGACTCATGTTCGTAGCTTTGAGAACACTGTCCAACCATCTCATCCTCTGTCATCCCCTTCTCCTAGTGCCCTCCATCTTTCCCAACATCAGGGTCTTTTCCAGGGAGTCTTCTCTTCTCATGAGGTGGCCAAAGTCTTGGAGCCTCAGCTTCAGGATCTGTCCTTCCAGTGAGCACTCAGGGCTGATTTCCTTCAGAATTGATAGGTTTGCAGTCCATGGGTCTCTCAAGTCTCCTCCAGCACCATAATTCAAAAGCATTAATTCTTCGGCGATCAGCCTTCTTTATGGTTCAGCTCACACTTCCATACATCACTACATTAATTTAGCAATGCACATATCAAATGTAACACCACAATTTATCTTTCCAGTTTTTCCATCGTCTATTTAACCTACATGTGGAATAAGGTAACAGCAAAACACATGTGTTTGTACTGGTTCCCTTTAAGGCCAACACAGGAGGAATCTACCATATCTTTGGCAAACCTCTGGGCCCACCGGTAGATGTCATCCTTCCACATTTTTATGTGAAACTATTTCCTGCCCTAACTTCTAGTTCTAATAAAACGTAAGAGACTCCTTTGTTGCCTTGGAATAATTTCAAACCCAGGTCACAGTGGTTTTTATTTCTGGTTGAAATAAAATCCCTTAATGGGAAATATTGAAATAAATAGAACAGACTCATGATTCATTTGAAGCTCTAGTTCATCTAGGCATCCAGTTCTTTCTTCCCTGTTCCACTTCAACAAGTATTGTCAAGCCATGTGTACTCAAGTTGAATTTATTCCCGGGCAAGTCTGTTTTTCCTATTTATAACTCTGCTGGTGTTTTAAATACACAGTGTATTTGTATGCTAGTCTATATTAAAATAGGGTTGCATCTTTTAGTGGTGAGCTGCTCTACATTTGCAGCTTGTGGTGTGACTTTAAGCATGCCTAGCATCCATAGCTGCCAAGTTATCCCTTTTTTTAAGGGAAATTCCATTATGCTGAATGGGCTTCATCGCGAGAAAAGGGAAAACTTGGCAGCTATGCTAGCATCTTTGCTTAAAATCCCTTCACACAGCCACATATTGCACTTCAGCAATTGGATTTTCGGTGCTTACAGCCTAGTGCATTACTGCGAAACCAGCTTCCCATTTGCTCCATTACTACTGCAGGTCCTATAGAAAGCAGGTTCCTTCCTCCAGGCAGAGTGAGCCATCCAGGCTGCACCAATTATTGCTCTCTCCAGGCATGTAAACTGTGGGGGAAAGGACGCAGCTGCCGTCCAAGTTAGGTGCACAGAAAACAAAGGGACACAGTCCTTCCACCAAACTGCAGGAAGTAATGGCCACAATAATTCTGGAATTCTCTAAGCAGAAAACATGAATTCTGCAACCAGAATAAAGTATATCTGCAGCCACCCTCTGCCCCATGGCACGGCTTATAGCAGACTTAAGACCAAACACAGCTTCACTAGCCATCTATTGCTGCATGCTATATGACTGACAGCTGTCATGTTCATTTTTCAGCCCAAGGCAACCAGCAACAGTAAGAGGATTATTGAGCCACCAGACATGGCTGGTATGTACTGCTGGCTGAGTTGTAGAAGCCAAACTTACAGGAACAGCATCCTAACAATTGAGACAATATCTCTGGCCTACTTCATAGCAGTACATGCAATAGCAGCAAATCTATAATTTTGGACAGAACCTTATTGCTAATCACGTTTAAAGGAGGCAGATGTCGGGGAGGATAGTTTAAACAAATGTAAGGGGGGGCAGAACCCTCTTCCCCATCTACTAGTCTTCTTCAGTCCACCAGGAGTCCTGTGTCCAGTTTTGGGCACCACAGTTAAAGGAGGATATTGGCAATCAGTGCTGCATAATGGTTAGAGTGTTGGACTAGCACCTGGGAGACCAGGGTTCAAATCCCCACCCAACCATGAAGCTCATTGGGTGACCTTGGGCCTAACCTACCTCGCAGGGTTGTTGCGAGGATGAAATGGGGAGGAGGAGAACCATGTACACCACCTTGAGATCATTGGAAGGTAAAAGTGGTATATAAATGTAATAAATAAAATAAAATAAAGTAAAATAAATGTGCAGAGGAGGGCGACCAAGATGATCAAGGGTCTGGAAACCAAGCCTCTATAGCTCTATGACTGCCTGAAGTCCACTTTCCTTGCACCCATGACCTGATACAAGAAGTGAGCTCAAGTGGGAGAAAATTGCTTGGGAATTCAGTACCCCACGCCTAGAAACCCTATGGGTACTTTAAATCACACCACCTCCCTGACATGATTGATAACAGACTGGTGTTTCTGTAGTTTGGACCTGAAGGTGACACCACATATTATGCAGCAGACATGATTGCTGTGGCAACAATGGCACTATAATGGTTACCCTCCTGCAGACACTGTGGACAGGTAAGTGATGTACCTGTGACTTTAAGCCAGAGGAGAGAGGAGGCAGATCAGGATCTACAGGCAAATCACTGAACTGCAGGAGACTGGTAAGGTTTTCTAACTTGCAGTTGTGTTGTAATAGCAACAGAAAAAAATCCTCTTTTGCACCCATGCCCCCAAAATAGGCTGCTAGGATCACTGATCTGTATTCACTTAGATGTAAATATATATTTTAATATGCAGGCTAGACTAATTTATGGCTCACTGGATGGAGAGGATCCCTGGGCAACAAGTCTGCAATCCAGTTATGGTTGGTGGACCTTAAGGGTCCTGGGTTTTGTTTTTTTTAAAAAAGTGCATGGAGTCTGCCCATTGCTGTTTCAAACACCTGCATGGGCATCTATGGGATTAAAAGGTGGAAGCTGTTTGAAGATGCAGGTATGTTGTTCATGCTGTATTTGTTTGCTGCAGGAAGCACGGGTCAACCCACAGCCATCACATCTGCCATGGAAGAAGCAGAGTCACCTCATTTACTTTTTATTTCATTTGGAGCAGGATTTCTACCTCTTAGTTCCAGATCTCCCTGCAAGTCTTTTCTAAATAAAAAAATACAACCAGGCCTTGGGCTGATTAATATTCCACAGCCTTTTAAATGTGTTTGTGGGGGGGGGGTTGTTGTTTTGCTGTAGTACTTTTATCTCATGTTTTTATCTTGTGAACCGTCCTAAGATATTTAATATAATAATAATTTTATTATTTGTATTCCACAAATCTGACTGGGTTGCCCCAGCCACTCAGGGTTGCTTTCAGCATATGCAGAAACAGAGTAAAACATCAAGTATTAAAAAACCTCCCACTACTAGGCTGCCTTCAGATGTCTTCTTAAAGTTGTTTAGTTCTTTATCTCCTTGACATATGAAGGGAGGGAGTTCATCTCAGTGCTTTTTTCTGAGGGGACACAGGGGTATACGCATACCCCTAAACATTTTGTGAATCTAAGTTTGGCCTCATTGAGGGGCGGTATTTCAATATGAGTAGGAAAATGTGAGTACCCCTAAACATTTTCTTAGAGAGAGAAAAAAGCACTGGTGCCACAACCAAGAAGGTCCTCTGCCTTGCTCCCTATAACTTCGCTTCTCGCAGTGAGGGAACCGCCAAAAGGCCCTTGGCGCTGGACATCAGTGTCTGGGCAGAACGATGGGGGTAAAGACACTCATTCAGGTATACTGGGCCGAGGCCATTTAGGGCTTTAAAGGTCAACACCACTTTGAGTTGTGCTCGGAAACATACTAGGAGCCAATGTAGATCTTTCAAGACCGGTGTTATGTGGTCTCGGCGGCCACTCCCAGTCACCAGTCTAGCTGCCGCATTCTGGATTAGTTGTAGTTTCCGGGTCACCTTCAAAGGTAGCCCCACATAGTGCGCATTGCGGTAGTCCAAGCGAGAGATAACCAGAGCATGCACCACTCTGGCCAGACAGTCCGTGGGCAGGTAGGGTCTCAGCCTGCGTACCAGATGGAGCTGGGAGCCCTGGACACAGAATTGACCTGTGCCTCCATGGACAGCTGTGAGTCCAGAATGACTCCCAGGCTGCGCACCTGGTCCTTCGGGGGCACAGTTACCCCATTCAGGACCAGGGAGTCCTCCACACCCGCCCGCCTCCTGTCCCCTACAAACAGTACTTCCGTCTTGTCAGGATTCAACCTCAATCTGTTAGCCGCCATCCATCCTCCAACCGCCTCCAGGCACTCACACAGGACCTTAAGCATCCTCACTGATTTAAAAGAGAGGTAGAGCTGGGTATCATCCACATATTGATGGACACCCAGCCCAAACCCCCTGATGATCTCCCCCAGCGGCTTCATATAGATGTTAAAAAGCATGGGGGAGAGGAGGAAACCCTGAGGCACCCCACAAGTGAGAGGACAAGGGGTCTGAACACTTATCCCCACCACCACCACCACTTTCTGGACACAGACCAGGAGGAAGGAGCGGAACCACTGTAGAAAAGTCCTCCCAGCTCCTCTAGACAGTCCAGAAGGATACTATGGTCAACAGTATCAAATGCCTTTTGATGAAGGATGTTATATAAATCTAATGAATAAATCTAATTATTATTATTAATAATAATAATATTAATAATAATAAAATACCCATTTTCACTCTGTTCACCAACTAATGACTTTTGCTCCCTCATTTTCTGTTCTGACGGACATAGTATTAGGGTTTTCTGTACTTTTGTCTCCCTGCCCCGTCTGCAGCCAAGGGAGGCGTCCCAGCTTCGCCCCAGATGCACCTAAATTAGTACTTGTTAGCACTGCACATTGAGTGGCCTTTTTACTCACCAGGATCTCATCCTGCAAAAAGAGGGCCATAGCAACAACAGCAGCAGCAGCAAAGACAGGAGCAAAGAAAGGAGAAATCATTACTCAAGAAAGCGGGAGGAGGAGGAAGAAACTAGGCTCCAAAAATAAAGGGGGAGGAGGGGAAAATATAAATATATAACAAAACCAAACATTTATCACTAGAACCTTTTGCTAAATCAGCACTCTAGTTGCAAAAACAGCAAAAAGACCACATCACAAAACAAAATATGCTTAGGTAAAAGAGGGGGGGGGTGTTTTGTTTTTAAGCACATAAAAGTGAAATAGACTAAACAGGTCTGCAGGGTCCCACCCACCCCCATCCTTTTTCAGGGCCCCCTCCTCTCCCACTTGGGTGGTAGAAAGTGGCTGGCCTTGCCTGAGAAGCAGTGAAGTAGCATTTTCAGAAAGGGCATTGGCCTAAGTCCACCCAGTGGTAGGTCTGAGGTTATATTCATGTTACACATTTATATTTATTTTATACCAATTTAACTGTCACGGCTTCCTTTAAAGAACAGCAAGGATTGTAATCTGGCAACACTCTGCTGAAGGTTCATCCAACAGAAAGCCGAACCCCTGATCACAGGGTTGATCCCTCAGCAATAGGGGGAAACAATTCTGTGTTTTAAACGTGCCGTAAATGGATGTTTTGTCCCATGATGGCACAGGGGCCTGTGGTGTAGGAAGTTCTTTACCCCACCCAAACAGGGCCTGAAAATTTTCAAACTCATAAGAACTTTAGAAGATTGAATAACACCCCAGATGTTTCCTTTAAAATGCAACCTTGTCAGCCTTGGGTATCTTGTTCTCACGTAATTCTTTGGACAATAAAGGTTGTATCCAATGCTAAATGTACACAGAGAAGACCCACTGGAACTGAGAGACGCGGCAGGCTGTGTTCACATGGCTGTTTATACAGTTTCCATGACGTTTCTCAACTGTTCCACATTACATTTGAACTTCCACAACATGTAAAATCCACTTCCAAAACTAGTGGAATGTAGTGGAACTATAATGGAATATAGTGCATGTTTAACACTCAGTTCCATATTATTCACAAATGGGTTTTTTTCTGGAATCAAAAAACATGGAAATGAGCACTAAACTTGTACTAAATTCTGCTTTTGTTCCAGAAGTGGCTTTTGAGTCATGTGAAAGCTCAGGTATGAATGCAGAATGTTAGAGAAGAGTCATGGAAATGGAATAAACTGCTATGTGAATGCAGCCTAGCTTAGGTCCATTAATTTAAATGGATCAACTCTACAAAATACTTGTATTTGGCTACAACTCTAAGCCTGTAAGAAAGGACCATGCTATTCTTAATTTTTGTAAAGTGCAGAGAATCTTTAGAAATTCAGTAATAAAAATAAAAATCACAATGAGCACAACTGTTATTCTAGTATTACTGTTAATATTATGCTCTTTGGCCACATTGAAGTCAATCTGAAAATATAGTAATGGCTAAATTCAGTCCTACTCATTTCAGTAATACTTATTCCCAGGTGGGTGGAAAGAATTAAAGCTATCAATTACCATTATTATTATTATTATTATTATTATTATTATTATTATTGCCACTATCACCATCCACAAGGTTATCCCTCCATACACCATGCAGAGACAAGTACAGTATACAACTACCAGTGAAGTATAAGACTATAACAAAAGTGGGTTGTTTTCTTTAAAAAAAAACCATTAGGAAGTGTGTATCCAACAATTAATTCAAGAAACTTATTTCAGGCCAATCAGCTGAGCTAGCAGGCAACAATACAATTAAAGTTTTATCTGATTAAGTTTACTAATGAATATGAAAGCCCTATTCAGGATTACCCTCCAGGACCCCCCTACCACCCTGGGTATGGAGTAGTTTGCTTCAGTGAAATGGGTTCGATGAGTTGACATTTTGTTTCCTTCTGGCTTCCAAGATGTGTTAATGAAACTTCCACTGCCTCCTGCAAAGCAAAGTGCATATCCATCCCAAGGCTTTAAAAGATAGCCACAAAAGGGGCTTACCTGATTCCCAGCTGTTTTCTTCTTGCTCATCTGGCTACTCCTTTGCTGAGCACTGCACGAGAAGGAGGGGGGAAAAAAGGCTGAAGACATTTTTCTTTCTTTCTAGTTTTGACTCTCTTGGGGCGGCTCATATGAGTCCAGATTTCTTGGCCTCTGCTTGAATTCCACGTTTAGCCTGAATTTCTCTCTCTGGAGGGGAGAACTTTAATTTTTATCCCCCCTCCCAACCCGTTCTGTGATCCTGATGAAAATACCCCCCCCCCCACATACACTGTAGGTATTATTCCCAGGAAAGAAGTTCCCATTGCCATCAATAAGAGAACTCAGATCTTGCAACGCTCTTTCTTAAGTGGGTAAAGGTAAAGGGACCCCTGACCGTTAGGTCCAGTCGCGGACAACTCTGGGGTTGCGGCGCTCATCTTGCTTTATTGGCCAAGGGAGCTGGCATTTGTCCGCAGACAGCTTCCGGGTCATGTGGCCAGCATGACTAAGCCGCTTCTGGCAACCCAGAGCAGCGCACGGAAACGCCGTTTACCTTCCTGTCGGAGCAGTACCTATTTATTTACATGCACTTTGACGTGCTTTCGAACTGCTAAGTTGGCAGGAGCAGAGACTGAGCCATGGGAGTTCACCCCGTTGCGGGGATTCGAACCTCCAACCTTCTAACTGGTTTAGACCACAGCTCCACCCACATCTAAAGTGGGTAACTGCTACTAATTCTCAGCACACAAGGTCCTCTGCTTGTGAAATTTAGGGTGCAAATTTAGGGTGTGCTGTATTATAACTGCTATTTCATGGGACTTCTAAAAATAATAATGGAAGAAAGGATATATTTATACATCCCAGGTGTCTTGTGCAGATAAGACTGTCACCTTTTACCAAATGTGCAAAGGAACAGAAAAAGATGGGAATTATATTGGTAAAACTACAGGCAAACATACATCATCCAGCTCACCACAAAGAACAAAACCTGGTATAATATTGTATGGAGTTCTAGAAAAACATGAAAATGGGCTCATCCTCACTTCCTGTGCCTAGAAAGCATGAGTTTGAATGGTTTTACACATGATCTGTGGTTTCTAGGCATGGATTCAAGTGGTTTTGCCTTTGTCTTGCCACTTTCCCTTGGAAAACCTGCTCTTTGATGCTAAATCAGAACAAACAGCAATTAGCGGGAAACCTGCTTGCCATTCATTCCGATTCAGCCCTAAACCATGGGTTTCCCCAGGGGAAAGCAGCAGGGTAAACAGAAGTGTAAATGAGCCCCAAGTCTTGTGGCACCTTAAAGTTGTTTAATAATAATAATAATAATAATAATAATAATAATAATAATAATCCTATATAATAATGTCCATGTTGTCCCTGCGTCCAGATGTCCCGTGTGTCCCTGGGTCACTGCGCATGTGCCCCAGGGATACAGGGATTGGACAGCAGAGACTGCGCGCGCGCACTCTCCCCCCACTCTGCCTCCTCCAACCGCCGCTCCCGCCGGGGTGGAGGCCGGCGAAGGCCTCCTCACAACCCTCCCTGGCCGTGAGGAGCGGCGGTTGGAGGAGGCGGGGGGGGGAGAGTGCGCGCGTCCTTCCTGTCGGCGGCTGGGGGAGAGGAAGGAAGGAGGAGAAAGCGCCGCTTTCTCCTCCTCCGTTCCTGTCCCCCTGCCGCCGACAGCAAGGACGGGTCCCAGGGTTCGGAGAAGCGCTGCGCAAGCGCTTCTCCGAACCCTGGGATGTCTGCTTCCTGTCGGCGGCTGCGGGAGAGGAACGGAGAAGGAGAAAGCAGCGCTTTCTCCTCCTCCGTTCCTGTCCCCCTGCCGCCGACAGCAAGGACGGGTCCCAGGGTTCGGAGAAGCGCTGCGCAAGCGCTTCTCCGAACCCTGGGATGTCTGCTTCCTGTCGGCGGCTGCGGGAGAGGAACGGAGAAGGAGAAAGCAGCGCTTTCTCCTCCTCCGTTCCTGTCCCCCTGCCGCCGACAGCAAGGACGGGTCCCAGGGTTCGGAGAAGCGCTGCGCAAGCGCTTCTCCGAACCCTGGGATGTCTGCTTCCTGTCGGCGGCTGCGGGAGAGGAACGGAGAAGGAGAAAGCAGCGCTTTCTCCTCCGTTCCTGTCCCCCTGCCGCCGACAGCAAGGACGGGTCCCAGGGTTCGGAGAAGCGCTGCGCAAGCGCTTCTCCGAACCCTGGGATATCTGCTTCCTGTCGGCGGCTGCGGGAGAGGAACGGAGAAGGAAAAAGCAGCGCTTTCTCCTCCTCCGTTCCTGTCCCCCTGCCGCCGACAGCAAGGACAGGTCCCAGGGTTCGGAGAAGCGCTGCGCAAGCGCTTCTCCGAACCCCAGGATTCTAGCGCCCGTTATTGAACGGGCTGAAAACCACTAGTAATAATAATAATAATTTATTTATACCCCGCCCATCTGGCTGGGTTTCCCCAGACACTCTGGGCGGTTTAAGCGTTCATGAGTTAGGACAGGGGTCCCCAGACTTACCGGCGTTTGGGCCGGTTCCCACCGCGCCGATCGCGCGGCGGGCTGGAGGACGGGGGAGCGCGCACCTGTGCGGGCCGGTGGGCGGGGGAGTGCGCGCCCGTGCGCATGCGCACGGGTGCTTACTGGCGCGGCGGCGTGCTTCCAGGGTGGAAAAAGCGCCGAAAATCCGTTGTGCGCATGCGTATGGGCCTCCCCCGACCCGGAGGTGCACCAGAAATGACCTCTTCCGGGTCGGGAGAGGCCCATACGCATGCGCACAAAGGATTTTCGGTGCTCTTTTCCCGACCCAGAAGAGCGCTGCCGCACTGCGCGCCATAAGAGCAGGCGGCGGGCGTCGTCGCGGGCCGGATTGGCACGCCAATTGGGCCGCATCCGGCCCCCGGACCGTAGTTTGGGGACCCCTGAGTTAGGATCTACTTCAACAGTTGCATGAAGTGTATTCCTGAGCTGATGGCAGAAAAACTCATGGGAAATGCAATGCAGAAGATAAAAACCATAATTAAAGGTCCTCCAGAATCTTGTTTTCTTGCAGGTCTAATGGCGCAACTTGTCACCAATGCAAAAATAGTGCATTAGTGATGGATTTATTCTGGACTGTCCACACATCCTTCTGCTTTATTAGTTGTTCTGTATGATTGCCATCTGTAGGGGTGCACAACAGCACAACGAAAGTGGGACAATACAGTCTGCCCAGAACATTTTAGTCTTTAAGGTACCACAATATTATTTTATCCTTTTTGCTGCAACTGCTACTCCTCCAGAAAAAAAGCATGTCATCTCCGCATCGCTGATGCTTACTTGGCAAATCCAATAAAATCTTCATGGTTTGTGTTCATGTAGGCTAGTTCAATGTCTATCAGGAGCATGACCTGGGGAGTGAAGATAAGAAGAGAGGAATGAAACAGGGGTTATAGGTGAAGCCAGTTACTAGCTGTATTAATGCAACGTGCTCCACGTGGGGCTGCCCTTGGGCTTGGTTTGGAAGCTCCAGCCGGTGCAAAGTATGTATCGATGGGGGTATTTGGCTGACGACATGTGACCCCTTTAATAAATACAAGGACCCACCAAGCCAGGTTCAAGGTCTTTGTATTTATTAAACCCCTGGACAACTTAGGTACCAGTACTTCAAAGTCTGCCTGAACCCTTCTATCCCAGCTCCATCACCGAGATCATCTGCAATAGCATTGCTGGTCGTTCCCCAGATTGGCAAGTCTCATTTGACAACAAGAGACCGAGCCTTTAGTTGCATCAGCCCAGGATTGTGGAAATGCTCTGCCAATAGAGACTCAGCTGGCACCTTCTGCCTCAATTTTTAAACGCTTACTGAAAACCTTTCTATCCCATCAGCTTTGTAGACCACCAGCTACTGCTCTTCCTCGCCGCTCCTGCTACCTCCTTGCTTGAGAGGCAGAGAGGTAGGCAGGCAGTGACACCCACTGATTCTCCTTCTCAGCATCACCAGTAAAAAGTGGGTGAAAAGAACAGTTTGTGACACTGAAGAAGAGCAGCAGATCTGTTTGTGAGAGAGGGGGGGGAGGAGGGGAGGGGGCCCTTTCAAGGTATTAGCCCATGCCTATGGCTTGAGGCTGGTTGTGTATGTGTGTGTGAAATGAGAATCCCCTCCACACACACCTGATCTTTGGTTCTGCTCTCTCGATCGCGGATGTGGGTTGTAACAATTCGTTCCATTTCCTCCCGTAGGTGTGGGTATTGGCTGAGCTGCAGAGGAAGAGAAGGGGGGGAAGAACATGTGCATATGGGGAAATACAGGGTGGAAAGAGGCCAGGAAATTACTGCTGCTACCACCACCACCGTTCAGTCCTCATCAGAAGATCTGGTAGTTGGGGTGGGGTGGGATAGGGGAGATATAAAAAAGAAAAGTAGCAGAGAGATTTTCCAAGTTCCAGCCATGATACAACATTTGTTCTTCTTTACATCGTAGCCAGCATCTTGGTCTGGTTTGACATGTTTGAGAGGCAGCTTTGCTGGAACTAAATCCCCCTATTCTCACCAGCAGGAAACGTTCTGCAGAACAGCCATCTGCAAATGTGTCTTCTCAGATTATTCTTTTGGCCTCCAGATCTGAATTCATTTTATTTGAGGGATGTTTGAAATCTGGGCTCCATGGCCAAGTTTCAACCTCCTGCAGGGGTAGCCAACATGGTGCTCTCCAGATGTAGCCAAAATGGCACCCTCCACATCCCAACAGCCCCAACCAGCAGGACCAATATCTGGGATGACCAGTCCAACAACATCCAGAGGTTACCACATTGGTTACCCCTGCCCTACTGTGTAAGGCACATAGTAGATTCTCTGCGGAAACTAAGTGTGAAGATATAAAATCTTAAGAAAATGCATCTTATGCCTGACCTCATCTCAGGATGCTACAAGCAGTGGTTGATACAATTTAGTTAGTACAGCTATCATTAACCTGGACCACTCAGTTAATTCCTAAATTAAAGGCACCAGAATTTAAGACTACTGTACCTGGAAGTTATACACTATTGACCTGTAGCTGTCTACTCCAACCTTCCTTAACCCAGAATCTTCCAGATGTTTTGGACTCCAGATGCGCTGGCTGGGACTAATGGGAATGGTAGCCCAGCACATCTGGACAGCAGTAGCATACCATTCAGCAGTCCTAGTTGTGCTGGGACAGCCAGGGAATTAGTAAAGCCACCAGAGTTTTTGATCCAATCCCTGGGCACCCCGATTTCTCCCTGTCAGAGGACAGAGGCTGCAGAAGCAGTTCCTGGGGGAGCAGCGGTGTTGGGAAGGAGGCATGCTGTTTGTTTTCATCTGCTCAGGGCACATCTGCAGTAGCATTTCCCACAGAGACAAGGAACTGCCTCCCGCACTGCCAGTTCCCAGCCCCATCAGCCCTAATGGGCTATGCTGCAACAGTTAGAATTGGTGGGAGGCACTACTGAGGGAATTCCCACCCCAGGGGCTTAAAGTGGTGGTGGCAGACCAGATTCATGGGAATCTGCATTTAGGAATGAACAGCCTGGGCATCATGAGAGGGACTTAGGGCTCTGCCTCACTATCTGGGTGATGGAAGGGACTTCAGGATAGGCTCCCCCCGTGCTACCTGGTTAATCGAGGGCCCAGAGAGGGAGGCGTGGACATGTAGCTGCACCTCGAAATATGTTTATTCTGCTCTCTCTTTCCGTTGCCTTTTCCCAACCCTGATAAGCAGTGGTGTTTTGGTGTGCAGTCCTGACTTGCACAGAATGAGGCATCAAAAGACATCATCTCAATTTTCTTCTCGGGGATGTTAGAAGATATGCAGTAGGCTGGTGCAAGCTGTTTTACACTCTAATTGTAAGTGTAAGGAGAGGAATGGCTAGTTGTGATCACTAGTGCTGAGATACAGGCATTATGCACATGCCAAGGACACTCTCCCTTAAACGCTAGCACTGGAAATAGTTTTTGCATAGTTCTTTTGGAGACGGAGACCGAAAGAGCTGCACCTGATATCAATGTCTGGGTAAATCCTTGGAGAGGAAAACAGCATCTAAGCTGCTAAAATCATAAGAAATACTTTTGCTCATAATAAGGCCTGAAGCACCACTGCACATGTCAAAACATTGCCCAATTAAAATCAAAGCAGAAGTGAACGTAAAGTTTAAGGTGATCTACACAGATTGAGTGCTTTGCTGTTTTCTTCATTCCCCCAAAGCTGGATTTTTGTGAGCAGCATTGGGGGGGGGGTGGTTGGTTCCAGAAGCACGTTGTATTACATTGCAAATATAAAGGCAAACACTAAGGAGACAATTTATGATCTGAACATGAAGTTGATAGGCAAGATTATAATTGAATATGAAATGGTTACGGCCTTGTGCACACTTACCTGGAAGTAAGCCCCATTGAAAATAATGAGATATGTAAATGATATGTTTAAAGTAGATAAGAAAAAAGGATTTAGTACAGAATTTTCAAGGTCTGAAAGGGAATTATTAGGAAACAATGAGAAGTTATTATCTAGCATGTATAAACTGTTGCTAGAATGGCACACAAAAGACGAAGATATCAAATCAGTAATGATAAAATGGGCACAAGATATTGGGCATAATATCCAACTTCTGTTTTGGGAAAAATTATGGAAAGAAGATCTAAAATTCACAGCATGCTGTTCGTTGAAGGAAAACTATATGAAAATGATGTATAGATGGTATTTAACACCAGTAAAATTAGCTAAAATGTATAAAAATGCTTCCAATGTATGCTTGAAATGTAAAGAAAAAGAAGGCATGTTCTACATATGTGCTACAAGATAACTAAAGCATTCTGGGAAATGATATATAATGAACTGAAGAAAATGTTTGAAATAATATTTGTGAGGAAAAACAGAGGCTTCTTTGTTAGGCATTTTAGGTACAGAGATTCCAAAAGAGCAGAAAAGACTATTTATGTATGCGACAACAGCAGCAAGAATATTACTGGCCCAGAGATGGAAAGAAGATAAGGTTCTAACTAGAGAAGAATGGCTAATGAAGATGATGGACTATGGCAAAATGGTAAAATTGACCAGGAGAATCAGAGATCAGGTTGAGAAGAAGTTTAAGAAAGAATGGGAAAAATACATAATTTATTTAAGAGAACACTGTAAACAACTAAAAACTTTGGCAGGATTAGAGTAATACTTGTACAAAACACAATGGAAAAAGGTAATAACATTGTTAACAAATTAGATAAGAAATGGATAAGCTGAAAGAAAAAGGGATTGACACTGAAAACTAGAGTAGGGCGGTGGGAAGTCTAGGGATTCTGAAAATCCTAAATGTGAAAGCGGACAATATGTTTAAATTGAAATATGTTACAGTATATAAAACTCAATTAAAAATATTTATAAAAAAAGGAAAAGGAAATAATGAGACTTCTGAGAAAATGTGCATAGGAAGCTATAAAGCAGTCAGACAAGGACTGGACATGTTCGTGTATATGAAGTATGTTTCATTGTGAATCTTCTAATTTTTAAGGGCAGCCACAACTGAAACATTTGACATTGCCAAGACTGGAATGTTTGAATATTTAGCTGCTTATTGCTTTAGATCAGGGAAGGGCAAGCTGCAGCCCCCCATAAGAGCGTAAGAGCCTGCTGGATCAGGCCAATGGTCCACCCAGTCCAGCGTCCTGTCCTCAAGGAGCCAACCGATGCCTCTGGGAAACCTACATGAAAGATTCAAACACAAGAGCGCTCCAATTTTGTTGAATATCCATGAGTTCTAGTGTTATGAGAGTGGGAGAAAATCATTTCTCTATGCACTTTCTCCATGCTATACATAATGAACTTCTACCATGTCACCTCTTACTTGCTGTCTCTCTAAACTCAAAATCTGACAATGCTTCAACCTTTCTCTCCATCTCCTTTATCGTTTTGGTTGCCATTTTCTGAACCTTCTCCAATTCTACAATCTCCTTTTTGAAGTGAGGCGACCAGAACTGCACACAGTAACAACTCTAGGTGTTGCTGTGCTTTTATCATCTTTTTTGACTGGCCACGTTGACTAGGGCTGATGGGAAACCTGCTTCAGACAGAGGAAGAAACATCCTTAATTCTTGCTGGTTGAGATAGAAGGAACTGTGCCAGAAAAAGCCCCAGGAAATTGGAAAATCTTTCTCAGCTTTTTTTTGTTGGAAAAATAGAAAAGCAATAACCATCTTAGTGACACAAAACAAACTACTCCAATCTGTGAAATGCTCTCAGTTTATTCAAAACTTCGACTAATTGATAAAAAAAATTCAAACAAAACAGAAGGAAAGGAAAACTGTCATAGCCATGTTCACCAGAACTCATGCGGGGGAAACATCACACCTAGCGCATGCATGGGGTCAAGCAATGCTGGGGAAGAGCAGGCACACCACGGGACACCACGCCCACAAGGGATCATGCGTCAGGATGCAAAGGGGCAAGGTGGGGAGGCAGTAGCACAACGAAGCACCCAGAAATGCCATGATTCCGAACAGGAGAGCAGGTGAAACCTAAAAAAGGGGGCTGGCTTGGAAATCGGTTCTCAAATATTTGCCATGTGCACATTTCCCTCTCCTGGACTTTCACCATCATGTCCTTTATTCCAGACAGTTACTCCCTAACTTTGGAACTTGCTTCCATGCTATGGAACTCACAGTGGACAACCTCAGACCACATCTCCAATCAAGTCTCTGCTTCTTCCTCTCACCTCCCTCTGCCCTCGCTTCTTCCTCTACTGTTCTGACGGCTGCCTTGCGCAGGTCCTAGCTGCCATGTTTCTTACATATGGGTTGGTGCAAACTGCTGAAATGGTTATCCTAGGCCTGGCCTAGAGCTAGCAATTACTACTGTGCTTTGTAAGTGGAAGGTTGGTGACTACGTTCTCTGGCAGAGCCCCTGCACCTTTAAACAGAAGCGTGGCTCAACAAAGAAAATAAACAGGTGAAAAGCACTATAGCTCATTGGTAGAACATTCGTTCGGCCTGCTGACAGCTCCAGTTTCAACCCCTGATGTCTTCAGGTAGGCCTGGCAGGGCCAGACTAGGGATGCGTGAATCTGCTAATTTCAGTTTCACATTTTCCCAATTCTCCACATTTTCACATTATCATTGTCCACCCAGGGACAGTTGTGGCCAGGATTCCTGCAATTCAGGGGGTTGGACTAGATGACCCCTACGGTCCCTTCCAACTCTATCCCAACTATGATTTCATGATACAAATTACCGGTAGTTTTTATATATAAAATAAAGTCTGTGTGAGAATTCATAAGCGTTATAGTGCAAATGTCTCCTAATATGTACATTTGTGTATGCATTATTGTACACCACTTTAGCTAGGGGCTCATCTTTCCTCCAGCTTTCCAGGGACAGTCCATGTTTTAAAGCTTCATGTCTGGAAGCTTTGCTGCCCTGGAGCTTTCTACATGAAAACCTGCTCTTTACTGCCAAACTGGAGCAATCCATGGAAAACCCAAATGGCTGTTTGTTGCGCTTCAGCTTTAAAGAGCACTCAGGCACAGTGTTTTGAAGCACAGACCTGCGCCTGGAAAGAGTGGGGCAAAAGTAAGCGTGGATCACACCTATTATATTGATTTTTTTTGCATGTTTATTTCCCTTACTATATGCACTTTTTGCATCTTACTTGGTGGAGAACTTCATTGCAGAATTCAAATAAGTGCAAAGGATGGCTGCATTTCAGCTCACACCTTGCTCTGTAAAGTGTGAATTGGGTAATTTTGCCCATCAATGCAAATTGTGTCAAACTCCTGCCCCATGCCTTTGCTTGGCTAAGACGTTTTGCTGCCTGAAGGGTGGAGCAAGATCACCCACATCCCGTGGTACAGAAGCTGCCCAGGCAGCTGAATCTCACTTAAACACAGGCTCTGGGCCACCAATTATCCACCATTCCTGGGGGCAAAAGGCCAGCTCGGAGTGGGGGTTTGCAGTCCAGGCCACGTGGCAGGCACAGTTCTGCCCTTGAACATCCTGGTCCCCTCACTTTGCCTGACGGCAGGGCTAGTGGCCCCTTGCTTGAAAAGATTCCTGCCTTAAACCTGAATTTCCCATCTTTCTATCTCCCTGCCGGAAAAGTGGCAGCTGCTTGATTTCTCAGGCTCATTCTCTCAAGAAAAGGCAGAGGAGCAGAGCCATTAAAAGGGGGGTGGGGGGCCATCCTTTGGAAGTGATGTAGCAGCAGCAGTGCGCTCAGGCTGTGAAGAGTCTTGTCATGTGTGAAATGAAATGTCAGAGCCAGGCCCAACTGAAGGAAACACTTTCCAACCTCTTCCTCCAGCTTTTCGTTCTTTTTTCAGCACCATCTAAGTTTTCCCATCTTTTCTTGTGGCTCAGTTATATGCACCCACACATCCATCCACACCCACAGAGGCCGCTCAGAAAAAAAACAGATGGATCTGTTTCCCGTGCAGTTTGCAATGATTAGTAAGGATCTTTCGCTGATGGGCGGGGATGGGGATTTATAACACAGGTCTGCCTTTCCTTGTGGCTTATATCCAGTCACTTTGGGGGTGAGATGGAATATTCTGAACAGAAATTCACTCACGGAACCAGGAAGGTCCAGTGAGCACACACACACACACACACACACACACACACACACACACAAGCAAACACAATTCATCTAACATTTAGGCCTCAAGACACCTAGGTTAGCCTTTCTCTTAGAACTCCATTGGAATTCCCTGAGCACAGGCTTGTGTTAGACTAATAGCCAGCATCACAAAGGCACGTCTTGCATTCATAGCTGATTCAGAGGGAAGAATTCCACCTACCGAAGCAGAAACACCAACTCTTCTAGCAGTTCCCCCTTCCCACCCAATCCAGGTCTAGGAACAGGACCTTCTGGGTTCTGGGATTTGAGTTTTCAAGATACACCTGCTAAGCATATGGGGCTGTCTGTAATGTGACACTGAGGGCAAGAGCGGTGGATCAGGCTCCTCTACCAGCAATTAAGAGGAAAGAGCCCAAAGTGGAGCATTGCCTTATTCAGTGGGAGAAAACAAGACACAAAGACAGGGGAAGCTGCAGGGCAAGAATTCAGCGCTGAAGGAAAGTGGGGTATAAAATGTCTCTTGAAAAGAGGTGCAGGAACTAAGAAAATGTTGCCTGATTGTCTAGGAACCCTCTTCTCCCAAGCTGTCACTTCAGAGAAGAGATTTTCCTCAGGAGCACAGCACAGAAGGAAAGGGTTAAATCCTCCCTTTCCCACCCACTTGATGCAACCCCAGTAATTTTCAGCCCCCAAGTGGATGCTATTTGAATTTTTAAAAAACCATGCGTGTTAAAGATTCATTTAACGTCACCTCTTATGTAGCCCTGACATTTTCGCAATTGACTCTTATGGTGCAAGCCACACGTCCAGTCAGAAGTAAGTCCCACTGAATTCAATGGGACTTACCCCCAGGATAACGGGGTATAGGATCGCAGCTTTAAATTGCTTTTGCATTTCTCATTTTGGACTGCTGTGTGCAGGGACTTTTCCCTCCCTACTTCTCCCTCTCTCAAACCTGGGAATATCTCTGCGAGTTGCCAGATCCAGTCCTGGAATACAGGAGAGAAACGGAATGGTTTTTAGTACAGCACTTGCAACTTTACCTTTAATAGATTATCTGAGCAGGGAGAGCGAATTGTTGGGACTCTAATCCAGCTGTAATCAATGAATGTATCAACTAATGGGCAAGCTGGCCTCTTTAAAGAGGTGTGTGGTGCCCCCAGGAAAACAGCACTGATTTGGCAGATGTGAGATGGCATTGTCTGGAAGAGATCTGGAATATCAATCCCAATTTATTTATTTATTTGTTTGTTTGTTTTAAAAAAAATATCCACAATCTCTTTCTTTGCTTCCTTGTTCTCAAAAGTTTGGCTTTCTAGATGAGGAAAAGCAAATAAAACAGGTTTTCAACATGCAAATGAGGGACAGTTTGAAATTGGGGCCGGGGTGTGTGTGTGTTGCAACAAGATTTTATTCTGAAACAGAGTATAACACGAAAGGGCTTGCTAATAAGCAATCACCCTTTTTTATCCAGCTGAATTCCTCTCTTAAGAAATGCATAGCAGTTGGCTCTGAGTGACAGCAGACACAATATTACATTGTAAGCGGATCATTTATTAATTTGGGCCCCTCTTCCCCCTAAAGAGCATGAGAACAACACTACCATCACCAAACACCACTTTAAAGTCTGAAAGAGCAAGATGGTTAATTCGCTTAATTATACCATCTGGAATTACGTAACAAGGCAAAAGGGGGTTCATCTAGTCCAGCATCCTGTTCTCAAAGTGGCCAACCAGGTGCCTGAATGGGAGACCTGCAAGTAGGACCCAATCCCAAGAGCCCTCTCTCCTCCCATGGTTCCCTGCAACCATTGAGGCAAAGCATAGCCACCGCGGTTAGTAGCCATTTGTAAATGAATGCATTACTGGGCACTTAGGAAGCAGGTAGATGGCTGTGTCATGGTAGATGTTATGGGATGACCGGGCCAGTTTGCAATCACAAACACAGCTTGGGGTTACCTATTATTGGCTGTGCAAATGGCTTATTCACAGTTCCTTCACTCATATAACCAAGAATGAGGTTGAATCAGGTCTTCACTGAGAGGCTGCTATCCCTTTTACTGGAAACAGTAGGGCAGGCATCCCCAAACTTTGGCCCTCCAGATGTTTTGGACTACAATTCCCATCATCCCTGACCACTGGTCCTGTTAGCTAGGGATCATGGGAGTTGTAGGCCAAAACATCTGGAGGGCCATAGTTTGGGGATGCCTGCAGTAGGGTATAAACCTGGCATGCTCATTGCTCCAGACTAGGGGTAGCAAACAAGGTGCTCCCCAGAGGCAGTTGGACACAAGCTCCCATCAACTCCAGACAGTACAGCCAACGGTCAGAGATAGTGGGAGCTGTAGTCCAGCAACATCTGGAAGGCACTAGGTTGTCTAACTTTGTTCCAGATATAAAGCAATGAGATTGTACCCTTCTGTGACCCAGTGCGCATGCCAGACTTTGTACAAAGACAATTGGCATGGATTTGCCACAACTTGCAAATCCTCGTTATCAATATTACTTTAATTCTGTTCTGTGATTTTCAGTGACATGATTTATTTATTCTTATGTAAACTGCTCTGAGACCGCTTGTTGATGAAAAGCTTCACACCAACCCACTAAATAATAATAAAAAGCAAACAACTGTTTTAAAGAATTCAATGCCTATTTGCCTGCTGACAAACCAGGAGCCAAACTCTGGCACATGTCCCTAATTTTCCTCATTTTGCTGGCATGGATTGCTGCACTCAGCGTACGAAGAAATGAGCCCCTGTGTCTCTGTCCCTGGACGGATGGGTATGCCTGGGCGCAAAGGGGCATTGTGCCAAGGTTCCCTCTCTTTGGTGGTGTCCGGTTTCTTTACCTTTTCGCTACACTTTCTGATGGTGGACGTGAGCTCACTGACTACCATGTCCACACACTTCAGACATGGCTCATTCAGTTTCTGCACCTGCTTTTTCACTATGGCTTCAAAAGCGAGGTCAGGCGTGAAGAGACCCGTTCTGCGTGGCGAAAGGAGCAGGGAAGGAGAGAAGCAGCAAGAAGAAGAAAGGAGTGCGAAGCAGACAGAGGAGGAAAGAAAGAGATCAGACAGAGGGGAGGGAGGGGAAGAAAGGAAGAAAGAGAAAGAAAGGGAGAAGAGAAAAACACAAGGCAAAAATGAGATTTTGGTTCACTCCACAGGCCAGGGGTAGCCAATGTGGTGCCATCCAGATGTTGCTGGACTCCCAGCTCCCACCACCCCTGACCATTGGTCAAGCTGGCTGGAGCTGATGGGTGTTGAAGTCCAGTAGCATCTGGAAGGAACCATGTTGTTTATCTCTGCCTTAGGCAAATGTAACCCAAGTGAGCGTCATTAAAGGACCAAAGTGCTGCCAAGCATCAGGTGGATTCTACAGGAGGAAGAAAAGATGGAATGGAAAACTGCAAGCCAGGGTGTGGCCAGTGAAATGGACAGATGGGTAAATGCAGAGATCCCTTCCTCCCCAACCCTGCCACTCTCTCTGACTCCTGAAAAAATGAAGCCTTCATCTCCCTACTGTGAGTCTCACTGGGGCCTCAGGTCATGTCTCATCCACCCTCAAGGTTGCTTTCTATGTGGACACCTAATAAAGCACACACATGCAGCTTAAGGTCCTTGAAGAAGTAACCCTGAAAACGCTAACACACGTGTCAGAGGGAAGACCTACAACAGCAGTGGAGAACCTGCAGCCTGCCAGATGTTGCTGGACTACAACTTGCATAATCCTTGACCATTGGCCATGCCAGCTGAGGTGGATAAGAATCAAGAGTCAATACATGGGGCATCACAGACTCCCTGTCCCTGATCTACAGGCTCTCTAATGTAGCTTTACTATGTGTGACTTTTCTCTTGAAGATGAACATGAGTTAAAATTTACCACTGTACAGTATGTTGCCACATAACACGTGTATGCTCTCTGCTAGACTTTTCAAAACTCAGAATTATGTATAGTATTCTGTAACCTGCATAATAAAGCTTCTGTACTATAAAGCTGGATTCTGCAGCTTGCGTAAATCAGGTGCCAACTGTTTTCCCCGCCCTGTGTGCTTTCAAAAGGGAAGAGCTGCCAAACAGCTACAGGGGTGTTTCTTACCTTTTGAGTCTGAGTATGAAAATATTGGTGTGAGGACAGGGCATGTTGGGAGGTGCTAATGCCACCAGCTTTGGCCTCACTTTGGAATATACTGTTAATTTTCTTATTGCATGCTTACTTTTGATGCATTTCAAATGAATTGTTGTTTATCTCAGTTATTATACTACTGTATTTTTACTGTTTATTTTCCTGTAAATTGCTCCTGTGGAAAATGTGGCATTGAAAAAGACTGATGATGACTCTAATTAAGCAACTGTGCATATATATTCGGTTATTTGGCACCATTCATACTGTTGTGAGGGTTGTTGTTATTTGAGTAGGGAGGTCACTCTGTGTGATGCCCGAGTTTAACCCCTGGGGTCCTGGATCCAGCAAGGGTTAAAATCTAATGGAGGATTCAGTGGTTAAAGGAGACAGGTCAGCTTTTAGGTGAGTCAGTGGGCCTAAGCATGGTATAACAAAGGGAAGTGGTGTTGTGCCAAATGGGTGGGCCCTGGGCTGACTGCTAGTGAGAAGGGCAATAGCATAGCTGTCAAGTTCTCCCTTTTTTTTAAGGGAAATTCCCTTATGCTAAATAGGCTTCCTCACGAGAAAAGGGAAAACTTGACAGCTATGGGCAATAGTCAGTGTTGTATGTGAGAGCTGGGCTAGAAGGAGGCGGCTGGCAGAAGCCAGCGCATCAGAGCTGTACCTGATTCCTGCTGGAATCCAAGGCTATGGTGGTGGGAGAAGCAAGACCCTTTTGGGGTGCTCATGCTGTGAGCACCTCCATTGTAGGCTCAGGTTGTATGTATGTGTAGATAAACCATCTCTCCTAAAGACACCACAATCGCCGCCGTCCATCATTCCAAGGAAACCGAACCCCTGGAATCTCACAACACTTGGAGCTTGGGGCGGCATGAAACAATATATTTTTCTAGAAACAGCAAGGGCCAGAGGAGTGATAACACTTGAACACTGGCCATATTCCTAATCCCTCTTCCCTTCCTCGGCGTCTGACATTGCACCAAGCTGATGATCTGTACCTTGGGGTTGCCTTGGGCTAGATAAAGTGGCTAGCAAATTTAATAAATTATCCATAAAAAGATGCTGGCACTGCACACCACTGAGTACCCCCAAGGGGAAAAGCACTACTAACACCTTTCCAAAAAGATTTGCCACATGCATATTTTTCTACCAAGGAGTGAGCCCAACTTCCTATCAGTTGCAATATTTTTGGCAACTAAATTTACCAGGGAATCAGATGCACAATTTTATAGGTTTAAAGCACGACTTGCCAGTTTAGCATTTGCTTGATGCCTTTTAAAACACACACACACACATTTTTTTAATAGTGGGGGGGGAATCTAATGGAAAAGGAAGTTAAGGTGCCTTTAAACACACGCTCTCTGTGTCTCTCTCTCTTCCCTTGCATCTTGAATTCCTGGCTGCATCTGCAGAACCTACCAGTGGCCAATTATGCACAGCCCCCCCCCCCAAACCACTCCAATATACATTTGCATGTGCTACTTTCTATTTATAGATAACATGTGTAGAGGCAGGTGACCAAGATGATAAAAGGTTTGGAAACTCAACCTTATGAGGAACAGTTTAGGGAGCTTAGATGAGAGGTGATATGATAAAGGTAAAGGTAAAGGGACCCCTGACCATTAGGTCCAGTCATGACCGACTCTGGGGTTGCGCGCTCATCTCGCATTATTGGCCGAGGGAGCCGGCGTATAGCTTCCAGGTCATGTGGCCAGGATGACAAAGCCGCTTCTGGCAAACCAGAGCAGCACATGGAAACGCCGTTTACCTTCCCGCTATAGCGGTTCCTATTTATCTACTTGCATTTTGATGTGCTTTCGAACTGCTAGGTTGGCAGGAGCTGGGACCAAGCAACGGGAGCTCACCCCATCACAGGGATTCGAACCACCAACCTTCTGATCAGCAAGCCCTAGGCTCAGTGGTTTAGCCCACAGCGCCACCTGGGTCTCTGAGGTGATATGATAGCCATCTTCAAATATCTTAAGGGCTTCCACACGAAAGATGAAGCAAGCTTGTTTTCTCCCGGTCCATAGGGTAGGACCTGAACCAATGAATTTAAACAACAAGAAATGAGATTCCGACTAAACCAAAGAATGGTCTATCTTAGAAGGTGGTGGACTCTCCTTAACTGGAGGCTTTTAAGCAGAGGTTGGCTGGTCACCTGCCAGGAAACCTTTAGTTGTGATTCCTGCATTGCCAGGAATCGGACTAGATAACCATTAGGGTCCCTTCCAATGCTACAAATCTATGATTCTATAATCCTAAATTGGTCAGCTGCCTGCCCTGCACAGAAGTGCACTGCCCCTGAAGGAGGCAGGTACCCAGTTGAAGAGTATATCTGGGACCAACATTGTCCTAGAGGCCTGCATAACCTGAGTGGCTAGAAGTGCCTTTTCCCAGCTGCAGGGCATCCTGGAAAAGGGCATGGCTGGCTGGCTCCCTGAACAACAGCACTTTATGCTGCACCATTTTGGTACAGTTTCCACTTGTATGGGGTTATGCTGGGCTAAACAACACTTTCCCCCTCCCCCTCTCATTCTCTCTCTCTCTCTCTCTCTTTCATACACTCACACACACACAGAGCGCCAAGGGCATCAGTCACATGTGAATTCAAACCGCAAGTGTTGGTTCTGTAGGAACCAGTGATAACAATCTCTATCTGCCTGCATTCTTTCCAACTTTTCCATTCTTACCTGCTTCCTAATTGCTTGGAACAATTGTGGGGAACCTTTGGCCCTCCAGATATTATTTGACTCCCACCCGCCCAATCAAGTATGGCCAATGGCTAGGGATGATGGCAATTGTATTTCAGCAACACTTGGAGGTCCAAAGGTTCCTCACACCTCTGGATACCCAGTCCTCACTAGAAGGAAGGAAACTGTTCTTCATGTCAGTTTTAGAAAGGGTTTCACTACAGATACAGATTTGCTCTTGTTGGGGGAGGGCAAGAGAAATAAGATAAAGAGGAAAGAATGTGAATAGCACAAACAAACAGAAAGGGAGATTTGTAGGAAAGCAGGGAGTGGTGATTAACCAATGGGAAAATTAACAGAGGAGGTACAAGTGGAGTGGGCAGGGACACAAAAAATTGGCCCTTCCAATCCAGTTATTCTGACGACACTGCATACTTGGCAGCCTACCGGCTTGCGTTTAATCAGACACTAATGGCAAGATTTCTGGGTGCTCCCCACAGCCACTGACCCCCATCACCCACATAAAGAGAGCAGGGGGAAAAAACAAAAAAACAAAAGTCCTCCCAGCATTCTAGAACTTGAAGGAACCTATGACAGATGCGCTCACTTTTGTTTGCTCCCAATCTGAGCCCAAGAATGATGACAACCGGTCATTGTGGCCTCTTGCCAAAGCAACCAGGCATCTCCTCTTTTGCCTGGACTCAAGTCTTTGCCACAAATAACATTCTAGAATACTCCATATTTCACCCTGCCCAGTTACCTGTTCCCAAATGGCCACCAGTTCGTCCAACATGCCAAAGGTTCCAAGCGCTCACAACTCTAGAGAGTCAAAGGCCTTTTTAAAAAATTAAATAAATAAATTCCAGTACCTGGGTGTCTGCCTGAAAGGAGCAGACCATGACTAAGAGAAGGAACACCTGTCTCTCTTGTATTTCTCTGCACCTGCAGTCATTTGGAATAAAATGGGGTGAGGTTATGGTACCTCTCCCACGACACCCAATCATAGCCTAAGTGAATGAAAGGTGGGAACTCCAAGGCAACTCATATTCCAAGAGACTGAGGAGAGAGTGGTGGGCAATCCAAAGAGGAGAGATGTTTTTAGTTTAGTTCTCTTCAGCCAGTTGCTGCTCTTCCAGGACAGGACACAAAACCAAGCCAATCAGAAAATGTACCAAGCTGCAGAGGTTTTAGAACGGACCCATGTGGCTATGGAGCCCTCAGAAATGGAAATCCCGAGATATAAAGATACATTTATTAATGGTGGAGACAGACTGCTAGCAGTGCTTTGATAGTATTGTCACTGGTCTTCAAAAATGCCATATGTTTTTCTTTCTTGAAATGGGCTCTGCTGCTGGTGGTGCTGAGGGGAAAGTGTTCTGCAGGCACTGCGTGTTCCAGCCACTGGTGTGCATGCCTCTAAGAGATATTGTGAAGTCAAGGCAAAGAGCCAGCTGTAATCTTTCTGGGAATGCTAAATCTGTTTTCACCCTAAGCATTGTTTCCTATCTATACCCCATTCTGAAGACCTGAAACCTCCAAAGGAGGCTCTAATGGAGAAATCAGAAGCAAATGGAGAAATAAGGTAGGATTCTGGTGAAGCTGTGGAGGGTGGGGACAAGACTACAGCCTGTTGTTATGGGTTTCTTTTTTTCTTAAGTATAAAATTTTCCTCCTGTCCGAGGGCCAGCGGAATGCATTTGTTCCTCACGGTGCAATAAGTTGTAGTGGCACCCAGGATTTCAGAGCTCATGAAGAAATGGCTGCGGGAGGAAAGCTGGCCACAACCCTTAAGCTTCCCCATCTCTTTCTGATTGGCTAGGGAACTCCAGCCTGGATTCGCTCAGTTCTAGTCATGCTGTTAAGGAGGGTAGTTAGAAAATACAACAAAACATCACTGCCAGGCAAGGGTTGTCACCCAGATCACAAATGCTGTGCTTCAGCCAGAGGGGATGTGGGCAAGAGCATGTTGGGACTCCATGCTCCCTTTCGGGGTTACCTTCTTGGTGCACTGTCTAACGGTATTGATTAACTCCGAAATCACCATATCCACGCATTTCAGGCAAGGCTCTTTAATCTTCTTCACCTGCTTTTTCACAATGGTCTCAAAGGCCATGTCGGGCGTGAAGAGACCGGTTCTAAACACCCCGGTGGGGAGGGGACAAGACAAAGTGGGAGGAAGACAGGGCAAGAGGAGTGACACAGCATTACAGACCAACTTCAGAGCAGTCGCTCATATCACAGAGAAGCAGCTTAGGGTGTGCTGGGTAAGACTTGAGAAATCAGGAAGGAAGAGAAGAGCTCTCTGAGGGCTACACAACCCACTTCCCCACATGGACAAGGCCAGGGGCGAAGGAAACTGTGGCTCTCCCAGCTACCATCACCTCCAGCGGATGTAGTCAGGGATGTAGGGAGCTAAGGTGATGGGCCAACCTCTGGCTTAGATCGAGAGGAGATGACCTTCCTGTCCCAGCAGGCTTTGGGGCTCCCAAGCTGACCCTCCTTCTGCCCTGCTGCCCTGCTGTTCTTTGAGCATTGCTTACAGGAGGAGTGGGGAACCTTTGGCCCTCCAAATCAGGGGTGAGGAACCTTTGGCTCACACTCTCATACAGGCAACCTTACCAGGGCTGCATGCTGTGGTGGATGGGGCCAGAGGCAGAACAATAGAAATGACTTATACCTTTGTGCAGTACTTTACATCCCAGCCATGCAAAAGTCAGGGGTTTCTACACAAACACACACACTACCAATCCATCCACCATCTAAAAAAGTGAGGGGCATTCTCTCAGTTCAACAGCACATTCAAACCAATCAGAAGCCCTTGAGGAGGGCCCAGAGCAGGGCCTGGCAGGGGCTAGATTAAGAGGCTTGGGGGGATGCATTTGGCTCCCTTGCCAGCACAAAACCTTGTTGGACTACAATTCCCACCAAGCTTGACCAGCTTGGCCAAGGATGATGGGAGTTGTAGTCCTACAAGACATACAGGGCCACTGGTCCCCCACTTTTTCATTGGGGTTTTAGATAGCTGCTGTTTTTTAATTTGTTCCCTTTGTAGCTTGGCATGTGCTACTTTATGGGGTTCTATTGCTGTGCTGGCAGGGGATGATGGGACTTGTAGTACTAAATTTTCCCAGGGCACCAGGTTGCCCTTGTCATTGCAAGGAAGGAGGAAGAGAAGAGACTCAAGTTCTGCCGCCACCACCACACCTAGCTATTCCCTTGGATTGTATATCTTTCCTAACGACACACCTGCAGTGAGGGCAGAGGGAGCAGAGCATCAGATGAGAACAGAGCCTAGAAAACTTTGAGGCTGATTACCACTGCATACAGAAGCAGCAACCAATGTGGATCCAGACTCAACCTTTATGATGTGGGCCTTAGGCAGGATGCACACCCCATCATGAGTTGCCCGTCATGGAAAACCTAGAGAACTCGTGGGAAGTAAGAGGAGCAAAGTGCACCTCGGGGCTGCTCTCTCACAGCTGGCATGCTAAGAACCTCCTCCCCTTCTTAATCAGGCCAAACTACAGCCAGCCCCTGGGCTTGGTGCAACATCAAAGCCAGACGCCTGAACCTGGTGCCACCCAGATGTTTTGGTCTACAGCCCTCATAATACCAACCACTGACTGAAGAAACATCTGGAAGGCATCAGGTGGGGGAGGCGGTCTAAATGGGTCCTGCAAGCATGACACCAGTGCAGGTTGCAGACAGAAGTGGCCTTGCCACCAGAATGGAAAACTGAGCCATTGTAGATATTCGAGAGAGAAAAGCAACATGAAACAATAGCCAGGGTGGGATTACTTCCTGGGGTACTTATTCTTGCAGGTGACATCACTTCCCCTTCCACAGTGAATGGAAAGGCAGCTTTATTTTACATGCTCCTGCCTCAGGGAAACAGGAAGCAAGCCAATAGGGATCAATAGTGGAACCTACCCACGGGTTTCAAAGCCTCGGCAGGCACTTCTGCCCGTCTGCCAACCTACCATACCTCTGACGTCTTCAGGACTCAGCCCTGGAAGTTCTAGAAATACTGTCAAAGAAACGGCGCGGAGGCAGCTTGCCTCCACTGCACTGATACATGCCTGATTCCATGGATGTTCTTGATGGCGTAGCTGATCTCTCTTCGCAGCTCCTTCTCATCAAATTCCATCTGCATGGGGAGAAAAAGCCATCAGCACCAGCCATTGCTACAAGTCTGGACCACCTCAATGTGCTCTATGAGGGGCTTCCCTTGTACTTGATCAGGAAGCTGCTATTACTGCAGAATGACAGGCGAGGATCTGGGAGGCCAGGGTTCAAATCCCTACTCGGTCATGAAGCTCACTGAGTGACCATGGGCCAGTCACTCACTCTCAGCCTAAACCTACCTCACAGGGTTGTTGTGAGGATAAAATGGGGAAGAGGGGAACTATGTACGGCAGCCTGAGCTCCTCAGGGCAGGATATAAATGCAATAAATTAAGAAGGTGGGATATACATGCTTTGATGGTGTTTCCTGCTTGGCAGGGGGTTGGACTGGATGGCCCTTGTGGTCTCTTCCAACTCTATGATTCTATGCAATAAATTAAGTAAATAATAAATAAGCTCAAGGGCAAATGGCCTCTTGTTATTCACTTCAGCTCTACAACAGTTCTCTCAAAAGGGTTGTCCCTCAAGAAACTGAAACTTACACCCCCGTTCTTAAGGGTTTTCAGGGCCTCACAGGAAGAAGGCAGGGAGCTGGGACCCAAACCAATGGATTCAAATGACAAGGGAGGAGATTCTGTGGAAACTTTATGGTGGCAAGAGCCGTTTGACAGTGAAACAGGCTCCCTCAGAAAACGGTGGACTCTTCGCGGGAGGTTTGTAAACAGATAGCTGTCTGTCAGGGATGCTTTAGCCGCAGTTCCTGCATTGAGGGGATTGGACTTGAAGACCCTCAGGGTCACTTCTAACTGTACAGTTCTATGATTAACAAAAAGAAGGAAAATGGAAGGAAATGAAAATGAAGAAAGCAGCATGTTACCCTGAAGGAGACCGATAGAGAAGAAGAAGAAAGAGCACAGCGAGCAAAAAAGGAAATGCCAACGCCAGCCTATGCCAGCCGCCTCAGACTTCGTTCCAGCCAGCACAGCTGTTCAACCACCCAGCAGGGCTGACTGGGGCCGATGGAAGTTGTAGGCCAAAATATCTGCAGGGAATTGGATTGCAGAAGGCTGGCCTAGGCAAATGCTAATGTGGGATCCGTTTTACCTTCACCAACTCAAAGGGGAATCTCTCGTGGAATATGCGGTTGATCCTGGCACCTCCAGAGAGCTCATAGGTATCAATCTGATCGCCAGAGCCTTCAATGCGCTTCTCAAAGTCCACAGCAAACTGCTGGACCATCCTATGCAGGGAATTAAAGGAGGAAGGAAGAGACTTCATAAACGTAGAACACCCATCCAATTAAAGTTCACTGAAGCCATCACACGTTTTACCGTCAGTTTGTGAGCTGGCTGTGATTGTCCCTTTCTATTGCACACTCCAAAAAGAAAAAAAAGGTCTAAATCATTTGCTACAACATACATGGCACAAGCTTAAGAATGGATAGAGAGCCTAGCAGATAGCACTGGCAAGGGCTCAGAAGCCAGTGTGGGGTTGTAATTATAGAGTGCTGGAACAGGACATGGGAGACTGGAGTTCGAATCCCCATTCAGCCAGGAAGCTCACTAGGTGACCGTGGGCCAGTCACCACCTCTTAGCCTAATCTCACAGAGTTGTGAGGATTAAATAAGTAGGGAGAACTGTGTATGCCACCTTGAGCTCCCTGTAGAAACAGGTGGGATATAAATGTAATAAATAAATGTACTTATGAGGTCACAGGAACCAAATTTAGGTTGCTAGGTAATATAATAATAATAATAATAATAATAATAATAATAATAATAATAATAATAATAATAATTTATTATTTATACCCCACCCATCTGGCCGGGTTCCCCCAGCCACTCTGGGCGGCTTCCAACAAAATATTAAAATACTGTACAGAAATCCATCAAACATTAAAAGCTTCCCTAAACAGGGCTGCCTTGAGATGGTAATTGTTGTTCTCTTTGACCTCTAGTGGGAGGGCATTCCACAGGGTGGGTGCCACTACCGAAAAGGCCCTCTGCCTGGTTCCCTGTAACTTAGCATCTCGTAGCGAGGGAACTGCCAGAAGGCCCTCGGCGCTGGACCTCAGTGTGGGGGAGGAGATGCTCCTTCAGGTATACTGGACTGAGGCCGTTTAGGGCTTTAAAGTAGGATGGCGTAAGCCAGGAACTCCAATGCCTTGGCTTCAAGTGTTTGCTTGCTAGAAGCCTCTGAGCCAAGATGGCCTTAGAAGACAGCATTGATATAGTGGACATAAAGGAAACCGGGTGGGAAAGAACCAGCAGGGCACGGTTATCTCTGGTGAAAAGCTCTATGGAAAGGACAGGGGAGGACGCATCAGAGGTGGTGGCGCTTGGCACGTCAAAGAGGGCATTGAGCCCAGCATGTCAGAAATCCCCCAAGCAGCAGACTCTTCCATGGTGGTAATACAGGGCCCCAAGAGCAATCTAAGTACTCTTAATTAATAGGCCACTCACTGAAGCAGAGCTTTGGTCTTGCGGGCAGGGTCATCAGGGCGGAAATTCTTATATTCTTCCACTTCTTTCTCAATGGAGAGAAGCTGACTCTGGAGTTTGTTTCGCAGGCCTGGCAACGTGTCTCGGATATGATTGGTCAGTTGCTGCACAAGGAAAGGAGACCATTGACAAAAATGAGCTAAAGTCCCATTAGGCTGGTTGACGCATAGGCAAAAACAAGCTTTGTGCTTCAGGATGATCCTTCAGGGTTGGATATGCTTTTGTCTCCCCTCCCTGCTTCTTGGGTTTCGTTCTCATGCCTTGATAGTTTGTTCTTATGCCTTGATCAGTCAAACTCTGGGTTTGCACAAACCATAGCTTGCCAGAATTTGAAACCTACTTCAAATCATGCTTTTCCTATTCTTGGTTAGGTAAACTGTTGTTTGCACAGGTTAGGAAATAAGAGAGGGAACTAGATCACATGAGGGAGGAAGAATACATGAGCCTGATAAAGTCATAGTAGCCAAACCACTGTTTAGCCATTAAGAATGAACCAAGACTATGAAGACAAAAAATTAATTGTACTCTTAAATTAGTTTTGCCATCATTGTTTGATGGTCAGCATACAACATTGTACAAGGCAGCATATATTTTTTATGCTGCACATGTCTGTCAGCTGGCATCATCTCAGAAAAGACTTTGTCAACCTGGTGCCCTCCAGATGTTTAGTACTATTGCTTCATCCATTTAGAGGACACCAGGTTGGCTGTCGGGGGGGGGGTATTCTCCTGTGTGCAAGAGAAGACAGAATGCCTGTTTGAAGATGTTTATTGCCACCTGTAGATTTTATAAACAAATAATAATAATAATAAAAGATCTGCTGCCTTATTAATCAGGGGCACATTTTTCATCTACTAAGGGTGTTTTAATCAATTAATCTAATGGATTTATCCAGAAGAGGGTGATTTAGGATTGATAAAGGATCATCTACTTCGCCTTTTGTTTTTCCGGCTTAACATTTGCATCTCTCTAAATGGTTTCTCATAGAAGCAGAAACACAATAGCAGTTTTTAAGTCTCTGAAGGTCTGCCAAGGAGACTTGTTCTCTGTTGCTTCAGAGGGAGGGAGGAGAGTCAGTGGGTGGGAAATGCAGGGAACCAAATTTCAGCCAAACATCAAGACAACCTTCCTAGTGGTATGATCTGTTGGGCAGTGAAGCAGACGGCCGGGGGAGGAATAGTGGGTGGTGGCACTTACCTGACCTCCTGACAGCTGGGTTTCTGCTGTTGCTTTACCAGGATGGGGCGTCAATCCACCACTCCTGCTAGTATGTTTCTGCCAATCTCCCCGCTGCCTTGCCCCTCCCAGTAAGCAACAGCAACTCAGCAGTCAGAAAGTCAGCTGAACACTGCCGCCCTACCACGCCATCTGTCCATGCATGAGAGGAAGTGGGGCCTTTTTAACATGTGGGTATTTAAGCAGAACAAGGGATGCAGGTGGCGCTGTGGGTTAAACCACAGAGCCTAGGGCTTGCCGATCAGAAGGTCGGTGGTTCGAATCCCAGCGACGGGGTGAGCTCCCGTTGCTCGGTCCCAGCTCCTGCCCACCTAGCAGTTCGAAAGCACTTCAAAGTGCAAGTAGATAAATAGGTACCGCTACAGCGGGAAGGTAAACGGCGTTTCTGTGTGCTGCTCTGGTTCGCCAGAAGCGGCTTTGTCATGCTGGCCACATGACCTGGAAGCTGTACGCTGGCTCCCTCGGCCAATAAAGCGAGATGAGCGCCGCAACCCCAGAGTCGGTCACGACTGGACCTAATGGTCAGGGGTCCCCTTTACCTTTACCTATGTAAGCAGAGGCCAGCTGGTCATCAATCAATAGCTGAATTCTGGACTGTGCATCTTGCAGAGCAGGGAGCTGAGCTAGCTGCTTTCCAGCCCTCTGATCGCTGCACAATCTCAATGTGTTTTGTATTATTCTTTTGGTGGTACCCCAGGCAGAAGTCCCAGCCAAGTCAGCCCTGTGTGCATCAGGCTTTACCTGGTTCAGTACTTTCTGCAGATAGGGCGTACCCATACGATCAGCCATGTGCCTGTATGCTGGGTGGGTGAGAAAGAACTTCCTCTCTGCAGCCAACGCAGCCTGAATATCCTTCTTTCCATCAATATCTTTCTGGCTTCTGTTGACCACACCAATGTAGCCTAGGAAAGAACAGGTCAGAAAGGGCAGATATCAAAGAGGGATAGGCACAAATTACATGACAAGGAACTGGATGTAACGAGGAATTGAATTGTGTTCGGTAACAAGTTTGGGGGACCTGTGGCCCTCCAGATGTTGCTGGACTACAGCTTATAAGAACATAAAAGAGCCTGCTGGATCAGGCCAATTGCCCATCTAGTCTTTCTAAATTCTTTATGGGGGAAATAAGGAGAACTTTTGGGTTGCAAACTCATACTTGGAAAAGCCAGCCTGTCTGGCATCACAGTTATATGAGTGCTTGATTTATTTGACATGAGATTCTGCAATATATATACCTGTATATATTTGCAACTATGCAGTTACTATGTGAATCAGGGTTCTCTGCCTATGTGGCTACTAAAACAAAACACAGGTCCCACACCAGTGCAGAGCCAGATATTCCATTGCAGCTGTCCTAAATTCAACCAGATATAGCTACATTGTGCAAATCAAAACATTCCCATCTCTCTCATTAGAATCTAAGTTCCTGAGCTATGCTTTATTGTTCTTTTTCAATGCCAAGTGACATTTTTGGTTTTGCAATTGTAAAAATGGTTTTAAATACCATCTCTATGTGGGTAACATACTGTATTGTGGATTTGAATTGTGCTTTGAATTCATTCTCAAATGTTTTGTCTTACTTTATTTTTTTGTTATTGCTTTTCATTTATGTAGTTTAGTGGAGAAAACAACATTTTGAATGATATAAAACTTTATGTTTAACATGCCCAAATGCTTAAAAATACCTTCCATCGTCAATACAGCTATCATTTGGTTTGGTACCTATGTAGGTGTTAGGTGAAAATATTGTCACCCTTGGGCCACAGACACGTATTCGAAGATCCATTTTTTCAATGACTTTCAATGAGAAAAAATAAGTTTAGATCAAAATTTAAGCTACTTAGAATTTGAAAAATATTTTGTGCTGTTGCTATACGATAAAATACCGCCAGAAACATATAAAATAGAGGTAGGTAAAAATAGTCAAAAATGCATATCCATGCCTTTGGCTTAAGGGCAATGATATTGCTCCATGGCGAATTTCTCTCCAGAAAAGTGCTTCACGACTCAGAAAAGTTTGGGAACCGCTAGGCTATGTCACAAAAGTAAGACTACATAGAAGTGGAAGGGACTTGTAGAAACCTGCTGAAGATCAAAGCATATAGGTGGTTTCAGAAATGAAGAGGTGGTCTTTAAGGTATTTCAACTCCAAATAGTTGAAAGGTCACTTCTAACAATCAATTAGAAATCCAAAGTCAATTTTTGAAGTTCAGGAGTAGTGTCAGCCAATATGGTGTCCTCTAGATGTTATTCAACTACAGCTCTCATCACCCCTGACCAATGACCATGTTGACTGAGGTTAGCGGGAGTTGTAGTACGAAACAGCTGGAGGGCACTACATTGGCTCCCCCTACTCTGGAGTGTGAAAAGTTTAACCCATTTTGAATTCTCAATGTATTTTCACCCAGACCTTGAGCCTGGGAAAACATTTCCTTTCTTCTTCTTTTGAAAGAGTAAGGCCAATGTTGGCAAGACACAGATTGTCAGAATGCAAAGGAGGACTAGGAGCTGAAGTAGGCCCTAATATTAGGAGGAGGAGAATGAAAGCGAAAAGAGAGGAAAACACAAAAGTCCTTGCCTCTCCGTAGTGGAAGCAGCTTGTTCTCTAGGACATCCCGAGCATCAGTTCCTTCGTCCATCAGGTCCAGTTTGGTGATAACTCCAATGGTACGTTGGCCTGTTAGATAATAAGCAAACAATGAGAGAGTTATGGAGCAGTACATTGACCTATTTCATTCCAGTACATATCCTGGACCTTTCCCACATATGAAGACCAAGAGGGGACCTGAATTCATGGTCAGTGAGAAAAGACCGATATCCATATATATACAGAATGAGTTCTCAATGGGATACCTCATTGCCTGTGGGGAAGAGGGGAGTAGAATAAGCATACATCGGTTTCCAGAAGGGTAGTCATATTAGCCTGTTGAAGCAAAAACAATGGAAGACCTTGCAGCATCTTAATGGCCAACAGATTAATGATGGCATTGTTACAGAGATCTGGGAGCCTATCTGGAGTTAGATAAAAAAGGATGTGGATTGGGCAAGGGAGGCGAAGCTGTAGGAGTTCCTGATGCTGTTGTTTGGGATCTCATACAGGATTAGCAATAGTGCCACCTGCTTTAGCATTCTGCTTGCTTCCAACATGATCTGCTTGTATATTTGTAAATAAACTGGACTTAACTGCCAGGGGTCCTTTACCTTTAAATAAACTGTTATTACAAAAAAAAAAAACATTCTAAGTCTCCAGCACTCACTCTCATTACAAGGAAAACACAAATGTAAAAATGGCAGCCCTGGAACTTAGTGCTGCTTGGAGTGACCCCCTTTTTGGTGATATTTGCAATAGCCAGTGGTCAAGGGAAGAAAAGGAGACCATTGGGGTAGGAAAGGGACAAACTATGAGAAAAAAAATATAAACACAAGAACTGAGTTTACCTTGAGGGTCGACTTCTTTAGCAATCTTGAGAGCATCAGAGTTGGCCAGGTCTGAATTTGCTGGGGACACTGCAAGGATGAGGCAGTTCTCTTTGGTGACAAACTGCATTAGCATTTCACGGATCTGGAACTCAATGTCAGCAGGCTGGTCTCCAACTGGAACCTTAGTCATGCCGGGAAGATCCACCAGGGTCAGACTCAGGACTAGATAAAGGAAGAGAAGGAGATGCCCAGGCTGGGTGATGTTGCTTTGCTATGGGATGTCTCATAGGAACGTAAGAAGTGGGCAAAGTATTCTACAGCCTAGAGAAGAGGTAGTCAATGTGGTGTTTTCCAGATGGGATATGACAACTGCCAGGGATGGTGGGAATTCTAGTCCAGAAAACATCCAGAGGGTCACAGATTCCCCACTCACAGTCTAGAATGGTGTTCTGCAGCGTTCAAAATCAAATGTCCATCCACAGGAGCCAATTCCAAGGTCCCTTCAACCCTCCCAATAAAATATTTGAGGGGGCCAGGCCCCCCAAAATTGATGGGGATTGCTATTCAATTGGGTTGCATGCACCCCATGTGGGGTTAATTATGTAGGGTGGGGCTTACCTGACCTCTCCAATAATTTATTCAAGTTGGTACCCCTGCATCCATCTGTTCCTCTGCTTTACTTTCAAACACAGCCAACCAGATGTCTCTGGGAAGCAGGTTGATATAAGTCAGCCTTCCCGAACCTGATACCCTCCAGATGTTTTGCAGCTCCCATCAGCCACCCACAGCCAGCATGGCCTTAGTGGGTGGGTCTAATGAGAACTGTAGTCTAAGCATCTAGAGGGCCACGAAGCTGGGGAAGGTTAATTAAGTGTCTTTAATCAGCCCTATTCATATTATTATATGCCTTCATCATGGCATTACCTCCCCCAATCATGTTCTTTTATTATGTTGTGAACCACCCCTTGTTCTTCAGATGAAGGGTGATATACAAATTTAGTATATTATTATTATTATTATTATTATTATTATTATTATTATTATTATTATACCATCACCACCACCACCACCCAAACTGAAATGTTCCGGACATTTTACCCTAGATGAGTTTCACATACAGGAGTTTCACATAATCCCAAGCCTTGGTGGCAACCATACAAGATGGAGTCCGAAGCTTCCACCGCCCACACTTGGCACAAAGAGGGGACTTACCATGGGGAGAATAGACTCGGAGATTGATTGGGACAGGAGAGATGCCCTTGTTTGAGCCAGTTATCCTGTCAGTCTCAGCCTCGATCTCCTGACGTATCTCATCAAAGTCAGTGAACTTCTTTCCCTTGCAGTGTAGGAACTCACCATATTCTAGGAAAGGGGTGTGTGGGAGGAAAGGTCAGGTTTGCATTTCTGGTACAGGAAGTATTGGTTTAAAGTGCAGGGATCTTTCCTATTCTAATTAATTCAAGAAAGTTCTGGAAACTTCTCTGTGTGATACAAGCTGGTGGAAGCTGGAAGTTTCTAGCTGACAAGTAAGCTTCTATTCTGCCTGGAAACAAGCAGAAGGTTCCTGATGTTTGGGTTATTCCTTCAGAGAAGCTGAGTTTGAGTTAAACTGGTTCTGCTCTTTCGCTCAAGGTCATGCTGCTGACTATAAGAACAGGCCAGAAGGAACCTGGGTTTCACTTTCTGTCTCTCTTTCCTTTGGGTGTGGAGGTCTGATATATAGAATGCTTAGTGCTAAAGTTTTAGTTTTATTGTAAGCTACGTTTTTTACCGCAACTGGATTTTTCCAGTGAGAGACCGTGCCAATCCTGAGTTGATGTATTTGAACTGTTATGCTAATTTACCTTCAGCAAAGTCTGCTGAATGAAGCGAATTGCCTCCAAGTTATTTTTGGGAAACCTGCATTGTATTTGAGCTTTTACTCTGCTTGTTATATATGGAGCTCAGCTCTGGAGATCAATATGGAGCAATACCATGACAGGAACAACAGTAGAAAATCACAGGCACCTGACTTGGGGAAACTGAGCAAATTGGATGATTTTGGTTTCATCAACTCATGTAACTGTTGAGTTGAAAGCGACCCTGATCATCTACTCCAGTGGTCCTCAGCTGGTCCAGGATTGAAACCCACCTGTGACTCCCACCCCTGCAACATGGGACCTACTTTCACATATTCACTTTTGGTTTATGCTTAATAGCACTCATAAGGCACATGATTAATCTTAAAATGGCAATTTGCTGAGCAACATACATAGCATTGCTGCTAAATGAAAACCAGGAAGGAACTTGCCTTCTGACGCAACCCTGTATCCGATTGTAGGGGTGTCCCTGCTCCTTCTAAATCTCATTTCCTGCACCTAGACTTCTGTTAACACTTTCACGGCCCCCAGATGATGCTATGATGGCAACCGCTAGGCAGTTGAGCTATCCACAGCAGAAGGTACCTCTGTATTCTAGCCCCCAGCATCACTTCCACTCTGGGAGAGCTCTAGAAAGCCATAGAAACAAACTAGAAAGTGAAAAGAGTGCCCCTATGGCTTTGAGAGCTCCCTCCCTACAGGGACCATAGCTGCCAAGTTATCCCTTTTTTTAAGGGATTTTCCCTTATGCTGAATAGGCTTCCTCGCGAGAAAAGGGAAAACTTGGCAGCTATGACAGGGACAGCTATTGGAAGGGGGAGATTACAGGTAGCTAGAAATACCTTTCTTACTGAAAAAGGCTCTTGCCCTTCTCCTGCCACTTTGCAGCACTCATGGAAATAGATAAAACAAAGGGTCTTATCATAAGAATGTGTTGTAGCCGAGATCCCGCATTTAGTGTTCCTTTGGTTTGGTCAGCCTTAGCTGAAGTCCAACATGGCAGCAACAGTTTTGCTGTGACCCGCCTGGGATGGCCTCACAACACACCTGTGGGTCCGGATCCACTGGTTGAAGATGCATGATCTAGTCCAACCCCCTTGCAATGCACAAATTACAGCTAAAGCATGCCTGACAAGTGGCCATCTAGCTTCTGCTTAACAACCTCCAATGAAGGAAAGTCCACCACCTTCTAAGGGTGTTCTTTCCACATTTGAACAGTTCTTGCCCTCAGAATGTTCCTCCTAATGTCTAGCTGGAATCTCTCTCATGTCATTTTAATCCATTGGTACAAATTCTATGTTCTAGAGCAGGATAAAACAAGCTTGTTTCACCTTCCATGTGGCAACCCTTCAGTTATTTCAAGGTGGCTATCATATCACCTCAACCATTCCTCATAAGGCTTTGTTTCCAGACCATTTATCATCTTGGTCACCTCACTCTGCACATGGTTCCACCTTGTCAAGCTCCTTCTTAAATTGTGGAGCCCAAACTGGACACTGGATTCCAGCAGACCAAGGCAGAATGTTGTTGTTGAGTCGTTGAGTCGTATCCGACTCTTCGTGACCCCCTGGACCTGAGCACGCCAGGCACTCCAGTTTGGTCAGACTCATGGCAGAACAGAATGGTGTTATTGCTTTCCATGATTTGGACACTTGATGCAGCCAAGAATAGCATTAGCTTTTTTTGTTGCTGCATCACAATGTTGACTCATGTTAAGCTTGTGGTCTACTAAGACCCCCTAGATCCTTTTCACATGTACTACTGGCAAGCCAGGTGTCCTCCATCTTATATTTGTGCATCTGATTATTCCTGCCTAAGTGCAGGACAAGGGTGAGACGCATTTCTATTTCAATTATCGTCAATATTATCATCTATAAATAGGGATATGCAATTCAATGCAAATCTCAATCTTCCTTTATTATCTTGTTTTGTGATGCATTCCATTTTCCTCCGCAATGTGTATGGCTTTTCTTCTTCTTCTTCTTCTTCTTCTTCTTCTTCTTCTTCTTCTTCTTCTTCTTCTTCTTCTTCTTCTTCTTCTTCTTCTTTGCAAGCCACAAGGACGGCTGCCTGGCTGAAGCTGCTGGGTTTTTGTTCGCCTTCAGGATCAATTCCTTCCCCAGGCTCCTGTGCTGTTTGCCCTCTCTCCCAAACCCTGCCTTTTCTGCCTGCTTTGTGGCTCCTGCTGTTGCCATCAAACAAGATCTCCAATATTTCCTGAATTGCATCTTGCATATATGAAAACTGTGCATGGGAACAACAACATAAAAGAAGTGTTGAGTTTTCCCTATCGGTATGAAGAACAGAAATAATTATGCGGAACTTTGGGAGACAACTTTGCATTTACACCACTCTGAGGTATTCTACAAGTAGTATATACATTTTACAAAATAAAAATAGAATACTGAAACAAAAGAGGAGAGAGAGGGGCTGGTGTACCTGTGGGGGAGTTGACCAGTTGCAGGACCAAAGGGCGCCTGGTGACAATGCCGGATCCACGGGGTAAGAAGTCCCTGAAAAGCAAAAGGAGAAGAGTTCTGATGAAGGGCAGCTTCTCAAAAACAGACTGCATCACAGGATCACTGCAGCCCAGTGGCGTAACATGGGGGGGCGCTACAGGGATGGTTGCCCTGGGCACAAAATTGTTAGCGGTACAAAATTTCAACTCCCGATGCTGCCTCAATACAGCTGCACACTTCCGTCACTGGGCTCCATAAAAAACAGCTTCTCCATTCAAATCAGGAAGTGACCTCTCCAGACAACGGAGTGTCTCTTCTTTTATTTATCTCTGTGGCTAGGATCTCCTGGGTGATGCGGACACCATTACGCATGTGCATGCATACTCCATCCGTTTCCCTCCGTCACACACACCCTCCACGTGGTCCCGGGCACTGGCAACCTGTTATGCCACTGCTGCAGTCTCTGGTTTCTGCATAACCAAACAAGTGGAATGTGCTTCCACTTCCCCTTTTCTTTGGTATGATGCATGCTTTGTTCAAAGATCACAACATTACTGCATCAGCCTTAATGGAGGGAGGACAACTTTGGGGGGTTTGTCTCAGATTTGCATAGAGAAATGATAAATATCCAGCTGTTAAGTTTTATATGTAGCCACCCACATGGCATCAAAACAAACTTGGAAAATCTTTTACATTTCGGGTGAAGCTCACATCCATATTATTATTGTTGTTGTTGTTGTTGTTGTTGTTGTTGCCCCATAATGGCAGGTGACAGTGTAAAATACAGTAATACTTCTGTCCAGAGACACAACAGCAAAGGCACACAAATCCCTTAATTACTGGTTTCGGTGTGATACAGTAGAGCCAGTGTGGTGCAGTGGCTAGAGCTTTGGCCTGGGGCCTGGGAGACCAGGGTTCAAACCCCACTTGGCCTTGAAGCTCACTGGGTGTGACCTTGGCCCAGTCACAGCCTTACCCTAACCTGCCTCGCAGGGTTGTTGTAGAGATTAAATGAGATGGGGGAGAAGCATGTATGTGCCACCTTGAGCTCCTTGGAGAGAAGCGATAAAATGCAATAAATAAATAAATAGGAGTTTATTTCTAATCTATTAAATACTTAACAGTGAAATAGAGCTTTTGCATTATTGGGGGGGGGAATGTGAAGAAATCAGAAATTGCCACTGCAAACACACACTTATCTGACAACAATTCCCACTAAACTCAATGGGACTAACTTTTGAGAAAAAAATGCAGGAGATTTCAGCCTAAAGCTGGCACTGGGCTAATTCAGAGATTATGAATAACAAATGCTCCACCCACATTCATCAGCCCATAAGAAATAAATTAGGGTGAAGCTGGAGGGAATAAGCTTTTAATGAACAATGCAGTGTATCTTTTCTAAACAGGACTTACTTAACATAACCTAGGAGAGTCTTTGCAGGGAAGACATGGCCAGATAACATAGCAATACAATAGTTAAGTGTTCATGGGGAATCTCTGCTTTAATGCTGCTTTCAGCTAATTGCGGAAAAGCCATGGCCGCAGCTCTGAAGGCCCCCAGGGTGAGAGCAACCAAACTGCCGCTTAAGTTGGTTCCATGAATCAATGAGATCCTGTCAGCTGAGTTCTAGCACACTGCTGAAACCCACAGAGGGCAAACAATCCCTCTGCAACAAAATCAGTTGCAGCCAAGCATTTGCTGATCACCTGGATTCCTCCTCACTGCTCAGAAAGAGGCTTGCGCTTTCAAATCAAGAGCAGCAGGGAACACGGTGGCAAAACCAATGCGGCAAACGTGGCAAAATGTGCATTGGGAATTTTATAGGAAGGAAGTTCATCAATTTTTTCTTAAGATTGCTGATTTAGCAGCCACAACCCACAAGTATTCCCCCTCCCCGAGTAATTCTTAAATGACTCTCTCTTCCATAAACCTCTGCAGTCCACACACCACAAAGCGAGTTGTGCTGCTCTCTCTGACACTCGTAAGTTCCACTAGAGTTGCATCACCCATCTTTGGCTTCAGCTCTGGGTGTCCTGGATTCCTCTCTTTGCAGAGTTCTGATCACACAGGGTGCTTCCATGGGTGGACAACTTAACACAGCCTTCTCCAACCTGGTGCCCTCTGGATGCTTTGGACTACAATTCCCTTTGGCCCGAGCCAGCACTAAAGTGTCCCATAGAGAAGGAGCTGGCCAGAAAGAGGCCATAACAAGACAGAAAATGTCTTGAATGGCAGTGCAACAAGCCATTTTTACACTACTGTATTTTACACCTCCTAGTGGTGAAACAATAAAACAGCTAGCACATTTGTAAAGCTAAGCAGGGTCCGGTGTGGTTTCACATTGGATGAGCCACTGCATGCTGAGATTCCTGAAGCTAGAGCTCCCTTCCAACTCTACAACTATAATTCTATGAAATCATGCAGATAGTCTATCATGTGTCAAAAGGGGTAGATTTTCTGAGCACATGTTTCCCACTCTACTTGCACAAAAATGGGGCAAGCAATTAAACAGCGCAAGGCGCACAGGTGTTTTTGCTATTGGTGCTGGAGAGGGGAACTCTGTTGTTGTTGCTGGGTGACAAATCACATCTTTCTCCCTGACCATGCTGACTGGGGCTGGTGAAAATTGGGAGTCCAGTAACTTCTGTAGAGCCACAGATGCTCCACTCCTGTCGTACATGGTGCTGTAGCAGAGTCTCTCTCTCTCTCTCTCTCTCTCTCTCTCTCTCTCTCTCTCTCTCTCTGTGTGTGTGTGTGTGTGTGTGATGCAATTACACCTCAACTTTCTCCCAAATTTGGATACCTGTTGGCTCTCAATCAATATTTTGAAGAGGCAGGTATGCTGCACTTAAGCCAATAAAGGTAATTTCAGGTTTGCAAAAATGGAACCATGGTGTGCCCAGCTATTTCACTAATCATGCATTTTAAAGGCGCATTTCAAAGTAATGCTACATGCAGCAAGAACGTTCCAAATGCTATGGAAATAAATGCAGCATTTTTATGTGCCAGCCATAAAACATTATTTGTATGAATGAATAGTAGGTGCTGGCATTCTGTGAAGGTCCCAGTTAGCTTACAAGTTAAAAGAATCAATATGTAAAGAAAGGAAAACTCGCCCGTGAATGGGAGAGTAATAAAGATGTGGATAAAAAGCAAGTAAAGAGAGGAATAAATTGAAAGATACCGGTATACAGATAATCGGGAGTAAGATACCGGTATAAAGATAATCGGGAGTCCTTTTTTCTGCTTTTTTGTACTCTTTGTTTGTTTGTTTCGGGGTTTTTTTGTATTTATCTTTTGTGCTTATATTTTCCTTTGGAATTTAGTTGAATTATGATTATATGATTGGTGTTATATTATGATTTATGTTACATCTATGATTTATGTTACATTTATGATTTATGTTATATTTCTTTGTATTATATTAGGATCTACGTTATATTATGTATGGAAATATAATTTTAGTATGTATGAATATGTTTATGTTTGAGTTTAAGATTATGTTTGTGTTTATATCTATATATAATTTTCTTTATGGGTTTTATTTTTTTAATCCTTTCCCCCCCTTTTTGGACCCTTTTTGGTCCCTTTCCTCTGTATTTTGCAATGTTATTTTGTGTATAGCTTTAAAATTTGAAAATAAAGATCTTTATAAAGATCTTTTTAAAATCAATATTAGTGCATTAATACCCCCCAGAGAGCACTGAAAAGTCTAGCTTGTTGCACCCCATACAGGCTGAATAAAAATGGACACCTCTCGCCACATACATAATGAAATATCATTTGGACAAGAGTTCTACATCCTGCTTATCACAGTGATCTGCCAGGTCAGGTTGCCGGGTCAGGAGCCTCCCAGATCCTGAGACTGAGTTGTGACAAATAAAGCATCAACCACAGTCACTGAGAGCATGTCATTAAAATAAAAACACAAAGCCCAACTAGTGAGCAAACATGTCCCTGCTTGGAAGTTAAGACAGGAACCTTAGCTAAAGAAATGCTACTATAATAGGGAGGGAAAGAGGGCAGGCCCACCACCACCACCAGAGAGTCTTAATTTTGCAGAGATGGAGGTTAATTGGGAAGGGAGAGGAGAGAGGGGAGGAGGCAGACCCCATGGAGAGTTCATTCAGTAATTTGCAGCCTGCTCCTGCAGGGCTGAAGCTTGCAAGCTCTGTGCATACAGTGGTGCCTCGCTAGACGAATTTAATTTGTTCCATGGTCAATTCGTATAACGAAAAATTCGTCTAGCGAATCCCATAGGAATGCATTGAATTTTTTTCCCCCATAGGAACGCATTAATTGAATTTCAATGCATTCCTATGGGAAACTGCAATTTGCTAGACGAATTTTTCACAAAACGAATTCGTCTTGCGAGGCAACCTCCACTCAAAAAATCTCTTCGTTAAGCGAAAAATTCATCTTACAGGGCATTCGTCTAGCGAGACACCACTGTAGTTGACATCATCATCATCATCATCATCATCATCATTTAAGGGCACTCTTGCTCACTTGGGGATTCAAGCATTCCACCTGCCATCTGGAGTGGGGAAGGCAAACCTAGAGCCCTGGAGTGTCTGCATTTGGTCTGGATGATGCTACCAAAATTTGGGGTCCACAGCATGCCACCTCCAAACGACCTCCAGAGACAGTGGCAGTGTAGCAAGGGGAAGCAGGCAGAGCATAAGCAGCAGGCATGGGCACTTGGTGGGGTTGAAGGCAGTCACCTGAAACCCTGGAGAGCTGCTACCAGTCAGTGTAAGACAATACTGAGCTAGATGGACCTATGGTCTGACTGGGCCCCAGCTGCACTATCCATTTAAAGCAGCATTACACCACTTTCGACAATCATGGGCCACATTCATGTCATACCTTTAAAGCACTATGACCCTACTTTAAACTGTCATGGCGACCCAAAATTACCTGTGATTGTTAAACCACTCTGGGGAAATTGTATCTCTGTCAGGGAAATGGGGGTCTCCTAACAACTCTCAGAACTACAGCTCCCAGGATTCTTTGGGGGAAACCATGGCAGTTTAAAGTGGCTTGTTGGTTAGAGTGCGGTGCTGATAACGCCAAGGTTGCAGGTTCAATCCCTGTATAGCTGCATAGTCCTGCATTGCAGGGAGTTGAACTAGATGGTTTTCTTTTTCTTTATTAGTTTTATATATAACAGTCAAACAACACAACACACAAACAAACACCAACAAAACATCACATCCAATAGAAAGAAATAGTTACATAAAAATAAAATAACTTTCTTCCTTATGTTTTGACTTCCGCCAACCTCAACGTGGGTCTTTTGTTTCCTTAGTAACTGCCTATTATATATTGTTTGACTTAGCATGAACTATATTTTAATTATATATTTCTAACATAAGGTATCCCCTTCATGGATCAATGCCTTGTCGTGGCGAAGGGGCTTGAATAACTCAGAGAAGCTATGAGCTATGCCATGCAGGGCCACCCAAGATGGACAGGTCATAGTGGAGAGTTTTGACTAAACGTGATCCACCTGGAGAAGGAACTGGCAAGCCACTCCAGTATCCCTGCCAAGAAAACTCCATGGACAAAGACAACAGGCATATAAAAGTTATGACGCTGGAAGATGAGCCCCTCAGGTCGGAAGGCGTCCAACATGCTACTGAGGAAGAGCGGAGGACAAGTACAAGTAGATTCAGAGCTGATGAAGCGGCTGGGCCAAAGCCGAAAGGACGCTCAGTTGCGGATATGCCTGGAAGCGAAAGGAAAGTCCGATGCTGTAAAGAAAAATATTGCATAGGAACCTGGAATGTAAGAACCATGAATAGAGGTAAGCTGGATGTGGTCAAAAATGAGATGACAAGAATAAATATCGACATCCTGGGCATCAGTGAACTAAAATGGAAGGGAATGGGTGAATTCAGTTCGGGTGACTATCATATCTACTACTGTGGGCAAGAATCCTGTAGAAGAAATGGAGTAGCCCTCATAGTCAACAAAAGAGTGGCAAAAGCTGTAATGGGATGCAATCTCAAAAATGACAGAATGATCTCGATACGAATCCAAGGCAGACCTTTTAACATCACAGTAATCCAAGTTTATGCACCAACTACCGGTGCTGAAGAAAGTGAAATTGACCAATTCTATGAAGACCTACAACACCTTCTAGAAATGACACCAAAGAAGGATGTTCTTCTCATTACAGGGGATTGGAATGCTAAAGTAGGGAATCAAGAGATAAAAGGAACAACTGGCAAGTTTGGCCTTGGAGTTCAAAATGAAGCAGGGCAAAGGCTAATAGAGTTCTGTCAAGAGAACAAGCTGGTCATCACAAACACTCTCTTCCAACAACACAAGAGACGACTCTACACATGGATATCACCAAATGGGCAGCATCGAAATCAGATTGATTATATTCTCTGCAGCCAAAGATGGAGAAGCTCTATACAGTCAGCAAAAACAAGACCTGGAGCTGACTGTAACTCAGACCATCAGCTTCTTATAGCAAAATTCCAGCTTAAACTGAAGAAAGTAGGAAAAACCACTGGGCCAGTAAGATACAATCTGAATCAAATCCCTTATGAATACACAGTGGAAGTGAGGAACAGGTTTAAGGATTTAGATTTGGTGGACAGAGTGCCTGAAGAACTATGGATGGAGGCTCGTAACATTATACAGGAGGCAGCAACGAAAACCATCCCAAGGAAAAGGAAATGCAAGAAGGCAAAATGGCTGTCCAACGAGGCCTTACAAATAGCGGAGGAGAGGAGGCAAGCAAAATGCAAGGGAGATAGGGAAAGATACAGGAAACTGAATGCAGATTTCCAAAAAACAGCAAGGAGAGATAAGAGGGTCTTCTTAAATGAGCAATGCAAAGAAATAGAGGAAAACAATAGAATGGGGAAAACCAGAGATCTGTTCAAGAAAATTGGAGATATGAAAGGAACATTTCGTACAAAGATTACCATAATCAAGGACAAAAGTGGTAAGGACCTAACAGAAGCAGAAGACATCAAGAAGAGGTGGCAAGAATACACAGAGGAATTATACCAGAAAGATATGGAGGTCTCGTACACCCCAGGTAGTGTGGTTGCTGACCTTGAGCCAGACATCTTGGAGAGTGAAGTCAAATGGGCCTTAGAAAGCACTGCTAATAACAAAGCCAGTGGAAGTGATGATATTCCAGCTGAACTATTTAAAATTTTAAAAGATGATGCTGTTAAGGTGCTACACCCAATATGCCAGCAAGTTTGGAAAACTCAGCAATGGCCAGAGGATTGGAGAAGATCAGTCTACATCCCAATTCCAAAGAAGGGCAGTGCCAAAGAATGCTCCAACTACCGCACAATTGCGCTCATTTCACACGCTAGCAAGGTTATGCTGAAAATTCTACAAGGCAGGCTTAGGCAGTATGTGGACCGAGAACTCCCAGAAGTGCAAGCTGGATTTCGAAAGGGCAGAGGAACCAGAGACCAAATAGCAAACATGCGCTGGATTATGGAGAAAGCTAGAGAGTTCCAGAAAAACGTCTACTTCTGCTTCATTGACTATGCAAAAGCCTTTGACTGTGTCGACCACAGCAAACTATGGCAAGTTCTTAAAGAAATGGGAGTGCCTGATCACCTCATCTGTCTCCTGAGAAATCTCTATGTGGGACAAGAAGCTACAGTTAGAACTGGATATGGAACAACTGATTGGTTCAAAATTGGGAAAGGATTACGACAAGGTTGTATATTGTCTCCCTGCTTATTTAACTTATATGCAGAATTCATCATGCGAAAGGCTGGACTAGATGAATCCCAAGCAGGAATTAAGATTGCCGGAAGAAATATCAACAACCTCAGATATGCAGATGACACAACCTTGATGGCAGAAAGTGAGGAGGAATTAAAGAACCTTTTAATGAGGGTGAAAGAGGAGAGCGCAAAATATGGTCTGAAGCTGAACATCAAAAAAACCAAGATCATGGCCACTGGTCCCATCACCTCCTGGCAAATAGAAGGGGAAGAAATGGAGGCAGTGAGAGATTTTACTTTCTTGGGCTCCTTGATCACTGCAGATGGTGACAGCAGTCACGAAATTAAAAGACGCCTGCTTCTTGGGAGAAAAGCAATGACAAACCTAGACAGCATCTTAAAAAGCAGAGACATCACCTTGCCGACAAAGGTCCGTATAGTTAAAGCTATGGTTTTCCCAGTAGTGATGTATGGAAGTGAGAGCTGGACCATAAAGAAGGCTGATCGCCGAAGAATTGATGCTTTTGAATTATGGTGCTGGAGGAGACTCTTGAGAGTCCCATGGACTGCTAGAAGATCAAACCTATCAATTCTTAAGGAAATCAGCCCTGAGTGCTCCCTGGAAGGACAGATCGTGAAGCTGAGGCTCCAATACTTTGGCCACCTCATGAGAAGAGAAGAATCCTTGGAAAAGACCCTGATGTTGGGAAAGATTGAGGGCACTAGGAGAAGGGGACGACAGAGGACAAGATGGTTGGACAGTGTTCTCGAAGCTACGAACATGAGTTTGACCAAACTACGGGAGGCAGTGCAAGACAGGAGTGCCTGGCGTGCTATGGTCCATGGGGTCACGAAGAGTCGGACACGACTAAACGACTAAACAACAACAACATAAGGTATTATATTGTGATAGTTAATCAAAGCATGTTAAAGATTTCATATGGGAACAACGTTCTTTCAAATATATTCTGTAAACATCTCACTTTTCTTTTGATTGATTCCTAATTTTCGCTGTCATCTTCGCCAGTTCCACATATTCAAATAATTTCACCTGCCATTCCTCTTTAGATGGTATTTTATCTCCTTTCCATCCTTTAGCTATATGCATTCTTGTGGCAGTCGTTGAATATAAGAATATACTCCTTCCTTCCTTTGGAATGTCTGCTGCCATAATGCCTAAGAGGAAGGCTTCCGGATTTTTAATGAAGGTTGATCTAAACATTTTTTAAGTTCATTATAAATAATTTCCCAAAAGCTTTTGATCTTTTTACAATTCTGACATATATGATATATTGTTCCCACAGCTTCTTTACACCTCCAGCACAGATCAGAACTAGTTTTGTACATTTTAGCTAATTTTCTGGGTGTAATAATTATTTATTTATTTATTTATTTATTTATTTATTTATTTATTTATTTATACCCTGCCCATCTGGCTGGGTTTCCCCAGCCACTCTGGGCAGCTTCCAACAAAATATTAAAATACAGTAGTCCACCAAACATTAAAAGCTTCACTAAACAGGGTTCCCTTCAGATGTCTTAGAAGACATCTGTTAGTTGTTGTTCTCTTTGACATCTGGTGGGAGGGTGTTACACAGGGTGGGTGCCACTACTAAGAAGGCCATCGGTAAATATACCATCAGTAAAACATCTTCATGAAATTCTCCTATAAATTATAGCAAACCGTGAACTTCAGATCTTTCTTCCATAATTTTCCCCAAGCTGCCATCATTATATTATACCCAAAGTCTTTAGACAAAAGAACCATTACAGATTTGACCTCTTCATCCATCATTTCCCAATCTAACAGGAGTTTATACATTCTAGAAAGTAATTTTTGCTTATTTTGCAGTAAGTTTTTCTCCAAATTCGATATTTCCATGGCAAAATCTTTTATTTTATCTACTTTGAAAACATCATTCAACTGGTGATATTGAAGCCAGTCAGCTACAAGATGTCAAATTTCTTCAAATTTTCTCAATTTTAACTGAGCTTCTTCCTCCTCCAGTAATTCCTTGTAAGTTGCCCAGTTTTTGCTCATACTGTATTCTTTTTCTTTAACAAGAGTGCCTCTATTGGCGATATCCACCAGGGTGTTTTTTGCTCCAGTAGGTTTTTATATTTGTCCCACACCCCAAATAGTGATCTTTTTATTACATGATTAAAAAAAACCCTATGCACTTTAACTTTTTCATAACATAAATTAGCCTGCCACCCGAATCTGTTATCAAATCCCTCAAGATCCAATATATTTGTGTTTTGTAAGGTCATCCATTGCTTTAACCAACAGAGGCAGGAGACTTCATAGTAAAGTTTCAGATCTGGCAGGGCAAAACCTCCTTTGTCTTTAATATCTGTCGTCGTCGTCCCCCCGGAAACTAGATTATTTTCAGTCCCTTCCAACTCTATGATTCTATAATACTGTTTTAAATATATAATACAGATGCAGCCGTAATCTAAGGCAGCTTCCTATGTTCCTGGTGGCAGCAAGTAATTCTGTGCAGAAGCACTTCCTTTTATTTGCTTGGATTTCTGCCAGTCAGGGTGATCCTGAACTCTGGTATTGTGGGTGTGAGAGGTAAAGGCTTATACTGTAATGGGCTTCAGCTAGGGGTTGCCCGATCTAACAGTAGTGTGACAATGGAACCAGCAGTTCTAAGAAGGGTGGTGGCCTTTGCTAGAAGTCTTCAAGCTGAGGCTGGAGAACAATCTGTTAGGGATGCTCTAGATCTCTGGGTTTCCTACATCAAGAAGGGAGCTGGACTAAATGACCTCTAAAGACCCCCTCTAGCTTTTAGATTTCATGGGCTCCTCCAGATCATCTATTTACTGAACATATATCCTGATTTGCTTGCCCAATGCTTACTTGGAGGTCAGGGTCATGCATTTAAAGCACACTTATTACACTTTAACAGTCATGTGTTGTTGTTGTTTAGTTGTTTAGTCGTGTCCGACTCTTCTTGACCCCATGGACCAGAGCACGCCAGGCACTCCTGTCTTCCACTGCCTCTCACAGCTTGGTCAAACTCATGTTTCGTAGTTTAACAGTCATAGTTTCCCCCAAATAATCCTGGGAACTGCAGTTCACCCATCACAGAACATGTTCCGAAGATTCTTTTGTGGGAGCCAGGTGCTTTAAATATCACTTTGAATGTATAGTGTGGGTGTGACTCTATTTTCTGGTTTTTAATTGAGCATTCAGTAAATACATGCTGTAAAGCTGCATGCTAGAAGATTCAAGACAGACAAGAGAAATTATTTATTAATGCAGCACATACTTAAATTGTGGAACTCCCTCCCACAGGAGGCAGTGATGGCCACCAACTTGGATGGCTCTAAAAGGGGACAGGACAAATTTGTGGAGAATGCTATCTGTGGCTGCTAGCCATGATGCTACATTCTGCTTCCATAGTCAGATGCAGCAATGCTTCTGAATACCAGTTGCTGGGAGGAGACAGCTCTTGTGCTTGGGTCCTGCTTGCCATGTTCCCACACTGGCTTCATCCAGCAAGCTCTTCTTAGGTTCTTATTTGCTTGAATGTGGAGGCTCATTGAGCTTTCTGAATTGTTTGCAGGGTGTTTACATGTCTTCAGGTTAAAAATTGGGTCATCCCACACTTTTCAAAGTAGTTCTCCATCACTTTCCTAACCCCAATGTAAAGGATTTTGTTTTTATATCAGTAGATTTGTTGTGCCAAGATGACAAAGTGCATTAATACATTTTAATCAGAAAAAAATCTGCTAAGTTCTTGAATCCCTCCTACAAAATACTGACCATCTAGACATCCCCTATGACACCCCACCCCACCGCTTCACACCCACAAACTTATATTTATCATAGAGCTCCTATTTGTCCATCTCCGCATCATCAGAGATAAAGGGACCACAGCTTTTTTTGGCATGTAATATGACAACTCTTGACACAACTGGGAGACAATGGTACTCTTCTGTGTATGGGCCTAAAGCGCACATTGTACTGCCCTGGCAATGATACATTGATAGACTGTGAATACACTTGTTATTTTGAACCACAACTGTGCAAATGGTGCTTGAAATAAAACCAGAAAAAAACTGCTCACACACGCCAGTTCAGACGTATGACAATGGAAGATACAGAAGGTGCAGCAATCCAGAATTTAAGCTCTCCGGAGAGAAGTTGTGAGTGGGCTCAATGATGACATAAAACTGTGAAAGATGTCAAGACGCAGAGGGATAGAAGAGCTTGTGGGGAAATCCTGATAATGTCAGTATATATATATATATATATATATATATATATATATATATATATATAAACTAAGCAAGATTTGTAGCAGGCTAGAAAAAAGAATAATAAGCATCCATTTTTGTGGTTAAACCACAGAGCCTAGGGCTTGCCGATCAGAAGGTCAGAGGTTCAAATCCCTGTGACGGGGTGAGCTCCCGTTGCTCGGTCCCAGGTCCTGCCCACCTAACAGTTCGAAAGCATGACAAAGTGCAAGTAGATAAATAGGTACTGCTCTGGCGGGAAGGTAAACGGTGTTTCCGTGCGCTGCTCTGGTTCACCAGAAGTGGCTTAGTCATGCTGGCCACATGACCTGGAAGTTGTATGCCGGCTCCCTTGGCCAATAACGCGAGATGAGTTCCACAACCCCAGAGTCGGTCATGACTGGACCTAATGGTCAGGGGTCCCTTTACCTTTACCTATTTTTGTTTCAAATAAAATACCTGGAATGGGAAATGACAGAACTGCTTATCTCAAGAGTGCAGGCTCACCATGTCTGCAGAAGGTACCCAGCAGCAGCACTAGCAGTAGTTAAGCAGGGATGAGGAACTTCCAGATACTGTTGGACTTGAGGTCCCATCATCCCTGGCTATTAGTGATGCTGGCTGGGGCTGGGTAGAGTCCAGCAGCACCCCTGAGTCAAAGAACCCCAGGAAGCAGGTGGGACTAGCCCTACTATTAGGCAGAGGGAGGCAATTTCCTCAGGTGGCAGATGCTGAGTGACTCCCCAGCTTCTCCTCCAAAGTCTCCTGGCCATAACCTTCTGCTGGAGGTTCATTGCTAGACTTGAAGGAAGAATCAACTGCTGGACCAACTGACTTTTGTGTATGGAATCAGTCAGTCTTTCAAATTTATTTGTTAGAAAGCACTGGCGATCACAAAAATACCAACAGTAAGTTACTACATTTCAGCATAAGTGGTCCCCAGTCCAAGGGGGAATCACTGCACCCAAAATGTACAATAAAATGTTGTCTGGCCCAATAAGCTCCTAAAACAGACATGGAGGATTGTAGCCTATATTAGTCCTACTCAGAGGAGACCCACTGAAATTGATGGACATGATTGAGGCCACTGAAATCAGTAGGTCTGCTCCAAGTATATTTTCATCAAATACAACCCAAAAACTTCATATACAGTGTCTTAATCCCAATCTATCCACAGATAACAGATTTTTCTCTCTACTGTATTGCTCAAAAAGGAAAGTCTCGGGACAATTCCTTTAAGAAACCTTTCCCAGGGAGAATTATGCCAAAAGCAAGATGCTGCATAATGAATGATTCACAAACGAGGTTTTACAGGTATTATGGCATCTTTCCTATCCAAAGATGCTTTGGGCTTGAAATCTCAGAGTTGTAAATGCCTTTCTCAGCACACCAACCTTTAAAAAATGTGACCTGGGATTCTATATAATCACATTTCACAGAATAATAAAATGGTGATAATTGCATAGCTTGGAGTTGAACAAAAGGTCCGCACAAAGGGGCTAAGAGATGTGACAGAAAAGTATGTTTTCTGAGCAGGTTGAGTCATCAAGTGTTCCCCCCCCCTTGCCAGCAAACAATTAACTAACGACAGTGCCTGATTGGCCAGAGTTCCAAGGGAGGCAGTGGGAGTGGAGGGAGGAGTATGTGAGAGGGGGATTCTGTCAGGAGGCTTGTTCTGACGGGGCAGAGCTGAGAACTCTCAGGAGATGCTCTCAGGTTCTGAATCGCAGAAAAGACACAGTCCCACACGGTGCCTACAGGGAAAAGGGTCCCCAGAGGGAATACTCTGACAGGATAGGGCAGTAGTGATTCCGAGGCCAGGGAGGATTTGGGGGTCTGAAAGGGAAACAGACCAGTTAAAATCCTAAATTCCTGAAGTGTGTGTGGAGAAGTCTGATCTGTGGAAGATGTGTAAAAGAAAGTAACCTTAAGCCTGAACAGTATACAGCCTATAACTTGAAACAGTATACGACGTTTTAATAAAAAGGAGCAGCACTGTGCTGTGAATAACCTCACTGTTACATTTCCGTGTATGAAGAACAAAAACTCCTTGTTTACTTCTGTTATAATAAAGTTTGTTTGCAGCCTGTTTTCCAAAAAGAAAAGCCCACTGTCGCTCATGATTCATTCTCCATTAGGGTAATTCACCTGAGGGAAAGGGAAAGAGAGAGGGGGCCATTGCACCGTTGCAACAGACACCCCTATTTTACACTCTATAAGGTGCTACCTGAACCCACTCTAAGTCCAGTGTGTGAATAAAGTTTTGAATTAAAATGAATAGTCTTGTCAACATTTGTACTGAGCAATTTAAGCCAAAGTCTCTCTCTCTGTTTATTAAAGCACTGATCTATTCCTGTCTTTACAAAATACAGCTTGATCTTCCACTGTAATATTCTAGTTGTCTTCCCAGGTCTCCAATTTTAGCAACAAGGAAGTAGTGCGTATAAATTTTAGATACCATATCCAACCAATGTATAATATTTTGTGTGATTGCTCTTAGAGTCCCTTCTTATGAATGGGTGTAATAAGAGATGGGATCTTGCAAGAATCATTGAGTAAAAAGCTTCTCAAATAGCAGAATACTTGCACCAGTCAATATTTTATTTATACCTTTTGTGGGGTCATTGCATAGTCACTGTATATTATTATCAAGACTTATTTATTCTTTATCAAATACCCACAGACCTTACTCTCTGATATATTTTGGCATAACTTTTTAATTCTCCAGATATGCTAGTTATCTGGATAATTTGACTATGCCCAAGTATTGCCATGTCTTTTCTAAGGCCAGAGTCAACTGTCTCCCTCCTGCAATATTCTAAGGGTGTTATCAAGGTGTCCCAAATGAAGATTGCTTGTGTCCCTGTAGAGAGAGACGAAGTAGCTGATAGTTTGGGTATTTATTAATTTATTAATGTAATCTTCATAGTGAGGAAAGTAGTGGGCTATTTAGCCCCGGTCCCCCTTCCTTATGAGAAAACACCCTGGAAGGACTCTGGGATGGTATTTGAAATATTTCTTGGCTAATAAAGACAAGTTAATGACAGTTAGTGGCCAAGTTTCTTTTCTCAACTCAAAGATGTTCATAAGATAATACTCTCATTTTAATTGCCGGTTGTATCTTCTCTTTTTATCCTTGTTTCATATTTCATTTTCTGTAAGTGAATGTTTCAATGATCACTTTTCTTTCTTTCTGTTGGCTCTTGTTTTAAAGGATCTGTGACTGTACAATAAATTATGGGTTGATAGATGAAGATTCTCTTCCCACTGTGTGATTGACACTTGTGCTCTGATAGATATTTGGTCTCCCTCATTCCATGCAATGCAATGGACCCAACACCTAACTGAGTTCTTCTCCATCTCTGGACAACCCAACTCTGTACAGAACCGGAAAGGGAAATCCTTTGTTCCCCCTCTGTGAATATGTTATTATCGTTTCTGCAGTCTGTAATTAGGGTTGCAGAGTTGTATGTGGAGCAATGGGGTGCTATTTTGTCCTTTGTGTCAGGCAGCATAATGTATTGGGCCAACCCAGGTAGCAGGGCCTGGCTTGAAAAGTCATTGGGCTGAGGCTGCCAATCAGAGCAGACAACACTGAGTTAGGGTGGGCATATGGCCTGCCTCAATATAAGGCATCTTCATAGTAGTGTTGGCCTCATGTATCATTACAAAACCAGATTTGTAAAAGGAGAATGAAGACATATTTGTATTGTCACCTAACACCCTACTCCCAAAATATTGTGACTGGCCACTCCAATCTCTGCTGAGCGGTGCATGAGATTGAAGGGGTCTTGGCACTCAACCAAGTTCTGGGTATCTTTGGGGAAAATGAGGCTCGGTGGAGTCTGCAATGTATTTGAAGTATGATTTCCACAGCCTTTGCATCTCGGAAGCAGCCTGCCTTTTACAGCAGCCCAGCATTTGATTCCCAGACATCTCTGTGCCTCTTGCATGTGCCATGCAAATCCCCAAAGCGGAACTCAGCTCAAAGTTTGCAGATGAGCTGCAGCAGCTTTGGAAGGGCAGCGATGACAAAAAACAGTGCTGCATCAGTCACCCATATTGCAGAGACAGTCACTGCATGGCAGAGCAGCATTTAAATAGAAACATAATTCAGTTTGGAAAGCTACAGAGGGGCTGCCACTTTGCAGGGACACTGCCCTTGTGCAATGTGGAAGACTTACGCTTCTGATGAGTCACGGTTCCAAGCACCAGCCATGAACTTGTGCCAGTTCCAAGGTTTTTTGGAGCGTGGGGCATGTGTTAGCCTTCTACCTGAATGCACCCAACTCCTCCTCCTTTGCCCCTCCAGCTGTTGCAGAACCACAGCTCTAATCACACCTGGCCATTGGCCATGCTAGACGAGGCTGCTGGCAGTTGTAGTTCAGCAACACTTTGAGGGCCAAAGGTTCCCGACATCTGAAGCAGAGGGTGTCTTAAAAGAGAGGATTGTCCTCTGACAACAGCTCTTGAGAGGGGACTCTTCTCACTAAGCTGGACACTTGGCCACCCTAGTGCCACCACAACTGATCCTTGGACACCAGCTAATAGATACTATGCGACAACCTATGCCCTTTAAAAATGTGGGGTTGGGGGGGGCTTATTGGGTTGTTGTTTTTATTTTGATTATATATGTTGTGGTTTTGTGTTCTGGTTTTGTTCCATACCTCCAGGTACTATAGGGTTGAATATAAATTAAATAAAATAAATAAATAAATAAATAAATAAATAAATAAATAAATAAATAAATAAATAAATAAAATATCCCTTAACCTGTGCATCTGCAGAAAGATTATGATGGATTGACAGCATGCATGACATTATATACAGCTTCCTCTAACATGGAGATTATGAGAGGAACTCAGTAATAATATCAAAGTGAAACTAATGAGAACTGAGCATGCTCAGTGGCCACAGAATGCTGACTGACAGTGATACAGTAAGTGGAGGGATGGAAAACCAGAGAGGGCAGGAGGAAATTGCAACAGTGACTGGAACACTCGAGAAATGCTCTACGCTTCAGCATTTTGTTGCAGCTCCCGCTTGTGTTTAAATGCTGCATTTGAATCCTGTCCTTCTGATAAGGAGTGCAGATCAGTGAGCCATTTTTCCACCTCTCCTTTTCCCCTTTTAAATAGAATATCCACCCTGGGACCCACTTTGGAGTTAACACAGAGAGTGATACCCAACATTACGCATACTTGGTACAGACCAACTGAAATTAATAGACTTGATTTGGACGTCTACTTTGGGTATATCTTAGTAGGATATAGCTCAAAAACAGCCTTCACCAACCTAGTGCCCTCCAGATGTTTTGGGCTACAACTTCCACCAAGCTGTTGGAAGTGATAATCCAAAACTTCTCAAGAGCACAAGGCTGGCAAAGTCTGATCTGAAGGAGGCTATGAAGAACATGATACCAGGATATTTTTGGTGCATGGTTTCATGTTGCACCCAACAGAAATCCCAATAGTTTGATCCTTTTATTTGGCAACCAACTCATGCTGCAGTAATTATTAACAGTAGCTGAGACAGATCACAGTTCAGTGATAAAACACATGATGCAGAAGGTCCAAAGTACAATCTCTGGCATCTCCAGTTTAAAAGACCAGGTGGCAAGAGTGCAAGAATTTTCATTTTCAATAAAATAATTTTTATTTCACAACAATATAAATGTACATACAGTATATGAATAATAATCCATTGCAAAATTAGTCACTTATAGTCCAAACATCTTAGTCATATATATCCGTTTACAATTCTTACAATAAATTATCCATAATCAATCCTCTCTACTTACAACTAAATAATTTAAAGAACTCAAGCTAGCTCAAAATAAATACTCCAGTTGTTTCTTAACTATTTGTTAATTTTTGTCTAATTAGCTATTCCTAAGGCAGCAACATTAGTATTATTTTTGAAATAAAAAATAAAAAATAAAGCATGCATAAAAAAATAAAAAATAAAGCATGCATTTTAACACCCTCTCCTCCTCTTTCCCTGATTTTCATCCAATGAGTTAACAGATTTAATTGAAGCTCAACAGTTCATTTCTCAATCCATCACTTTTGGCACTTCCAGTTGGAGGAATTTTCCATGCATACATGCCCTGGTAGCTAGCCTTGATGGTGGCCAACAACAAGGCAAGGAGTGCAAAATGCAAACCATGCTTCAAGGCAAAGTGGATGGGCAGCAGCCCAGCTCTTCCAAAACCTTTCTCTCTCCTGCAGGAGGACATCCTATTCATATTCACCAGCATCTGCAAAACACTGTTCTAACACCCACGGAGAGCAGTGTAAGGAAGCTTTTATCCCACAGTCTTCAGATGGCTAAACAATACAAAACAAAGCCGACCCAGAATTCCTTTACATTTATTATCATTGTTATTATTTATTAAATTTGTATACCATCCTGTACCCACAGGCCTCGGGGTAAAATTTACAGGGTAAATCACAATATAAAACCACAAAAAAAAAACCCAATAACACAACTCCCTCTGCCCCTAGGGATGAGAAAACCTTTGGGGCGAAACCTCAAAGTCCTCAAATTCAGTTTTTAAGTCTTTTCTTTTTTTATAGCTGCAAGTCTCTCTCTCCCCCCGCCCCCTCATGTGTTTTCTACTGACTAAGCAACTTAGCATCTGGCCATATGTTTCCAAGCTGAGGAAGCACACAGGCCAAGTTTCAGTGTAAAATATTTCTCCCACCCAGCCTCTTAGGACTGATTCATGCAATGCACAAATGATGGTGATTGGCTTCCCATTTGCAGTATTATGACCATGTGAGTTAAAAACAAGGCAGAAATCATAGTGATCGTATAAAAACAACGCCTCCACTGACAACTTTGCATTTATATTCCAGCCCAGCCTTCAATATTTTGCTGCCCTACCTTCATCCCATCTCAGTGATCAAACCCACACTGGGTGCAAGCTAGCATCACTAGACGTGAATATGAAGAATGTAGCATCGGGATACTTTTGATGCATGTTCTACTTCAACAGCAATCCCTAGTTTGCTCGTTTTCTTTGGCAACCAACTCATGCTGCAAAAACAGCTAACAGTAGTAGAAGGGCCACAGTTAACAGCACCTGCAGTTAAAAGGAACAGATAGCAAGCAACGGGAAGCAATGGAGAGCTAGATGGGGAAATGATCTCAACTGCTTTAAGGCATCTTCTAGGGGAAGGGCCACACTAGCCTGATTTTCATGTAGAAGGTCCCTGGTTCAGTCTCCAGCATCTCCAGGTAGGGGAAATACCCCTGATTGAAACCCTGGAAAGCTGCTGTGAGCCAGTGTATAAAGCACTGGGCTAGATGGATCAGACAGGACTTTTGTGGAGGTAGTAAGATTGTTTACATTTTGCAATGTTTACTAATGTCACAGGAACATGTTGGTCAGTAACCAAACAGTTCAAAGTTGAAAACTCTTTATTAGCAAAAAAAAAACTTCCACAGAGTTGGCTGAGCATCAGGCCTAATGAGCATAGCAGCTCATTCCCAGTGGACTTGCTCCATGAAAATCAGTGGCCAAGACTGAAGGTCCCTGCTTCCCCACAGCTGCCTAAGTCCCCTCTTCTCCATGGATTTTCCTAAGCAGTTTGAGGCTGCACCTGTGAGAAGCCCACTTATCCTCTGCCCTCTTCATGCCTCTCCTGGTTCTGCGAGACCAGGCTGGAGGAGAGCTTGTGGCAACTGGAGGGGGAGATATTTGTGCCTCTTCACTGGCCAGACTCATCTCTGCCTCTTGGCCTCTCTCCTCCCTCCTTCCTGCTTCAGCTTCTGCCTCTGATTCTGGACTGCTCTCCCTTCTCACTAAACCCTGTTCCCTCTTCTGCTTCTGACACCTCTTTCTCTGACCACTCATTGTCTTCCCACCGCCACTCCCTGGGCTCTGAGCCTTCTTCCCTTGGTAGTTCCCCAGCTGGTTCCTCCCACCATTCCTCTACGTCCAGCCGGTCCCTGACATCTTGATACAATAATAGTGCATTAGTGATGAATTTATCCTGGACTGCCCACACGTTATTCCACTTCATTACTTATTGTCTTCCCCAGTGTTACCCCATTACTACCATCTGGAGGGGCACCACAGCATAACAAAAGTGGGACAAAGCAGCAGCAACAGCCCCCAAACATTTGTAGTACAAAAGGTTACAGTATTTCAGCCAGAAGTGTCTGCCATGTAGCTTTTGCAGGCACAAGTCAGCCTTGGAAGTGGGAGGGCCTAAAAGTGGGAGGGCCCGATGCCATCATAAGCGCAAATCAGCATGTACATACAATATAAAGGATGTTTAGGGAGCCCCTATAAGGCAGCCTCTGATGTTCCAATATGGGTCACATAAAATGTTTACATGAAACTTATCCAGGGGAAGGGCCACGGCCCAGCAAGTGAGCAAATGCTTTGCATGTAAAAAAAAAGTCCCAGATTTATTCCCTAGCAGGGTTGGAGAATATACTCATCTGAAGCTCAATATGCTGGCTGGGAATGATGAGAGAGATTTAGTCAACAACATCTGGAGGGTGCCAGGTTAGTAAAGGCTGGTTGAGACAACATTGAGCAAGTCTGTCTCAGGATAAGGTAGTTTTCTACTTCTCCATGCTCGCTCCCCCCCCCCCAACAGAGAGAGAGAGAGAGAGAGAGAGAGAGAGAGAGGTGCTTCTATTAAAAGTAAAAACACAATCAGCTTAACTAAATAGGCAGAGATTACCAAAGAGATCACAGACGCCAGGGAGAGAGAGAGGCATATTCATTAGAATTTGACCTCACTTCCACTATGGAAGACTGGAAGCATTTGATCAGGGAAATGTTTACTCTTTTCTGAGTGATAGGAAGTTCAGGATGAGCTCAGGTATGAAGATTTAAGTGTTGTTGTTTTTGCATGGCTGAGGCAGTAAATCTGCAGTAGGGCTGTTGTCTTTTAAACCACCCAGCTCTCTTGTGCATTAATGGCATGTACACAAATAGCATCAGATCAGCTTAAAGTTGCTTTTAGTGTGGAAAAAGCTCTCTGGGTGATTTTTGCAGAGAAAACAGTGGAGACTTAAAGAATTGTGTAGTGATGAAGAACACAAGCTATAGGCAGGCATTCCAATCTTAAATCATAAGAACCCGAGAGGAACCTGGAGGCTCCATCAGGCCAATGTCCCAGCCCAGCACCCTGTTCTCTAGTGGCCAACCAAATGACTGTGGGAAACCCACAAGCAGGAGCCAGGCACAAGAGACCTTTCCCCTCCTGTGGCTTCCAGAAGCTGGCATTCAGAAGCAGCTCTGCCTCTGACCTACAGTGTAGGCACCATGGCTACTAGTCTTCAATAGCCCTCTTCTCCATGAATTTGTCCAGTCCTCTTTTAAAGCCATCCAAGTTGGTGCCCATCACTGCCTCCTGTGGGAGGGAGTCCCACAGTTTAACTATGCACTGAGGGAAGAAGTCATTCCATTCACCTGTCCTGAATCTTCCAACATTCAGCTTCATTGGAGGTCCACAAATTCTAGTGTTACAAGAAAGGAAGAAAAACTTTCCTCCACCCAGGCATATTTTATAAACTTCTATCACGTCTCTTCTTAATCGCCTTTTTTTTTCTAAACTAAAAAGTCTCAAATGCTGCAACCTTTCCTCTTGGGGAATCGGCCCCTCCCCTTGACCATTTTGCTTGCCCTTTTCTGAACCTTTCCCAACTTTACAATATTCTTTTTGAAACGAAGTGAGCAATCTATGTCAGCGTTTGGACACTGGGTCTGGAAATGCCCCCCCCCCCCCGTCTGACACCCTGGAGAAGCCCTTGCAGAGTTTGCACAAACACACATACCCCACACAAACATCACAGGGGGGGCAGGGGGGCATTTCGTCTCAGGTGTCAAAATGCCTCAGGCAGCCCCTGACGTAAGGGGTCCAAAGAGTTTCAAAGGCAGCACAAAGGCTCCTGAGGCGTTTGGCATTACCTTCAACCCATTTGGCATAACCTTCAGCCCATTTGAAGTCAGAACTTTGGACCAGCTGTTTCATCTTTCATTACTTCTGAAGGTATCACAGCTGCCGCACTTTATGTGTGGCTTCAAAAGAGTGGGGGCAGGATTTCAAACCTGCGCTCAGTGCTGTACATCAGGACTGCAGAAGATAAATATTATTCTCCCTTTAAGGTGAGAAAATATCAGATTTATTTTCTGCTGGTGCCCCTATAACTGCTGCGATGTTTGCAAAGTGCTGTATCCTCTTTCCAAGGCCCAGAGCTCTGACAAAGCTGGAGGTACAAGATCTCAGAGCGGCTGTTCCCAAGGGTGACTAACAAGGTCTTTGCCACCACAGGATGATCTTAATTGCATCTGAAACTGCAGAGGCTCAACGTCCCTAGCAGACTTGCACTATTCGTCTGTCTCCTCCCAAGCAGATGGAGCCTGCGTACTGAATTAAATCATTAAGGCCTGATCCTATGCGGTCTCACTCACAAGAGAGGGGCCCCCGTGGTATACCTAGACAACTTCATGGTCTTACTGTGAAAAGCAGAGGCGGGGCACTACGGGTAGCTATGTGCATTATTTTGGCTGTAAATCATTAGCATTTCATTCCTGCCCCCACCCCATGCTTTAGAACTGCTTCTACATTCCTATATGTTTGAGAGGGACTTTGCCAACTCAGATTTTAAAAAAAGACTAAGCACGTGCAGTTTAAATCATAGCAACATTATGGCTACAAGAATAAAGTGGAATTTGCTTCTGCTGTGCTGACACTAAATGCTTTAATTTTGCAGCAAGCAAAATATATTTTAAAGAAATGATGATGATGAAATGAGCACCTGTAACCATGTACTTGACTGGCCAGCTGCCCTGACTATAGAATGTCTTTCAAAATAAGAAGAATGGGCCCTGGCATGCCCATGCCTCCTTAAATGTTGACTCAGGGCGTGTTTGCTGCTGCCTGTACATTGGGAGATCAGATGACATTGGCTACTTAATTAACATTCATTCTGACTTGTTTCTGGGGAGGTTACATGATGTTGCATCAAAGTGAGAACTGGCCTTATTTCACCATCACTATCCTTATCAGTCGCTGAAAGTCCAGTCTTTGGGGGAAGTGGGAGTGTTGCAAAAAGCTCCAAATCAGTTTTATTTATTTTTTATAATAATGTTTATTGAAATTTTGAGTTATACATTTTCCACAATTAGAAATCCACCATTAAAATAATACGTTCATTGACTTCCCGTCTTCTCCTTCCGTGGTTCTTTTAATTTTACCATTATTGCTGCATATTCTATTTCAACCATTTAGTTCTTCTCCCCTTTTCATGTCACCTCATCTTACTTTACACTGTTGAATTTACCTTAATCCTGCAAGTGTTTACAATTATTTTTCCAGATATTCTACACACAAAAATGCATTCCTCTTTATAGACTCGATCTTCTTGTTCTCTTATTCTGCCGGTTACTGCATATTCGTTTTAAGTTGCCATTCCTCCTCCTTGTACATGATTTCTCTATTCTTGGATTTCTTGCCAGCGAGGTCACGAGAATCCAGAAAGTTCACTAGGGATCTGGATTGCAATAATAGTAATAAGGCGAAATGATTGGCAAACGAAAGCATCCGAAATCTCCTCCAGAGTAAAGCTTTTTCTATCAACCAGACTTTCTAAAGAAATGTAGATACAGACTGGAAAGAAAAGGAGCGGCAGCAGGTAAGATAGCCTGACTCACCAGGAATCTTCTTGCCAAAATCACTGTTCATGACCAAACCCACCCGGGAAGACTTATCCACAAGGGACACCTTTCAGATGAATCATCAAGGGGGTTATTCACACTTACTTTTTGCTCCATTCTTTCTTTCCAGGCACAAGTCCACGCTTAAAAGCTCTTTGTCCAAGCATCCCCCCCCCCTCCAAAAAAAACCCTGCTCATTATAGCTGAATCAGAACATACGTCAATTCGGGTTTTCCTGGCTCAATTGGCATTGAGCACTAAAGGGAGGGTTTTGTGGGGGAAACTCTGCAGCAAAAAAGGGCACTTGGACATGGAGCTTTAAATAGTGGACCATGCCGGGGGAAAGTGGGGGGGTCAGATAAGTGTGGATAAGCCCCCAATTTGTTTACATGCATCGAACTATGTCTAACCAGAGCCAGTGTGGTGTAGTGGTTAAGAGCGGTAGACTCGGTCTCTGCTCCTCCACATGCAGCTGCTGGGTGACCTTGGGCTAGTCACACTTCTCTGAAGTCTCTCAGCCTCACTCACCTCACAGAGTGTTTGTTGTGGGAGAGGAAGGGAAAGGAGATTGTTAGCCACTTTGAGATTCCTTAGGGCAGTGATAAAGCGGGATATCAAATCCAAACTCTTCTACATTGCTGGGGACTTCTCCTCTTGAAGCCCTGTGCACAAACACACATACCTGGATTTTACTCTGCCCCATTTCATTCTCACATTTTGACCACTTTCATGAGTCATCACTGTTGTGTATTGAGTCAAAGGATTTTATCTCTGTATTATTATTGTCTGTATTTGCATTAGGATAAAGTAACTGCCTTTTGGTTCCAGAGGGTACAGCTACTATTGGTTCATTTAAGCTGCTGTATTTGGATCCTCTGTCTTATTGGTTTCCTCCAAAAGGCAGCACTGTGATTGCTTGATATTGTTCCCTCCAAAATGTATCCCTTCCTAGCTAGTCCCCTGAGCCCGGCGCCTCAGCTGATCTATATGTCTCTTCCAAACTTGCCCATTTTCCAAGGTCACATAATAGGACACAGGTCCACTAGCCCGGGTGATCACACCGGCCACCCACCGCGGACCTCGTGAATAGTTCCTCACCCAGACCAGATCTTCAGGGGCGAGATACCTTGTTGTGTCAGTCTCAGCCTGGGGGGTTGCTCTTGAATTACGGTTTGGCATTTTATCTGGGTGGACATAATCCAGCACCGTTACCAGTCTTCTACCTAAGAGCAGCTCGGCTGGCGACTTGCCCGTCGCAGTACACGGCGTCGCATGCTGCAAAAATAACATTCGCGCAATGCGAGCCGACCAGTTACCCTCCATTAAGCGCGCAATGGATTCTTTGGCTGTTCTTACCATGCGCTCAGCCTGCCCATTGGAGGATGGGTGAAAGGGCGCGGATGTGACCCCTCTTATAAAGTTATCAGCCAAGAATGCCCTGAATTCTTGGGATACAAAAGCTGCCCCATTATCTGATACAATGGTCTCAGGTAACCCGTGGGTAGCAAACAGCTGCCTCAACACCTTGATTACGGCAGCTGATGCCATGCTAGGGACCATCGCCACTTCTAACCATTTGGAATATGCATCAACGATAACCAAAAAGACCTTCCCTTGGAATGGCCCAGCAAAATCTATGTGCAGCCGGCTCCAGGGAGTCCTGGACTGCTCCCACCAGTGGACTGGTGCTCTGGCCACTTCTGGCCGCACCTCTTGGCATGCCTTGCATGTTCGTACCCATTGTTCTATGTTCTGGTCCATTCCAGGCCACCACACATAACATCGGGCTAGCGACTTCATCCTGACCATTCCCGGGTGTCCCATGTGAAGCGTCTCAAGAACCCTGTTTCTCAGTGGTGCTGGGATTATCACCCTATCTCCCCATAGGAGACAACCCTTATGCATGGACAATTCGTGCTGCCTTGTCGCATAAGGCCTGAATTTTTCTTCATGCGGACCACCTGGCCACCCCCTCCCCACCCAAGTGAGCACACGGGAGAGAACAGCATCTTTCCTAGTTTTCTCAGCTATATCCGTAGCTGTTACAGGAGCCCCCGGAAGTGTTTCTAGCATCATAATGTGCTCCGCCGGAGCAGGATCCTCATTGCTCCCGCCAGGAAGGGGCAATCGACTCAGCGCATCAGCATGGCACAACTGTTTCCCCGGCACATGGGTCAAGGTGTACTGGAACCCATTCAGGAATATTGACCAACGCAACATTCTGGGGGAGAGAATTTGTGGCGTTTGTTTGTTTGGGTTGAACAACCCTAACAGTGGTTTGTGGTCCGTTTCAATGGAGAAATGGCGACCGTACAAATAATCATAGAACCTTTTGATTCCGGACACAATAGCCAGTGCCTCTTTATCAATTTGAGCATAGTTGCGCTCTGTGGGCGACAACGTACGGGAATAGAAAGAGATGGGCTTTTCCGACCCATCCGGTTCCCTATGACTCAGCACAGCCCCCAGACCGTATTGAGAGGCATCACATGCCAGGACCAGCGGCTTTGACTCATCATAATGAGCAAGGACGCTCCTGCTACTCAGCATTCCTCGCAAGGAGTCAAAAGCCTTCTGCTGCTCCCGCCCCCATCGCCACACATTCTTTTTCTGCAATAGTCTATGTAATGGTTCAGCTACCGAAGCTTTCTGGGGTAAGAACGAATGATAAAAGTTAACAAGTCCCAGGAATGACTGCAACTCCGTCTTGTTCTGTGGTCGTGGTGCCTCGATGATGGCCTTAATCTTAGCATCTGTGGGGTGGATGCCTGATGCATCAATTTTAAACCCCAAGAAATCCACAGTTGGCACCCCAAAACTGCATTTTTCTTTTTTCAGTTGCAACCCCACCTCCTTGAACTTGAGCAACACTGCACGGACACGCGCAACCAGTTCCTGTGGGTCTTTTCCAGCAATCAAAACATCATCAAAAAATGGCAAGACCCCCGGCAGACCTCTTAACAGGCGTTCCATGAGCCCTTGAAAAATCCCTGGGGCCACACAAGCTCCGAACTGTAATCTGTTAACTCTGAACGCCCCTTTATGTGTGACAATAGTCTGTGCTTCCGCTGATTGTGGGGTTACTGGCAGCTGTTGGTAAGCTTGTGCCAGGTCAATTTTGGCGAACACCTTGCCCCCAGCCAGTTTAGCCAACAGATGTGATACGACTGGAATGGGGTATGAGTTTCCCCTGAGTGCCTTATTGATAGTACATTTGTAATCTGCACATATCCTGACTTCCCCATTTGCTTTAAGGGGTGTGACGATTGGAGTCTCCCACTTAGCAGAGTCCACGGGTGAGAGAACTCCCTGCTTGACCAATTTATCCAGCTCTGCCTCGATCTTGGGTTGCAGTGCAAATGGCACTCGCCTTGGTTTGAGTCGGATTGGAGCCACCCCGGGGTCCAACTCGAAGTCAACTGGGGGCCCTTTATAACAACCCAGTTTTCCATTAAAGAGACCAGCAAATTCCTTGCATAATACCTCACTCATCTCAGGGCAGGTTTGGATTGAATTAAGCCCTGAGATACTCAGTCCCAGGGCAGGGAACCAGTCAGTGCCCAGGAGACTGGGGCGACTGCCCTTCGCAATCACCAGTTTGAGTACAGCCTGTTTGTCCCGGAACTGTACTCTCACGGCACACATTCCCATAACATGGATGCGGCCTGCTGAGTACGACTGCAAGGTTGCCGGAAAGGGCTCCAGAGGGGGCAACTTACCCCTGGGGAAGAATGTCTTCGCGGTCTGGTCCGACACGATGGTGAATGCGGATCCGGAGTCCACCTCCATGTCGCACTGCTGACCCTCAATCTTCACCTTGACGTGTGCCTTGCCTTGCGCTGGAAACTGCACGGCCCTCCCGTTGATCTCCGTTACGTAGTGGCAGTCCTTTAGAAAACGAGTTGCTGTGGGCGGTCTGCGATGCTCCAGTCTAGGTGCTCCTGTCGCTCCCGACGCCGCCGATCTACAGACCCTGGCGATGTGACCCGTCTTTCCGCACGTCCGGCAGATAGCATCCCTGAAACGACAACTCTTCCTTTCATGGTTTCCGCCACAACCTGGGCAACTGCCTCGGCGATCTCTGTGCACTGTGCAGGCCTGACGCACCGACTCGACCCCACGGACTGGGCTCTGGCTCGGAGTAGCCTCTAGCTCGTCCATGGCATGCGCAACTTCTATCTGTGGCTTAGTGGCCTTGCGACTGGCATCAAGCTCCTCTCTTTCATAATTCTCCGTGGCGGTGGCCTCTTTCAAGGCTGAAGCAAGGGTAACCTCTTCTTTAGCCACGATGCGTCTTCTGGCTTTCTTGCTGCTCAGACCACCAATAAACCGATCCAGGAGAGTCTCTTCCAGATTTTGGAAGCCGCAGTGCTGAGCGAGCTTCCGGAGTTCAGCCAGAAATGTGGATACAGACTCCCCAGCATGCTGCTGCCTCTTATGGAACTCCATCCGCCGGGCCATCTTGGTCTCAGTAGGCGCCAAGTGGCTTGTTAGGCAGGCAAGAATATCTTTGAGAGATGTCTCACTCAGCTTCGCTGGAGCAAGTAATGCCTTGGCCAGCTTGAAGGTCTCGGGCCCACAGTAGCTCAGGAATGTGGCCCTTCTTTTGCTGGCATCGGTGATCCCTTGAGCCACTGCAAAGAACTCGAAGCGTTCGACGTAGTCTTCCCATGTGTGGGGCTCTGATGGCTGGAAGGGCTCCAATACCCTTGGACTCTCCATTGTCCTAGCGGGCAGGGTCGTCTTCTCAGCTGGCCAGTGAGTCTTGTTCTAAGCTGCAATCCGGACTCTGAGGCAGGGCTGTGTTTAACCGCTCCTCAGCATTCCGGATCCCATCCTCGTCGCCAGTTGTTGTGACGTGGGGTTTGTGATTTCAGCTCTCTTGACATAACATGCTGGAGACAGTTCTCTAGTAACAGCTCTTTATTAAAGTGAACAAGACTGACTGTGAGGGCAGGAAGGCTACATTTATAGGGACAGGGAACTAGCTAGAAGGGGATACATTTTGGAGGGAACAATATCAGGCAATCACCGTGCTGCCTTTTGGAGGGAACCAATAAGACAGAGGATCCAAATACAGCAGCTTAAATGAACCAATAGTAGCTGTACCCTCTGGAACCCAAAGGCAGTTACTTTATCCTAATGCCTTGAAAGAGGCCACCGCCACGGAGAATTATGAAAGAGAGGAGCTTGATGCCAGTCGCAAGGCCACTAAGCCACAGATAGAAGTTGCGCATGCCATGGACGAGCTAGAGGCTACTCCGAGCCAGAGCCCAGATATAAAATCCTTTGACTCAATACACAACACCCCTCCCCCCCTAGTGAGCACAGCAGACGTAATCCCTCAGGTACTGTGGGGTCCTACAACTTCTACCTGATCTCCTGACAACAGGTGTTGCAGGTTCTGGATTGGGTGTTACCTGTGGTGGAGGGGCTGCTATAGGGGTTTCATCAGGAACAGATGGAGTCCCAGACATCTCAGGGTCCCCGACCTGTACCTCGTCATCCTGAGGACTAGCAGACCCTGGTTCATTTGCTGAAGCCCCTGGTGACTGTACCTCTGGACCATTTTCACTCTGGTCTTGCAGCTGTGCGTCATTAGCCAGGGATGAATTATCTGACTCCTCCCTGCTGAGCGCCCGGCGCCTCAGCTGATCTATATGTCTCTTCCAAACTTGCCCATTTTCCAAGGTCACATAATAGGACACAGGTCCACTAGCCCGGGTGATCACACCGGCCACCCACCGCGGACCTCGTGAATAGTTCCTCACCCAGACCAGATCTTCAGGGGCGAGATACCTTGTTGTGTCAGTCTCAGCCTGGGGGGTTGCTCTTGAATTACGGTTTGGCATTTTATCTGGGTGGACATAATCCAGCACCGTTACCAGTCTTCTACCTAAGAGCAGCTCGGCTGGCGACTTGCCCGTCGCAGTACACGGCGTCGCATGCTGCAAAAATAACATTCGCGCAATGCGAGCCGACCAGTTACCCTCCATTAAGCGCGCAATGGATTCTTTGGCTGTTCTTACCATGCGCTCAGCCTGCCCATTGGAGGATGGGTGAAAGGGCGCGGATGTGACCCCTCTTATAAAGTTATCAGCCAAGAATGCCCTGAATTCTTGGGATACAAAAGCTGCCCCATTATCTGATACAATGGTCTCAGGTAACCCGTGGGTAGCAAACAGCTGCCTCAACACCTTGATTACGGCAGCTGATGCCATGCTAGGGACCATCGCCACTTCTAACCATTTGGAATATGCATCAACGATAACCAAAAAGACCTTCCCTTGGAATGGCCCAGCAAAATCTATGTGCAGCCGGCTCCAGGGAGTCCTGGACTGCTCCCACCAGTGGACTGGTGCTCTGGCCACTTCTGGCCGCACCTCTTGGCATGCCTTGCATGTTCGTACCCATTGTTCTATGTTCTGGTCCATTCCAGGCCACCACACATAACATCGGGCTAGCGACTTCATCCTGACCATTCCCGGGTGTCCCATGTGAAGCGTCTCAAGAACCCTGTTTCTCAGTGGTGCTGGGATGATCACCCTATCTCCCCATAGGAGACAACCCTTATGCATGGACAATTCGTGCTGCCTTGTCGCATAAGGCCTGAATTTTTCTTCATGCGGACCACCTGGCCACCCCCTCCCCACCCAAGTGAGCACACGGGAGAGAACAGCATCTTTCCTAGTTTTCTCAGCTATATCCGTAGCTGTTACAGGAGCCCCCGGAAGTGTTTCTAGCATCATAATGTGCTCCGCCGGAGCAGGATCCTCATTGCTCCCGCCAGGAAGGGGCAATCGACTCAGCGCATCAGCATGGCACAACTGTTTCCCCGGCACATGGGTCAAGGTGTACTGGAACCCATTCAGGAATATTGACCAACGCAACATTCTGGGGGAGAGAATTTGTGGCGTTTGTTTGTTTGGGTTGAACAACCCTAACAGTGGTTTGTGGTCCGTTTCAATGGAGAAATGGCGACCGTACAAATAATCATAGAACCTTTTGATTCCGGACACAATAGCCAGTGCCTCTTTATCAATTTGAGCATAGTTGCGCTCTGTGGGCGACAACGTACGGGAATAGAAAGAGATGGGCTTTTCCGACCCATCCGGTTCCCTATGACTCAGCACAGCCCCCAGACCGTATTGAGAGGCATCACATGCCAGGACCAGCGGCTTTGACTCATCATAATGAGCAAGGACGCTCCTGCTACTCAGCATTCCTCGCAAGGAGTCAAAAGCCTTCTGCTGCTCCCGCCCCCATCGCCACACATTCTTTTTCTGCAATAGTCTATGTAATGGTTCAGCTACCGAAGCTTTCTGGGGTAAGAACGAATGATAAAAGTTAACAAGTCCCAGGAATGACTGCAACTCCGTCTTGTTCTGTGGTCGTGGTGCCTCGATGATGGCCTTAATCTTAGCATCTGTGGGGTGGATGCCTGATGCATCAATTTTAAACCCCAAGAAATCCACAGTTGGCACCCCAAAACTGCATTTTTCTTTTTTCAGTTGCAACCCCACCTCCTTGAACTTGAGCAACACTGCACGGACACGCGCAACCAGTTCCTGTGGGTCTTTTCCAGCAATCAAAACATCATCAAAAAATGGCAAGACCCCCGGCAGACCTCTTAACAGGCGTTCCATGAGCCCTTGAAAAATCCCTGGGGCCACACAAGCTCCGAACTGTAATCTGTTAACTCTGAACGCCCCTTTATGTGTGACAATAGTCTGTGCTTCCGCTGATTGTGGGGTTACTGGCAGCTGTTGGTAAGCTTGTGCCAGGTCAATTTTGGCGAACACCTTGCCCCCAGCCAGTTTAGCCAACAGATGTGATACGACTGGAATGGGGTATGAGTTTCCCCTGAGTGCCTTATTGATAGTACATTTGTAATCTGCACATATCCTGACTTCCCCATTTGCTTTAAGGGGTGTGACGATTGGAGTCTCCCACTTAGCAGAGTCCACGGGTGAGAGAACTCCCTGCTTGACCAATTTATCCAGCTCTGCCTCGATCTTGGGTTGCAGTGCAAATGGCACTCGCCTTGGTTTGAGTCGGATTGGAGCCACCCCGGGGTCCAACTCGAAGTCAACTGGGGGCCCTTTATAACAACCCAGTTTTCCATTAAAGAGACCAGCAAATTCCTTGCATAATACCTCACTCATCTCAGGGCAGGTTTGGATTGAATTAAGCCCTGAGATACTCAGTCCCAGGGCAGGGAACCAGTCAGTGCCCAGGAGACTGGGGCGACTGCCCTTCGCAATCACCAGTTTGAGTACAGCCTGTTTGTCCCGGAACTGTACTCTCACGGCACACATTCCCATAACATGGATGCGGCCTGCTGAGTACGACTGCAAGGTTGCCGGAAAGGGCTCCAGAGGGGGCAACTTACCCCTGGGGAAGAATGTCTTCGCGGTCTGGTCCGACACGATGGTGAATGCGGATCCGGCGTCCACCTCCATGTCGCACTGCTGACCCTCAATCTTCACCTTGACGTGTGCCTTGCCTTGCGCTGGAAACTGCACGGCCCTCCCGTTGATCTCCGTTACGTAGTGGCAGTCTTTTAGAAAACGAGTTGCTGTGGGCGGTCTGCGATGCTCCAGTCTAGGTGCTCCTGTCGCTCCCGACGCCGCCGATCTACAGACCCTGGCGATGTGACCCGTCTTTCCGCACGTCCGGCAGATAGCATCCCTGAAACGACAACTCTTCCTTTCATGGTTTCCGCCACAACCTGGGCAACTGCCTCGGCGATCTCTGTGCACTGTGCAGGCCTGACGCACCGACTCGACCCCACGGACTGGGCTCTGGCTCGGAGTAGCCTCTAGCTCGTCCATGGCATGCGCAACTTCTATCTGTGGCTTAGTGGCCTTGCGACTGGCATCAAGCTCCTCTCTTTCATAATTCTCCGTGGCGGTGGCCTCTTTCAAGGCTGAAGCAAGGGTAACCTCTTCTTTAGCCACGATGCGTCTTCTGGCTTTCTTGCTGCTCAGACCACCAATAAACCGATCCAGGAGAGTCTCTTCCAGATTTTGGAAGCCGCAGTGCTGAGCGAGCTTCCGGAGTTCAGCCAGAAATGTGGATACAGACTCCCCAGCATGCTGCTGCCTCTTATGGAACTCCATCCGCCGGGCCATCTTGGTCTCAGTAGGCGCCAAGTGGCTTGTTAGGCAGGCAAGAATATCTTTGAGAGATGTCTCACTCAGCTTCGCTGGAGCAAGTAATGCCTTGGCCAGCTTGAAGGTCTCGGGCCCACAGTAGCTCAGGAATGTGGCCCTTCTTTTGCTGGCATCGGTGATCCCTTGAGCCACTGCAAAGAACTCGAAGCGTTCGACGTAGTCTTCCCAGGTGTGGGGCTCTGATGGCTGGAAGGGCTCCAATACCCTTGGACTCTCCATTGTCCTAGCGGGCAGGGTCGTCTTCTCAGCTGGCCAGTGAGTCTTGTTCTCAGCTGCAATCCGGACTCTGAGGCAGGGTTGTGTTTAACCGCTCCTCAGCATTCCGGATCCCATCCTCATCGCCAGTTGTTGTGACGTGGGGTTTGTGATTTCAGCTCTCTTGACAAAACATGCTGGAGACAGTTCTCTAGTAACAGCTCTTTATTAAAGTGAACAAGACTGAAGACTGAGGAGAGGAAAGCTACATTTATAGGGACAGGGGACTAGCTAGGAAGGGATACATTTTGGAGGGAACAATATCAAGCAATCACAGTGCTGCCTTTTGGAGGAAACCAATAAGACAGAGGATCCAAATACAGCAGCTTAAATGAACCAATAGTAGCTGTACCCTCTGGAACCAAAAGGCAGTTACTTTATCCTAATGCAAATACAGACAATAATAATACAGATATAAAATCCTTTGACTCAATACACAACAAAAACTGCTAGAACCGCACCCCCACTATAGTTCCCTCATCAATGGCAACTGCTCACTCCCAGGCTGGCCTTCAGGGCTGGAGGCTGGGTGGCAGCAGCTGCCACTCCACTCCCAGGTCAGGCCAGCAGAAGTGTCGGAGAGGTGCGCAGCCTACAAAAGCAGTATAGGGCGGATGTATGCAGGAGGCCCTCTTCTGCAGAGCTCAGTGATCAGTTGGGTAGATAAGCTGCCTTCAGCCCTGGCCAGCACAGCTAGGGTGGAGCTGTCTGGGGTTCATGAGCGTTGTCTGAAACATCAGGAGGGCAATAGGTTGGCAAAGGTTACTGTGAGCCAAGGTAAAAATAAATGTTTTTCAAAGGCCAGATCTAAATTGAGCACTTATCCTATGAAAACAACACAATAAGTTTGCTTTAAAGACACAGAAGCTGAGTACTTCCATACGTGAGTTTTTACATTGGCAGGAGGCTGACTCAGATGTCCACCTGGTTTTGCTGCTTTAGTAAACTGATTTCTCTTTCCAAATACTAGAAATGAGCCTTGTAAGGGGGGGGCAGAGTGAGTGGGTTTGACTCTTGTCTGGAAATAAATTCTCTGCCCAACACAGCATGACAAATTCAGCCCCTGCAGCTAAGGGAATCAAGAGCTGCATCTTCTCCAGATCATTAACTTGCAGCACGGAGGATTTGCAGTTTTCCTCAATCAAGGGCCTTATCCTGGCAAAACACTGAGCCACCCATTTTGGTTCAAGGGTCAGACCAAAGTACGTCCTCCGCGCTAAGTCAAGGCACATAATTAGCTGAGTGGCAGAGCAAGTGCTTTGCTTGCAGAGGGTCCTAATCTCAGTTCCCGGCATCTCCAGGTAATGCTGGGACTCTCACATCCCACCAGATTTCTCCTACCTGTTTTCAACTCCTCCTCACACTAAAACCACCCCTTTCCCTAAATGGCCTCAGTCCAGTATACCTGAAGGAGCGTCTCCACCTCCATCATTCTGCCCGGACACTGAGGTCCAGCGTTGAGGGACTTCTGGCGGTTCCCTCATTGTGAGAAGCCAAGTTGCAGGGAACGAGGCAGAGGGCCTTCTCGGTGGTGGCGCCTGCCCTGTGGAACGCCCTCCCAACAGATGTCAAAGAGGAAAACAACTACCAGACTTTTAGAAGACAGACCTGTTCAGGGAGGCTTTTAATGTTTAATAGATTGTTGTGTTTTCTTTTTCTGTTGGAAGCCGCCCAGAGTGGCTGGGGAAACCCAGCCAGATGGGGGGGGGGGTTATAAATAATAAATTATTATAAATTATTATTATTTCCCACGCCTCCCTCCCTATTCTCATCCCTTCTACTTCTGCAAATATATCTTATTATATATTTAAGATGAATAGGCTCTTAAGAGCAAGCCTGTCTTCAGAGAGAGTTCAGTGATGTTTGCTGCACTTATATGAGTGTGTGCTGGTTAATAAAATACCTGTTATATGTTACTACAGTGAATCTGGAACTTCATGTAGAAGATAGCACATGGTACCAGGAATGAAATAATATGTGTAAGGCAGCTGAGGAATGGAAGACAAAGAGAGTTTGAGCAAAGCAGGGGCTGAAATGCACGGAGAAGAAAAAGGCAGCAATTTTAAACAATATCAGATGTTTGATTAAAGAAGGAATGGGGAAAGACTGCAGCACAACTGTCAACATTTCCCTCTTCTCGCCAGGAATCCTATTCGGAATAAGGGAATTTCCTTTTTAAAAAGGGGAAACGTTGACAGCTATGCCACGGGGGGGGGGGGGTGTGGTGGTGGTAGTTTTAAGCAACAGGACTGATTTGAGTGAAGCAACCAAGGTGTGTTAGCTTCTGTGTTGTACCCATTGCCACTATTTCTCCTTTTTGATATTTAAAAAAAGTCAAACAGGAGAAATAGTGGCAATGCGTACAATACAGAAGCCTACACCGAACAACAACCCCTTAGCATTCCTCCCTTCCCAAGAGTCTTGGACCTCTCCCATTGTTTTAAATCCCCACTTTTCCATGCTCAGTTTCCCCCTCCCTTCTTCCTCCTATGCCACAGCCGCTGCTGTTGTGCAACTTGACTTCCCTTTCGATTCCCTACCCAGCCCTGACTTCATGGAAATCCAGGGTTGTTGTGATGAGGCATTCCAAATCCCCCAGTGGGAGCTACATGGTGACAGACCAGTGCAAATATAGTGTAGAGAGATGTCACATACACACAACCCTTTGCATTACATTGCGCTTATGGGTTGGCAACAAAACTCTCAGAGATGGTTTATTATATATTCAGCATAAAGCTTTTATTGGTCTGTACCACTTCAGGAAAGTGGAAGAGCAGGTATCTGAATGGAGAGGGAAATAGAAAGGAAAATTTGATTGGTTGTTGATGATGATGATGATACTGCTATCAATGTGCATGGTGCTGTACAGTCCTAGTGGACTTGCAACCAAAACAACAGCAAAGGACATCCTATTTAGAAAGCTTGCTGTCTTACAATATAAGACACAACACAACAGGAAAAACAGAACCACGATGGAAGTGGGTGGGAAGCAAATTCTTAAAAGTTACATAGCAGTCCTTATAATGACCAGCTTGAATGACAACAGTTCAAGGGCACAGTTTGATGGAGCTGGGCTTTCTGCAGAGCTGGTGGAATGAGTCCTGCTGATTCCCATCCCTCCCACTGAGGTAGCCTGCTAGAAAGACTGCTACCAGCTGGCAGTTGTAGGAGAGGAGGCTCCTGATAAATCTGGCCTGTCAGCAGAACTGAATTAGGGGTCTGAATTCCCTGTATGGTAGTTTTCTATACGCAAGCAGATTTGCTTGTTTTTGCACAAGGGAGAAGACAGACACTATGCTTGATGAAGCCCAGGTACAGCTCTTTCCACTTGATTTTTTTCTGAATGGATAGGTTTTCCTATCAGTGGTCAGGTGTGCAGCTATAAATCTATACCTACTTTCCTCAGAGCAGGAAACAACAGTATTGGGGCAATTCTGGACATTCGGTTTATTGCACATTCATCCTGACTGTTTGCGGGGAAAGTAGATGACACTGAGGCAAGCGAGCTGTCAGGTTGGACACATGCTGCTTAACATCTACATGAAACTGTTGAGTGGGGTCATCCAGAGTTTTGGAGGATATTGTCAGCAATATGCTGAGGACACGCAGCTTTACTTCTCCTTTACATCTGCTGGTGAGACAGTGGATGTGCTGGACCATTGTCTTGCCTCGGTAATGGACTGGATGAGAGCCAACAAACTGAAACTCAATCCAGATAATACTGAGGCACTGTTGGTGGGTGGGTCCCTAGACCAGCTGGGTGGGAGGTGGCCTGCTCTTGATGGGGTTACACTAAGGTTACCAGATTTTTTTCAATGAATCCGGGGACACTTTTCAACCTCCTACTAAATACAGTCATACCTTGGGTTGCAAACGCTGCAGGTTGCACGTTTTCGGGTTACGGACCACACCAAACCCAGAAGTACCGGAATGGGATACTTCTGGGTTTTGGCACTCGCGCATGCGCAAAACCAAAAAATGACATCATGCGCAGAAGTGCCAAATCATCAAATCAAGCGCATGCGCAGGAGTGCTGTGGGTTCATAGCTGCCAAGTATCCCGTTTTCGCTGGGAAACTCCTTTTTTTTCCTACCGTTTCCCGGCAGTCTCCCATATCTGTTATTATCCCTTATTCTCCCTTAAATCTGCTTCTGCCCGCGGCCATTTTTCTGGTGCCGCTTTGCCCTTCTATGGGCACCAGAAAATGGTGGCGCCAGCACCAGAAGTCGCTTCTACGCGTGTCCGAAAATGTGTAGACGCAACTTCCGGTGGCGCTTTGCCCTTCTATGGGCACCAGAAAATGGTGGCGCCAGCGCCGGACATCGCTTCTACGCGTGTCCGGAAACGCGTAGACGCAACTTCCGGTGGCGCTTTGCCCTCCTTTGGGCACCAGAAAATGGCGGCGGCGGAAGTCGCTTCTACGCGTGTCCAGAAATGCGTAGGTGCAAATTCTGGTGGTGCTTTGCCCTTCTATGGGCACCAGAAAATGGCGACGCCGGTGCGGAAGTCGCTTTTACACATTTCCGGTCATGCCTAGAAGAGACTTCCGGCACTGGCACCGCCATTTTCTGGTGCCTATAGAAGAGCAAAGCACCACCAGAAGTTGCGTCTACGCAACGTCTGGTGTCGCGCGGCTGCCGATCCCGGATTTTTCCATCCAGGTCTTTGCAGGTATGTGTGGGTTGCGAACGCTGTGGGTTGCGAACACGCCTCCCACACAGATCACGTTCACAGCCCAAGGTATGACTGTAGATGGATTTTGTCAGGGGACTGATTAGTAAATCTGGGACTGTCCCCGGGAAACAGGGACGTCTGGTAACCTTAGGTTACACTCCCTCTGAAGGAACAGGTATGTAGCCTGGGGGTACTCCTGGATCCTCTGCTGTTGCTTGAAGTTCAGGTGGCCTCAGTAGCCCGGAGTGCCTTCCATCAGCTTTGGCTGGTATCCTAGCTGTGCCCCTATCTGGACAGGGACAGCCTAACTATTGTTGTCTATGCTCTGGTAACCTCAGGGTTGGATTACTGCAATGCATTATACATAGGGCTGCCTTTGAAGATGGTTTGGAAACTTCAGCTAGTACAGAATTCAGTGGCCAAGTGCTCACCAGGGCCAATTCAAACTGATGGTTTTGACCTATACAGCCTTAAACATCTCATGATCACAATACCTTCAGCACTGCCTCTCTCCATATGAACCTACCTAGACAACCCTAATATCTCATGAGGCCCTTCTTCATGTGCCTCCTCCACAAGAGGACCAGGAGGTGGCAACACAAGAACGGGCCTTTTCTGCAGTGGCTCTCCATTTGTGAAATGCTCTCCCCAGGGAGGCTCACCTGGACCCTTCTTTACAGATAGTTAG